>NW_020954953.1:8186875-8304350 GCF_900497805.2 Vombatus ursinus | reverse complement strand
CACACACACACACACACACACACACACAGATAAGTTCCATAACTTTAAAAAAAAAAATAGATGGAAGGGTAGGCATTCAGGTTAGTAGCTGCTGTTGCTCTCTCAGACAAATTTTTGTGGTATTATAAGGTCTGGGGCTTTTTTTTTCCTTTACTATAGCTTTGGTACCTTTTCCTTTTTTCCAATACCTTTTGAATGGACCCCTATTCCTAGGGGCTCACTACATTAATGTCAAACTTAGTTCCAGGACCTGATCAGCTTAAACCCACTGCAGATCAGACTTGAGCTCAAAAGATCCTCCGGGGCAGCTAGGTGGCGCAGTGGATAGAGCACTGGCCTGGGATTCAGGAAGACCTGAGTTCAAATATGGCAAAAAAAGATCTTCCAGCCTCAGCCTCCCCAGTAGCAGGGATTAAAGGCTTCACCACCACACCTGGCCCTCTCTTTGTCCTTTGTCCCCTTGCCATCTCATCTAAAAGCACATGTGGGACACTAATGTTAAGAGTCCAAGTGCGGTGGCTGTATTATGCTGGATGGTGAATACAGTTTTTGATAAATGTCTTCCAATTCTTTTTTGTTTCTCCTTTTCATTTTCAACTTTAAATAAACCTTCAACCTTAAACCATTCTTAGCTCACGGTTCAATGTACTCTGGATGACTTTTAGTGAGGTTTCTTTCCAAGATTACTTTAAACTGATTTCGGTTCACTGGTTCCCTCTGCTTTACTTGGTACTGCTGCTCATGATCTTTATCATCCTGCCCTCTCTGTAAAATTGTACAAACAGGTTTATATTTTAAAGTGGTGTTGCCTTTGGCTGCCGTTTTAACCTACCTGGCAATTAAGCCACCTGTTTGCTGCCTAACAGGCTATTTAGGTTCCTCTGGTCTCCTGGCTCTAGCGATTTATTTATTTCAATCACACGTCTAAGATTATTATAGTTTCTGTACTTTCCTTTGACTGTAACTCATTTTTCACTATCCATAACAGGTTAGAAGAGTTGTTTCAAGAAAGGAATTTGTGGAGTTGGTTTTGTCATGCAAACAAAAGCAACGATGATGTTAGATTTAAGGACCCAGAGGCAAGCTCGTCCAATCTCCTCATTTTACAGATAAGGAAAATGAGGCTGAAAGAGGTCAAGTGACTTGCCCAAGGTCACAAAAGTAGCAAAATGGCAGAGCTGGGATATACAAATACACTTCACACCATTTGACAAAGTGTTGAACACTAAGATAAAGGAAATACTATTATAGATTTTCTCCTGGTAATATCCAAGTGAGCCAGTCTTCTTTCCAAAAAGAAAGGGAGACACAAGTGTGTATGTATCTTTTTGACTTTCAGTTCAAGTCACTGTTACTCAAACACTAATGAAACAAATGGGTTGGGTTCAAGGGTCAACAAATGAGGGCAATTCATACCCCCTCCCAATTCACTCTTTTCATAACCCTTCTGGGGATAGCTTATCTCGCTGCTGCTTAAGTACTAATTTTTCCCGTGTTAGGGGGAGGATCTAGGCAGACTCATTCATTTGTGCAAAAGCCGTACCTTGCTCATGCTTTCCATGCCTCCTGCTACAACAATGCTGGACTCTCCAGTTCCAATAGACTGGGCCCCGAGGCACACGGCTTTGAGGCCTGACCCGCAGATCATCTGACAGCTCCAAGCTGGCACCGGGTAGGGGATTCCAGCCCCCACACTGGCCTGTCGAACAGGATTCTGACCACAACCTAAAAGGAGAGACTGCCAGAGTTAAGAGTTTGAACCAGAAAGAGTGGTAAGCACTCACAGGGATTAGTGAAGAAAGTGAGTTTTGACCTGGGGTTAGCAGAAGAGAGCAAGGGCTTTACAGTGAGTAGAAGCAAGAATGAGTGGAAGGCCCTCTAATGTGGTGGATTAGAGTCCTCCTGGGAAGTGTGGCTGATAGAGAGCCAGAAAGACCTGGGTTCAAATCCTGGATGTGACATACACTGACTGTGAGACTTTGAGCAAGTCAGTGTTCTAGGCAGCCCCTAAGTTTCTAAGTTGCAGAGAGGGTGCCTACCTGCAAAGGTGGAAGGAGTTTCCTCACCTGGAAATTCCCTTTTTAACCACTGAAATCACAGGTCTAGTCCCTATCCTCATTCCTGTTTGATTCAATCAACTACGGAACGACTAAAGAACAAAGAGAAATGCAAGAAAATAAGACAGTAGAGTTAGCTATGGTCAAACTTTAGGCTCTGCTTCTTTTTTCTTCATGCCTATAGCTCCACGGCAAAATGGAATACAGAGCACTAGGTCTGGATTCAAGAAGACCCAAATTCAAGTCTAGCCTCAGACACTAGCTGTAGGACCATGGGCAAGTCACTTAACCTTTGCCTGCTTCAGTTTCTTCAACTGTAAAATGGGTGGGGCAGTTAGGTGGCGCAGTGGATAGAGCACCCGCCCTGAAGTCAGGAGGACCTGAGTTCAAATCTGGCCTCAGACCAAACATCTGACATGTACTAGCAGTGTGACCCTGGGCAAGTCACTTAACCCTGATTGCCTCACTAAAAACAAACAAACAAACAAACAAAAAAAAAACCAAACAACCTGTAAAATGAGGATAATAATAGCACTTGCCTTCCTGGTGAGGATCAAATGAGGTATTTTTAAAGCACTTAGCATGTTGCCTAGTACATAAGAGGCACTTAATAAATGCTTTGTTTCCTTCCTTCTTTCCCCAAGGTAAGCAGAGGATGGTGGTGTCAAGTACTCTTATGTACCTCAGATCCCCTCCTAACCCTAGAGAAAAGTAACATGCAAATTTTATCCATGTTAAGATGTCACACTAAGATGTTAAGGACTAATGTGTTACCCTCTCAAGTCATAGCGATATTTTAACATCTGAAATTCGGTGTTAAGCTTACCTGCTGACAACACATGCCCAAAAATGACCTCAGACACATCTTCTGGAGCAACACCAGCCCTTTTCAAGACTTCTTTAATGACAGTGCAGCCCAGCTCATGGACAGGGACAGTAGATAAAGCACCATTAAGGGACCCTGAAAGAAAATATGAAAACATTCATTCTGAAACCTTAATTGAGCTTGTCACAGGGAAGCGGTTTTGAGAGAACACTACTAAGGTGTGTTTATCTCCTCCATCTCCTCTAATCCCAGCCCTCAGTTACGAAGTATCTGATTAAGTGTTAGGCATTGAAATATGACAAATGAAGACAGCTCTCTTTCAAAGAAAGCCTGGTCCTCTTTGGCATTTGTGATTCAGGGCTTTTGGCCCACTGATATATTGATGCAATAACTTATCAGAAATGATGCTAATGAATGGGTGAGTTATAGTCCTTAAATCCTGAGGCACTAAACTTCCACTTATAAACAAAACGCTGCAGCTGAGAGTCTGAAAAACCCAACTTCCAAATCCTGCCTCAGATCCTTAATAACTGCGTGACCCTGGGCAAGCTCCTTAACCTCTGTGCCTCAGTTTCCTCATCTATAAAATGGCCTTTAAGGTCCCTTCTAATAAGAGTTTGCTGGAGTCAGTTCTTAGTGGAGGACCTTAAATTTTCACTGAAGGCATTTACACCTCAAAAACCAGCAATTGTTACAAATCTTTCCCCAAGGTAAGCAGAGGATGGTGGTGTCAAGTACTCTTATGTACCTCAGATCCCCCCCCCCCAGCCCGGTTAAAAAACATTTACCAGCACAACTTTGCTTTCAACCATAAAATTATGATCCCGTGAACGCTCCATTCATTTCTCAATTAATGAACGTAACTCTTGTTTGCCTAGCTATATACCTTTCCCTAGCCTAGCTATTCCAAATTAAAACTAGAACCCAATGAACCCTTCATTTACTTCCCAATTAATGAACTACACCCTTGCTTGCCTTTAGATATACAGTAAAACTATAATTCAATGAAATCTCCCAATTAACGATCTCACTCTTACTTAGACGAGCGCCTCCCAAGCCCCAGTGCAGCAGTACCCCGCCCCCCGTAAACATGTGGTAAGATGACCCTGGGCAAGTCACTTAACCCCAATTGCCTCAACAAAAAGCAAAAAAAAACCCCAAAACATGTGGTAAGGTGATGGCGCTACTGGGCGCTGACCAATCAGACGCCAGCCCCGAGAGTGTATCTCTTCCCCAGCCAATGGCGGGGCCAGCATTCGAGCTGGTCCTATATCGGCGAGCCAATCACAGTCAGAGGAGCCAGGGGGGGCCGGGGGCGGGGCCATCCCACTACCTGGTGTCTCCCCCGTCGGTTCTCCCCCGCCCCGTCCCCTCGCGGGGCTCTCCTCCTTTCTCGCTTCCCCGTCCCGGACCACGCGAGGCCGCAGTCACGCAGGGGAGAGAACTCCCTGCCCCACACCGCCCCGGTCTAGGCCTCAAGGTCCCGGCACAGAGGTAGGGAAGCGAGCCAGCGCCGGCCGCTGCCGAGCCTCACACGCCTGGGCCCGCTCCGCGCGGCGTGGAGGCGGCCGCTCACCTATCGCAGTTCTGGCAGCCGAGACGATGGCCACGGGGTCCGAGCCTGCGCTCATCGTCCAGCTGGTCTCGGGATCCGGCGGCTGCGGCGGAGGCTGGAGCTCGACTGCACGACTTCCACGGAGCGTGCTGGCGACTCGACTCTCCGTGGCGGAGTGGGGCGCTGGCACCCTACCTTGGGAGGAGGGGTCCGGCAGAGAGACCCCTCCTCCTCCTCCTACCGCCTTCCCCACCCCTTCCTCCTCGGCCCGCCTCCAGGGCCAGTGCGCACTTCCTGGTGGGCGGTGGCCCCCCCTCGACCGAGCTGGGAGGCCGAGGGAGGGGCGCGGCCCTGCGGGGCTACCCCACTCTCTGAACGCATTCGGTCTGCGAACCCAGTCACGCATCGAACCAACTCCTGCGCGCGGCTCCGCCCTCCCCTCCCCCATCCCCCGGTGCTGCAGCGCTGCTGGGAAGCCTGGGACCCCCAGGTGGTGCGGGCATCCATCTCCTTATTCTTTAACTGGGAAATTCCATCCGCATTGAGACAGGAATTCAAAACTGGACACCGAGGAGAATGAGTTTAACTTTTTTTTTTTTAAATTTTGAGTTCCAAATTCTCTTCCTCCAACCTCCCATACCCACTGAGAAGGCAAGCAATATGATATCAATTGTACATGCGAAATCATGCAAAACATATGCGAATCCGTTTTGAAAGGGGGTATCTGTTGGGTTACGTATTCCGCATTTCTAGTCTTTCCTAGATGGCCAAATTTGCACAATTGCCAGTGTTCACTCCTTTGAACGTACATATCTTAAGAGGAAACTCTTCCCTGCTCCAGTCCTTCCTCCCTACTCAGCTGTCAAATTAATGTTTCTTAAAATGCAGGTCTGACCACGTCACCTTCCTATTCAATAATCTCCATTTGCTCCCTATTGCCTCCAGGATCGGGTATAAAATTTCAATTAAATAAACATTTACTGAACACCTACAGTGCTCCTGGCAATCGCTAGGGTATTTGTATACCTAAGAGGCAAAAGACAATTTCTGCCTTCAAGGAGCAATCTGATGGGGGAGACGATGCAAATAAATAAGAAGCCAGCTAGTTACAGGATAAATAGGAAATAATTGACTGAGGGAAAGTACTGGAATTAAAAGGGGTTAGGGAAGGCTTCTTGTTGGAGATGGGATTTTAGTTGATACTTGGAGGAAGCCAGGGTGGTCAGTAGACAAAACAGAGGAGAGAGAATGTTCCAGGCATGGAGAGTAGTCCAAGAGACTGCCTAGAGCCGAGAGATGGAGGGTCTTATCTGGTTTGTGGAACAACCTGGAGGCCAGTGTCACAGGATCGGAGTACATGTTGGGAAGTAAAGTGTAAGAAGACTGGAAAGGTAGGAGGGGGCTAGGTTATGAAGGGCTTTGAATACCAAACAGTATTTTGTATATCCTTCTGATAGCAAAAGCCAAAAATCTGTCTTTTACGGGCTTTCCTAACTTGATCCCTCCCTAACTTTTCAGACACCTTATTTCCTTTTCTTATTTACCCCACCTTTTTGTTGTTGAGGTGACGAGAAGTGTTTATTATAAAGAAGTGTTTAAAATGCTACACTAGATCATTATTAGATTCAATGTGATGCTATTCTCCCATCTCTAGCGATTCCCCTTTTGCTTGGTGTGATCCAGTGACGCTGGCTTCTGCAGTGCCTTCCCTCTGGGATTACCTCCTAGTTATCTTTTAGTGTCTTGTTTGTATGTGGCTGTTTGCATGTCGTCGTCCTCTTCCCCCGTCCTCCCCCTTAGATTGTGAGCTCTTGAAGATAAGGGTTGTTTTTTGCCTTTCTTGAATCCTTAGTACTTCATACAGTGGCAGACATATAACTAATTAATTATTGCCTAATTAATGTTGATTGGACTTGCTGACTGGGTAAATATAGTAATGCCCCTGCCAAAGATGACATGAAGTGGCCTTAATGTCTTCACAGGAGTAAAAGGTAGGAGGTATTTCTTAACTGTCTCTATACCCTCTCAGGAACTCTGACAATTATATTCTTAAGTATTTCTTCTGCTTGTCAATTTGAATTTTCCTGGAAGATGAACTAGCAGTTAGTTGGAAAAGTGTTGAATCTGCTATTAGAAGACCCTGATCCAAATCCTACCACTTACCATCTGTTTAACCGTGGGCAGGTTACTTCATTTCTCTGAGCCTAAATTTCCTCATGGAAAATGACAGGTTTAGACTAGATGATCTCTAAGGTAATCTGGAAGCTTTTGAGTGTATGAGTCATTCTTATCTTCATTACTCTAAAACAAAATCATTTCACAGTTCCAGGGTTCTTTACTAGATCCTATACCCAGTGAATCAGGCCCAGTTCCTGCCTCTTGGTAGGAGCTTTGTGTATCAAAGACATCAGACACAAGTAAACATGTAAAGTGAGGTGCAGATAATTTTTACAAATGATTGAATAATTAAATCAAATAGGGGATTAAATATTCATTTTGTTCAAGTAAAGGGTAAAGGCATTGGTGGGGCAGTGAGTTGCTAAAACTCAGTATGTCCCCAACTGAGTTAATAAACCCTTCCAATAGCATCCTTTCCTCAAAACTTCACCCTTCTGAATTCTCCACTTCTGTCCTTGTGAGCACCATTTATCTTATCTTTCATGCTGGAAACTGGTGCTTCCTTTGACTTTTTTTTCTCTTTTTTACTTCTCATATCCAAACAGTTACAACATCACGATCCTACTGAGTGTCTATCCATTCCCTAATAACCAATGTTAACAGGATTTTTACTGAGCCAGTCTCTAACCTGAGAATGCTCGGAGCCACACCAAGCAGGCCTAGAGATGGGAGTGCCAGTAATCAAACAGTTTAATCAGTTTCAGAGTGAGGAATGTTCTCTTAGCTGAAGTAAAAGCACAGGTTATATATACTTAAACCACAACTGGGGAAGGTGGATTATAAACAATAGTTTAGTAGTTTCCCATGAGAAATACAATACAATACAACAATTCTGGAGTCAAGTCTTTAGGGGTTGTGACCACCTCCGCTAAAGTATAGAAGCAGAGTTCTGTGATAGGAACAGGTTTTTCAGTCTTTGATTCGATTCAATTAAGGATGGTTGTGAACATTGTCAGAGGTTTGTTTTTTTTTGTTTGTTTGGTTTTTTTTTGTCGTTGAGTCATTTTCTTTTTTTTAATTATTAATTTATTTTGATTTATCAACAATCATTTACATAAGCTTTTGAGTTTTAAATTTTTCTCCCTCTTCCTCCCCAAGACAGCTCCCAATCTGATATAGCAGAGTTTTGATTAATCAGTTTAAGCTCCATTACGAGTTCTGACTCCCGACCCAGAGGGGCAGCTCTTGAGAAAACGAAATTATTAGTATATTCATTACACATGTCATATCGATTGTATGTTCAAAGCCTTCAGTGGCTCTCTGCTGGAAAGTTCAAGTGTTAGCTATCATTGTTATTATTGCCAGGAGTCTGGCAATGCTGTTGCCTGACTTGGATGACTCTGTGTCTGCTAGGGACAGGAGACCTGCTCCCTACTGATAATTACTGGCAGACATGCAGAGCCAACTCAAAGGCAGCCCTTCACTTCATTGTTAACTTGGAAGTAAATTGAGTGGTCACAGCAAGGCAACCTCTGGGAAGCCTGTATCTACATACACAGGAGTACAACCACAGTCTCATAGACCTTAAAAGCCCAAGGCAGGTATGGAGCCCATGGAGTTCAGGCACAGGGACTGAGGAGGGGGAACAAAGAGGAAGAGGAAAGAGAAATGCAACATCAGATTTACCTTTAAAATTTTCTGCTTTTCAGAGGCTGAGCTTTTTGTTGTGTCCTGGAGGTATTTTATGTACTATTGAAAGATTTCCTTTGATGTTTTCCTAGAAGGTCCATTTACATGGGAAATGTTCTCATCTATATTGAGGAAGTAAGGACTGACCTGTAACTTCATGGAAACTGTCCTATGCTGTTCTAGTTAAAATTATAACCAGTGGAGTTCCAGTAAAGTTCAACAACTGACTCTCTGAAAAAAAAAAAGGACACAGGACACACTTTTGAGTTTAACCTGCATTATTGGCAAGTTGTCCACCAGTTTGTTAAATCCAAACAATCAACAAAAAGAAAACTTTGATTTGTAGTATTTGCCTGTTTCTGAGGTATACATGCTCCCACTGAAAATTTAACAATCTTCAAGGCAGCAGATCCAAGCTGGCTACAGCATACCCTTGATTATATCCCATACATACAGAGTCAATTGGATGATTAAGAAAATTATCTAGATAATTCAGTCCATAAACTACTTGCCTAAAGTATTTTGGGATCTTTTTTTTTTTAAGGGAATAAAGAGGGCAGGTTTGATTATTCAAATTATGGCCCCAATTCTTTTTACCTTTTGTATTGAAACAAGCAAAGAGTATTTATGGCAGCTAGGTGGTGAGGTGGATAGAGTGCCCCTGGCCTGGAGTCAGGAGGACCTGAGTTCAAATGTGACCTCAGACACTTAGTAGTTGTGTGCCCCTGGACAAGTCATTTAACACTTTGCCTCAGTTTCTTCATCTGTAAAATGAGCTGGAGAAGGAAATGGCAAACCACTTCTGTATCTTTGCCAAGAAAACCCCAAATGGGGTCATGAAGAGTAAGGTACAACTAATTGACTCAACAACAACAAAAGATATTTATACACCAACTTACACTTACTTAAACATAGCTAAATAAACTGGTTGATCAAAACTGTGGTGATTTAAACTGCCTGTGTTATTGTTTTCTTCAAGATAAGTATCAAGGGTAAGATTCATCAGTGTTTCAGTTATATTTGCAATCAGGCTATTTGCATATGTACTCACCTATCTTCCTATAGGTACACCAGTTCTTAAACTAGTTCTACACAAACTGGAAAAGCATAACGACTATTCTAAGCCAACTGGATTAGCAACATTTTTTGAAAGATTGTAAATAATAGAATATGTGGTATTTATAGGACATACAAGTGTCGAGAAATTGATTTATAATTCAACTCAACAAATGTAAGTAACCGTGGCCTCAAGGCAAGTTGTTAATACTTTCTTCATTGGTGGATATTGATTGCTCCATGATCCACATCTTCATGAGAGTGGAATTCAAGAAAGCGTGGGAGAAGAGAAATCCTGGTCTTTTGGCTTCCAGCTTCTCTTCAGGGAGAGAAGAACTCTGGGAAGAAGCTGATAGGTAGAGGAGCAGCACCTTAGTCATGTTCCTACATGTAAGGGTATGACTAAGTGGAGAGAAGTGATGTGTATGAGAGATGCCATCAAGGTAACACTGGAAAGATTTAGCAACAGTATGCATATGGGGGGTCAATGAGAGGGAAAAGCTGAGGCTGACATCAACATTGTGAGCCTGAGTAACTGGAAGGATTGTGAATTCTTCAACAGTAGTAGGGAAGTTCAGAGGAAGGGTGGATTTTGGGGAAAAGATCATCGATTCAGTTTTCCATATGTTGAGTTTGAAATGACTATAGGACTTCCAGTTTGAGAGGCAAAAGGCAGTTGTGGGACAGGAACTCAGGAGAGACTGGACTGGGGCTGGATATATAAACCTGGAAATCAGCCACATAGAGACAATAATTGAACCCACAGAGCTAATGAGGTTTTCAAGAGAGCTGGTGGAAGGAAGGAAGGAAATAAGAATTTATTAAGTGTCTACTATGTGCCAGGCACTATGCTAAGCACTTTACAGATATTATCCTATTATCTCTTTTAATTCAACTTCTAGCCTATCTGAAGCTTTCACATGAATAGCTAGGATAGAAATCCCAGATAATATATACAATGATAACAATTTTGTAAAGACAAATAACAGGCTGAATACAAAGCCCTGGGGAACACCCACAGTTAAGGGATATGAACTAGGTAATGAACCGGCCAAGGAAACTGAGAAGGAGCAATTACATAGGCAGGAAGAGAGCTATGAGAAAGTAGTATCGTGAAAACCTAGAAAGGAGAGAATATCTGGAAACGGAGAATAACAACATTTTCAAATCCTGCCCATTAGGTCAAGAAGGATCAGAATTGAAAAGTGGCCATTAGATTTGGTAACTTTGCTAACTTTAGTGAGGGCAGTTTCAGCAAATGATGAAGTCAGAAGCAGGTTGTGGAGGCTTTGGAAGACAGTTGAGAGGAAAACCAAGATGTTGGAGTAATAGGAAGTACAGCAAGCTCCTTCCATTACCACCCCCCAAAACTCCTCCAAACAAATCTAGAAAACATACCAGATCAAATCCTGACTGGGAAATCGAAGGGGAAAAAAGAGTGAGTTTGTTCCCTAGCCCAGGTCAGCATGGGGAGATAAAAAGGTCTATGGATGTTGTAGACAGAGTCCGGCCAGGTGTGTGCTTGGAGCATTTCAGTATGGGGAGAGGCTGTGCATTGGGACAAGAAGAGGTCCCAGATCCAGCACAGAGGGGCCTGACTTTGTGTAAAGTGCAGGAACAAGTAACAACTGAGAGTTCTGTCATTTACTACCCTGTTTTGGATCATAGATACAGGGCCAACTGAGGAGGGGACCTGTACCTAGAGGTGGCATGCCAGGGTGAGGAATGGTTTCAGGCCTTAGGCTGTACACTGAGTAAGGAGCAAGTTCAGAAGGTGTCAGCAGCTGTGTGGCTCAGAGCTCAAGAGCAGATCAGGGTCTCAGTTCCAGCTTCTAGCCCATTTGGAAGCTTTCAGAGGAATAGCTAGGCTAGAATTCCAGGTAAGTTATCCAGTGATAACAATATTGTAAAGACAAAGAACTTTGAAAGACTTGGGCAATAATGACCAACCAAGATTCCGGAGAACTAATGAAGAAATGTGCTATCCATGTGCTAATAGAGCAATGAAAGATTCAGAGTACCGAACGAGACTTTTTAGGGGTAGAGAATGGCCAATGTGGAAATTTGTTTTGCTCAATTATAGATGTTTGCAACAGGGGTTTTGATTTTTCTTTCTTAATGGGGAGGGGAGAGGAAAGCAGAGAGTCAGAGCAAGTCAGATTTCTACTGATTGAAAACAAATAACATTTAATTTAAAAAACAGTTATTTCTGTAGCCTCTGCAGTGACAAATAGTATCATTCGAAAGCTGAAGATGGCCCTGGAGAGTAGTATATGCCATACTTCTTGATAGTCCAGAATACTCTGTGGCTGCAGAATTTTCATTGCCAAATTACAGTTATCAATTTTTATTAAGAATTATGAGACACCGTTATGGTAAATGAGCAAACCACTATATTTTTGTTGTTCATTAGAAAAAGGCGCCGTGTCAGGAAATTATAATATTTTTTGTTTAATAAATGCTTCTTCCCTTCCCCTTGTGAAATGGTCCCTCTTGTTGGGTCACTTCTCAGTTGAACCTGAGTAGGTTATAGTTGCAGCTGTAGCACTCACAAAATCTCTAGACCCTGAAGAAATCATTGCTCCAAAATACAAAGGATGTCTGTGAGGATTGACCAATTGCTAGGCCCTGGTTAACAGAAGTGACTTCGTATTTGGCCACGGACTGACCCACCTATGTACCAGGAAGTTCCTATGTACCCAGTACTGGTTGAGCCAGTTACATTTAGATAAAGAATGCTAGATTCTACTGATTATAATCAGTTTAGTAAACAACCTTAATCCATATAAGGTTAGCAAACTTTCCTAATTGCAATGTCCTTATCACTCCCCATTATTAAGGGGGGTTGGGAGGGTCATAGTCCAGATCACCTGTGATTGACTGTCCCTTAGGGTCTCCCTCTTGTGAATCTGCTCAGTAACAACAATTGGAGATAAGGGCAGAGATCCAGAGACCTAGGCTTGTAATTGAGGTACCTATTCCATTGTATGAGCCACCATTTTTGTGTCCATGTGACCATAGGGCTGAGAAGTCCCATGCTTACATACTTGTGAGAAATAAATTGCTTGACTTGTGATCCTGTGAGCATTTGCATTCTCTCTGTACCTCACCCATCATCTCCTCACAGTGGCCCAGGCCATAGGATGGTTGCCATGTCTTAGTTATATCAGTATAATTATGATAAGGGCAAGGGCAGGTGTTGGCTTTAAGTGAGTGGCAACCTGGAGTGGGGGTGGGGGGCGGGAAAGGGAAGGTGAGTGAAGAGAAGTAGGGTGGAGGGAAATTATGCTCACGGGTCATAGCCTATGATTTGTGAGTATTTTAGAGAGTGGATGAATGTACTGTTCTGGTAATATTTTGAATTAAAATGTCTCAATTAAAAAAAAAAAGACACTGCTTTGAACCATAGGCTTCTTCAATATTCTCCCAATTACTTCCTCACACCCCAGATGCACTGGTTCCTTGGAAAGCTGTTTGTATTTATATATTTATGATGCTTTCTCAGACCTTGGAGTACAGTATTCCACCCAGCTCAGCTGCCTAGGAACAAAGAGAGTTAAGGCAAGATTACTCACTCTTAGAGATGAGATCTTCTCAGCTTCCAGAAATGCCCTGTATTTGATAATAATAGGAGCTAATATTTATTATAGCATTTTCTATGTGCCAGACACTGTGCTAAGCACTTTAAAAATAGCTCATCTGATCCTCACTACCACCTCACTTGTAGCTGCTATTGTTCAGTCATTTCAGTTATGTTTTACCTTTCATGACCACTTTTTTTTTCTGGTTTTCTTTTTTTAGCAAAGATACTGTAGGGGTTTGCCATTTCTTTCTCCAGCTCATTGGAGAGATGAGGAAACTGAGGCAAACAGGATGAAGTGACTTGCCCAGGGTTACACAGCTAGTGTCTTGAGGGTGGATTTGAACTGAGGTCTTCCTGACTCCGGGCCCAGAGCTCTATGCACTGCACCACCTAGCTGCCCTTTGATCGTCTGTTTATTGATCTTTTAATTTAGCCTGATTTCACAGGAGCATAGACTTGAGAAATGGTCAGAATCTTAGAGAGAATTCTGTATGTTCATTAGAATCACAGAATTTTAAAAGTTATGCAGGATCATCTGAGTCTAATCCCTTCCTGAAACGTGATAATTAATAGAGGAAAAGGACCAGCATTAACGGGTATCAGGAAGGGCTTCTCTCAACATTTGTGATTTTAGCTGAAACTTGGAGTAAGCTAGGGAAGCCAGAAGGCAGAGATGAGGAGGGAGAACATTCCAATCATGGAGGATAGCTAGTGACCGCCAGTTGGTGGCAACGTTGTCAGTTGCTTCAGTCACGTCTGACTGTGACCCTATTTGGGATTTTCTTGGCAAAGATAATGTAGTGGTTTGCCATTTTCTTCACCAGTTCATTTTACAGATGAGGAAACTGAGGCAAATAGGGTTAAATGACTTGCTCAGGGTCACACAGCACCTGAGGCTGGATTTGAACTCGGGTCCTCCTGACTTCAGACCTGCCACTCTATTTGCTGCGTAACCAGTTGGTAGATGCAGTATAACAGCAAGGAAGCCACCATCATTGGATCAGTAGGAAGGAATCAGGTCATGAAGCGCTTTGAAAGACAGAAAGGTTTTATATTTGATCCTGTAGATGATGAAACACTGGAGTTTACTAAACAGAAGGAAAGAAGGGTCATACCTGTCTTGTAGGAAGAGTAATTTCACAGTTGAGTGGAGGATGGATTGGAGTCAGGAAGAGACCTGAGGGAGACCAACCAACAGGTTATTGAAGTAGTCCAGGTATGAAGGGACAATGGCCTGCACAAGGGTGGTGACAGTATTAGAAGAGGGAGTATATGAGAAGTGCTATGAAGAAAAAATGGACAGGCCTTGGCAGCAGAATTAGCCTGGAAAGATGGCCTCATGCGACTGTGAAGAGCTTTAAATGTCAAAATAAGTTTCATATTTTAACCTCAAACCAACAGGGAGTCATTCAGCCTTTTTGAGCAGAAATAACAGGGTCAGACTTGCATTTTAGGAATATTAATTTGACAGCTGTGTGGAGAATGAGTTGGAGAAAGGAGAAAAAATTGGAGGCAGTGAGACTAATTAGAAAGCTATTACAATTGTCCAAGGAAAGGCGATGAGGACCTGGATTGTGGTCATTGTTTTGTGAGTTAAGACAAAGAGATGACTGTAAGAGATGTTGTGTACATGGAACTGAGAAGACTTGGCCACTGAGTGCACATGTGAGGTAAGACTGAAATAAAGGATAACTTTTAGGTTGAGGGACCTGGGTGATTTCAAGAATGGTGGTACCCTCAACACAAAAAGGAAAATTAGGATAAAGAGTGGATTTTAGGAGAAAGATAATGAGTTGTTTTGGGCACATTATGCTTGAGAAGACTATGGGGCATCTAAGTAGGGGTGTCAAGCGGCAGTTAGGGATGCAGAATTGACATTTGGGAGAGAAATGAAAATGGGATATGAGCTATCTGCATAAATGATAATTTAATCCGTAGGGGCTGGTGAGCTCACCAAGTAAGTACATATAGAGAAGGGGCTTGGGACAGAACTTTAGGATACAGTCACGTAGAGGGAAGGTTATTTACCTGTAAAAGAGACAGGATATTCAGACAGGTAGGAAGAGATCCATGACAGAGCACTGTCACAAAAAGCCATCAGGGAGAAAGTATCCAGAAAAAGTAAGTAGTTAACAAGAGGAGAGAGAAAGAAATATTATCTTAGACAGTAATTACCATTGAGTGAAGAGAAGTCCAATAGAAATCTATGGCATAGGATCACAGATCACAAGTTTAGAGCAGAAAGGGACCTCGGAGATCATCTCCAACAACTGGGGTCCAAAGAGGTTGGCTTGCCCAAGTGTCATCACACAGGTACTAGATGACAGGTGGTCTATGAATGCAGGTCTTTTGAATCCAGATCCAGTGTTCTTTCCACTCTGCCTTTATAGTCTCTCAAGGGGTGGAGAAATAGAAGGGAAGCAAGGAAGTAGAAGCAATCAGGATAGAAAGTTTTTTTTAGGAGTTCAGGCCATCAAAGGAAAGAAGATATAGGCTGGTGTGAGGGTATGGTAGGAGGCACTTTTATTTCTCCCAAATCCCTACTCATTCTGGATATTCTACTTCCAATTTCTCCTACACATTCATTGCACTCTGCTGCCTTACTCGATTCTCTTAGCCTTCTTTCTCCTTTCTTCTGTCCCCATCCTGCTAACTCTCCCCCTATGTTCTATCTTCTGGAGACTTCGTTTTGTCCTCATAGATTTTTATTTGGAAAAAAATATAATTGTGTCCACTTTCAAACAGATTTTGTTCTTTGGTCTCCTGTATGTGCTGAAAGCACAAGAAAAAGCATAAGTGACTCAGACAATCCAAGATAGATATATTATTCCCCAACATTTACTTAAGGATTAAAAATATTATGATATGGTCATGTCCACACAGGGGAAAAATAGCAGTGCTTTTCAGTTTAGTCTTTTACATGTTAGCTCATTTGTTCCTTGCAACAATCCCTGAAGGCAAGTAATGCAAGGATTATCCCCATTTTACAGATGAGGAAACTGAGGCCGAGACATATAGACGTGGTTTGCCTGGGGTTAGTTTCATTGCACATATTCCCATTAGAAATAAGCCTACTTTCTGATTGTTCTTCATCGCAGAAACGAACTCCCCAGATGCTCCTTTCCTTTTTGTCACTGATTCAATCAATGGGAATGAAAACATGCTCCCCACTTTCACTTCAGCATCAATCCCATTCTTCAGCTTCTCAGGCTGAGAATTAGCCTCTTCATCTCTACCATCCAACAAATACTGGTTACTGCTATTTAACATTTTCTACGAACCACACCAAAAGATCAGTTCCTTATCAACATTTGAATGAAACTTCCTTCAACCAACAGCATTTTCCCTGACATTCCCACCAAGTATTAAACCTCTACATTTCCACTAAATATGAAATCTCTCTGAGCCTGTTTACTCAGATGTAAAATGAGAGAAATAGCACCCACTTCAGAGGGTTTAGTGAGGATTGGGAATGTAAAATAATTTGCAAGCCTTAGAATGACACATACCAATTGTTATTATATTATTAATAATTTCAACATTTGACTTCAGCATCTTAATTCACCCTCCTAATCTTCAGTCATTCCTAAAAATCCAGTTTCTTGATATTTGGATCACAATTCTCTCATTTTTCTGCTTCTATGTGATACACAGGATTACTAAGTGCCAAACAAAGAAGATCTGACCCATGATACATTTCACAATCTCTAGATGAGCTCTACTTTAACAGGGCCTTGGCTCACCTTGTCATCTGTCCAAAATCTTGACTCTAGTAACCAATGGTCATTCTAGTCCCTCACAGCTAAGAGCTTGCTTATTTTTTCTCAATTGTTGGAAAAGATTTCACCCGCTTACTCTTTAATTCTTAGTCTTTCCCTTTTATGTCAGATGAAACATCCCATTAGTTGTATTCTGTATTGTCACCCTCCCATGCCATAAAAGACCAGTTTTTCTGACTCATGCCTTCTCTTTCTAGCATCTTTAATCTTTCTTCTATCTACTGACTTATTTCTCATTGGCTTTAAAAACTTCTTAACTTTTCCTCTGTCTTCCAAATATATATATATATATATATATATATATATATAGGCTATGCTGTTTTCTTTATCATCTAACATTCTTAGAGAGATGTTCTATTCCAAAGGTCTTATTTTCTGCCTTCCTCTACAACTTTTTGCAAAACTGACTTTTCCACCATTTTACTGTTCTAAGATAAAATACAGCCTTTCTACTCTTGACCACCACACTCCATTTTCTTTCCTCCCTTGACTTCTATGACATTCTACTTTCCTAGTAATTGTCTGTTTGGCAATTTTCCATCTTCCTGCCCATACAGTAACTATGAGTATTCTCAGGGTTCTACACCTGGCATCCTGGTCCCATTCTATCTCTTATCAAGGAAGTTCATCAAGTCCAATGGTTTCATCTTCTACCTTCTTCATGATTCTTAAACCTCCATTTCCAGCATCTACCATTCTTGTTTGCATATGCTTAGCTTACAGGTCAGATCTCTACTTGTATTGTTGCTGCTGGAAAAACTAAAATCATGATTCTCCTCTAAACATCCTGTTCTTTTACCACCACTTCAGCTTACTCTCCCCATTGAGTTTCCAAGTCCTGCCACTGGACTGAGTTTCCTTTCTCTTGTATAACCACCATCCATGTCCAGGCCTCAACAGCTCATGCACTATTGGTCTTCTAAGTCTCCTGTACTTCCAATTCTTCCAATTAAAGAATTGTTCCTAAAGTAGAATGAATTGGAAAAAATACAGATAACAGAATTATCTCTTGTAAATAAAATTTCCATGTAATTCTCCTGCAGTGCTCCCTTAAATCTCTTGTTCTCCAACTCAGCATCTCTAGTCAAGGATAAAACGTAAGAAAAGTAAGAGATTTGCTGATTTCCATGACCAAAGGCACACCATGGAGAGACAGACAAAAGAGGAATCTACCTTTGGTGACAACTATTTTATACAAAGCATTCTTTTTTATTAACCACTTCCAAGATATCTTGTCTATTTAATCTCATACCATGTTACTCATTTTTATGGTAGTACTTATGCAATACCATTTGGTAAAGGTATATTCTTTCCTTCCATTCAGAATATTTTACAAAAGATATTTAAAGTAAAAAAATAAGCATGCTTGTCTCTGGCATATTTGTAAGGGAGACAAGAGATCATACATTACTAAAGCAAAATATAGTATAATGATTAGAAAGCCTACTAAGTCCTCAATTATATTACTGAAATTTTCTTGGTATTTAAGCTGATCATAAATGTTCATTTGTAATTCACTTCCCAGTACAGAATTTATATAATCCATCACAAGAGGAAAATATGCTTCTACGGCACACATAAAAGATACACATGCCCTCTAAGAAACTTTTCACAAAGTATTTTTTTCTTTCTACTTCAATGATTTACAGTGCATATATGTTGAATTAAACTTGCTGAGGCTTCAATAAAACTTTCTGTCCTATTGAGTGCTACCACTAATTTCCAGAGGAAATTAAACAGAATAATTCTATAGAATACTTTCGTTTGTACTCCATCATCCTCAGAGAGAAGCAAAGCACAGCCTTGAAAAAAAATTAAAAGAAAGCCAAAGCATCCTTTTTGCTTATTTTGAAAAACTTACTTGAAAGACTACTAATGTAAGCTTTAAAATTAAGGCTGTTATTTAAAATATCTGGGCAATAAGGAATACTTTGTAGAAGCTGATGATCTTTTTTGATAATCCTGGATTATATGTAGGAAATTCATATGATGAAATTACTTATATTTTGATGAACTCACATGGGAAAAAGTCCTACATTCAAGGATTTTAATCTACATTTGATACTACTCATTACCATAGACATACAACCTTAGTAAAAACAAATTATCAACATTTACTATGTCCAATATAACTAGTACATTTACTATGCTTGAACTATTGATATTAGGGGACCAGTGATTTCAAGAACAGGTACATTGTAAAAACACAGTATTCTGATGGATATTTTGAGGGAACCAATCATTACTTTTAAGTATTAAAACATAAACAAGAAAATTACAAATCCATTTATAATAGATAGTGCAGGATTCTAATAATTCATTTTGACATCTTACATATACCAAGATTTCAACACAGTCTAGTGGAACATTTTACACACCACTTAAGACTTAAAATTTACTCAACACCAGTTAAAAAAGTTTTTTTTTTTTTAAATGGGCTTACACTGTGTTATCCATGTCAAGTATTAATATTTCTATCAGGCTTAAAAGTTTCCTGACAACTTCTATGCTACTTTAGTTAGTTAATAATAATGACTAAATCAAATATTTTGTGTTTGGCAATGCATTTTTTTAACTTCTTAAAGAGTATACATTTTAAAATACCCTAAATGAAATCATTCCAACATAACTAAATTCTTAGAGACAATGTTTCATTCCTATTACATAAGAGAAAATTTCCAAAATTATTTGTTTACCTGTGACAAGAGATGGCTAGCCACTACATAAAAAACTATTTAGGCTTGATCTTGTGATCAGAAAATGTATTTTTTCCTATCGTAACATGTTATACAATTACAAATTCTAATACACCACAGTATTAATAATGTAGAAGTATAATTGAAATAGCATTGATTCAATATTCAAAACAAGCATCAACAACATAATTTACTGGATTGCATTTAAATTACACCATAAACACTAATTGTCCCTCTTTAAAAGCAGCCTAGACTTAGCATAAACTTAAGTCTCAGTCTTGCAACTGGTTGAAGTATGATGAACTGGAATTCAGATATTCATGGAAAACAGTGCTACTTAATACTAAAAAACAACTAATGAAGGAGTTACATTATTAAAAATCTTTATTTAGGTTTGGTCAGTACAGGTAAGATATAGTGGAGTCACAGAGCAATCTGCATTAACAGGATACAACAGTTCATAAAAACTGAGTAACTATGCACACAAAATTCTTAAACATTCAGTCACCTAAAGAGAAAATGCACAGATGTATGGTGGAAAAAACTGTAATTAACACTGAAACTACTACGGGACTCCATCAACAATCCAACTTTTAGTGATAAAACTACTGTACTGGGCAAACTTGGCAGTCATAAACCCACAACTACTATGACAAGTCTGAATGTTGCATAAGGATAAGAACAATATGAGTAAGAATGCCCTTACACAGCACAGGTTCTAGATATACATGGATTTGTACAGACATCATTGTGTTATACTTTGTGGAAATTATTTTCATTTTCAACTTCACATTAACTCATATAAAAATAACTTGAGCCTACACAAACGTCCTTTTAGCAACGTTCAACGTAATTAACTGTTACAATTTCCAAAGTGGCAGAGGTATTGAAGCAAGGAAAAAAACAAAAACAAAAACAAACAAAAAAAAACCCCACACTGCACAAAAAGGCAAATCGTGACAAAAAGTATGCACTAATTAAAATTGTTTCTGGACAGTATCCTCTCCCAAATTAAATGACACTGTATAAAAATGTTGCTGGAAAAATGTTACAAAACTGAGCCCTGTACATTTACACTTGAGTCCAAACCATTTTGAACATGACGGGAACCCGCAGTTCGGTTACCTTTCCCAGTCACTGCTTTCTCCTCTTGAGGATCATGATTGGAGTCTGTGTCATTTGAGTGGTGTGTGAGAGAGTTTTCACTGCCCGTGGGAGAGTCTACACTTTCATACCCCGTACTGAGTTGGTTTATGTAACTACTACCTCCTCTGCCAGTTCTCTCTTCAGAGTTGTTGGAGACCTTATTACCATTCCCTGGAGATGTAGGAAAATCATCTTCTGTTGTGTTACCCTCCCTAAAAAATCCAGGCCCAGACGTCCTCTGATGGGAAGAGCTGCCGTTACTTGGTCCATTAGCCAGACGGCTGCAGTCTTTACCCATGACCTCTCCCTGGTCTAAAGGCTCAGAAGATGGAGTCCTGCTGGTACCTGGGACTGAGGCCTGGGACTGCTGCTGGTACTGAGCCAACTGCTGACGGGTCTCCTTCAGTTGTTGCTGAAGAACTAGAATAGTACTCTGCATACCCTCTACTTCTTCGTCAAGCTGAATAATGAAATCATTGAGTTCTGTACAAAGAAAAAGTCAAACCTGTTTTTATTATCACTTAAAAACAAGTTTCATATAATAGGATAGTAATAGTATTATCTAGAATTCAAACAATTCAAACTTATTCAAGTAAAATACTGACAAACTGGATTTGAAATTTATCTAGAGTTAACTATCAGATCAGTTTCACATATTTTATATATATTATAGATGGTCCACTTGATGTCTTCTTCCTAAACCTTCTTACAGAAAGTTGCTTAAAACAGAGGTTAAAAGAAAAAAGTACAATAGACCACCTTATCAAGACACATGAATTCTGAGTACTAGGACAACTCACGGAAATTCATTTCTACTTGTAAGCACAGTTAATTAAGAAACCCACTAACTGCAAAATAGTTACAAAACACATTTTCAGGATTTAGGAAAAAGGAGAGAAGACTCTAGAAGGGAAAAGGCACACTTTCCTAAAAACCTCTAAGGCACTTAAGAAAAACAGCACATACGTGGGCAAATTTTAGTAGGCTATATGGATACATCAGAGTTTTTGTAAAACTTACAGATTATGCTTACTAGAAGTAAAAAGACAAGATAATATATTTTAAGAAGTTATCTGAGCAATTTATTCCAATTAAGCCCATATATCACGTCAAATATGAATTCTAGTTTGCAGAATCAATTCTTGGATATTTCCCTCCATATATTTCTACTGTCTCCATTAACTGTTAAAGAAAAGGAGAAACAGGATGGCTGCAACTATGCTGCCTGGCCTCCGTTAAGCACTTAACATACATGCATATTCACTTAATAATTTGGACAACAAAGGAGTGGCCTTTGTACTCATAAGATATCTACCGTTTAAATGTCCTTCTGCTTACTCCTGCTGCCCTTTCCCATCCTTCAGATACTTCTTTCTCCATACTGTCATTAGGTAAAGAAGGTAATCCTATACTACAACCTGAACTACTACATTCGAGCTGGCAGATTTTTAAAGCCAGCACAAAATTTTCAAGGAAACACTGTTCAGAAAGTAAGCCCTTACCATCCTGACTGCTCTTAAGTTCTTCACTATATTTCTTCTGTAAAGCCAACTCTGCTTCAAGTTGCGCAATACGTCCCTGGGACAGTTGCCTTCCAAGTTCTTGATTCTCCTGAATAAGCATTCGACACTTCGCCATTAACTTTTTGCCTGTTTGGCTGCAAAGGAAAGAGCCATCCATCACAAAATGAAGACAAAATCTTTTGTAATCTTCCTTGATTATAATTTTAATAGCAATAGTAAATGTTTTCCAGATATCACAATTTACACATTATAGCTCAAAATAGCTATGTCACAACAGTAAATCTCTATATAATTACCACTTTTTCCTCCTGTGCATGTTGATCTTCAGCATTTCAATTACTTGATGTCAGAAGTAAAAGAGCAAAACTGAAATATAAATGGCTAAAATGGCCATTTCTTGCTTTCGTATCAACAGGAATAAATCCAATCTGGAATCCATTCTTCCTTACCCCAATTTGCTAACAAAAACAATATGCACCTGGAAATCTAAATGCAGAGCACACTACCAAAAAATTTATCAAATATTCTGCTTATGGAATAATAATTAAGTAGTAAGGGATGAAAACTTGATATTCAAAATAGGCATATGTCAGGAATGCTCTGTTTCAAAGAAAATATAATGTAAAAATCTGTCTCAACACACACACACTGAAGTGTATGTTTGCAGGAAGGGTTATGCTGGGAATGTTGGTAAAAAAAAAAAAATAACTTCATTTAAATAACTACTTATTCTAGAGTAATTTACACCTGACTTTTAGGAACAAACACACAGCTTTGTGGATCATATCCACTTCATAAAGATGTTTATTAAACAGAACTTGATATTTAAAAAAATTCATTAGGCTCTTTTCTAAAGCAAAGAATCTATTAGTAGTAGAAGTACATGGTCCTTAATTTACCAGTTTTTAAAACTTTTTTTTTTGGTACATTAGTTCTTTCTAAACTTGGATTCATCTACAGGTCAATTTTGGGTTTGTGAAACACTTTATTTTTAGATATTTACAATCCTGGGTACAAAATGAGGCATCTAGGGATAGAATAGGACTAGGGGATATACTTTTCAAACAATAATGCAAAAATGGATATCTACCTAACTAGGCCATTTATACTTTCTGAAAACCATGATGGGGAACTATGTGTAAAATACAGCAATAAAAAATGTAAATCTAAAACCCCCCTCATTTCAGTTTGTCTACAAAACTGGAAGAAAAAAAAATCTTGTTCAGCAATAAATAATATGAAACTGTTTTTCATCATATATGTTTAAAATCCCTTAAAAAAAGACCTAATTTTAAAAATCTTTCAGAATTTGAATTTCTGTAGAAGGATATTGCTATCACCAAGTTTCAAACTCACAGAGCTCTTCAGTGAAGGAACAAAAAAGCTAAGTTAAACTATTATAAATAATTTAATCAAAGCTTTCCCTTACAAAATTAAATCAGATGTTTTAATTTGTGTTTTTTTTTTTTTTCTGGAAAGTAACTTAAAACAGGTTATATATTGCAAAAACTCAGTGCCAATACTGTGTTCTCTTTAATCTTTCCTTTAGGCTTCCCATACTTTCCAGATGTGTTGCTCCCAATGGCATCTGGTCCAGTCAAGTCTTGAAAACTTAACAACTAGAACATATACAACCACTTGTTCTCTGTCCTTGATGCGATGTCCAATGCCAGGTCTTGTAGTTAATTCAAGTAAATATTCAGTTTCAAATGCAAAATATGAATTAACTGAATTTCCTTATAAAATAGGAACTATGGCTAAACCTAGACAATTGGGGCTTAGGCAAAACAAAAGCAATTACAAAGATACAAACATTTATCTGGCCAAACTATAAGTCAACACCTACTAGGGGAATTATTCTGTTGCATTAAAAAAAAAAAGAATCAGATTTATATTTAGTATCCTTGCTCACTTCACTGCCACTAAGAACTCCAAATTCTGTGGAATGCTTTCCCAGCATTTTGTAATATTGTAATATTATAATTTGTAATATTACAGTTCCCAAATTTTTACTACTAATTAAGAATCAACTAGGAAATATATGTAGTAAAGATGCAGTTTGAAATGGATATTATGGTCACAAACAGAAATAGAGAATGTTAAAATTTTTCTTCATAAATACTTTCTGGTAACTCGCTTTCCTTGTAGTATCTGTGGAAATGAGCAAAATCAGTGTTTTTGACTACAATATGAATTATTCCTGAGATGCCAACTTATGCAAGGATATAAATGGATATTAATTGTAAAATCAATTGAACTGTTTGTTTCTCCTTTAGTTTTAAGCATGACATTTAACTCCATGTACTATAAATGTAATAAGGAATTGTTTTGTATACACAAAGAAATTTAGATCTTTCTAAAAGTGTTTTAATGCTGTTCCCTTCTATTTCCACAATGCAGCTACTCTATATAGTTATAAGATGGTTATCGTATTCTATTTGAGTTATTCATCGTGGGGTAGCAACTATACCAAAACTATTAAATGACATCTAACTTAGCAAATTCAGAAGAATTATTTAAGAGACTATGTGGTAAAAAAAGACTCTATCTCTAGAATAATTTTAAAATTCAGAACCTTTTTCAACCCACAAATCAAACATAATTCAACAAGTATTTTTAAAAGGGACATAATGTTGTACGATGCTGTTTCCCTGGTTTCTTTCTCTCTCTTTTTTTTTTTTAAAAAGGGAATTTGGCCACTCAAGAGATACAGCTTCTCAAATATTTAAATGCAAATAGGTAATTCAAAAGCACTGGGATTTATTAGTAGTTGAGATGTTCCTAAAATGTATCTTCACACGAATATGTAACAAGTATTTCTCTAAGTTCTTCTCCCCCTCAAAAGTAAGAATTAAATTGCATGTATGAAAAAAACCATGAATTTCTATTTGAACTATACAAGACAAAATATTGCTAAACCAATGATAATCTGTTTAAAGGCAATCATATAATTAATAAAACCTGGGATAATCTCTTCTATATTCTGTAATTTTAAAAAAATGTAGACCTCAAAGTATTCTTTCTAGTTACCTGTGTAGCAAGTTAAAAAAATGTCATATATTGCCTTGAGTAAATACATATCAATAAAATTTCCTATGATATTGAAATAATTCTCTTTTACCTTTAATGGCAAAAAGTTCACACATAATCTCCATGCTGTCACAATTGGCTAATTTCAAACACAGATTTCGTTATTTGTTTAAAAAGTTTGGAACCATGTTTTGTTTTGTTTTTGCTGAAAATTATACAAATAACCCCCCTTCACCAGCCCTCCCACTGCCCCACATAACAGTTCCCTAAATCATACACATTCAAGATACTTACAATTGATTTGAATGATTAAGAGAGAACTTAAGTCACCTTTCATAAAAATTACATTTAAACGCTGGGACATGCTGGAACATTTATCTTCCACTCATCTTAGAATCCAACATCACCTTATGAAAACTTGAATTGGTGATTTATAGAATGATCTGAAGAAAAAAATTCACCTCCAGGATAGTCGGATGGAGACATGAAGAAGTAATGCCTTATTTATCTAAGTGAGCAAATGGATTTGCTAGCAACGAACACTAGACCTTTGCCAATGCACAAAACATCAAAATTTTGCCAGCCCACATTTCCAAGACTGACACCCCAATCTTCAGGCAGGCATTCTGTGAAGTTGTCCCACAATATTACTGCAACGTCTTGGGACAAAATGACAAAAAGCACCAAGAATGACAAAGCTCCTTGACTGATATCAGCTGGATAAATGCAGGTCTTTAAGAAGTGAGAAATAAAAGCCTTTTTCCTTCATTTTGAAGAGCACAACAATACTCTTTCAACTGCCCTTAATAGTCCCCAATGATTCAAAATACAACAGAATAAATCAATAGAATTCCTTGAGCTATTACAACTATTTCAAGTCAAGAAAATAATTACAAAAGGCCCCAATACAATACGAAATAAAAACACATCCCCATTAACACTGAAGAACGGTTGCCATTATAACGTCCCTAATTAATGTGGAGATGTAATAATTTTCATGATACTGCAAAAAAATAATGCAGTGAGGCTTATCACAACCAATATCCTTAAACAGTTTAGTTGTGAAATGATTGCTTATATATAATTAGCTTCAGACAATTTAAAATCTATAGATACTACACCTTCATTTTTGTACAGTCCCAAATCAATTATCTACATCATTTGCAACCAAAGAACAAACCATTGCTTAAAACCACAAAAGAGCCCCAAACTAGATGGGCCCAAAGGTAAGCATAAGAACTATGATTGGTAGGTGTTATTTGATCCTGTCATCACTATTGAAGCAAATGAACCCTTCATATATATAGATATAGATATAGCAAAATTCACCTCATTTGAGTTTTGACCCAGAAGTTCAAAGAATAAGCAGGAAGTCCACAGTCTTATTGGCAAAACTGACTTCTAGTGTCTCTAAGTCACTAGGCTCAACATTAAGAGCGAAGCATATTCCATTTTTACATTTTACTGGAATTTTACATGTTCAATTCATGATTTAAAAATCTCTAGGTTTTCTTTCCTCCAAACTGTCTGTAGACACAGTGTGCCACAGACTTAAGACTTCTGTTTCTCCCTCTATTTTCTTCAAACAGAAACACTTGTCAAGTGTCTACATGTTCTAGAAAGGGAATTTTTTCGAAGTTGGCCACTTCTTCGGAATAGTCCGACGCTGTCAGGCCTCTGAAGCAAGGGGGGGGGAGGAGAGAAAAAGCTGAAACACAAGGTTCATCTGGTAAGTTTTACATTAAGCATTACAAGCTGGACAGTATAAGAATGTGGCTTTTTTGGCTCAAAACGTCTGAGTCTTGGTGTGGAAACGAGTACTTGGCTGTCCCACCACAGCATTCTCGTAGTGGGACTGTCAGGGAAGTCTTGACTGGGGAGTATGTTTTGTTTACCTATCAGGCGTAAACTTCCAGGCACTCAGTTCATTTTGGGCTTGTTCCAGTTTGTCTTTAGTCTGTTCCAGTTCACCTTTCATTTTTAGGAAAAACAAGTTGATTGCTGGGTCCACCATCGTCGATCTCAGTTGGGCAACACTAGGCTGCTGAACTTGTTTGAGGTACTGGATTTGAGTCTGTGCAAAATGAAAAATAAATTATTACTACCACATTGAAGAAGGAATTCATATTAGTTTCAGAGAACACAGTTCAAATTATGCACAAATAACAATGGGAAAAAAAGCAGCCCCAAATAGAGAAAATACTTGATTAAACTGATTAAATAAAACCTTTTAAAAACTTTTCAAGTGCTTTCAAATCAACAAAAAATAGCTATAATCTTTGTAAGGCTGCTTGATTTTACTATTTAAATTGTAAGTTTGAATTCGAAGACCCTATCTTTGTGACTTCAAAAGCATCTATACCAGTGACATTTGGGAATGGAACTAAAATGCTATTCAACTATTTTATAGGCCTACAGGGCAGAAATCAAATAGTTCCAGAAGGAGTAAGCAATTTTTGTTTTCAAGACATACTATTACGGAAAGAAAAATGGATTTGACTTAGAAAAAATAATGTAAAGAATGAATTCACAGGTCTGAAAAAACAAAAAGCATCTTTCATTCATATATATAGATATATATCTATGCATACCTGTGCAAACTACTAAATATAAAATGTACCACAAAAATATAACTAAAAACAAGACTAATATTAAACTAAAACTTCTGAGGTAAGATCTAGATAACCAATGTGACTTTACTGGTAAAAATAACTCCTATTGAGGAAATTCTTCCCTACTAATCCTGTCTAGCAACTTATAACACTGAGTCACCTGGGCCACTGAGAAGTTAAGTAACTTGCCCTGAGTCACATCACCAGCATATGACAGAAGTAGGACTTGAATTCAGCTTGTCCTGACTCCCAGGTTGGCCTTCTACCCACCGTGTTATACTGTCTCTCACAAATATAAATGTAGAAAAATAGACTGAAAAGTGAAAAGTTTAGGTCTTAGTTTGGCATTGTAATCTGATTTTTAAAAAACATAAATGTGGTATAACAAATTTAAAAAACAAAATTGTAATGTAAGTAGCAACTTAAAATATACAGCCAACACATGTGGTGCCCCCAGCAGAGTACACCCTGCTCATACCCCCCTACCCCAACATACTTGCACACAAAGTTCCAAAATTGTCCACTTCATTATTATTTATTAGCATAATAAAATTCCCATCGTGCAGGGTGTCCCTAAAGTCCTAGTGAAGTATAAATGCCACAAACTACAAAAAGCATCACTTGAAAGTTTAATTATTTAAATTTCATTTATACTTAGCTTTATGAATTTAAAGTAAATTTTAACTAAGATGTGGTGGAATCATGTCATCTATACATTGTGTGTGCATGCAACAATTTGTCAATGATACTTTCTTAGACTGGGGGATCAAGGGAAGGTCTTCTTGCCTGGCCACCCTTGTCACTTGAGCTATCTCCATTAGATTTTTTCTCTTGTGGGTGATGTCAAAACTATCAAGTATAAATCAAAACTTTATTCTTTGGACGATCTTAAGGCTAAGATTACAAATGCAGTCCTTTCATTCACTAACCAGCAGCTGATCAAAGTTTTTATAGAGTTTGAAAATTAATAGAGTTGTATGGCACAAGATGATGGTTATGTTGAATTTTATTAAGAAACATCAACATTTTAAAATTTTAAATACTTTCAATTTTTTTGGTAAGTTTGTAGTATTCATACCTCTGAAATTACTAAAGCTTAAAACTGCACTAAGACTCATAGGGCACATTGTATAAATTTATATTTAGCAATTTATAAAATACAACTGTACTAACATATTAATCCTCTTACCCCAAAGCGGATTTAGTTCAGGTGACCTGCCCCAAAGCTAAAAAAAGATTACAGCTGATGATTTTAAAAACACCTTTACTATCTTCTTTAAGTGGCACACTGTGGGGATCATTTAACTTTATTTCACTGTACATTTATTTTGAGGATATCTATAAAAGCCTGTGTGCACTACCTAAAACCAAGACTTTAAAAATGCTTACAGGGAATTTGTTTATTGCACTGGCCATACATTTAAGACTGTACAACACACAGCGACAGGATAGGATAGCGTGGACCTGTGATTTCATTGGTGCAGGGAGCTCCAGAAGAGGAACTTTTGTCTATCAACACAGGCAGGCAACTTCTCTTACACTTATGATCTTAGAGTTGCTTAGACCACACAGAGGTTAAGTGAGTTGCCCAGGGTCACATATCCAAGACGTGTCTGAGGAGGGACTTGAAGAGAGTTTGCTGGCTCAGAGGCCAGCTCTCTATCCCCTGTCATGATGCTTCCAAACACAAAACCACTTATAATTGCCATGGCAATTCACATACAACCATGTCACAAATAACTGCAATTCATAAAAGGTTCCAAGAGTGTTGATGTAAATTTAGTTGCTTATGGGAATGTTTACATTCTAATAGGCAAGTCTCATTTCAAAGACATTTAAAAAAATCAGTTAAGGCAAAAACAGTGAGGAAGATACAATGAACTCTTGCCTTATTTGTGAATATAAAGATAAAATTAGGGCAAAAATACCTGAATATATTTGGCCAATGCCTCTAAAACACTGAAATCAATCAAGAAATTATTCACAACATAAAATCATTCAATTCATTCATAACTTTTTGGACATTTTAAAACTGATGGTAATTTATAACATATCCCAGTTAAATCTATCTTTGTAAGAACCTAGAAGCTAAACACCTACTGCACTTTATTTAATGACAGCATCAACCAGTGAATGACTACAGTGAAGCAGGGGAAAGTCTCTGAAAGTAATACATTTAATTAATAATTCTGTCGGTAGCATAAAGGGAAGTTTTTGACAGTGTCCTGTCATAAGTTCTTCCCCTCATTTCCCAGGTGACTTAGCCTGGAATGGGATGTTATCTATCTTTGTCTAACATGGAATTGGAAACAAGGAAGATTTAGAACAGAAAATGAAGTAGTCCTCTAACTTCCTTTTGAGGTCAGGTTTTCAATACTCTTATTCAATTAAACACAAAAAATATATCCCACCAAATATACATTTTTGGATTACTGTCAATGCATATCATTAGCATAGCATCATTGAGAGTTGAAAGTAGCTTTCTGAAGACTTCTGTATTAAAAAAAAACTCATTTATTACTCAATTTCCCATAAAAAAAGGTAAATAAATATCTTACAGATGAAGAAAATCAGATGCATTAAATGCTTTGCTTAGAATGACAGGAAACATAAGAGATAGGTGTATTGCTCCTATTTCTTAGCCCACAATTTTACCTATAGCTAGAAATTTCGGCTTCTCATCAAACAACACTAAACAGGGATGGGCTAAGATGGGGAACTAGAAATCCTTTTATACACAAAACCTTTGAGTCTAACAAAAGTACTTTTAATGCTTTCCAAGATCTCAATCAGAACTGAGAAAATATTAAGTATTTATGGAATTCTGACAAAAGTTCAACTTCAAGATATGCATTATACTGTAGGTTAATTTGGATTATTTGGTAGGGTGTCTCATTTCTATATTCAGAAAATTTCAGTCAATGAAAAGATACTGATAATCCAATCAGTCTTCCATAGAGCTGCCAAAAATGTTGATCTGACCACAGGACTAACTCTGCTGAAAACCTGGAGTGGTTCCCTATTATCTCCAGGATAAAACACAAATTCCTAAGCACATTTTAAAGCCCTTTACAGATTGGCTCCGGATTTTTTTTTCCACATTATTCCCTTTACACACTATCTATTCCAACAAAAGCAGCCTACTTGCTGTTAGACAGATGGGGTATTCTATCCCTTGCCTCCTCTATGCCTTTCTTTGCACTGACTGTTTTCATTATGCCTAGAATGTACTCTCCCCTCACTTCTACCATTTAACATCATTTGCTTCCTTAAAGCCTCAGCTCAGGGCCATCTCCTATTGGAAACATTTCTTTTGGCGAGGCAATTGGGGTTAAGTGACTTGCCTAGAGTCACTCAGCTAGTAAGTGTTATGTGTCTGAGGGCAGATTTGAACTCAGGTCCTCCTGACTCCAGGGCCGGTGCTCTATCCACTGCACCACCTAGCTGCCCCCCATTGGAAACTTTTTGAAGCCCGTTAGTGTTCTCTACCTCTTTAGAGTTATCATGTATGGCTTTCCCATCCACCATGCAGATGCAGATAAATTCCTATATATGTTGTCTTCCTAATTTATCGTGTAAGCTCCTTAAAAGCAGGGACTCTTGCTTTCTCTATTTATATCCCCAATAAATGCCCTTTCATTCATTCAAGTGCAGTGGTAATCTCAGAAGGACTGACATTAGTTGTTGGGTATATATTAGGAGATGGTTTAAGTTAATTTTGTTAAGCATTACATTGAGTAACAAAGAACTAGTACTCTGAATTCAAATCCTCAGACACCTACAAAGTGCTAGGTACTATAGAAAATAAACCAAATTTTATCCCTGAACTCCAAGAGTTTATAATCTTGTTAAATAGGTCAATTGTATTTTATCATAAATTTAAAAAACTGACTCTACTTGGAGGGTGGGCAGTAGAGATTATATATTCTGTCCAGACATTACCATCAATTTTCCACATATAAAACCCACTTAAGAAGAGGTAGATTTTGAATTACCAATAATAATTTGGCTGACAGGTTCTATGCTATTAAGAAAAATATGGTTTTTAAAAAGGCATAAAGACCTAGTGGGAAATTATCCTGCCTGAAATGAAATTAGGCTTTTGGGCAGGATTACACAATGAAAACCAGCAAACCTCATTCCCAAAGCCATTCTGAACTAGTTTAAAAAAAAAATGCAATGGTGATGGAGTATCATTGAAAGCAAGGAGAATAAGGATTAAATAATTTTATGGAGAAAGCTGCAGCAAGATTTAAGAAAACAAGAACAGGAACTGGGAAAAAAAAAAAAGAAACTCATGGTGTTTTCCTTGAGAGAAAAAAGTATTCTTAAATAAAGTGACTAATGACTGATATGGTAACATAATAATGAGGAAGAATCAAGTGGGGACATTTAGGTATAGCCCAGAGTGTACAGGAAAGATCCACAGAGCAAATTATCTTTCGTAGGTTTTGTTTAAAGTAGTACAACAATGAGGCTGTTAAGAGCTCATGGGTATGGATAGAAAGGAAGAGGGCCAGAGTCTAGGATTGCACACTGAAGAATAAATCTGAGGATCCTAGAAATTTAAAGAGCTGGAAGGGACTCCAGAAATCAATTAATGTAACTCCAAGCCAAAGCACAGATTCTCTACAACTTCTGAGAGTGGCAATGCAGTCTCTAATTTAAGAACTTGCAGATCTCCAAGGACAAGGAACTAACTATTCTACAAAGTAGATCTAGAATTTAAATTTAATGAACACTTATTAAGTATCTTCTGTATGTAAAGGTTACAAGGATAAAAAGTGAAAAAACAAAACTGTTTCCCTTAAGAAGCTCACATTCTATTGAAGATGGGGTGTGTGGGTCAGGGATCAAGGGAGACATAAATAAGTTGAAGCATATGATAAAATTAAGTACATCATAGATGAGAAAAATTAGAACATTCTAAAAAATGTAATGATGTTGGGGTGGTGGGAGGGAGATGAGAACGACACTCAGGCTGGAGAATTTTTGTAGAATAGGCGACAATGCTCAATTTGGGTCTTGAAGGTAAGGAAGTGATCCATATACTTAGGGGGGTAAAGCTGGGTTGGGGGAGTGAAAATCCAATCCAGGGCTGGGAAAGAACATGATTGGAATACAGTAACTAGTACAATTAACTTAGAGACAGGACGGACAGAAATAGACAAAAGCTAATAAACAACATATGATTATCACAATTGAAAGTTACAGAAATTTTAAGGAGAATTAGAAAATGGGCACTAGATTTGATACTACTAATGACTAGTTATGGAAATGCCGGAATTTAAAGCATCAATGGGGATAGAGATAGCAAACTCCTTAAACCAGAACCATAAGAAAAGAGAAACAAAGAGATAAGTCAATGGAGAGGCTAGGTATAATCAACATCGTCTGTGGCTGACAGAACTCTCACTTGTATTTATAATAAGTAGCTCTAGTCACTCCATGTTATTTTAAGAATTAGTGAGTACTTTGACTTCTGGCTACTCATCTCCACTGACAAGTTAGTAAAGAAATGAAGAAGTGCAGCATACAGAATGACACTTCTAACCTAGTTTAGAGTAAGGCAAAGTTAAAATATAAGTAATTTGTTGGAACATTAAGTGAAGTGTGAAAAAAGATTTTATTTAGGTTGGTTTAAATTCAGATAAGGGAAACTGAAATAATAAAGAAAAAGAAATGTTTTTAAAAAAGAGATTAAAAGGATCATGAGGATACAGATGAGAAATTAGTGATATGGTTGGCTCACAGAATGAAAGAAAAAGAGGAAATTTAATTTAATACCTTTTCCTGAGATAAGATTGTTGATAGAAAGAACATAAAACAGGGTACTAACTCTTTAAGGTTGTGAATTCAGAGATACTCACTTTAAAGAAAATACAAACCTCGACCAACAACCCCCAAATTAAAAAAACCAATCACAAAGTGTCAAAAGGCTAATCTTAGCTGGGAGGAAACCTAAATTTAGCCTAACATAAGGTCAAAGTTTATCTATTCCAATGCTGAAACATGCTCAATATTATTATGCTGTTTTGAAGATAACATAAAATAGATAATACACTTACATAAAAATTTTTTTGCAAACTAGTTTTAAAAGACATGTGAAGTTTTAAATACTTACAGTACACTCTTGCATCTCTTGTTCCTTGGTTGCCAGTCTCATCACAAGAATATTTTCTCTTCTTGCAGACTCTTGCTGTTGCTGCTTTAACTTTTCTTCAGACTCTCTCAAGCCAGTTACATCATTAGCTAATGTTTTTGATAAAAATGGAGAGGGAAAAAGAAAGCCACATTGAGATTACTTGAAGCATTATTTGAACACTACATAGAAATATCTGCTTCAAATCCATTGAACACCAGAGTTAAAAATCTCAAATCATAGTTCAGGATGCCAGTGCCATCTATAAAAAGAATATGTGTGCTCTAAATCACAAAGTCTACTTCAGAAAGATATAATACAGTTTTATAGAGTAAACAAAAAAAGGCGCCTGCTAATAATTAGTTTAAAAGGACAAAATTCCACAATCTAATCCCAGCTCCACCCTATCTCCTCTAAAAAACTTTTGGAAGAACCTTCATCCTACATAATAATTGCTCATATTTATTGTTTATTATTATTTATAAAGTAACCTTATTACAAGAACTGTGTGAGGTTGGTAGTTATTAAATATTATTCTCATTTTAGATATGAGGAATCAAGGATCAGAGGGGAGAGGGGACTCACAGAAGCTAAGTGAAGTCTGAAAAAAAAATTTATTTAGGTTGGTTTAAATTCACATAAGGAAGGTGAGAATGAAATGATAAAAGTTTTTTTTTTAAAAGATTAAAAGGATCATGAGTCACAGCGATTTAAAACAACACATCCTCCTAACTCCAATTCTGATGCTCTTTTCACATTATCAGTTGCTTTTTCCTAAGAAGTATCAAAAATCTATAAATTTGTCATTTCTAAAAATTTTAGCAATAAATCATTATAATTTTTTATTAGCATGAAAAGCTTATAAGACTATTACTGTGTAGGCATTTAAAATAAGGTTTTTTAAACTAAGGTTTAAAAAAGTTTTTTTTAGTTTATTTTTTTTTAGAGGTTTTTAAAGTCCAGAAAAAACACAATTATATGTATGTGCACATGCGTGCAGACACATACACACACACCTCCCCCTTCCCCGATATTCTATATTATATACTAGAACTCAACAACTTATAAATGTTGTCAGGATATAACTTCTGGAGCTAGGGACAAATAGTTTACTATCTATTATAAACTATAAAGACTATTACTCTGACTTGTTTAAAGTGACCATTAAGTTAAAGGACCTTTTCTCAGAATAAGGTTTTCAAATAATTGAAGAAAATGCTAAATTTCAGTTAGAATTTAGTGAAAATAAAGACATAATGTTTTTCTATGCAAGTTCAGTGATCCCCTGAAATCCATTCAATGACCTGTTGGAGGTCTGTGAACTCTTGGTAAAGAACTATTGTACACTTAAGTTGAACTCTGATATCTAATATTGGCATGGCAATGATGCCATTTTTGAAGGCTATGCCAATGATGCAAAAGCTTTAGCAGCTCTCACTAAGGTGCAAAGACTTTTCAAGCTTGGACCTGAAGACAGAATTGTATTATGTTACATGACGACCAGTCCAGGTAAGTCTGGAAAGAATGAAGATCATCAGAGTGTTGGCCACTAAGCGACGAATGTCTCAGGGCATAGTAACTCATGAAAACATACAAGGGGAAAAAGGTCTGTCAGTGGAGGAAATACTCATACTGATGAAATCACAGATCTTGTGAAGTACTAAACCTTGTTTAAATATATAGTATTACAATTAAAGTCACTATGGAATATTTTATGTTGCTTTTGCATACTCACACTGATATCTGTACTGCCATTTGCAAAATCTTATTTTTCAAGTTATAGCAATCTATTCTCAGAGAGGTTGAAACTCAGATTACTTACAGTTTAAGTCTGTGTACTTGCCCTCCAAAGCTTGTACATATGCTTCATACTGCTTCCATCTATTATAAAAACAAATGCTTCAGTTTATTAAACAGGTTGAAGAAGCTTATATAATAGCAGGTTACATTTACATGGCACTTACAAAACACTTTCCTCAAAACAATCCTAAAACAAAACTAGCACAAATACTATTCTCATATTAAAGTTTAAGTTCAATTCCAAGAACCTAGTAGGCAATTAATAAATGTTTGCTGGATCAACTATTCAATACCTATTATCAAGGCAAATGAAGAAACTGAAGATCAGGGAGGTTAAATAAATCGTCTAAGGTCACAATAAGTGTCAGAGTTGGGACTTAAATCCTTTGTACTACACAGGGATACCATTACAAATACTAGAAAAGATGAAGTTATTTCATAAATCCAAGAAATTTACTATTCAATTAAATGCATCTAAAATGAGAGCTACTTCACTACCACAATGTTAATTCACAGGACCCTTGGTTTGGAAGAACTAAAGATGCAGTAAGGAATTTATGCTAAGTATATACTATATATTTATGAACAGCTAGGTGGTACAGTGGATAAAGCGTCGGGCCTGGAGTCAGGAAGACTTCTTCCTGAGTTCAAATCTGGCCTTAGACACTTATTAAGTGTGGGACCCTGGGCAAGTCATTTATCATTTTTGGCCTCAATTCCTCATCTGTTAAATAAGCTAAAGAAAGAAATGACAAACCACTCTAGTATTTTTGACAAGAAAATCCCATTGGGGTCACAAAGAGTCAGACAATAAACAACTGAATTAGAACAAAAATATGCTTATCAATAAATGACAATCCCTTCAATAACAAAATAGGCCAGACCACCAAGACAAACTGAGGGAAACTTGCATATTACTCTCTAAAAAAGTACTCAGGCAATGTGTACTGTAGGTACTATTAATAAATGTTACTTATTCTTGGATTAACTCAAACAACATCTTATTCAGTTAAAAAAAAAAGACAGAGAAAGCATGGACGTAGAATGATGAGCTGGAAAGAATACTGGATTTGAAATTGGGGAACTTGGGGTTCCAATCCCAATACTGATCCTTATATTTGTGTGACAATGGACAATTCACCAATTCTTCTTTCTGGGCTTCAGTTTTTGTAAATGAAAGGACTAGATCACACCTGTAAGGCACACCTCTCCCCCCTCAATGATCCTGTGGGTCCAGCAAGCTATAAACTATAGAGCTAATGATTCTTATTCTTGGCTCATGATTCTAGAAGTTTTAGCAACTCATTTGAACATAAGATACTATTTACTTATGTGAATACCATAACTCAGTAGTATACAAGTTGGTATTTAGTAACTCACTGTATATGTTAGCTCAATAGTGATGTTACCATTGTCCTGATGTTGCTACAGATGTTGAATAGCTACAGCAGATGGGTAGCAGAGATCTCTTTGTTGCTAATAGTGAAAACTCCACCTCCTGCCCCTTGATGCTAGTCAACCAGCAGCTGCTTTAGTTGCAGACTACCAAGAAAACTGCATTTCCAAAGTTACTGCTAGTGAGAAACTGTATCACAGACACATAAATTAATCCCAATTTTTTTGAGGAAAAAAAAAAAAAGATGTTCATCCCCCCTCCCCAATAATTTTTTTTTAAGTGTTAAGATGTTAATAGCAAGACATCTTAATTAAGAATTTTAGAGCTGGAAAAGCCCTTAGGAGTCATTCTATCCAATTCTCTAATTTTACAGATACAGAAACTGATCTTTAGAAAGGTTAAATGGCTTGGCCAAAGACACAGAAGGAAGAAAAACAACATATATCTCACACAGAGAGATTGCACACAGACATACATCTCATTATCATTTTTCATTAAAACATGATATTAATGAATTCTTTACAGACACTAGGGTGCAAAAACCTAGTTGACCACAGCTTTGGCTTTAACTCTGTGTTCATAATGTATGGTCTTAAACCGTATTAAACAATCTGTCTTTACAAAGCATTTTCATAAAATTCATCTAGACCTTTAGGAAAATGGAAGGCCACCACCTAGAGAAGGGCACAAATAGCTGTTTTTGTGAGGGGCAAAATTAAGGCTTTCTCTAGATGACTGGAGGAAAAGGAAATATAGGATCTCAACCAAACTACACATCAACTGGGTTCAAATTTCAACTAAAGAAGATCTTAAATACATGACTCTTAATTTAAAAGTGCCTTTAGGAGTATAAGTGGTACAAGAATCATGAGCCAAAAGTTGTGCTTTCTTGTAAATCGGTCTTTAATTCTCCGTATCTCCTGGGACAAACTCAAGAGAAGGCCAGGACAGAAGCAAGGATGCACCTAAAAAGAGTTATAGCAAAGGATAGTTCCTTGCATAAGGACAAGTGGACTACTGAATGGTGGGTGTTCTAGGATGCTGCTAATCACAAATTATAGTCAAGAAGGTAAATATGGAAAATAAGACAAATTGTCATAGACATGTAAAAGGGATGGAAGTAGGATGGCTAAGGGAGATGATTAGAGATAAAAATGGGACATGTTTCTAAGTATCCTTCCAGTTTACAAACCTTCTCTCTCTCTCTCCCCCACTTTTAATATTCAGCCTTTTTAACCTGCTTAGTTCTTCAAAATTAAGAGATTCCTTGTAATCTCTAGAGATGAGAAAACAGGGACGTTAAAATACTTTCCTCCTAGGTTACTGAGAAGAACTCTATTAATATCAAGTCACCATGAAAGCCCATCAAAAATAATTAAATCTAGAAAGAGTTCAACTGATTTCTTAGATACATAGGTATACAGCAATTTCCATACAGTTCCAAACTTTAAATTACAGCAAGCCACCATCCCATTTTCGGCTCAACTGTGGTGAAATTTAAAATTTTAGTGTTGAATGAGACCTGGAACATCACCTAATCCAACTAGTTCATTTAAAAAAAAAAAAAAAAAAAAGGAAATTGACACACAGAGAAGTTAAATGACTTGCCCAAGGTTACATGCCAGTTAGAGGCAAAGCTATATCTAAAATCTAGGTTTCCATTTGATTAACTTTTCATTAATGAATAATGCATAATTTATTTGTTACAAATAGAAGTATCTTTTAAGGCACCTATTTTCAAGTGTTAAGAACAAAAAAATGGGGGAAAGGCTTAAATAATATCATAGTATACAGGTAGTCTAGCCCACCCATCATTAGTTGTAGGGTTTGGTTCTTCCCCTTTGGAGGAAAGAGGAGAGGCGGAGAGAAAAATAAATGGAAAAAAACCAGTGCATTACTAAGGAATTACTATCTTGGAGGGCACTGAAATAGACTTAGATTACCTATAATAGTTTTATTCATCTCAGAGTAAGTTTAAAAGTCTTTACTTTTAAAAAATTATTTTTATATCCAGCATATCTATTAATCTAAAATAAAACAAAGGTTTCATGGTACAGTTGACAGAGTTAGGAAAAAAGGCTCTGCCTCTGTCACATACCAGATATGTGACCACAGGAATTTCACTTGTCCTAGGCCAATTTTCTAAAACTAAGTTACAGACCCTCTGAATTGCTAATCTGCATTAATGGACTCACAGATTTGTATTCTTCCCCACTAAAAATTGTCAAAAACAAAGCCCAGTTTTTGTGGCAAAGGTACTGTATGACCCTAGGCAAGTCACTGAGCCTCAGTTTCCTCATTTATATAATGGGGCTATCCATTACATAATACCCAATAATGTATTCATAGGGTGTCATGAGGAAAGCACTTTGTGAATTATTATACAATTGCACATAAACTCAAGCTATTACTACCAGTCCTGGTTGTAGTCACAGTACAAAATAAAAATATTACAGAACAGTTTAGGGGAAGATACTATTCTATAGGAAGAGTTGTACATTTTTAGTTAAATAGTATTAATTACTTTACCTTAGGATTAATTCATCTCTTGCCATAACTTTGAAGTCTGTTTCACTGAGTCGAACCTTTAAACAAAAGGCAAGTAAAAAATGTGAACTGGATGCACATTAACTTATTTTTTGAATCTCAAAACACTGTGTTAACTACATTTAGGCACTTATTTTTGATAATGTAGAAGATGAGGCTACGCAATCTTAAAAAAAGGGCAAATTGGGCAGCTAGTGGCACAGTGGATAGAGCAATGGCCCTGAAGTCAGGAGGACCTGAGTTCAAATCTGCTCTCAGACCAAACACTTGACAGTTACTAGCTGTGTGACCCTGCGCAAGTTACTTAACCCCAACTGCCTTTTAAAAAAAAAAAAAAGGGCAAACTACCCATTTATTCTTCAGATCTTTAATTACTGGGTCTAAAACTCATTCAGGCAGTCAGTAAGCATTAAGCCCTTACTATGTGCCAAGTACTGTGCTAAGTAGTAGGGATACAAAGAATGGCAAAAATAGTCCCAGTCCTCAAGAATCTTACATTTTAATAGGAGTGATATACTGTCACAAAACTCCTCAAAAATTCTCATTTAATTTCTTTTGCCAAACTGTGATATATCACAACTGAGATGGAGAAAGTTGTGATGTGGAAGGGATAACTGTAAAAACAACCAGGTATATACGAGATATATACAGAATACATAGAAAGTAATCTCAAGAGGGAAAGGTCCTAGCAAGGTGAGATTTAACCCCTATCTGCCAAAGACAAGTCAAACATCCCTTCGAAGGCCACAGTAGTTTTGAACTTGAGATATGTGAAGCATAAACTAGTTGAATTACTGAATGCTGCTTATTACAAATGATTTCTTTGTTCACATTTAATCTTCTATTTGGTTGAAGAGGTTTTAAAAAAGTTGAGAAGTCTGGTGTCTCCTGACATCTGTATAATGTCCTAGGGTCACTAAAGTTTCTCTCAGCAAAATTATAAGACAAAGTATTTTGAGATATCCTCTGAGGATAAAAAATGAAAAGACAGTTTCTACAACTCTTCCCTTGGCGTAAATACAACAGTTAATCTGCCTCAAGAGACTGACTTTCTTGAACCGTCCCATAATACAATCATTTCAAGTGAACATGAATCTAAGGAGGTAAAGAAGAACAAAAAGATTACAAGGAAATGCTAAAATGTTAAGAAATTAAAAATAATTCAGATTTATACCACACATGTATTTAAGTCCCATGGATAGTTTATGGCTCAAAAAACTCAGAACGCAGAAGACATCTTGTTTATATTACTTAATTTGCAACACACAAAAAAAATGCCTTGTATCATTAGCAATTTCTGGAATATATGTTTTATTTCTTTACTTCTACTTTAAGCTCCTTGAATACGGATATAATTCATATGCTACTGTAGCTAAGGCTGAGCAACTATGTTATCTAAAATACTTGCTTAAATGAACTAAGTTTAGAGAGAGTTTAATGGAGGAATTGAGCCTCTGAGGGAGATGAGGAAAAAACCCAGACACAGGAAGAAGTTCTATTTCATTGCAACTGGGATTTAAATAAGAAAAACAAAATACTTCCTTACCCAAGGGCATAGGTAACCCATTAGAGTTTTATTTCCTATCTTGTCAATATTTAAGATATAGCTGCAAAGTACCAACGCTCAAGTTTGAGAACAATAATCTTTTCTGTTGATTTCACTATATGTATAATTTTATGGGGTGGAAATTCTCAAACTCTATAAACTTCAAACCATTGTTTGCAGGTGAGTTTTACTGTTCCTCTAGAGAGAAGGATGTGAACCAACTAATTCCTCTCCCTTTCTCCTTAACAGGAGTTCTTAAACTGAGGCAGGGTCCATGATTTAAAAAAAAAAAAAAAGGTTCAATGACTGCATTTCAATATAGTTAGTGTCCTTTGTAATTCTAGATTTTTGTGCAGTTAGAAACATTATTCTGAGAAGAGATCAACAGACTATCAGACTGCCAAAGGGTTCTATGGGGAAAAAGAAAAAAAAAAAGACTTTCCTCTATAGCATCACAAAACAAACAGCACTGCTGTAGTCTAAAATCATTTCAAACTTACCTTTTTGGGGAGAGGTTCTTCGTTCGTCATTTTGTTTTCTAGGAAAGAAAAAAGGGTATATGAGAAAAGAAACATACCATTTTTAATTGTTAAAACTAGATTTATAGTCATTTTTCATTATTGTGTATTTTATCATTCTTAAACTCCAGAAATCATCATCCCATTCATTCTACTTCAAACCCCTCGAGCAAAGACCAGCTGCTTTATCTTTCAAGATCTCACTCACATTGGCACGTTCCTCCCTGACATTGTTTATTAACTTATCCATTCTCAACACCTCAGTCTTGTAGCTATGGGAAAAAGATGATTTCCCAGTATATTCCTACAAGCCCCTTAGGAATAGTTCCACTAGGCTTGTTGAAAGCCATAAGTAGCATAGGAGCTAGGAAACAGGTGTGTAATTATCTAGGTTTCTTACTAGCAGAAGAGAGATAATGGTGGCAGAAACAATCAAAACACCCTTTCCTGTCATGTATTATACATTTTTTGGTTGATAGCAAAACACATTTTCCCATATCAATATTACAAATTTCTTCTATGACATACATTAAGTAACTTTCAACAAATTCTACAGACTGGTAGCTCTCTCAAACACTATATCCCAATCACACAAATTCAACCAATGTTTGCTACAAAAGATAGTTTAATGTATGGAATTAGAAAGAAACTTTTATAGCAGCTCTAGGTAATTTATGAACTTGTATACATAGTGTTTTTTGCTTTCAGTTACCTCCAAGCATGGTAACATAAAGCCAATAAAGTAATGGAACTATGTAACAGGTTCTATGTTCCAAAACTGACTACACTGTTTTACATATAAGTTAATAAACTTTGTATTATGAAGCTACAGGTCAAAAAGAATATTTTATTTCCATCAACTACTTCGAGTTACATGAGACATAAAAATCTGAATCTGCCATTCTTAACTAGAAGCCATAAATGAGGAAATATAGGAGAACATAGAACTCCATTGGTGGGCCAAGATTAACTTTTAAGAAGATCACAAAAAGTGAGGTATACCAAGTATCTTAGAGAGTATTGTTACTTTTAAAAATGTACCTAATTTTGTTTTGGAATCATGAAGTCCATTTATACATACTCAGAAGTTATTTCTAAACCTTAGATTTTTCAGGTAATTATTGACACCTACATTTAATGCTAGATTGGAACAAAAGAAATGACTAAACCAAAGTAACATTTCTAAGGCATAATTCTTTTCCAAATACACAATTCTGGACATTCTCTTGAGAGCTGCATGCTTACTTTATTTTTCTAGCTTTACTTTTTTATGTCACTAATTTCAGATCATCAGAAATGTAATTTTAAGAATTTAGGGGTTTTTTTGGCTAGGCAATGGGGTTAAGTGACTTGCCCAGGGTCACACAGCTAGTAAGCGTCAAGTGTCTGAGGCTGGATTTGAACACAGGTCCTCCTGAATCCAAGGCTGGAGCTCTATCCACTGTGCCACCTAGCTGCCCTGATTTTAACAATTGGGAGCAGTTAACTAAGACTTCCAAAAGGAATTTTTTTTCTCCTTATTTAAGAATCCTTGCGGTTTTCAAAGAAAATCCACCTTCACTTACCATCACACGTCACAGTACTGATATAAATATAATCCCAGTGCCACTTTTGTCAGAAATAAGTTGAAAATTGTTTTTAAATCTGAAGACTTTGCTAGCATGCTGACTCATCTAGACTTTGATTTTAACATCTTCCAGCAGGATTACTGGTGGACAAAGTAATTTATAAATAGGTCATTTGATGAAATTTCCAGCTTAACTCTTAGTTAACAATTTAGACACGGGGTATACCAAGCAAATTGTTCTATTTCAGTTATTTCGTACTTGATTAAGTTGAGCTTCTGTATGACCAGGATTCAAGACTACATTTCTGCATAGATCAGATGAAGCTAGGTGGCGCAATGGATAGAGCTCCAGCCTTGGAGTCAGTAGGACCTGAGTTCAAATCCTGCCTCAGACAATTGACACTTACTAGCTGTGTGACCCCTGGCAAGTCGCTTAACCGCAATTGCCTCACCAAAAAGCAAAACAAGAACAAAAACAAAAAAAACCCCAAAAACTACAGATCAGCATGCTTATCAATTTTTTCTTTTCAATTGTTTCTTGGCTATTGAAATTCTGAAAGCTAAAGGGTCTTTTGCTAAGTAGAAGCCATTAACAAAACCTCTTAGAATTGGGAAAAAAAGATCTGACTTGATGTACAGAAACTACCATACAAATTATAGTGTTCAAACAGGTCAAATTCCATTGTAAGTTGGCCTGCCAAAATGCTTTAAGAGAATTCATCAATAGAAGGCAAAGAAAGAAAACTGGGGGGGAAAAAAGACTCAAATGGAAAAAAATCTTGCTAATGTCATCAATTATCAGATTGAAAACTTATTCCCACTCTTGACTGTTCTTTGCCCCATCACATTCTACCATGCTTTATACCTCTGTATATGATGTATCCCTCCTAGTAGAGTTCTGGGCCTGGAATCAGGAAGACGCCTCCTCCCAAGTTCAAATCTGGTCTTAGACACTAGCTGTGTGACCCTGGGCAAGTCACTTAACCCTGTTTGCCTCAGTTTCCTCATCTGTCAAATGAGCTGGAGAATGAAATGGCAGGCCATTCTAGCATCTTTGCCAAGAAACCTTCCAATGGACAAAGAATTGGACACAACTGAAATGAATAAACAATAAATGCTTGTTGAATTTAATTTTGGTCAAGTAAACTATAAAAATTTAGTCCTATCCCTTTATTAACCACAATAGACCAAAAGGAAGTCATCTTTATGTTTAAAAATGACTTCCTTCTTATTTGTTTTTAGGTTTCATAGGTGACAGTACGAATACCACAGGCATTGAAAACAAAGCTTTCTTTTAGTTAATCATAACAAATTGGGTCAAAATGAGACTTCTGCCAACAGATATACCACATGGTGTGAAAGATAGACTGGAGTCAAGAAGACCCAGATTTAAATCCTCCCTTAGATACTTATTAGCTATGCAATCTTGGGAAAGTCACTTAACCCCAGTCTGCCTCAGTTTCTGTAAAATTAAGGAAGGGGTTTAACCCAATATAAACATATAAGAAATGTACAAGAAATACAACATTTGAGGAAATTTCCTCAAAATTATGGTAAAAATTTTCTACCACTGCCTCATTGACACTGAGTGCTTAAAGACATAAAATGTTTATTCATAAGGTAAAGGTAACAATTCCAATCTTCTTCCATCCCATTCCCAATCCAGGTACCTCTAGTTATCTAGCATTTTCAATATTTTCATTGTTAATATTGCTACTTTAGCTAAACTTTCCCCTTTTCCTTTATATTACTTACCTTGTTTCAGTAAAGCTATTTTTTTATGTTGAATTTTCAACCTTTTCCCACAAGAAACTTATTTCAATTTATATATATTGGGGGAAAATGGAATTTGGTTGGAGTGTAATGTGCTGGACAGGGACTAATATGAGATAAGGTGGCACAACACCATATTGTGGAAAAAAGGCATCTGAATGCCAGGCAAGAGTGTAGGAACTTTACTGAGTACCTTTGTGGATGCTAGTCTAGATTTTTGAGCAATAAGAGTAACACAAACAAATCCATGTGTTAAGAAAAAGATTATGGGGTAGCTAGGTGGCGCGGTGGATAGAGCACCAGCCCTTAAGTCAGGAGGACCTGAGTTCCTCAGACCAAAACGCTTGACACTTACTAGCTGTGTGACCCTGGGCAAGTCACTTAACCCCAACTGCCTTTAAAAAAAAAAAAAAAGATGATTCTGGCAGTATAAAGAATAAGGAGAGGAAGAGAGAAAAAGACTTATATGAGATCAGTTGTGTCAAACTGTACATAGGGATCTTTGTGGACTCTATAATGCATTACAGAAAGGCTACTTTATTAGATTATAGATTTCTTGGGAGGAGGGACTGTCTACTGCCTCTTTTTGTATTCTCAGCACCTAGCCTAATACCTGGAATATAGTAGGTGCTTAATAAAAGATTATTGATCAATTGATCCTGCTTAGAAAACTACATATTAACATTATCTATTTCTACTGCATTTTAAATTATTTTGTTAAGTATTCCCCAATTGTATTTTAATCTGGTTCAGGCCAGAGTAGAGCACTAAGTTGGGAATATTGAAGGTTTTGTGTTTGACACCTCAGGTTTAGATACTTATAAAGTAGACTTGTACTAGGGTGTTGCCAGGGGAAAGAGAGGATGGGACAAAAATTTGCTAGAGATACTGGCCAGGTAGAATCAACTGACTGGATGAAAGACAAGCAAAAGGAAGAAATGGAGATAATGGCAAGATTTTGACTGTGGGAGACATTGCGAATGGTAATACTGTTGACAGAAATAGTTAAGTCTGAAGGATGAGCAAGTTTTGGGGAAAATGTGATGAGCTCAGTTTTGTATATGTTGAGTTTGAGGTCCTGGCAGGACATCCAGGTGATGCCTTATAGGCAGCTTGAGATCTAGGTCTGGAGACAGAAAATCAGGGTTGGTAATCACCTCACTAGAATTCACAGTAGAAGCTATGGAAGTGAATGAGATTCCCAAAATAAAGAGTATAGAACGATAAAAGGTCAAGAATAACCTTAAAGAACACTCAATCTAACGAGACAAGAAGGAAGCAATGCAAACATAAGGAAGTGTCAATAGAAGAGTTATGTCATATGCTGGCCAAAAAAATTGAGTATCTAGAAAAGAGAATGGTCAGTATTAAATGGTGCAAAGAGGATGGGGGAGGGTAAAACCACTGGATGTAGTGATTAAGAAGTAACTCATAACCTGAGAGAGCAGTTTTAAGCCAGTTGCACGAAAGTCTAACTACAAGGGACTAAAGATATAGTAAGGCATGGTAAGGATGCAGAGGCATTACCCTTTCAAGAAGTTTAGGGAAAATGGAAATGGTAGAGTAGCTGGATAGATAGAATCAATGAATTAACAAATATTCATTAAATATCTATTACACACCAGGTGCCATACTAACTAGGTACTGGAGGTAAGAAGAAGAGCATGTGTATAAAGTACATTCATACAAAACTGGCAGATGAGAAGGAGCCAATGAACAAAAAAGATGAAGCAGCTAAAAAAAAAAAAATCAGTCAATTTTTCTAGTTGCTAGACCTGCCTTCTGATAAGGGTTTAGTGTAGGTTTGCCTACCAGTTAAAAGGGATGTTTTTGAATTATCAGTGAATTCCAATCATTTAATACTACTTAAGTTTCTTCTTAGTATGGATAATTAAGGGCTGGCTTGGGCTAACAAGAAAAATGGCTCCTTAGCGTTGGTTTTGAGAATAGGATCACAGTTTTAGAACTCAAGGGACCTTTAGAGAGAGAGATGTAATGAGTTCAGGTTTGGCCAGCATGGAGTCAAATATCCTTTATCCCAAAGTTTACCCTTATACGGTCATGGCCTCTGTATTTTTCTGCTTCTCAGTTCCCTCTTCTGGCTCATCCATCCACATATCACTGCCCCTCCCTCCTATCCCTCAATGTAGGTATACTTAAGGCTCTATCTTGGCCCCCTTTGTTCTCTAACTCTCACAAGGTGGCTTCATGAACTCCCATGAGTTCTGCTACCATCTCTACACAGAGGACTTTCCAGATTTATATATCTAGTCCTATACCAACTGCTTACAGGACATTTCAAATTGGATGCCCAGTAAGCAACTCAAATACATGTCAAAAAGAGAACTCAATGTGTTTTCCCCTAAAGAATTTATTGTGAACTTTCCTACATCTGTCAAGTGCACCACCAAGAGTCAGACTCTTCACTATTCCTCACCCCACAGAGCCAATCAATGATCAAATCTTGCCATTTCTACCTCCACAGCATCTCTCACAGCAGTCCCTTTTCTCTACCCACAGAGTCACCACTTTAGTTCTTCCTTACCTCTCACTTGGACAGCCATAGTGACCTCCTAATTGGTCTCCCTGCCTTGTCACTCCTACACCAATATATCTTCCACGAAGCTTCCAGTGATTTGCTAAAGTACAAGTATGACCATGTCACTTCCTTTTAATAAACTCCAGCGGCTTCCTATTGCCTTTAGGATCAAATATAACCTCTTCTGTTTGGCATGTAAAAGCTTTTCACAAGTTAGCTACAAACTTTCCAGCCTCCATACAATATTCCTTCTCACTCTTAGTTTAATGAGCTTTGCTGTTTCTTATACACAGCACAAAAGTTCTTCCATTTGTTCAAGACTTGGCTCAAATGCCACTTTCTACATGAAGCTCGTCCTGACTCTCCCCCTCCCCAAACTCCTGATGCCCTTGCTCCTCCCTAAATTACCTTGTATATACTTATATGTCTCATTTGATAGTAAACTCCCTGAAAGCAAGGTCTTTTTAATTTTTCTCTGTATTCCTATCACCTAGTATAGTGCCTCACAGAGTAGGTGCTGAATAAATGTTTGTTGATTGATTATACAGAAGCTCAGATTTTGAGAGTTGAAAAGTACTTCTCATCAAGTCCAATTTATAATAGCAATTTCCACCATAACATAACTGACAAGTGGCTATTCAACTCAGTTGAATCTGAACAAGAAGGGAGGCAAAGACCCAAGGTAAATGAATTAATAAAGGATGCATGATTGAGGCTGATCCTGTATCTCAAGAATCTTGGAAAGTAATCCACTGTAATTTCCATTTTTCAAAAAAAATAAAAAATAAAAAAATTCACTAATAAAAAGCAATTAAAATATACTATAGTTATATTTACATGACCAATAGGGTAAATTTCATATAAGTAGACTTAAGGGCAAATAACTAACTTTTAGAACCTTTTCCAATTCTGAAAAATGTATTACTACTTTTAATAACAAATAGTGTTGGAAGTACTTTACAATAGAGCACTACGGGTCAAGTGAGGGACCTGCCTAGAACGCAAAGATGAAGGGTTCAAAAATACAAAATACGCACCTGTTATCACGACCATGATTTTAAGACAAGCAAAACTTATATTCCTCCTCTGGGTGCAAAATGAGGTAATTTATAGTGCTGATTCACATTGAAAACTTACTTTAACATAGACAAAAAGAGGATAAACTTAAATTTAAGTTTAATTAGAAAGTTATTCTTTAAGACCCATTATCAAACTGAGATTGCATTTCAGAGAAATTGTTGAAAACAGTACCTCCTATTTTTCTTAAGGCTTTTTAATAGACTGTTCTAAAGTGAAATCTAAGAGGAAAGGAAATCTGAATATTTAGCTTATTTTAAGGCAGTTTCAGTTGGAGGAAGGGGAGGTGGCAGAGTGGATGGAGGTTAGGCCTAAAGTTGGGAAGAATCCAGTCCCAGATTCTTCCTAGCTATGTGACCCCAGTTAATTCACCTAACCTTTGTCTGTCTCAGTTTTCTCAATTGTAAAATGGGGATAATAAAAAAAGTTGTTGTGAGGTTCAAATGCAATAATATTTGTAAAGCTCTTAGCATAATGCCTGGGACAGAGTAAGTGCTTAACTGAAAATATTATTGCTTTAATACAGTATTGGGTTTTTCTAAGCAAGAACCACAAAAATCCCATTTGGTATACCAAAAATCATAGGCAAAATGAGGAAGTGCAAAGATGGAATGGAAAGAACACTGACCACTGCATTCATTTCTAAAACCTCATTCTCTTACTATCATGCCCAAGTAGTCTTAGGCAAGTCAAAATCCATATGGGCCTCCATTTCCTGATCTGTAAAATGAAGGGGATCAGAATACATTACCTCAAAGGCTCCTTTTAGCTCAATCTACGAATCTATAGACCTTTTCTCATTCAACTTCTAAATAAAAGGGCTTTTTTTTTTAAAAATAAAGACTAAGATTGATACCAAGGAACCCTAATATTGGCCAAATAACATTAATGTGACTCTATACCACATACTCATTTCAACAGCATTTAAGCACTGCACATATAAAAGGCATTGCAGAATACAAAGACAAAAGTAAAAGTCCTTTGCACAAGAAGTAATACAGTGTGGTAGATAGAAGTGCCAGACTTGATGCCAGGAAGACCTGGGTTCAAAATCTACTTCTGATAGTTATTAACTGTGACCTTTACATTTGATCCATTCCTCAGTTTCCACATGAGTAAAATGGGAATACACTTGTATCTACTTTTTAGGGCTTTCGTAAGGATCAAATTAGATAAATGCACATAAAGGTCTTTGCAAATTTTAAAGATGCTATGTAAATCTTGTTATTAAAGACCTTACTTTTTACTGGAAGGTTACATGTACACAAATACAATATAAGTCAAGGAAGGAGAGAATAAAAACAATTACAGGGTTATCAGGAAAGGTTTTCTATAGGAGGTATCACTTGAGGTTCGCCTAGAAGGAAGTTAAGGATTCTCAGAGAAGTAAGGAGGGAATGCATTCCAGGAATCTGGGACAGTCTGTGCAAAGGCCCGGAGGCAGGGAATGGAAAGCTAAGTTCAGGGAACAGTGAAGGCCAATTTGGCTGGAACAAAGAGCCCATGAAAGGGAGTCATATGAATCCTGGAAAGGTAAACTATAGCCAGACTGCAAAGGGTTTTAAATACCAAGCTGTGAAGAATGCATTTTAGGCAAAAGGGATTCTTAAGCAGGTTACTGACACGCTGAAGTCTTTGCTTTAGGAAGACTATTTTGGTAGCTGTGTGAAAGACAGATTGGAAAGGGAAGTGCCCAGTTGCAGGGATTCTTATTAAGAGGTTACCAGCAATATCTAGTGGAAAAGTGATGGAGGCCTGAACTAGGATGATCTTTTAATCCCAAGGCTACTACACATTTTCTAGACACAACTGTACCAACAAATGGCTTCATAGATAATGGGAACAGGCACGGTTCAAATATTAGACTGATGTGAAAATCCTATGGATTTCAATCCAAGAGCTATGGCTTGCCTATGATATGGCTGTGAATCTATGACGACTAGCTGGCACAGTGGCCACAGCACTAGAGTTGGGCAGACCTGAGTTCAAAACTCAGACACTACATGTGTGACCTGTTTATCTCAAATTTTTTCAACTTTAAAATGGGGATAATAATAGCATCTACTTCACAAGGTTGTTGTGAGGATCAGATATTTGCCAAGTGCTCAGCACTGTGCCTGGCATGCAGTAGGTGCTTTTAAAAAACGTGTCCCCTGGACTTCCCCAATTTCTCCATCAGTGAATTGGGTGAACACTGCTTATTCAGTTACCTACTTCATACTAATAAAACATAGAATGATTAAAGTAATCTGTAAATGTACACTTACTCTAAAGTAAGTAATATGCCCTCACAAATCCTTAAACTTTAACCTTTACATTACAGCAACATCAGAAGGCCTGGGTTCTGAACTGACGTTACTAATTCGCTTTTTTAATCTTGGCCTCAGTTTTACAAATGAAGTTTGATTAATCTTTCACATAGCTCCCAACTAAAAAAAAAAACTCAGTAACTTCATCTGTGGAATAGACCCTATGTTGGAAGTATCCTGGAATAGTGAAAAAAATACTGAACTTGGGAATCAGAACACACAGATTATAGTTCTGGCTTCACTATTATCACAATTATGCAACCCTGGATAAAATCAGTGGCCAAACCATCTTGTAAGCTTTAGTTTCCTCATCTGGGGAAAATCGGGATAAATTATCTGCTCTGCCTAGGGATCAATGGGTTGGGTATATAACTAAAGTTATGAAACTAGTTTCTTCCCCTCTCCTCAGTCAAAATATGACATATAATACTCGATAAATATCGTTGAAAAAAAGTGAAAGGAGATGAACAGGTCTCTCCTACTACTTAAAATGGGACCATAGCAAACCATCTTCTTAAGCTGCACTACTCAGAGCTAAAAGAAAAATTAGAGAACTAGCTTGATACTCTTTCAAGAAACTAAAGGCCCAGAGAAATTAAGTAGCTTGCTCAATGACAAGTATCCAAGTCATGGTTCAAACTCAGATCTTTCAAAACCAAATTCAAATACTATTTTCTACAGAAAACACAATCCAAAGAACATTTTTCTAAAAACTGTTCATATGTTGCCAATAAAAATTTTACCACTCAGAAAATGCTTAACTTATCACTAAGAAAAAAATAAAATGGCTAGAAGTTTAAGACAGGAGAAAGGAGGCTGGGGGGTAGAGGTGCGGTTCCTTTGATTTTCATTTATCCTCTACAGTAGCCAGGTGATTTAAACACCACTCTTAATCAGTTTAAGAGCAAGATGTAATCACAGGACTCTAACACCTCAAAACCACGATGCACTATTTAAAATATTTGCTACCCGAGGAGAAAAATCATATTAACCCCTTACAACTAATATTACCTGCAGGTTTAATAGATTTTTGTAAGATCAAGTATCAAATTAATGAGTGTCAAAAATTCAAGACACCTACTTTTTCCTTCCCCCAAACTATTGATACAAAAAGAACCTCATGTAAAAATGAGCGGGGAGAGGGAGGAGGCATGGGATCCTGAAGAAGTTTCAAGATGTAAACAAATTAATACTTCTTTAAAGCTACTTTGTTTTCCGTTCCCATGGATTAAAGCTCATTCTAGCTCTTAGGTTTGTGGAAACTCCTGGGGGTGGGGGTGGGCAAAGAGAAGTCCATTAGCGCTCCCACAAGCTATTTTTTGTTAGGATAAATTTGAATTTAGTCTCCCTAGGAAAAACAAACAAACCCAAACGTTTACTTTTTTTGCGTAGTTACATCTTTTTTAAACCCCAGCCGGCCCAGAATTCGGCCCAACGTGGCGGGAGCGGGCTAAGACAGAAGCGGGGAAGGGATTTTCAAGCCCCGGCCAATGGGGCAGCGGGAGCTCCCTGCGACCGGCCGCGGCTGCAGCGACCCCGCGCCTGCGCCCACGGACCGGCCATCGGTCCGCTCGCCCGCTTCCCACCGCAGGCACCGAGCGGGGAGGGAGGACCGGGTAAAATGGCCTCGGGCAGCAGCGTCCGCGTCCCGGCATCAAAGGAGGGAAGCAGTTAACGGAGTCGGCAGCCCCGCAGGCCCCGGCTCCTCCAAGCCCTCCCGGCGCTGCCCCCACGCCGAGGGAAGCGGCTTGACGGGCTAAGCGAGGCCGGGGTGGGGCGAGGGTGGCGTCGGGAGGGACGCGGCCGCTCCGGGCCCGAGGCGGGCGAGGTCTGTTCCGGCGGCGGCCCCGCGCCCCGCACTTACCTCTCCACGCCGTGGCCACCGCTGCCGCCGCCGGCTTGTCACATAGACCGGCCCGGGCGCTGACCCCCCTCACGTACGGACAGACGGACGGAGAGGCGGGCGGCCGGGCACGGGCGACCGCACCACCGCAAGCCGCCTGGGTGCCCTCGGCCCCAGCGACGGCTCCTCCTCCCCCTCCCGCCGCAGAGACGGGCTCTCCCCTTTATTTGCGGGTCTCGCTGCTACAAAATGGCGCTGGAGGAGGAAATGAGGCTCCGTCACCCCCCCACCCCCTTCCCTTCCTCGTCTTCCCGCACCTCCCGCCGGGCGGCCCCGCCTCCAGCTCCTGCGGCCCCGCCCCGGCTCCGGACGGCGGCGGCGGAGCCCGCCCCCTCCCTCGTCTCGTCTCGTCTCGTCCGGCTCGGGCGGGTTCACTCACCCGGAGATCGAGGCTGCAGACGAGTCGCTTTCGCTTCCAGCCGGAGTCCGCGGCGGCTACACGCGGGTGGGCCGCCCGCCCTCGCCACGCCGCTCCCGTCCTGGGGGCGGGGGGAGGAGGCGGCAAGCGGCGGCAGCAGCCTCAACGGGAGCTAGCTCGGGCGGCGGCGGCGGAGGCGGAGGCTTCGCTCCCGCCCCCCGCCACGGAGCCCGAGCTCAGGAGCCTGGAGCGGCCGCCCAGCCGGCCCAGTGACGGGGGGGGGGGGGGGGTCGCAGACGGGGAGGGATGGGGTCAAGGAGGGAGGCGGGCAGAGAGCGAGGGAGGGGAGAAGGTTGGAGTTCAGCCGTAGAGCATCTTGGGAGAAGCGGCGGGGGGCGGGGTGGGTTTCGCCTACCCCGTGGGGCGGGCCGGCGCGGGGAAGGAACGTTCCCGGGGTCGCCACCTGCTGCTGCTGGAGGGCGCCCGCCCGCGGAGGAATGCTCAGAAACTCGGTGATTGGCTGTCTTTTCGAAAGCTCGCGAGGAACCCTTAGTCCGTGGTGTTTGCTCGCGCGGTTGTGTTGTGGTTGCAGGGAAACTTGCTCACTAGTCGGAGTAGCCCTTCGCGCGGCTGCTGCCGTGGCTTGTGATGTTTTGAGGAACTTTGAGACTTGTGTCACTCGTCCACGACGTTGTCGTGAGAGTGGAGTCTGGAGACCGTGGCTCCCGGGGGAGGCGGACGGGCCATTGTTCTCGCATGGACTTGGGGGCAGACGCGGGGTATGGAGCTCACTCCCAGTGTCGGGGAAATAAACGCGAACAAGGGGATGTGATTCACCGCCCGTCCCCCAGGAACTGCGGGCTTTTGGGTGTAATTGTATTCTGTCGTTACAAATTTACTGAAATAAAGTTCACAACGAAGAACCCAACCAAGGTAGACTCAGCGAAATCCCTTTGTTGTTGTTTTTTTTATTTTTCTTTACAGAATAGAACCTAGAAAGGGCTTTAAATAAGACCACCCTTAATCTGTACTAAGTACTTACCAAATCTTTCCTCTAGTAGATATCTCTGCACAAAAACTCAGGGAACTGACCTTAAAGAAGCTGGTCTGAGTTTATTCATTAGGATAAAATTAAAGGTCAGATATGCTTTGTCGAAGGAAATGGAGGAAGTTCCTGTTAGCAGACGTTGCTGAAAAGTAATGATCGTACTGAAAAACATTTCTTTAGCTTTCAGATACGGTTTTCCCCAACTTATTCCTTAATACAAGAATGAAATTGCTTTTCTAATAATCTTGGGAAACCTTTTAGGGTACTATCTTTTTAGCAACCTCGAATTAGTAGAATCATAAAGTTTTAAAGCTGTGAAGGGAACTTCAGTATTGTATAGCCCTTTGCATCTTGGCTCCAACCTATCTTTCCAGCCTCGTTGGACTTAACTAACCCACCTTGTGCTGTGGTCAAACTAAACTGGCCTCCTGTCTGTTCCTCACACATCTCTGCTTTTGTGCTGGCTGTTCTCCATTAATGGAATTCACACCCTTCTCAGCTCCACTTTATGGAATTCTTTTCTTCCAGATGCAGTTCAAATACATAAAGCATTTCCTGATCCCCCAACTGATAGTGCCCTCTCAAACTATCTTGTATTTATTTGCATTCTCTTTATACTTATTCAGCATGTATTTGTTGTCTCCCCATTAGAATGTAAATCCGTTTTGAGCAGCGTTAGTTTTATGGTATTTCCATCCCCATGGACACTCTGCTAGGAGTATATTCGGTGTTCAGGGAGGACTAGCACCTCTGGTGTGAGGGCTTTCAGAGCTCTTTTCAGGCTGCTCATCCACCTTTGCTGTCCACTTGTCACCCAACTCTCACCTATGGTTCCAAGAAGCTGTAGCAAGGGCAGCTGCCACACCCTGGTTAAAAAAAAAAAATGGTCTTGGCAGACAGGCTAAACCAGGTTGAGAGTAACTGACAGGGTTAGTGGGTGAGGGGGATGTCTACCCCAAGTATGTAAAAATTTCCCCTGGTGAAATGAGCAGATGAGAACACTTTGTTCCAAAGGCTATGAAGGTGCTGTGGAGTGCTTAGAACTTGGTTAGACATGGAAGATGCCAAAATCATCCACTGCATCTAGGGCCATGGCAAGTCATCCTGACTTTGGTTTTATCACTGGACTTTGATGACTCTGGAAGAGAGAATCTGACAACTTTGTGCAACTTTGCCTCACTGAAATCCAATTCACAGGTTAGTCAAGACATCACTGTGATGTCATTGATCTCCTTCGAAAAAAGGAAAGATCAACCACAGCAATATCTGTGAGGGCAGATAGGTGGTGAAGTAGATAGAGTCAGGAAGATCTGAGTTCAAATCCATCCTCAAACACTAGTAGTATGATCCTGGGCAAGTCACTTTACCCTGTTTGCCTCAGTTTCCTCATCTGTAAAATGAGCTAAAGAAAAATGGCAAACCACTCCAGTATCTTTTGCCAAAAACCAAAACCAAATGAGGTCACAATACAACTGAAACAACTGAACAACAAAATCCCCAAGGCCTCCCTCAGTACCCCAAGCATAGGAAGCACTGAATAAATGTTCTGTATGTCCGATTTTTTTCTGTGGTGTCCGGTTCTTCATGACCCTATTTTGGGACTTTCTTGGCAAAGATACTGGAGTGGTTTGCCATTTCCTTCTCCCACTCACGTTACAGATGAGGAAACTGAGACAAACAGGGTTAAGTGACCTATCCACGGTCACACAATAAGTGTCAGCCAGATCTGAACTCTGGAAGGAGTCTTTTTGATTCCCGGCCTGGTGCTCTTCTCCACCTAGCTACCCTTAAATACTTAAAAAGTGTTTTTTTAAAAGACCCTTTAAAATGTTTTATATTAATCTAGTTAGAATTTTTTCATCAAAATTCCTGCTCCCACACTTAACTATTGCTTAAAATGTACTTTTTAAAATTTCACTTTGTAAAGTTTTGATTTTGAGTTCTCTTATCACCTTGGTGAGATTATAGGGAGGTTAGCCTGTCAAACAGATGGTATTTTCTCATAGAAGGTAACAAAGAGGCATTCATTGGCACCTCCTGAAGGGCAGGTCTTATTGACTAGGACTGTTTCTCTATGTACTTGTTGACTTGGACTCCTGTTCCATGGGCATAGGGGGAAGAGTTTTGTGTTGACAGGAAATGAGTTGACGCCCACTGTGATGGAGCAGGTTGTTCAGAATAACCAGCTTTTGAAAGTGAGTTTTCATAGAGGACTTAACCAGAGCTTTCCCTTTTTCTTCCTTTCTTCTGGAGAAACCCTAAGAGTATAGCAGAACTAAGAGTGCTTAAGATATTAGTGGGTGCTTTGGGAAAGAAGCATTAGGCACATTATGAAATGCATGTGCTCATGCCTGTGTGGCCTGAGAAGAAAAATCCTGGACTCCAGGGACGGGCTTTACCTCAGCCCCAGAGATGTAAGCCTTTATGCCAAGAAACTCAGTAGCAGTTGGAATTTGGGCAGTGTGTCATGGTATCAGAGCATCATAGCTCTAAAGCTCAAAGGGACTTTAGAGAGTATGGAGTCAATCCAACTTCATTTTACAGATGAAGAAACTGAGCCCAGAGAGGTTTAGCTACTTGCCACAGTTGCACAGCTGGTGGTCAGAATTCAAACTCAGGTCCTCTGATTTCAAGTTCAGTGCTCTTTCCACTGTACCATGCAGCCTTAAGAATTGCTGGAGAGACATAGAACGAAGGTAGACCATATACTTGCCCTTGTGGGCCAAGAGAAAAGTTCCTTGGCAGTATTCAGCTGCTGGCTGCACCCTCAAAGAGGCAAAAACCTTTCAACCACTGGGCAGTCATGCTGGGGCAATTACTTAGCTAAGTGGTGAGAGTCCTTGAGGAATGCCTCCCGAGTAGCAATCTAACAGGAGAGGGATTTCTTAGGCAGTGCCAGCCTCAGGGGTTGCCTTACAGATAACCCTTGGTTCAAGAGTTTGGGGATCTAGCCTTCTGTTGAGAGAAGGGAAATTTCCAGCATGCTTCAGAGAAAGATTCCAATATCTGTGGCCCCAGTCCTGGGACGAACAGTATAAGGGGCTAGAATTATAATATGGAAGAGCAGGTGATATGATCAAGGGCGAGGTGTTAACTCCTTTCCTGGCCTGCTCTGGTCTATGAATGACCACAAGCACTCTTTTCTGCCTTGGAACTGTGAGGAAAACTGTGTCTGAAAAAAGAATTTAGATTTCTGGGTTGTGGCTTATAATGTAAGAATGATATGTTCCTGACCAGGGATGTAGTAGACATAATATGTGCTGGTAAGAATGTAGTTTTGCAAACCTAATCAAAAGGTCTTTACCCCGAAAGAAAGTGGAGAGGAAAAAATAGCTTGTGTTATCTAGATACTAGAGAAAGTAGATACAATGTAGGAAACAGAATAGCAATAGAAATGCCCAGATATTCACAGGAAAAAAATTCAAGAAAGGAGGTAGCAATTAAACCTATAGCCTCAGATATCTGTTCTCAACTGCACAAAGCATGAGTAATAGGCAAAGTGAACTAGAGATAATGACTCAGGAATATAAACTTGACCCCATTGATATGATGGGATGAGACTCAAGACTAGAATATGACTCTGAAAGGGTATACCTTATTCAAAAGGACCAGAATAGGTAAAGGAAAGGATAATGGAATTTTATTATACATTATCTATTATTTTCCAATAAAATCAGAGGTGAAACAAGAATGTCCACTGTCACCACTCTTGATATAATATTAGAAATGCTAGCTATAGCAACAAGAAAAAGAAATTGAGAGAATAATCACAAGTAAAGAAGGAATAAAATGATCACTTTTGCAAATGATATAATAGTATACTTAAACCTAAAGAAAAATTAATTTAAACAATAACTTCAGCAAACTTGAAAGATATAAAATAAATTCACACATCATCAGCATTTCTGGATAATACTAATAAATTCCAGCAGGAAGAGATAGAGAAATTCTACTTAAAGTAACTACAGAATGTGTAAAACATTTGGGAGTCTACCTACTAAGATACATACAAGGAATAGGTAAATACAACTACAAACCACTTTATAGAAATACAGACCTAAATAATTAGACAAATATTAATTGCTCATTAATAAGTCAAAACAATAAAATAACAACACTTTGAATTTATTACTAATCAAACCACTAAAAATTTCTCTGATAAGGGATTCATTTCCAAAATATATGAAAAACTTATTTAAATTTATAAGAATAAAAGCCATTACTCAATTGATAAATAGTTTAAGGATATAAACAGGCAGTTCTCAAGGGAAGAAAACCAGGCTATTTATAGGGCAAGGGAAAATGACACCAAAATTCATATGGGGCAAAAAAAGCCAAGAATATCAATGGAAATGATGAAAAAAGTGGAAACAAAGGAGACCTGTTCTTTTTCTCAAACTACACTACAAAACAGTAATTCTTTTTTTTTATTAATTTATTTTGATTTATCAACAATCACTTCCATAAGCTTTTGAGTTTTAAATTTTTCTTTCCACCTTCCTTTCCACCTCCCTCCCCAAGACAGTGTGCAGTCTGATATAGGCTATACATATACATTCCTATTAAACATATTTTTACATTAGTGATATTGTAAGGAAGAATTAGAACCAATAGGAGGAACCACAAGAAAGACAAAACAAAACAAAACAGAAGAAAAAAAGAGCAAATAGTATGCTTCAATCTGCATTCAAACTGCATAGTTCTTTCTTTGGATGTGGATAGCATTTTCCATCATGAGACCTTTGGAGATGTCTTAGATCCTTGTGCTGCTGGGAAGGGCTAAGTCTATCAACAAAAAACAGTAATTCTTAAAAACAATGCGGTACTGGTTAAAAAAAATTGAAATCAATCACTGGAACTGATTAGCCACACAACATATAGAAGCAAATGTATCCAATAGCTTAGTATTCAATAAACACAAAGACCCAGTTGCTAGGATAAGAATTCACTATTTGATAAAGGTTGCTGGGAAAACTGGACAAAAGTATGGAAGAAATTAGAGCAACACCACCCACTTTATACAAGCATAAGTTCCAAATGGATATATGACCTACATGTGAAAGGTCATATCATAAACAAATTAGAGAAACATGGGGGAAAATTATAAGGTCTATGGATAGAAGAAAGGTTCAAAGAGGATTATAGAAGATAAAATGAATAATTTTGATGACATAAAGTCAAAACGCTTTTGTACAAACAAATCCAATCAAACTAAGATTAAAAGGGAAAGAAGTAACAGAGGAAATCATTGCAGCAAGTTTCTCTGATAAGAGTGTCATTTCTAAGATATATAAGGAATTTATTTAAATTTATCAGAATACAGGCTGTTCCTCAATTGATAAATGGTTTATGGATATAAACAGGTTAGTTTCAACAGAAGAAACCCAGACCATCTATAGCCATTAGGGAAAAAATACTCCAAATCATTACTAATTAGAGAAATACTAAAGCAATTTTGAGTTTATACCTCATACCTATCAGAGTGGCACAGATGACAAAAAAGGAAAATGATAAATGTTGGAGGGATTATGGGAAAACAGCCACATTGACGTGCTGTTGGTAGAGCTATACTGAGTACAACTAGTCTGGAAAGCAATTTGGAATTATACAGAAAAAGTAAACAAGCAGTGCATGCCCTTTGATTCAGTTATGCCACTAGTAGGCCTATATCCAAAAAAGATCAAAGAAAGAGGAAAAGTTCCTATGATGTACAAAAATATTTATAGCAGCTCTTTTTGTGGTGGCAAAAAAAATGGAAATGAAAGGGATGCCAACTAATTGAGGAATAGCTGAGTAAATCATGGTATATTAATGTGATAAATACCACTGTTCTGTAAGAAATGAGATGATTTCAAAGACTCATGGAAAGACTTAAACTTTTGCAGAGTGAAGTAAGCAGAATCAGAAGAATAATTTATACTTTAACATCAGTATTATAAAAATGAACAATTTTGAAGACTTTTACTAATTGATGAAGAATGAAGTGGGCAAAACCAGGAGAACAATTTATGTAATAAAACAACACTGTAAAGACAAACAATTTTGAAAGCTGTAAGAATTATGATCAATACAATGACCAACCCTGATTTCAGAGGACTGATGATGGAACATGCTACCCACTTACTGACAGATGATAGATTTAGAGTACAGAATGAGACATATTGACTATACATATTTGTTACAAGGAGAGTGTTTTTCTTTTCTCTTTTTGGAGGGCTTTGAAATAGGGAATTTGCGGGATGATACAGATGTGGAATACTGCATACACATTCAGATAAGGTCATTGTATTGTTAGTTTTGCTTAAATATGTGACTTGTTACAGGAAAACTCACAAAATGGGGGTGATCTGGAAATGTTTGTAATATATAAATAAAACGAGCCAATGAAACTTCAAAAATAAGATATGCTCATTCAAAGAAATCCAGGGAGCATTGAAAAAGCATGTTGGAGATCATCCAGGGGGAGAACCAGAGAGAGAAATAAAAGCAATATTATAATCAGACCAATTGAATATAAATAGGAAAGAGACGAGGAGTTTCAGGAACAGATCATTTAGTCCAATGCCATGAAATTACAGATGAGAAAATTAAAGCCCAGAGAAGTTAAGTTACTTGGTCAGACAGGTAATAAAAGCTGAGATTTGAACTTGGGTCTTCTAAGTCCAGATTTATCATTCTTTCCACTGTGCCACACTGCCTCAAGCCTGTGGCATAAAATTCTATAGAAGAATTCAGCTAAGGAGGTATGGGAAGCTCTGAAGAATAAAAATCTGAAGGTACAAAAGGAAATAATTCCAATGAGGAAAAAAAGGGATGATTATCTAGAAAGACTGATACAGATTCATGGGGACCTAACTCATCAACTCAAATTTTAAAAAGACATGCATAAGATGGAAGCAAAGAATTTTTAAAGCTATTTGGAAGAAAAGAGGAGGATCAAAGAAAAGAAAGAATGAGACAAATGGGATCATGATGATGGATGATAGAAGCCAGTGGAACTGGATTTTGTTAAGCACAGAACAAAAGTAGTTGATAAGGAGTTAATACCCAAATTAGGTAGGGAGACAGAAAAAGAGTATTTTGCTGCCCACTTGACACAATCAAATCATGGATTTAGGCCCAAAGGAGCTATATCATAAGGAAATGAAAGTTCAGGTGGATGTGGTTTCTGAGCCACTATTAGTGATCTTTGGAACTATCATAGAGAATGGGAGAACCTCACAGGATTGGAGGTGGGCAAATGTTCTAGTGTTCAAAAAAGTGGAGAGAATGAAATCTACAAACTATAGGCCAGTGAGATAAATTTAGTATGCTGCCAAAATTCCAGAAAGTGATATTAAAGGGATAGCTAGTGAATGTCCAGGAGAGGAAGCAGTGATCACAAGGTGTTATTGTGGTTTCAACAAGAACAGGTTGTGCTAGACTGATCTCATTCCTTTTTTTTTTTTCTTTTTGGTAGGGTCACTAGGAGGATATATCCGGGGAATGTATAGACATAGATTTTATCGAAGTTTTTGGCATAATCTCTCATGGAGAAATGTGGACTAGATGACAGTATAGTCAAGTAGCTTCAGACCTGGTTGAATGGCAGCCCCGAAGAAAACTTAATAACAACCCAATAGCAACATGCAGGAAAGTCTCTAGTGAAGTGTCCCAAAGATCTGTGCTTGACCTTTTTAATAAAAGGTTCGCAGATTTGGAGCTGCAACAGACCTTAGAAGGAATCTAGTCCAAACCCCTAATTTTTTTCATGGATGAAGAAACTATGGTCTGGAGAGGTTAAGTGACTTTCTCAAAGAGGACCAGACCATACAATCCAATTTAATCATTTTACAGATGAGGAAACTGAGACCCAGGGAGATAAAGTGGTTTACTCAATTCCATCCAGATTGTGACAGAACAGGGATATAAACCAAGGATTTCTGACTATAGACAATGCTCTTCCACTAGACACTGCCCTGGTTCCCAACATTTTCGTAAATGACTTAAATGATGATATGCTTATCAAATTAGAAGATTGTGCAAAAGTAGGAAGAATAACTAACATTGGGTGACAGAATGGAGATTTTAAAAAGTCTTCTTGATGAGCTAGAATCTTGGACCAAATTTAATAAGATGAAATGTAAAAGGATAAATGTAAAGTTTTATGCTTCAACATCACAAATATAAGTCTGGGCAGGCCTGGTTAAACAACTGTTGTTCAGTTATTTCAGACTCTCCATGATCCCATTTGGGGTTTTCTTGTCAAAGACATTAGAGTGGTTTGCCATTTTCTTCTTCAGCTCATTTTACAGCTGAGGAAACTAAGGTAAACAGGGTTAAGTGACTTGCTCAAGTGTCTGAGGCCAGATTTGAACTCAGGAAGATGAGTCTTCCTGATTTCAGGCCTGGCAATCGATCTACTTTGCCACCTATCTGCCCCTAGATAGACAATAGTTTAGTGGTTTTAGTGGACTACAGGTTCAATATGAGTTAAAAATGTGATGTAATAGCTCCCAAAATCCAATGCAACTTTAGGCTAGTATAAGAGAGGAGATACTAGAGGGTTGATATTACTGCTGTATTGTGCCCTGGTCAGACCATATCTGTAATAGTGGAGTTAGATATCATTTAACCTCTATTTTAAGATCTATCTTGAGATCACAATTGTCAAATGATTTTATAAAATTAAAAAAAATTATTCATTAAAATATATATGTAGGGACATGGCCAACAGAGCCCCATCCTCAGAGAATGCAAGATGTATCTCCTACTGCCTTGTCAAGCATAAGGGCTGGGGTACTTGCTTCTGAAAAGGCATAATGACATACATGGAAGGGCCTAGCTTCTGGATTCACCACAAATACAGGTATTCTGACTGTTTCTGTCTACTTACTACAGGAGAAAGAGGAACCTTTTTGATTAACTGCTGAGCTATAACTAAAAATGCATTCAAAGGACTCTAATCACCCAGGGCATATACTCTTTCCGGCCTGGCTGTGTTTGATTGGGGAATCAAGTACTGCTTTAAGCCTATGGTGAGGATGGAAGCCTCAGGCTTTTATCACCTTGTACCTCTTGTCATTACTTCTGTCTCTACTGTATCTTAGGGGAAGCATTAGAGATATCAATGACTTCATGAACTTTTAAAGGTTGGAATAGTGAGCATCAGAAGTCCAGGTGTGTGAGTCCCTGCTGGGATTTTCTGGAGGCTGAGCAAGGGTGAGACTACAGCAGGGGCCATGAAGAACAAACAGCTTGACCCAGCCCAGCAGTTAACTGAGATGCTGACTCACCCAGCTGTTACGCTAAATCAGCAATCTTTTGAGGGCAAATGCTTTGTAGGAACTACTTTAACTTTAAGCCCACTCTCCCTAAGGGACCAAGGTAGCACAGGGGAAAGTGTTCCCTAGGCATTAAGGAGAAATGTTTGTACTTCTGTTCTCGTTAAATATCCCATTGTAAAAGCAAATTGATGTTAATTAGTTAAATGATACTGGGGTACTGACAGAGTTGATTGCAATGTAAATGACACTGGTAGCTAGCATTAGAGAGAACACACCAGATTTGGTGGAGGGGGAGGGGAGTTGAAGTGATAACACTAGTGAAAGATCCCACTTCCCCAAACTCCGTAGGAGAACCTCTCTAGGATTCTGAAGGAGAGATGTTAGCTAGCCTTACTCTGGGGGACCTGATTCATCATTGTGAATCTGAGTTGGGAGGAGGATTCCTACAATTCTATAAAAGCTACATATATATTTTAATGTATGTATGCACACACATATAGATGCACACACAATGCTATACATACATACCTACAAACACACATACATACATACACCTAATATATGTATATTCCACAGTTGGAAAAGTTATAATCCCCTCCAAGAAATGGAAAGAGACACATGGAATTCTGAGAGTTAACTGATTAGATCTGAAACGGGACATTCAGGAGCTAAATCATCTGATATTCCTTCTTTTAAAGTCTGGATGAGTAGAGAAACCAATAGGATAGTGGTTTTGAAGTGGTAATTTTAGTAATTTTTAAAACATCAAAAATTGTTTTTCTATTCCCTAGAACAGCTAAGTACAACAATTATCAAACATGATGGCCATTGTTATGAATAGGACTGAGAAGGCAAGGCCTTCATAAGTTAACTGTTTATATAAAGTATTTAACATCTGGTTGAAGTACTTAACTAAACTCATCATTTAATGTGACTCAAACTAGACACTAGTGCTGAATTGACTTAGGATAGGTTAAAACAGTGGTGTCAAACTCAAATAGAAATGAGGGCTACCTCAAATATAAACATCCCTGTGGGCCACATACCAACTTAGAAAAAAAACACATATTGATATTATCTATGATTTATTGTATTTTTTCTTATTTTGTTAATTTCCCAATTACATTTTCATCTGTTTGGATGGGTCAGGGACACTTGGGAGTGTTATACAGTCTTTGGCTTTGTGTTTGATGCCTCTGGGCTAGAGGATGATACTTTTTATGGAATGTGGTCATAGTTCATGGGAAAGTTATTTAACCTCTGAGTCTCTTCCTTCATCTGCAAAATGGGACTACTAATACCTACTATACCTACCTCATAGGGTTGTTGTGAAACTCAAATGAGAATCTGTAAAGCGCTTTGCAAACCCCAGAGTGATACATACCCACACCCACACCCACACACTCACATCTACATCCACCCACACATAGAGGAGTTATTATCTTTTCAATGCATTTGGGCTACTGAGTGTAGTCTCTAGTCAGGCATATGCCCAGAAATATTATAAATGAAATGCCCTAAGAAATTGTTTTCCTTACTTCTTCTGATTTTCTAACACAAAACAAATGTTTTGTCCATTAATAGGAGAAGGTACAGAACGCTGGAATCAAAATTCTGTTACAGTTGAGGGCTGCCAGTTTCAATTGTCACTTAAGTGGATTTCTTGCATCTATCATTTTTTTTTCCTCAAAATGTCAGTCGCTGATCAAATCCTAGAAAAGCTACTGATTTAAATTTTAGAAGCAACAAAGTTGAACAGTATCCAAGTTTTATATGAGGAAAATTTACTTGGTATTCTGTTAGGACTTTATACAAAAAAGATGGCTTATCACCTCATCAAGGCTTTAACATGATTTAATTTATATTTACTTCAAGTAATTGAAAAAAAAAAAAACTAATTATAAAAGACTCCTAGCCTTGGTGGTCTCTGTCTCTTAAGTTTCTCCTTCACACCAAACTTCTGCTTCCTTAAATACATTATTTTGCTTCTCTGGTCAAGAACTTGCAGTGACTATAGCTCTTTGTGGCCTACACCATTATTCTAAGAGCTTTTGCCTAGCTTTGGAGGCCTTCTATTGATAAAATGGAGACCAAGTCAGTTTAAGTGACTTGTACAAAGTCACACAGCTATTATTTCAGAACCTGTGTGAAACCCTAGAATTTCGTTTCTGGTGAGAACAATGCAATCAATCTTCCTCTAACAAAGAGGAACATTTCCTTTTCAACAGGGCTATTTAGCTGCTTGTTACTCAACTAGGTCCTGCTTTATTTAAATAATACTAATATGCATTAATAATAACACTATAGCAAGCTTTAGTCATTTAACCCTCCTCTGCTAGTTCCATTAATAATATCCTTTAACACAAAAGTAGATACAAATTTCTTTAGCAAAAATGTTCTTTGAAACTGACTTCTAAGAGATTGTATCCTTATCCTAGAACATTTAAACTGCAAATTTAAGATTTTTCCAGAGACAACATGGAAATAGTGCTGCCTTGACCACCAAAAGATAGTATGACCAGGGATGAGCTGAATCTACAAAATAGGACTGAGAAATTCTTTGATGCCAAGATGTCTCTAGAGCAGAGGTATCAAACACACCAAAGATTCCACTTGCAGCCCACGATACTCCAGAGTGTGGCCCAAACCAGATTAAAATGTAATTGGGAAATATTTAACAAATTAAACAAAAAGAAAATAAAACAAAGATAACATTAATATGTGGTTTCTAAGTCAATATGTGCCACAGGGATGCTTATGTACAGTTTAGTGGCAGCAGTTTCTATCTCTTTGATGCCACTGCTGGAGAGGAAGCAGGCCCCTGATATTCCTTTCCTAAGTTGAAAACCTGCAAAAAAATGTGGGTTACTTTATAACCTATTGGGCAGACACCTATTTGTTTTTCTGGTAGTCTAATCTTAGTTGTAACAATAAGCCAACTCTTACATAATAATAATAAGTCACATTCATGAAGTATTTTTCTAGCTTCTAAAGTGTTTTCCTCAAAATAAATATGATTTAGTACATCTATGATTATTCCTATGTTATAAATAAGGAAATGGGGACTAAGAGATATTAAAAGACTTCCCCGGAACTGGCAAAAACTTGAATTTACTTCTGACTGAGAATGGCAATTCTATCACATCCACATCTGGGCCTCTGATATTCTCTGTCTGTGTCTGCCTACTATCCTTTTGAAATTCAGCAACTGCTGGATGATGGGCATCTAGGTGGCTCCAGCTGGGCCTGGAGTCAGGAAAACATCTTCCTGAGTTCAAATCTGGTCTCATATACTTACTAGCTGTGTGACCCTGAGCAAGTCACTTAATCCTGTTTGCCTCCATTTCCTCATCTATAAAATGAGCTAGAAAAGGAAATCTCAAACTACTCCAGTATCTTTGCCAAGAAAACCCCAAACAGGAGTCACAAAGAGTCAGACATGATTGAAAAATGACTCAACAACTATAACAACAAATGCTGAATGATCCTCTGCTTCATTCAAGTGAAAGGAGGAAGGTGGAAAACCACTTTTTTCGTGTTATTGGATTTTCTTGACTTTGTAGAGGGAAAACCTGAGCTGTGTTTAGTTTGTTTCTCTTGATAAAATCAAGATAAAAGGTAGACCTGCATGGGCAGCAGCAGCAGCAGAATGAGTCTGATAGAGAATACTATTCTCTGTGGCTTATTGGACAATCATGAAAATTATGTGAATTGCATCTTCCAAATAATTTATTTTCATTGATTCCTGCTATGGTGTATAAATCTTTTCATAAAAAGATTAAGGTACCACAGTTAAAGGTATTCCTCTCTAGGATATTGATTAACTATATTTGTCATTTTAAGATTGTTCAGGTTCATTTAAAGGTACCATTCATCTGTTCATTCCATATTGACTTATTGAGAACTTATTATGGGTGAGGCACTATATATAGAGTGTCAAAGATGAATGGTCATGGTGGTTACCTTAAAGAAACTTATAATTTAGTAGAGGAGATGATAAATACACAAATATTTATAATACAAGACATTGTATAAGTGCCACAAGAGTGAATCAAAGTACAGGAGATGACCAGAGGAAGGAGAACTATGGCCAAGATCATCAAGGAAGAATTTATGAATAAGGCAGTATTTGAATTGGGACTTGAAGGATGGATAAGATTTTGGCAGGTGGGATGGGGAAGACATAGTGGGTAGAGAAAATGGCATGAGCTAAGGCACAGAAGTAGGAAAGAATTTTATATGTGTGATTCATGGCCCATTGACAAAACTCTTGACTCAGAGATTAGGTTTGTTTTGTGGAGCTTTTCATATAATTAATTCGCTTTGGTTCATGTTCCCACCGAACATTCCTTCTGGAAGTTAGAATTTGACTGGCAGGGTATTTGTCTCACCTGCTAGCAGTCGATCTGCAATATAAGCATAAATATATTTATTACAAAAACTTTAGAACAAAAATAAGTCTAAACCAGGGCTGATACATTTTTAACAACTGGTTTTCTGGGGCGGGGGGGAAATGTAAGCAGGACATACTTTTAAATTTAAACTGCATTATTAACATTCTCTCCATCACTTTTAAAAGTCTAGAGTAGGGGCAGCTAGGTGGTACAGTGGATAGATCACTGGCCCTGAAGTCAGAAGGACCTGAGTTCAAATCCAGCCTCAGATAAACACTTAACATGTGCTAGCTGTGTGACCTTGGGCAAGTCACTTAAACCCAATTGCCTCACTTAAAAAAAAAGTCTAGAGTGACAATCAACAAAATAATAAATCAAGCTCTGATTTGTAGTATTTGCCAATTTCCAAGGTTTTAAATACTCATGCTGAAATTTTAACTGATTCCCAAATTCAAGCTGGTTCCAGCACAGGACACCCCTGGACTTAACCCCCAGTCCAAAAGCAAGAAACAAACTTACAACAACAGCAAAATCCCATCAATGTGAGTGGCACTGGAGCTTTTTCCTCATGTGCAGTCAGCATTAGTCACCATACTGCTCATTAGCACATCCTAGCCGGGTCACCACAGTTCTACAGATCCTGCCTGAGCTCAAAAAGCCCTGTCACTTCTGTCTGCTGCCATTGCTACAGCTGTCATTATAGCCCAGGCTCTGCAGATCCTGATTTAGTCTAGGAACACCTGCCATTCTTCCAGAGATTTCATTCCCCCTTCCTCTTTTTTTTTCTTTCTCCTTTTCCCCAACACTCCTGCTTGATGCATTCATCTATATGTCTTTGGTCTGCAGCACTTGAGAAAGTGTAGGCTTTGGTATTGTCATCATATTCATTGCATATTTGGAAAATGGCTAGTTATAATGAGATTAAAACTTGAAAGATAATTTTGCTGAGTACCTGGCTAAAAGTTTGACCTTTATTTGATAGGCAATAGTATATTATTGTACATTTCTCAGTAAGGGAGAAAAAGGATCAATGGAGGATTTAAGGAAGAATAATTTGGAAGTCACTTGCACAATGAATTGGAAGAGATACTCTATATTTATTGCATCCCCCTCCTCCCTAATTCCTTGCAGTCTGAGTTTTGGTGCCACCATTCCACTGAAACCGCTTTCTCTGAGGCTATCAACAATCTTTCACCTGCTAAGGCAATCAATAAATACACATTTATTAAAGACCAGGTATGTGCCAAATACTCTGGAGGTGCCAGAGATACAAAGACAGAAATGAAACAGTGCCAGCTCTTGAGGCCCTTACTTTCTAGTATGGGATACAATTTATACAAAGATAAGTAAACACAAACTATATATAAAATAAAACATTGTAAAAGTTTTTGGAGGGTGGGGAATGCACCAGCTACTAGCTGAAGGAATCAGTAGATGGGGGAGATTTCGGATTACATAGGAATAGTTGTGGAACCAATCTGCTGGAGAAGATGGGAAAGGATGGAATCGAGTCCATGCAGAAAGGTTGGCCTTGGTGAGAAAAGGGGATTGGAGATAAAAATGCAATAATACCATTAATACTAATAACACATAATACATTATGCTATTATTCACTATCAGAGATAGGAGTAAAGGAAAAAAGAATGAGGGATAATATTGGGGGTTTTTGACATGCACGGAAAAGGGATCTTAGAGTGAATGCTCTTGATTTTCTCAATAAAGTATGGGGAGAGGTCTTCAACTGGCTTGAGGACCGAAAAGAAAACTTACGTGTGAAGATCTTCTCTGTTCTCATTCTCCTTGTTCAATCAGTTGCTTCTGATGCTGTTAACCACTCCTGTTTCCAGGATACTGTCTCCTGTCTTTGCTCAAACTGGTTGTGTTAAAGCTTTGTCCAAACTCTGTAATAGGGCTTAATGAAGTAACCCCCTCTCACCTGTTAGCTCTTCTAGTTACCTTACTTAGCTATCTTACCACTAAGTTATCTTCTCCATCTCCTTTGTTGGATGAAGGCCAGCTGCCTACTAGATATATATATATATATATATATATATATATATATATATATGTATATATGTACCTTAGACTCAACATGTCCAAAGCAGAACATCTTAGATTCAACATGTCTAAAACAGAATTCACTGTGTACTTCTGTAGAACTGCCGCACCTTCATATTTCCATGTATCTTATGAAGACACCACTATTCTTCCAGTCACCAGCCATCATAATCTGGTTATTATTCTTGACAATTTTTTCCCTCATTCTTCATACTCAATAAGTTTTTGAGTCTTGTCAATTCTACCTCCACAAAATCTCTTGAATCTGTCTCCTTTTCTCCACTTATACAATAAGCCACCATTTTGTTTCATATCTTCATCATTTTTTTTGGATTAGACTTTTGTAATCGCTTATAACATTACTATAGCTCATGAAACTCATGAAATGCAAAGACATTTGCTCAAATAGTATAGCAAGAACAGTAGTTAAAAAACATTCCTCCCAAGAACCTGGGTATTACTTTTCCACAGATGCACACAGTATAGTGGGTTGGGGAAGGAAAAGTGGGAAGGAATTTAAAGTACAAGAGTGAGAAGTACAGTATAAAAGTATAAAGTATATATAGTATAGTATAAAAGTATAAAGAGTACATGTGGCCAAGGCAACTCTTAGCCCTGGAACAACAGGGTCTCCATGCTTTCTCTCTGAAAAGTCCTCTCACAGTTCACTTTAGGGTAGGGCATTGATGCTGGATAGGTTGTTCTCTTGTTAGGCTGGGCTGGATCCTCCCAGGACAGAGATGATCTCTACTGGATAGGTCTATCCACTAGGCTCCCTGGGTTTGCTCTTACTTCTCTCCTCTCAATCTGCTGAATACATACTCAACCTCTAAAGGCCAACTCAAATTCCACACCCTCCGTAAAGCCTTTTATCTCACATAGCACTTTGTTTGCAGCATTCTTAGGTACTTACCATAGTCTATTTGCAGTAGAGCTATTTGTGTATGTGCTATACTTTCTATTAGACCTTAAATCTCATGGATTCAGGGGCAGCTAGGTGGTGCTGGATAGAGCACCAGTCCTGGAGTCAGGAAGACCTGAGATCAAATTTGGCTTCAGACACTTGACACACCCATGGCCTACAAAAAAAAATTTCGTGGGTTCAGGGACCATGTCTTATTTAAACTTTGACTCTCCTCCAGCACCTAATATAGTGTTTCATAGACATCCAAAGATTAAAAAATGTTAATTGGGTTTGAGTTAAAATTGGTATTGTATTAGTCTTCCAGTCATTACTAAGTAATGGTATTTTCTTGTGTTAAGTACTAAAACAATACAATGTAAATATATTAAAACTCTTAAGCCTCCCTATAGTCCTTAGTATGAATTTCTTTCTATACAGCCACAGAATTAGAGTTTCAGAGTTGGGCAGGACCTCTGAGGCCATCCCACCCACCCTATGGCTGAATAAGAATTTCTTCTACAATATTCTTGACAGGTGTTTGTCAAGTCTTTGCTGGAAGATCTCCAATAAGGGGAAACTTAGTTCTTGCCAAAACAATTCATTTCATTTTGGCATAACCCTAATCCTTAAGAAAATTTTCTTTATCTTTGCAACTTCCATTCCTTGCTCCTAGATCTGTCTTCTGGGTCCAGCAGAACAAACCTAATCCATTTTCCTTAATCCTAATTGATTTCCTTCAAATAGCTGAAGACAGCAGTGACACACCCTATAAGTCTTTTCTCTAATACGAATTTCCTTTAACTATTCCTAATGTTATGGGACCTTGAGTCCCTTCACCATCCTGGTCACCCTCATCTGGATAGTGTTTCTAGCCTGTCAATATTATTCCTAAAAAGCGGCACCAGAATTGAACACTAAGCTCCAAGTAGTCTAACCAGGATAAAGTACACCAATGCCACTGACAAAAGGTAAAACTGAACAAAGCATCATCTTCTTATTCCTTTGTTAGCTTTTGATCTTAGAAGTAAAATAATCAGGGAGATGGCTAGGAGGTACATAATGAGAGGAGGCTAGAATAATCCACAAACTGGATAATCTACACTGAATAATTAAATAGTTGTTTTAAATATTTTTAAAGGTATTATATGAAAATATATTGGGAAAGAGCACCATCTGGTGATGAAACGAGCAAAAAAAATTAAAAAATGTTAAAAAAAAATGGGGAGAAAAACAAGCAACTAAAATCCTCAGGTACTTTTTTTTGAAAATTCTAACAATAACCAAGTTAATTTATATTCTGAGCATAGCAGTCATTCAGTCAATAACTATTTATTTATTTATTTATTGGTGAGGGCAATTGGGGTTAAGTGACTTGCCCAGAGTCACACAACTAGTGAGTGTTATGTGTCTGAGGCCGCATTTGAACTCAGGTCCTCCTGACTCCAGGGCTGGTGCTCTATCCACTTCGCCACCTAGCTGCCCCTCAATAACCATTTATTGAGCATACTTACCAAACAATGTAACTCAAGTGAGATTTGTTGGTAAAGGCCCAACTACCAACTTGTGACTATAAGGCTGTAAGAGTTGGTCAGTCACAGAAATGAATGATATGACACATGCTAGAGCAATCCAATTCAATCCAATAAACATTAGAAAAAAACAAAAAGTGCATACTAACATGCCAGGCACTGTGCTAAGCATTGGGGATACAAAGAAACAGTACCTGTCATCAAGGAGCTCACAATCTAAGTGGGGGAGACAACACACAAAGGAAGGGAGGAAAGCGGTGAGGGCAGGGTAGATCAGGGGATATCCAGTGCTGGGGTGAGGGGGCATCTTGTTCAGTAGGGTTGAAACCAGGATGATACAGAATGGAAGACAGAATAGATTGAATCTTTCTTGGACAATGAATTGAGGCTGATCTTTAGGCAAAGGCAAATTAGGATGAGACATGTAACACTAAGCAAAGGTAAAAGAAAATTAGTGTGACAAAAGGTGGAAAATGGCTTTAATGAGTGCTTTGCTAAGAATGGCATAGTTGTTAGTATATTGTATTTCATCAGAATAAAAGTGATATAACTCCTAACAATGAAAGTGAAATAATCTGGATAAAAGGTTAAATCTAGCCAGAAGATAAAGAGATGGAAGTTTAAGCAGGGGAGATGCATGCCTCTTTTCCAGAACTCTTTCTCACTAAGGGCATAGAGAGATGAAGAGTGACTCGGAGCCATGAAACAGAACTATGAATATGCTGAGTGCGTCAATGCAGCTCTAAACAGTAATTGAGCAGAGCTAAACCTGGCTGGGTAAAAGCTTTTATCTAGACTATATAACGCAGCTAAGTGGCACAGTGGATAGAATGCCAGGCCTGAAGTCAGGAAGACTGCTCTTTTTGAGTTCAAATCTGGTCTCAGACACTTACTAGCTGTGTGATAATGACTAAATAGATTGTACAATGGAGCTTAATGAAGCATCTGTACCTGGTAGACTGAAATGTTGCCCTGGAACCATTGACAGAAATGGTCTGCTTGGAAAATAAAGGTTCTGCTTCAGGTCAGGTAGCCTGAACTACTCTTTTTTGGCTTTCCACCAAATAAGGGTACAAAAAACTGTTAAGATTTTCAAAATTCTAATATATGGTTAAGTTTGGAGGTGCTAGTATTTAGTTGGTTCAATTTTGAATTCCTATTTTGTTTATAGACTTTTCTAACATTAAAACAAATTATCAATGGATCCAGAAAAACAGAAAACAGGTGAGGCTATATACTACAGAGGAGGTGAATTTCAGAGGTGCCACCAGAATTTAGCTTAAGAAAAAAGCAAGTTTTTAAGATAGCTTCACACTTCGAGTTTCACAATCAATGTATGGAAAGGTTTATGAGAAGTTTATAGAGGCTTGACAGCTGCACTGTAAGTTTCCTTTTGTCTACTCCAGTATTGATGTGTGTATGTGGCTCTGAATGCTCATACCTCTGAGGAAATCAGTCAGGATATTATGTGACCTTTGGGGATGTGTGATTGAGGGGTCCTTCCTCTCCTTCCCTCTTACACCCAACTTCAGAGGAGGTGCAGATGTCTTCCAACTACTTCCTTTTGTTCATGATGGCTCTCTTGATGGCTGCTGAGCCAATTAAATTAGTATGTCTATGCATAATTTAAAAGGTTGATCCCTGACCCTCGAGCCTCTTCTTCCTGCTGACCTTGAAATATTAGGATGACTCTTTGAACTCTGAAGGGTCAGTGTAGGGAGGGATTCCCTTCCTATCATTAGGCCCAAGCTATGAGCTCATGGCCTCTTAGGGAAGCCTGTGTCTGGTTAGGGACTGCCTCCTGTTTGTATCTCCTTTCCTTTGCTATATGATCTTGTGAGATCTCAGAAGAAAACTGGCATCTTCCCCATTCTTGGACACCCAAATAGTGGGGGTATCAGATACCAGAGCAGTTGCAGCTGAAACAGTACCAGAGGTAGATCATCCAAGAGGGAAAGAGTCACTCAGAGAGAGAAAATGAGATAGAGATGGCATTGATCAGGTTGTCTAAAATAGCTGATGAGCAGCCTTGTTGCAAATACCCCAATGAGGCTTGTAGTTTCTTAATGGATTGTCCTCATTCTCTGATTTTTTAATAGCTTAGCATTTCCCTTTTCTACATGAGAATAAAACTGTTCCATACCTAATTTGTGTTTGTTTTCTAGATACCTTCTTACTTCGAGTATTAAATAAGACTTCTTAGACTAGAGTCAAACACAAAATTGTTCTAGAGTAATCTGAGGTAGCGGTGGAACTGGACCACGGGGAGCCTGTTGAGGAAACGGGAAACTTTGGAGCTATAAACCCAGGGAAAACCACAAAGGCAAGTAAAGGACAGAAGCCAGCTCCTGTCACATCAGTGTAGGGGTACCTGGCTAGCTGCAGTGTTAGATATGGTTTTCCTGCTTCTGCTTCCTTTATTTTGCACTAGTTCACATAAGTTTTTCCACGAGTCTCTGCATTCATCTCACCCATCATTTTTTACAGTTCACTAATATTCTACTATATTAATTTTTTTAAAAGAAATTTTTTTTCAATTAATAAGCATCCTTTCTACCTCCTCCAGACCAGCTGAGGAATAAAAAAAGATAAGCAAAATAACTGCAAAAAAAATGCATCAAAGCAAAAATACTTTTCCACATTGGCCATATACAAAAATGTGTTTTCCCCTCTGCATATGTAATCTATCACCTCTCTGTCAGGAGATGTCACATACTAAAAGTTATCAGTCCTCTGGAATTATGGTTGACCACTCTGTTGGGTAGAGTTCTTAAGTCTTTCAAACTTGCTTGTTTTGACAATGAATTTGTTGTAGTATAAATTGTTCTCTCGGTTCTGCTCACCTCACTGCAGAGATTCAAAGTGAGGTTCAAGTGACTCCTCTTCCCTCAACTGCTTACTCCTTTGTATAGACTTTTACTTGTGCCTTTTGATTATGTGAGATACTAAGTCCTCTCCATTCTTTTTCTTCCTTAGCATATCCTTTTCCTCTTCCATTTCCTTTCTCCTTTTAAAATAATCAAAACATGAGAAAAATCACTCTCAAGTTCTAAGTCTGACTTGATGCTATGTCCTTTGCTGACATCCTGGTTCTTAGGAGGTATTTGTATCTTGTTCTTATAGAATCTTTTCTGATTTCTCACTTCATGCTAGATGGCAATAATTTGCAGTGAACCCACTCATTAGGGATTCATGATTTTCTCCAGGAATGTTTGGTATCTTAGCAATAGAAAAAACTGACAGTTGAGGTTATTCAGGGTTGAGATTTGCATAGTAGATGGCAGAAGATCAAGATGGGGCACAGAGCCCTAGAATGTTAAGGACATTATTGGATCCTGGAATCTAGGCTTGATAGGGAGACAAGTGGTAGTGGAAGGGAGGGAGATAGGAGTTAGGAGGAATTGGGGGATTAGATGTCATGGTGAAGTGTGGGTTCTGGAGGAGTAAAGGAGTGGGATAAGTGGAAGATAAGGAGATTTTAGGCAGAGAAGGGAGTTTGAGAACTCTTGCAGGTGTAAGAATATCAAGTGGTGACAAGGTCCCAGGTGTAACTGAAGTGAGGTGGACATGTAATTATATTGTATATCAATTTTATGATAGCTAATAAAGACAAGCCATGAATGATTCCTGAGCAATAATAATTCTTTGTGATAAGCAGCCTGATATAGTTGTTATCGGGGAGGGGGGAGAAGAGAAGCAGAGGGAAGAGAATAAGCATTTTGATACCACCTACTATGTGCCAAGCACCTTTTTACAAAAATTATTACTTTATTTGACCCTTACAACAACCCTGCATGGTAGGTGCTATTACTATTCCAGTTTTACGCATGGGGAAATTGAGGTTCTGTAACTTGCCCACGGTCACACAGCAACTAAGTATCTGAAGTTGGATTTGAACTCATGTCCCCTTGACGGCAGGCCAGTGCTCTATACACTGTACCACCAGCTGCCTCTGACCTCTGACATGTACTGGCTATGTGATTTGGGCAAATGACTTAAGCTCTTAGTGGCCTAGGCAACTTTCTAAGACTGTAAGTTTCATAACATTCTCAGTTCTGTGTTGGTAGAGATTTTTGTTATACAGGAATTCCCATTATCAATAAAATCACAGGTAGAGATAAAAAAAAAAACAACAAAAGAAGTCTTTGCATTCCTATTTGTCTTAAGGCCCAATATTCTATTCCAAGAGCTTTATGAAATGATTAAATAAAAATTAAGAAGTTATAAATGACAGTAGAAAAATTTAAATTGTAACTTTCCAATGACTTCCTTGACAGTCATTTCTATATTAAATTATATCTTATAGGTTCCTTCATAACTCAGAAGAACATAACATAGTTAGCAATGCAAATTAATACATTTAATAAGGTCCTCAGGCTCACCCAGGGTTTAAAAAAATTAGGCTGGGAGTAAAAGATGATGAGGTTGATGGAAAGCTAGAATTAGAACAAAAACAGAAGATATAGTCCAAAGGACAGGCACTCTCTTCTTCAGGTCTTTGTTTTTAGGATCCTCAGATATATTGTCTCTATGACCTAGAATTTGTGGGAATGGCTGATAAAAAGCTTTTGTAAGTGAATAATCTTTTGCAGAGTTGCTATCTTTAGTTACTGGGCCATCTTGACTCTTGTCTTGCCACTGGACTCAAATGACTCTGGAGGAGAGAGTGAAGCTGATGACTTTGCTCAGCTCTGCCTCACTTCAATCTAATTCACCCACAAGTCAAGACATCACCTTCATGATATCATTAGTTCTCTATCATTGGTTCAAGCCAAGGTTGAACAACAACAACAACTACCATCTTTAGTCACTATAGTTAAGTACCTCCTCTGGTCCTTCTTAGTTAATTTTTGTGTCTGATCTTTGGAGCTTACTTACATTCCCAATAATTAACAATAAGCTACTTGAGGGCACATAAAAGTCATATGCAACTTTGTACATAGTGCCTAGCACAGTGCCTTACATGGAATGGGAGCTCAGTAAATCCTTAGTGTTATTTAGTCATTAGTCCTGTCTGACTCTTCATGACCCTATTTTGAGGTCTTCCTGGCAAAGATAACGGAGTGGTTTGCCATTTCCTTCTCCAGTTCATTTTACAGATGAACAAACTGAGGCAAACAGAGTTAAGTGACTTGCCCAGGGTCACACAGCTAGTAAAATGTCTGAGGCTAGATTTGAACTAACGTCTTCCTGAATCCAGGTCAGGCGCTCTATCCACTGTGCTACGTAGCTGCCTAAATCCTTATTAGGTAATTATAACTGACCACTGAAATTAACCAGTCTCTCTTTTTTTTTTTATCATCATGTAACTGGTATATTCCTTAAACGTGACTAATGCAAAGGAGAAAGGAATGGGAAGGTGTGAGAGATTGAGGAGGGAAGAGAAGGTATGGGATAGTTTCTATGGGAAGTGAGATAGGGAATCAAATAGGGAGGAATAAAAGGACTTTCTTACTGCAATGAGGGACCAGTTGAAGTTGGATAACATAAATATATCATGCATCCACTAAACACAGTTGTGTGATTTATTCCAGCTCTATTCAGCATCAAGTGAGTAGGAGTGGAGGAGGCAATAGGTAGGAGAAATCTAGGTTTGAGGTTTGGTAAAATATTGAGCAGTGATAGGATACAAGCTTGTGAGGTTTGAGAGCAGGGGATAGAATAGAATTGAAATGGCTTGTGATTAGAAAGGGAGCAGAGATAATGACCTGAGAAAGTATGGAAGAGTGGAGGAACTGGAGATCATGATGAGGATGAAGAATAGTTTCAGGAGGGCTGAGGCATAAGTAGAGATGAATTTACAGTAGGTTATGGTCAGACAGAAGAATTTCAGAGTTTCTAATCAAGGCAGGGAATCCTTGTGGGCAATAGTGAGATCCAGCATCTTATCTATCATCTCTATGTGTGGCTGAGATAGAGTGAAGCATTAGGTCATGGGATTTAAGGAAGCTGAAGAGTTTGAAGAAGCATCATCAGTGTGAATAGTAAAGTCTTACAGTATGAGGGCAGAAGTTGAGGAGGAAAGGAAGATGGTGCTGAACTTCTTGGGAAAGGAGGGAGAATGACTTAGGAAATGGTATAAAACAGCCATCATGATTTGGATTAAGTGGAAAACCTCAATGAAGTAAACCTCAAAGGGGAAGAGCTTGGGGAGTGAAGAGGTGAAGGGACAGTTTGGACATGGCAGTGAGGAGTAAGAAGTAGTATGATTTCTCATACAAGATTAGAGTGTCAGGCATGGTGAGAGAAGGTACAACCAGGGCTAAAGAGGATAGCCAGGGAAGCAGTGTCAGCAATCTTTTTATGTTCTTTCCATTTACATTGTTATCAGTTCATATATATATATATATATAAATATATATACATATGTATAATATATCCCCTTATATATTGTATACATATACATGTGTAAGTATGTGTATATATGTATATATATATATCTCACATGTAGAGTACTAATCAATCAACATGCATTTTCTGGTATCTACATTAAAAATAATAGCTGCTGACATTTATATAGCACCTACTATGTGCCAAATTGTACTAAGTGCTTTACATTTATTATCTCACTTGATCTTTACAGCAACCCTAAGAGGTAGGTACTACTATTATCCTCATTTTACAGATGAGGAAACTGAGGCAAATGGAAGTTAAGTGGCCTGCCTAAGGTCACACAGCTAGCAAGTATCTGAAGCTGAATTTGAACTTAGGTTTTCCTGACTCCAGCACCAACAGCTCTATCCAGTGTGCCACCTATGCCATATATAAGATAGATCGTCTAAAACCGGTGAAATTCTTAGCCTCTTTGCTTCTTTTCCAATCATTCTGCTACCATCATTGCAGAAGAGGAATAGGACTACACACAACTGAAAACCATTTGGTGTTTTTCTTTGTTTCATTTGGTGTTTTTCTTTGTTTCTGCTGTTTGCATATCACATCACTGCCACACAAATAGCACATCATATGACTCCCCTATACAAAACCCATTAGTGACTCCTCATTGTCTATTGCATCAAATTTTAACTCTTCTGCCATACCTTAAAGAAGTGAAATAATTTGACCTTAACTTTTCTATCCAGCCCAGGGTTTTCTACTAATCTCTGTCACCCACTCTCTCTTCTAGGTTCACTGTCCTGCAAACAGGCCATTTACTTCGACTCATTCAGAATTTTCTTTACTTTTTTGGCCCCTAACATGATGGGACGGATACGTGCCCAGATCTTCAGACTCCAGGAGTGCTATGCGTCGGTTTCCCACCCCCCGGCGGGGTTGGTAGCGGCTGGCAGCGGGAGGGGAGGGGTAAGGGGAGGGAAGTGGGCGGAACCGGAAGGGGCGGAAGCCGAGGTCTTTGGTGTTGTGATCCCCGAACCTCCCAGATACTTTGCGCGTGGTTGCTGTTCGGTGCTCGGGGAAGCGGCGGCGGGCGCTGCCTTGGCTGCTGCTGGCGATGGCGACCATGTTGTGCAGGGTGATGTGCAGGTGTTTTCTTTGTTTCATGGATTGCCATGGTCAAGGGCTTTCAAACCAACTGGCCAACCTTGTGGTGAGGAGCTTCTACATCTTTAGCTAGGTTAGTCATTTCATTAACATATAACAACATTACTGGGACCATATTGTCAGCATTTACAGTGTAGAAGAACCTATTGGAATTGGCCTAATGTTTGAGAAAGCTCCCAATGAACCATTGCAATAGGACCTCAAGTTTAATCTTCCTATCCAATCTCACCTGTACATCACTGCCACACAAATAGCACATCATATGACTCCCCTATACAAAACCCATTAGTGACTCCTCATTGTCTATTGCATCAAATTTTAACTCTTCTGCCATACCTTAAAGAAGTGAAATAATTTGACCTTAACTTTACTATCCAGCCCAGGGTTTTCTACTAATCTCTGTCATCCACTCTCTCTTCTAGGTTCACTGTCCTGCAAACAAGCCACACTAAATCTTACTTCAGTGTTTTATAGGACTAAAAATTTAGAATTGGAAGGGACCTCAGAAGTCTAGACCAACCCTTTTATTTTACAGATATGAGGGGAATGAGTCATGGAGAGGTTGATTTAACCAAGGTAGTAGTAAGAGAGCTAAGATTTGAACTCAGCTCCTCTAACTCTTAAGTCCAGGCTTTTTTCTTCAGGATACTTACTCTTGTCCTTTCTTTTCCTTAAGTCATTCATCCTTCTTCTTATTCAAAGTTTATTGATCTTCTAATTCATGTTAATTTCTCTTTACTACCAGTGGTATGCAGGCTCTCTGAAAAAAAAAAGTGTATGCAGAACACACTTTTAAATTTAATCTGCATTATTAATATTTTCTCCTTTACTTTCTTAAGTCTACACTATCAACAAAACAGTGAATCAAGCCCTGGTTGGTAGTGTTTGCTAATTTACAAATTGTAAACGCTCACACTGAAAATTAAACAAAGATGGCTCTCACAGTGTCTTAAGCCACTTCCAGCATACTTTTGCCCATATCCTGTTAAGATGCATCTTGATGTAGTGGCTGGTGTAGAGAGCTGGGGTCAAGCCCCACCTGTGACACATACTAGCCCTTTGACTTCAGGCAAGTCACTAGAACAGAATTGTTGCAGTTGCAGAGAAGGTCTTGACCTGTATTGGTAGAGGTAGTTTCCTCACCTGAAAATTCACTGTAAGAATGAAATCAGAACCAATCCCTATCCCTACACTCTATGTCTCCTTCATCTAGTTCTTCTTTCTCAGAACCTTTCTAGTAATAGTGTCTGTCACTGAATTTAGCACTCAATTGAATTCCATCTTTTATTGTTCACTAATTGTTTAATGAACCATCTATCTTGTAGACTCTAAGCCTACCTGAAGGCAGGGGCTTTATTTATACAAAAAGGCGGCTAGATGGTACACCGGATGGAGTTTTGGACTCGAAGTCAGGAAAATCACTTAGACCTGAGTTTAAATCCAACTTCAGACACTAGCTGTGTGAGTCATTTAACCTCTCTCAGCCTCAATGTCCTCATAGGCAAAATGGGGATAATAATAGAACCTACTTCAAAGGGTTATTATGAGGATCATTAAACTAGAGGATAGGTTTTGAGAAGGGGGAGCTAGATGGGCAACCTATGGGACTGGGGGGGGTAAGACTTGTGATTTTATTTTTAGAAGTCATCATCTAGCACAGTGTTGAAGGTAGCAAGTGGTCAGTAAAGTGAATATTTTTTGACCAACCTGGCTTTTTGGGGATGCAGTTTTACCAGAATTTTGACCAGATTTCCATGCGTGTTTTTGGATTAGAAATCATCCCACTTTGTATGAGCCTTTCCTGATCCCCTTTAATGCCAATGCCTTTCTTCTGTTGATTATCTCCAATTTATCCTGTATATATCTTGTTTGTGCCCTACTGTTTGCATATTAGCACAGTGGCTTACACACAGCGGGTGCTTAGTAAATGTTTACTTATTGATAATTGATGTCTCCTCCATTAGACCATGAGATCCTTGAGAGCAGGGACAGACTTTTGTTTTTTTTCTTTTTTTTCATCGTCTGTCTCCATCACTCAGCACAAGGACTGGTACAGAGTAGGGGATCAATGAATGTTTATTAACTTACTGATAAGAAAATTAAAAAAAAAGATAATAGCACTACTGTACATTTGCATAGCGATTTAGTTTTCAAATTTTCTTTTTTATGTATACACATATGTATTCAGCTAAGTAGCGATGGAGAGTGCTGTGCCTGGAGTCTGGAAGGCCTCAGTTTTAAAATGGAATATGGCCTACGTTTTATTGCACCGTTATTTGTTTGGGTAAACTACTTCTGGCTCAAGCCGCACTCCAAACGCCGGCCCGCCGACCCGCGCGTTTGACACCCCGAGGGGTGAGGTCTCTCCTACGCCCAAGGTCTCGCTAATCACGTGCTTGCAGGCATCCGCGCGAGAAGTGGAAAGGAAGTGTTACGGGGGGAGGGGTACGCGGATTATTAAACCCTTTCTTACCAGGGACCGCAGTCCAAACCCCAAGAGAGAGGTCACAGAGCGTGTGACCACCGTGGAGCACTCCTGTCTGGCGGAATTCAGAAAGGGCTATACCAACTCACACGGACAGGGGACACCAGCTTCTTTCTTCAACACTCTACAGGAGCCACGACCACGACACGAGGCCGCATACTTGGACTCATTCAGAATTTTCTTTATTTTTTTGTCCCCTAACATGATGGGACGGATACGTGCCCAGATCTTCAGACTCCAGGAGTGCTATGCGTCGGTTTCCCACCCCCCGGCGGGGTTGGTAGCGGCTGGCAGCGGGAGGGGAGGGGCAAGGGGAGGGAAGAGGGCGGGACCGGAAGGGGCGGAAGCCGAGGTCTTTGGTGTTGTGATCCCCGAACCTCCCAGATACTTTGCGCGTGGTTGCTGTTCGGTGCTCGGGGAAGCGGCGGCGGGCGCTGCCTTGGCTGCTGCTGGCGATGGCGACCATGTTGTGCAGGGTGATGTGCAGGTGAGGGGGGATCCAGGGTCTGGGGTCGGCTCCTGCCGGCGCCCCTCTCACCGCGCCAGACTGCCGGAGACGGGGTCACCGCTGACTCAAGGGCACGCTCGGGCCCGTGGCCAGAGGCAGGCGGGGAGCCCGAACCGAAAGTGGAGTCGGGGCCTGCAGTGGGAGTGGTGTTTTCCCTGCTGCTAACCCTGCCGGAGAGGGCAGTGGTCCTTCACCCCGCTGTCAGTGTTGTCTGCCGTCGTTAGAATGTAAGCTTCTTGAGGGCAGGGACTGTCTGTTTATATTTGTGCCCTCAGGGCTTACTTAGTACAGTGCCTGACGCTTAATGAATGCTGCTGATTTAACGAAATACTGTGGCAAATATTTTACCTCCTCCCTCCCTCCCCTTTTCCCTCCTCCTTTCTTCCTCCCCTCCCCCTGACCTCCATTCTGGAGGCCATTCGGTTTGCTGAATTAGAGTGGTGTTTGAAGATAACCTTCGCCTTTTGCTATTAGAGCTGAGTTGCTTGGCAGTAACCTTTTCCTTGTTCTAGATTTGCAGCCAGAAGAGAAGAAGAGATAAAAAAAGGATTTGTTACTGGTCCGAACGAACTTACTGGAAAATTTACTCGTGCGTTTTAAAAACAATAAATTTATTACTTTAAGACGTGGTGAGTGAGACATGCCCCAGGGACAGGCAACCTGCGGCCTGGAGGCCCTTTTATTAAGGGGATGTGTTCTGTGAAGTTTGGATTCAGTCAAAGGACTTCACTTGAGGACCTAGAGGGCCACGTGTGGTCTTGAGGCCGAAGGTTCTCCACTCCTGCTAGAAGAATTCAGCCGGTCAGCATTTGTTTAGTACTTACTCTGTTCCAGGCACCGTACTAAAATGAGAATACGGAGGAAGAAAAAAAAGCAACCAAATTCCACTGTAAGAATAGCCAAGTTTGATTCCTGGAAAAAGATCTTATTGCTTCTGAAACCAGTGTGAATAAGGAATAAACAATTAAATGTATAAAATTACTTATCCTTTCTCTAAGCTTAAAGGAAATTAGATATATAGATATATTGGTTATTTTCTAACCTCCTTCATAGCTATGTGGACAAACACCACTGTATAATGGAAAATTTTGCTTATTTAATGTAGTGACTTTTTTTTAAAAAATTATCTTTGCAGGAGACCCAGTAAGTTAGTGCCAGCTTTGGGATGCTTGGGCTCCAGGTACAAGTACAGCCTCCCTGACTTGCCTTATGATTATGGTGCATTGGAGCCTCATATCAATGCGCAGATCATGCAGTTGCATCACAGCAAACATCATGCCACTTATGTGAGTAACTTGAATGCTACAGAAGAGAAATATAAAGAGGCCTTGGAAAAGGGTAGGTGAAGCCATAATTAACATTACATTAAGAAACTGACTAAATGGTGAATGTTGAAGTGGAAACAGTTATTGACATATTAAAAATACTCGTGTTCAGACAAATCACTGTGATACTTTTTCCTTTAAGTGATTGTACAATTGTGAAAACTTTTTTTTTTAAGGCAATTGGGGTTAAGTGACTTGCCCAGGGTCACACAGCTAGTAAGTGTCAAGTGTTTGGTTTGAGGCAGGACTTGAACTCAGGTCCTCCTGACTTAAGGGCCAGTGCTCTATCCACTGCGCCATCTCGGTGCCTCTGTGAAAACCTTTTTTCTAATGATATGGTCAATTGCAGAATAGAACTTTAGCTTGATATAAACCACTAAGCTGTTTTCTCAGCCCAGAAAAATTTAAGCTTGAGTTTCTGAAATCTATTCATATTAAGAATTGACTTAGGACCTGAATTAAGCATGGTTATTCTTATAACATTTTGGCTAGATACTGCTGGTGTGTTTAACAATCAGCTCATAACTTTTTGAAGTCTAATAAAGAACTACTTTGGTTTTTATTTATGTTAGTATTTAAGAATCATATCATCCTGTTGGAACTATTCCAGACAGCGCCAACCACGTGTAGAATACTTAGGTGCTATTTTGTTTATCTGGCTGAGTTAGAGACAGACATATCCCTGGTCCTCATACACAATTTCACTTTGTTCACATGGATTCCTCTCCAAAAAAATCTTGTTTCTGTTTCCTAAAGAGGCCTCTTTTCTGTTGAGTTGAGGTTTCTTAATCAGAAGTCCATTTTTGAGCATACTAGACAGGGATTGTTGTATTCCAGGGGAGTTTGTCTGCAAGTACTGATTCTCATCTGAGAAGGTGATTTTGACAATTTCTAGTTCCGACCAGATACATTTGTTGGGAAGTTTTAAATGTAAGCATCAATCTCCAGTGTTGGGAGAAGAGACCTTTTCAGTTCCTCTTTTTTGTGGGTAGAAGTGATGGCTAGCTATCCTAATGCATTGTGATCATAACAGCCGGGATTAATTTGATACCTTCAGATTTTGTATTGCTGGGCTAACTTTACTAAAATAGAGATTAAAATTCATGCTGAAGGTATGTATTTTGTTTTATGTTGAAGTGGGCAAACAAATTTATTTGACATTAGTCACTAAAAAACTCTGGCCTTTTATTTAACTTAGACAAAAATTTATAGTTTTTGAGAAATTATTCTTACTAGTTATTCTAACTTAGGCTTTAGTAGTTTTCTGTTCAAAGTAGTAAAAGGTTATTTAGCCTCTATATCAATGATTTGCATGTTATATTTAGTGTCAGATTTTACTTAGATTGATAAGATATGTGGTTTAAGAATTCAGATATCCCATTTACGTAAGAATTTCGTATTTACCAATTTGTTTAGTTCATATTTTTCTGAACTTGAATCCTGAGCTTTTTTCCAGAGCTGAATTTTTATCTTATTAGCTGGTGGCACCTGCTGGCAAAATAACGGTATTGAAAACTAACTCTAACAGTATAGATTCTCATTGGATTGATTACCTTTAGGAAATTGTGGAGAGGATTCCCAGTTGTGGGAGGAACTGATTCAGAGAAGAGCCCATGAAATGGTGTAAGTGGAAGGGGATCCCACAATTGCAGATGTGCTGCAGGAGTTCTTGTAGTACTAGTGTATCTGGCTTTCATCTTAAACCTCTGCAAAGTTTTAAAAGTTCGCCTGTTGAGATGTCCCCTGTGGGGAAAAAAAGTTTCAGTTTTTGAATTTAGTAAAGGAAATCACTGGAAAAATGAGATTTGCTTTATAACCACGATTACTAGCATGTAATTTTTTTAATGTCAAAAATAACAGTCCTTTAGTCTCTGGGCCTTAGTTTTCTGTGCTGTAGAATGAGAAGGTTTGACCAGACGGTCTTTGAAGATCCTTCTGATTCTAGATCCAGGATCTTTAAGTCACTGCCTCCCTGGCCCTGTCTCTTTCTTCGCCTGTGAGATGGGTGAGGGCTGGGCTGCATAGCCTCTGAGGTTTCTTCTAGCTCTCGATTTGTGATCCTCTCCTCTCGTGACCGTACATGTTTTAGGCAGAGGTATAATGATGGAAATTATCGTAGGATTGTTAATTACCTTTTTTCTTATACTCATAAAACCCATCTCTACATAATAAAAACATATCAGAAGCGGGGTAGCTTCTTGTATATTTTCCTGTTAATTGATGCCTTTTGTTTTTACATATAACTGTTCCTTTAACAAAGATTTAAAAAAGAGAGGGGAATATTTCAACAAAACTGTCACTGACCATGTCCCATATGATATGCAATATTGTATTAATGCAGTGTGCAATATCTTAATCCCCCTCTGCAGTCATGAGAGGGAGGTGCATTTTCTCTACTGTTTTCTGGGGCCAAGCTTAGTTGTCATAATTACGCAATATTTAGTTGTTATTTTTCTATACGTAGTAGTCTTTTGAATGTTTTTCTCTGGTTTTGCTTACTTCGATTTGCATTAATTCACATAAGTCTTCCAAAGTTTCTCTGAATTCTTCATGTTCGTTGTTTCTTACTTAACAGAGCTGTAATATATTCAATTCAGTTATGTACCACAATTTGTTTAGTCATTCCCTAGTGAATACCTACTTTATTTCCAGTTCTTTGCTACCATACAAAGTGCTGCCATGAATATTTTAGTGTATATGAGACCTTTCTATCTGTCATAGACCCCTTTTATCTTTTTTTTTTAGTATCCACAGATTATTACTTTTATTCTATATATTGGCTGAGCTTAATGAAATTTTCAAAATAATGAGCTATTTAGATACCACAATGTAATTCCAACCTTATTCATAGAATGTTAACTGATTAAAAAAACGAACAAAGACCATGATGTTTATTTTTATTTTGGCATAAGGTCTTTCGTGTTTTTCTTAAACAATAAGCTTATTTGTCCCAGAATCATCAAGGAAATAAGGTATTACACATAAAATAATTCTTTTTTTTTTTTTTAGGCAATTGGGATTAAGTGACTTGCCCAGGGTCACACAGCTAGTAAGTGTCAAGTATTTGGTCTGATCCTGGCTTTGAACTCAGGAACTCCTGACTTCAGGGCAGTGCTCTGTCTACTGTGTCACCTAGCTGCCCACATAAAATAATTTTTTTAAGTACCAAAACTAGTTTTATTTTGATAGAAATTACATACTGTCCTATCCTTTTAAAGCAGAGTGAGATGATATAATTTGACATATTTGAATTATAACTATCAGTTATTGTACTGTGCTGCATGTAACATAATAATTCCCTCAGAGGCTATGGAGGGGGTTGTCCCTCCTTTATAGTGCATAGACATCTTTGAAAACAGCCTATGATATCAGTTTCAAGGCCTGTCATTTCATTGGTGTAAGAAACTCTTGGTGAGGAAAGTCCTTTGACAAATGCAGATCAGCACCCATCTTGCAACTTAGCACTTTATAATAAATGTTGCCTGGAGAAATGAGAAGTTCAAGTGGCTATCCAGCATCATATAGCCAATATGTGTAACAGGTAGGACGTGTATGATTTATATTTTTCAAAATTGAACTTAATGATTGAAAAGATTGCAAATGCTTTGGAAGAATTGGAATTTTTAAAAAAATTTACAAAATAGAGACCAAAAAGGAAAACATTGGCTCAAATAAATCTTTTTTGTTGTTGTTGTTCAGGTGTGTGTGTATGTGCATATGTATACATTTTAGTTTTATTTTTAAATGTTTAACTTAACATCAAACATAAATATAACCAAATTTCTTTAGTAGCTATTTACATTTATTAGTTTCAACTCATACACTATAAGTTTGTTTGTTCTTTCCTCATATTACCATTAAAATTCCTCGTCTATTCATTCTCATTCACTTTTCCTCTTATATGATTATAGTTTATGTATCCTTAATTCTTTGTTATGATTTTTTTCACTTTGCATTGTTTCCAACAGATCTTTCCAGATTTTTTTGTATTTCCCATACTTGTTAGTCTTATTTGTATTATGGTATTCTAATAACAATTCTTTTTTTGGGTACAGACTTATGATTTAATTGATCTAGGGAACTTCTGTTCGGGCAACTCCTTCCACTGATACAGATCAGCCACCTCTTTGTACCTTTGTCTTAGCAAGTTGAGGGTGTGCTGAGAGAGATTGTATGCTTTGACTAAGGCGTTAACAGTGTTGAACCCAGGTCTTCTTGACTCTAGGCCTGGTGTTTTGTCCATGATGACACACTGCCTTTACAAGTCCACCATCTTAATGTATTATTATTTAACTACCTCTCTTTTGTTGGATTTTACTATTGATTCCAAGTTTTTTGCAGTCATTTAAAATGTTGCCATGAAAATCTTTAATCCTATAGCTTTTTTGTTTGTTTTTGCTAACGCTTTCTGGGTATGGACCCACCAGTGGAATTATTGGGTTCAAGAGTATGATAATTTTTGTAATTTTTACTGTCTAGGCTATATTGCATTACAGAGATTTTTGACATGGCAGCATTTTTCAATGAATAGTATGTGTAGACCCCCAAAATTGTTTGTTGGAAATTTCCTTAAAATTTGTATTCTACAATTTGACTTTTGTTGTTTGATTTTGTGTGTAAAGCTTGATCTCTGTAGCAGAAGTGGTAATTTTGTATATATATATATTTTTTTTGTTTTGTTTTTGGCTAGGCAGTGGGGTTAAGTGACCTGCCCAGATTCACATAGCTACTAAGTGTTATGTGTCTGAGGGCCGTATTTGAACTCAGGTCCTCCTGAATCCAGGGCCGATGCTCTATCCACAGCACTACCTAGAGAAGTGTCAATTTTTTGAGGATAAGGACTGTGAGACAGTGTCTTTGTCTCCTTCACAGTGCCCAGCAGATATTTCTATTGAATTCAAAGTATGTGTTATGAGGAAACTTTTTTTTTCTTTATGTCCTATTATCTTTACACGTTATATGGAATCATGGACATTTTTAGAATTGTAAAACTAATAATTCAGTCCTTTCATTTTCTAGATAGAAGATTCTGAGATACAGAATAAGAGTTTTGAGAAATTAATTTTTGTTTGCACTTCACTTTTCAGGTGATGTTACTGCCCAGGTGGCTCTCCAGCCAGCACTGCGGTTCAATGGTGGTGGTCATATCAATCACACTATTTTCTGGACAAACCTGAGCCCAAATGGTGGAGGAGAACCCAAAGGTCTGTAGTGGTATGATATTAACCACATTTTAGTCAAGAGAGTAGTAATGGTTATTTTAGTTAGAAGTCACATTAGATTTTTCATTAATCGTTAATGGTCACTCTCTTGGGTGTGGTTATTTGGTACTAGAAACACAAAACTGCTTTTGGAAAGAAATTTTTCACAATAACAAAGACCTGAAGGGAAGTCCTTTTAGGTAGTTAAATATTTGGTGAATTTAGGTAATAATGTAGACCAGTTTACCTTTGAATGAGGAAAAGCATTTTATTGTTTCCCAATGTAGGGCAATCAAACTGTTCCTAGTTTACTTTTAAATATACTTTTTTTTGTTTTATGTTTTTTGCTAGGCAATACGGTTAAGTGATTTGCCCAGGGTCACACAGCGAGTAATAGTCAAGTGTCTGAGGCAGGATTTGAACTCTGGTCCTCCTGACTCCAGGGCTGGTGCTCTATCTGCTGTGCCACCTAGCTGCCCCTTAAACATACTTTTGCTTATGGAAAGGGAACATGTAGAAGTTTATTACTTGGGAAAAAAGTGTGTCTTGAGTGATTAAAAAGGTAGTTATGTTAGCAAGCCTTACCTTTAAACTGGGCTTTAAAATGTTTTATTTATTTATTTATTTATAAGATGATTGTCTAATATTTGAAATTCTAAACTGAAGTAATCATCAATAAAAGCAGTCAAACGTTAGTCATCATTAACGAAATAATAAATTCCAAATATTTGTTATAAGATAGATATTAACTTGAATAAAATAACAAACATCCTATTTACTTGTAAACTACATTTTGGTCTTCTATGTAATTTTTTAGTTTTTGTTGCTGCTTTATCATCATTTCAATGTTTTACACTCACTGAGACTGATAATAGCTTGTTGTTGAAATAATTAACTTTCTTTTTTACTCTTATTCTTCATGAACCTGTGAACCACTAGGAGATTCTTTAAGCAAAAATACTTGATTATCTCCTGATAACTGAAGAAAAATGGTCAACACAAATGTAGTCTTTGGGAGGTGTAGGTGCTAGGGGTGCTGGGACTCCAAAATCATAGCATGCAGGTCCTTCCCGAATGAATTTGACTTCTTTCAGCCAAAGACAGGGTTTATTTGAGATGAACCATACAGGTCAGACTATTAAGGAATCTGAACATTTGTGACACTTGTCTTTATGAGCGGGCATGAGAAAGTCTCAGCCCTTAACTGGAGGCCAGGATGGATCTTACATACAGCCAAGTAATTTGGGGCTGGGAGGAGGATCTTGAAGCTGGGGGAATGAGAGTGTCTGGGAGGTTCAGTGGGGTCTTCTGGGAATAGACAATGGAGGGCTAGGCTTTATTAGGGTAACTGAGGAACTGGAAGATAGGGCTTAGAAGATAAAGAAGAGGTTGAATGGGGTCTGGATAAGATCAAGGATGGGAAATATAACCTCGGGCTATTGACAATAGAGTACTAGGCTTAATTAGGGTATCAAAGAACCAGAGATAGGGACCAGGGATAAGGAAGAGCCTCCTTTGATTCTTCAAATGCTTTTCCTTTGTTTTTTCGTTGAAGCTCTTGATTTTTTTTAAAGGAATATTTTATTCTTGAAAATTGGAAAGTGGAATGGCATTCTTTGAGCTCCTGTTCCTTTTCTTCTCTGTTGGAGAATAGCCTGAACTTTGAGCATAATTAATAGTTCCTTGGATCTGGTAGGACAACTGCAAAATTGTCTCCATTTCCCATGAGTTGAGAATCTCATTGCCTTTATTTTACTGGCTTATCCTCATTATCTTGTTCAGTCTTGTGAATGGCCAGAACAGTGAGCACATCCATGTGCAAACTTAGGTCCAGAAATGCATAAGACATTTTGAAGCCAAATAAAAATGGATTGGGTGTATCACCTGTGTGGTGGATGAAAGAGAAATTGATGGAGGAAATAAAGGTTTCAGCTTCCAAGCATATCAGTTTATTAAGCAATGCATGCCAATTGTCCAACAAATCAGGACTAGTGTCCTTCCTCAGCTTTGGTACTGGACCTTGAATACAGGAAGAAACAGACTTTTATGCATTAAAAACAATCAAATGAGGCCAATTAAAAGAAAACAATCAGGATACAAAATTAGATAATCTGATTTCTAATTGGAGGAAAGATTAGTGACTTTCCAAGTTTAGATGGGGAGAGTGAATAGGTGCAATTCCCTGAATTCAGAAAAAGAGGTGTCCCACTCCCCCACAAGTGTCAGTATACAATCAAAGAAGCATGGAAACAATAACTAATTGTTCAGTACGGGACCACTTTTTGGATAAGACACATGGGTTGCTTGAGATACACAATTTCGAGAAAACTCCGTGTGTCAGTCTTAACATCTGACTAGCTTTCTGGTCATTATAACCAAGGTCCTTAGTTAACTTCAGGCCCAGCATTCTATGTACTTTGCCACCTAGCTGCTACTCATTACTTCACTTTTAAATACTGCTGTCTACATAGTATTCAGATGGTAATATAGGCTAACCATTTGTACTGTATGTAATGGGTGTGGGTCAGGGGACATTTCATATCTCAGGTAATGTAATAAAAGATTCTGTACTTAATCAGAATGGCGGTACTTAATGTGATTCCATTTTTTTTTTCTAATAGGGGAATTGCTGGAAGCCATCAAACGTGATTTTGGTTCTTTTGGAAAATTTAAGGAGAAGTTGACAGCTGTGTCAGTTGGTGTTCAAGGTTCAGGTTGGGGTTGGCTTGGCTTCAATAAGGAGCAAGGACGGTTGCAGATCGCTGCTTGTGCTAATCAGGATCCTTTGCAAGGAACAACAGGTTAGAGATCTGGATGAAAAGGGATTAACATTACAGTTAGAAGAGGTGGTGATTGTCAAGAAATTAACAGAGAAATACTTTTGAAGAATATCAACAATGTATTATGTAGCCTTACATATGAAAATGTCACCTAGAGTGATTAATATGGAAAGTATTTCTGAGAGCAGCCTTTTTGAAAGGTAAAGTTTGAAAACTTTTAGACTATAATTTTAAAAAGTACAATTTTATAGATAGAGCAAACCTGGAAATAGAACCAACATCTTAGATTTTAGTATATAAAAAGATATTTGCATTTCATTTAACAAAGCTCTTTATTTCAAAATGAGAAGATTCCCATAAAGTGCTTTGCAAACTGTTATTACTACTAGGTAGATGGACCCTGGTCTGAGCATATAATTTCATGTCTTAAAAGTCATTGTGTTACTGAAGCTCTAGGATAATTTCAGGACATTGAGAATGAAACACAATATTTGGCTTTTGGCTGGGACCCATCTATGTGATATTGACATTACAAGAGGCATTGACATTGGGGATAAAGCTTGGAGGTCTGGAAGACCTGGTTTCAAATTTTGCTTCTGCACTTAGTGTGACTCTGGACAAGTCACATAACCTTCATATACCTTAGGTGCCAATCTTCATGCTGACAATCACAGATGCTTTTCGTCATAGAGTCTAATAGCAGTCTTACAGATGCTAGTACTGGAGGAAATAGACTGTTGGTCTAACCTAGTGATGTGTATGTTCTCATATAAAACATTTGTAATTTATACATATCATTAATCTCCTTCTTAACATTAACTTAAGCTATATTTTTATGAAATGTTTGCTTTTTCCCCCTTGGACCCATTTCATTTCCTTTGTTAATATATAGTTTCCACTAATGTCTGAGACATACTTGATTTGTTTGCTATGAAATTAGTCCTGGGGATCAGATAAAGGTTCCTATGCAGCTGTTGAGTCTTCATTATCTGCTTTACAGATGTGTGGGCTCTGTTAAAGCAAACCTATAAACAGAAGTCTATGTGTATAGTGTTAATAACAGATTACATTCATATATTGCTTTATGGTTAAACAATGTTTTGTACATCTCCTTTGATTTTCATAACAACTTCAAATGAAGTAGCACAAGTATTATCCCCATTTTATAGATGGAGTAATTGAGGCTCAGAAGGGTTACTTGCTGGTATGTCTAATAATAAATGGCGTTGACTCTTAGCCCTCAGTCTTTTGATTCCAAGTTTAGAAGTTCAGGGCTCACTTTGCCTTATCACACTGTCTCTATATGTGTTGAACAACTTTAAAGATGCTTACATTAAAACTGAGGAAGTCAGAATTAGCCCCTGGAGGACTTTGTCTATTTGCCTACAAAGGTGTCTTGTCCATGCTTACAATGTGCTTTTTTTTTTTTTTAAAAAAAGTTTTGTTTGTTTTTTTGGTTAGGCAATTGGGGTTAAGTGACTTGCCCAGAGTAACTGTCAGGTGTTTGGTCTGAGGCTGGATTTGAGCTCAGGCCCTCCTGACTTTAGAGCCAGTGCTCTATCCACTGTGCCACCTAGCTGCCCCTACGATGTGCTTTTGAAAATGGTTAAAGCAAGCCCTACTTAATGATTTCCTCCAATGAACACTTTCTGATTATTCATCACAATTTTCACAGTACTTAATGTGGTCCATCAGCAAGAATTAATACGTACTTACTATGTGCCAGGTACAGTGCTGAGTGCTGAAAATACAAATGCAAATAAAAAGACAGTCTCTGCCCACAAGGAACTTACATTCTAATAAAGGAAGCCATAAGGGGAGAAGGGAACAAAAAAACACCTGCAGGGCTTGGTAGAGGAAGTCTGGAGTATAGCCTAGAGAGGGCAAGACTAATCCTTCCTGGGTGCTCTCCATAAATCCAGGTTCTGGGAAAAACCATCCAATGAGAGGGAAAGGCTGCATGCTGAGTTCTTCCTATGTGGGAATTGGGAGTGAGGCTTCAGGATAAAGGTTTAAATGAACATTTACAGTTACAGGGTTTGTTTTTAAGAAGGTCTTTCACTTGCATATTTAACAGAAATATTAGCAAAAAATAGTTTGAAGTATAATTTGTATGAAGCAGGGAAGGTGGGAAGTCAAAAGGGAAAAATCTGAAAATGGAGACTTTCTGCATTTACCATTGTTTACTTTTTTCTTTTCTTTCTACAGGTCTTATTCCTCTACTGGGAATTGATGTGTGGGAACATGCTTATTACCTTCAGTATAAAAATGTTAGACCTGATTATCTAAAAGCCATATGGAATGTAATTAATTGGGAGAATGTAACTGAAAGATACTCAGCCTGTAAAAAGTAAAGTGTTGGTATACTCATTGTTTAAGCATTTGCTCTTGTTGAAGGTATTTTTGTAGTGTGTGACACTCTAATTTGTTAATGAGTTGTTCTACAGAACTCTCATATTGCCTATTAAAATATGTGCACTTCAGGAAATTGTTTAATGCCATTAAAGATTTCTTATTTTAAAAGTTTTTTGGTTTTGTGCAGTGTGCATAATAACTTTAGGGATTGAGAGTGGGTCTTATGAATGTTCCAGGTAGCCTAGGTGTTTCATGAGCTTGACAGTTGTTAATAATTAAAAAAACAACAGCAACACAAATAAGCACAGTCCAGATATTTCATTTCCTTTCTTATGATAATTGCTTCTAGGGAGGTCTTTAATCCTGTGGTATAGTAACTCTAATACGATTAGTTATTCTCCTTGATTATCTAACAGTGAAATTCATTTAAGAAAGTGACCTGGGGGGGAGGGGCAGGAGAGAGAGAGAAATTGAAACTCAAAATTTAAAAAAATGCATATTAAAGATTTTCCATGTAATTTGGAAATGTTTAATGAATAAATAAAATATATTTAAAAAATAAAAAAAAAGTTCTACCAAAAACTGATTCCTTTTCGTGTATAATTTTTCAAAGCAACCTTTTTTTTTTTTTTTAACATAGCAGAAACTATCCAGAATTCTGTTGTTGGAAAAACCTTCTTGAAGGCTTTCATTCTCTCAGACAGGTTCTGTCACAGTCATCCTCACTGCCCCCTAGATTGAGCTTTCCCTTGTAACAAGATAAGGTGTTAAGACATAGAGACTTTTGTCTGATAAAGTATACAAATTCTGTCTCCTGCCTCTGCCATTAGGGAAGAAGGTAGACTGTGTTATCTCTGCTCTGAGGTTGCCACTTGTTTTTCCATTCCTCAGAGTTCACCTTCTCTTAGTGATCTGTTCTGTTTTTTCTGTTGGCAAAGATGACACAATTTTAATATCATAATGTTACAAGAGTCCTTTGTCTCCAAATACCTTAGCAATACATGGTGTATATCACCATAGCTTCTGACTAAGTTAATGGCAGGGCCTGTATTCAAGGTCTGTGAGTGATCCTGTACCTTTTTTATCTTTTTATACACTAATGAGGATCAGACAACTCTCGTTTTCTGTCTTCTGTTACTTTAGAGTCAATGGGGAAAATAAAGTAACAGATTTCATTATTAATTACTGAAGTGTTTTTCAATGCAGCTATTTTCTTTTTTAAAAAGTCAATTTAAAGTAGAAGGTTTAAATCTCTGGTCATGTTATCAAAGTGTTGGAAAATTTTACAAGAATATTGATGCCGGAGGTTGTGTGTGAATTTTAAAACATTACTTTTAATGATTAGGTCTTTGGAAATCACAGATACTTTGAAGTAGACACTGCAGTAAACTTCTGGGGAGCTTTGCCTTTATTTACACCATGCTGAGTGAGACTAAATTAAGGAAATCATAGAAAAGTGGTCCTTTTTGGCAAATGGTCACTTGAATACAGGTGGCATCTAAAGAAGAGATAGTCTTTATTGTTGGTGAGGCAATTGGGGTTAAGTGACTTGCCCAGGGTCGCACAACTAGTAAGTGTGAAGTGTCTGGTCTGAGACAGGTTTTGAACCTAGCTCCTCCCGATTCCAGGGCCAGTGGTCTATCCACTGCGCCACCCAGTGGCCCCTAGAGATAATCTTGAGATAATATTTTATGATGCGTTTTCTGGTATCATCTGGCTTAAAACAAGGTTGAATGGTTAGTACCTTAGTGTACTTAAAATCTCACAGTTTAGAATAGGACTGGTTAGTAGTGAGTTGGTAACTTAAATTTTAAGTGGAATGTGAGTCCCAAGATTTGGTTATCCTGTCATTGCACATTTCAGTAGATTTAGCTTCTTGGTGGGAGGTTATTTCAAGGTATTGGGTTGGCAGTTTGTGAGTTAACCTTTTCTGGTCGCTGACAAAGCCTTAGCTACCCCGAGCACAGTTAGTAGCCATCTCTTCTGTTGCTGCCAGGGTGATAACTTTGTGATTGGTTCTAGTGTATGCTCTATAGCATGTTGAAATCAGTTTTTTGAAAGCTGTCTATTGGATGAATATTTTTTTTGTCATAGGTGTGATATTTTTTGACAATAGAAGAATCTATCAACCACAAAATCTTTTTTTCTTTAAAAACTTTAAAAACAAATACTCTTGTTTTTGTGTTTTCCCAGTTCTACTGAATATGGAGAAAGTAAATGCAAGTGCTGGGAAGGTTGAAATTTTAGTTTATAAACTAAAACCATGTTTCCATGCTCAAGTTTGTAGCAAAATTAATTTCAAATAAAGTGAAAATTAAGAATTTTTGCATATTTCATACTAATTATAGAAATATGCAAATTATAGAAAAGTATAGCGAAATTATGTAATTTAAATACTTTAATTTTGATAAGTTTATAAAGCTTATTTTATAAGATTGATTTTAAAATACTAGAATTTGATCATCCTAATAAAGGTATGGGTTGTCTCTCGCTCTCCAATCCCTCCCCCATGCAAAATGTACTTGGCATTCATTTTTGTAAACCAAATTGTTTTGTACCACTTTGTCATTTTCAGGAGATGTGATTTTAATTCTGGATCTGCCACTCATAGTGCACAAAAAACAACCTCTTCAGGCCTATGTTTTCTCATGTCTTAAAATGGAGGGGGGTAGGGTTGGACTAGATCTCTGTTCTGGTTATAACATTCTGGTTCTATGATTATTTCATCAGTTAATTGACTAGGATTCTTGTGAATTTATATTAATAATGATAATTTTAAGGGCCGAAGTCACTTTTATTATTATTTTTTTTTGGCAAGGCAATCGGGGTTAAGTGACTTGCCCAGGATCACACAGTTAGTGAGTGTCTCATGTCTGAGGCTGGATTTGAACTCCCAAGTCGTTTTTAAAGGCTTTTAAAAACTGACACTTTTAAATTTAGGGATCCTTAGCCGATGGATATCAGATTGTCAGTAGATCTTAAAAGTAAAGCCATATACCCCTTTGTGAGGCTCATGGTCATTTCAAGTGGTTTCTGTGGCATAAATCCCTTTTAGCAACTTGTACTCCGTCCTAGTCCCTTGGTCAGTGATCTTAAAAGTTCAGGGGAATCAACTGCTCATCAGAAGTTCTTCCTGCTTTGGCCATGGATTTCCACAAACACATTAAATGTGTGTGCAGAGTTTTATGCTAGATGGAAATTATCATCATCATCATCGTCATCATCATCATCATTATTATTATTATTATTGTTATTTTTTTTTTAGTGAGGCAGTCGGGGTTAAGTGACTTGCCCAAGGTCACACAGCTAGTATGTGTCAAGTGTTTGGTCTCTTCAGGGCCAGTGCTCTATCCACTGCGCCACCTAGCTGCCCCATATTATTATTATTTTTAAAGATACTGAGTTTTTGGCCTCGTTACACTCACAATCTGGAGTAGGTTATGACCCACAAATCCCTAAGTGAAGGGCAAACAGAAAACTAAGTGTTTTGTTGTGTCTGAGGAATGCTAGAAAGATTGTTACTCGTAGGCCTATAAGTCTGCCCAACATTCATCTTTTTAATTTACTCATCCAAATCGGAATAATCTCATGGCTTGAGAATAGAAATGTCAAAGGTTAAACTTAAAACACTTGTTTTCTGGAAGTTTGCATTTTCTTGGTGACCTCTTTCTTGGAATTGGCCCTACAGTCTCAAGTTCAGCAGATAAAAAACGGTGTGTGGTTGATGGGCAACTTTGTTCTTCATTTCAACTTTCAGATTCTTATCATCATGCACTTAATATAAGGAGAAATATTTTTGGGCAGGATCCAGGGGGAAGGATTCACTGAGTTCTTCTCAGGTTGAAATATTTGAAGAAAATGTGGTCTGGCAGAAAAAATGATTGACAAAAAGCTGTATCCTAGGCATAGACTTTGGGCAGCTAGTGAGTGGGGCAGTACCTAGAGCCTCATCCCTGGTTCAGAAAGGTTCACCATCTGAGTTCAAATTTGGTCTCAGACACTTATTAGTTTTGTGACCCTGGGCAAGTCAATTAACTCTGTTTTCCTTAGTTTTCTCATCTGTAAAATGAGCTGGAGAAGGAAATGGCAAACCATATCCTTTATTATAGCCAAGAAAACCCTAAATGGGGCCACAAAAAATCGAACATGACTGAAGAACAAGAAGCATACATAGGCTGTCGTGGTGGTCATCAAGGTTGAGGACCTAGCAGTACTTAAGATTCTGACCTTTTCATCTTCAGAATGAAAGGAAAGAGATGGTAGCACCACAGGTGATGCTTTCCTTTTAACATCTTAATTTTACATGTTGAATTTAAGCTCTGTGATGCCTTTGTTCTTTGAGGCTTTTACTAAATGTACATCCAATTAAATATGTACTTCAGTTTATATAATAAAACACTTTGACCTCTGAAATGTGAATAGAACTGGAGCGTTCCAGGTGGCATTTTCCATTAGTCCAGGGGATCTCTGAACCTTCATTGGACTCTGAGATCCATGCCTGGTTTTCTTCATTAAGAGCTGTAAAAGGTAGAGCAGTGGAGTGGGGATAGGGCATCGCAGAAGAGCTTGACTCCACATCCCTGATTGGAAGACGACTAATCTTGAAAACTAGGGATTGGCAGGGAGTGGAGAAAAAAGGGAGTTAAATAATACTTTTTTCTTAAAAACGATGCCTTTTGTTTTTACATCACATTCATTATCTAGTCTATTTTTCCGCTACTCCTGCAGTGCACCTTCCCTTTTTAACAAAGAGTAAAAAAGTTTAAAAAGAAGTTAAGCAAGACCAATCTTCACATTGTTTGCACCTAATAGTATATGCAGTATTCCACACCCCCAGCCCCCTACTTCTACAACAAAGAGAAGGTAAATTTTCTCATTTCTTTTTGGCAACCAACTCAGTCATTATAGTTCAGTTTTGGCAAAAAAATTCTAAAAAGAATAAGTTTGTTTCACTGTCCAGTATAGGTGTTAAATGAACATGTAATTTATGAATATCTTCATTTAGAATATGTTTTTAAAGACTTGTTGTCCCAAGACTTGTCACCCATTTTAGTGATGAAACAAACTGATGAATACCACTATGATTATTGCCTGAGGAATATGAAATGTCACTGGGTTTTAAATTTTTATTCTGTTTAAAACATGTTGCTTTACTTACCTAGCTTTTCTGTGTTGCTTTTCTAAATTCAAGGCAAACATTTCTAGAGTTTCAGGATAGAGTCTAATCTAATTCTAAGCATCTCTTACATTCACTCAACAATGTTGAGCATTTCCATGTAAGGCCACCATGCTGAGTGCTGAAGGCATGAGCACAAAGGTGAGTTACGATATAGACTGCCTAAAAGAAAAGTTATGACATACACAGATATACTATAAATTTAAGTGCATACAGAGCTCTGTGGGAGTTCATTACTTCTTTTTGGTGGTAACCACCAAAGGTTTCACAGATGGGGGTTGTAATTTGAGCTAGGTAATAGAATAAGGAAGATTTTATTAGGTGGAAAGATTGGGAAGGCATAAGAAACCTTGGGAAGGTGACTGGGGGCACAGTTGAATATAGCACTGGGATCTGGGGTCAGGAAGACCTGAGTTCAAAGCCAGCCTTACATACTTCCTAGCTGTGTGACCTTCAACAACCCTTTGCCTCAGCTTCCTCATCTGTAAAATGGAGATAATATAGCCCCTACCTTCCCAGGATTGTTGGCATGCTGTAAGAGCTATATAAATGCTAGCTATTATTGTTATTATCATTATATGAGGAAGAAGAGACAGTAGAACTCTCCAACTGTGACAACAACTATGCAAAAGAAAAGGGAAAATGTATATAACACGTGTTTTCTTTTTTTTTTTTTTTAGGCAATTGGGGTTAAGTGACTTGCCCAGAGTCACACAGCTGGTAAGTGTCAAGTGTTTGGTTTGAGGTTGGATTTGAACTCAGGTCCTCCTGACTTCAGGGCTGATGTTTTTTCTATCCACTTCGCCACCTAGCTGCCACGTTTTTTCTTATTTGATCCTCACCACAGCCTTAATGAGGTAGGGCCTATTATTATCCTCATTTTACAGATGAGGAAACTGAGGCTGAGAGGTTAAGTGATTTGCCCAGTGTGCCAAATTGGACCCCTGAACATTTGTTCAGTTGTCTTCACCACTGAAAGCAAATCAGGGCTCTGTGATGCGAATCCTGACCTCCAAGATAATCCTCCTGACCTCCAAGATTTTCTACAAACTCTCAATTTGTGAAGCTATTTTTTAAAGCTTTTTTGAATGTATCCTGAAAGGAGAAAATAACCCCCTAACCCAATAATTCAATCAGATGTTCATTAAACACTCTCCATGTGTTTCCTTGCAATTGTCATACTTTCTTAAAACACATGGCCTTGTCATAGTCTAAGATGAAGAAAAGGATTTGAGGAATCATCTGTCAGATTCTCTTTCCTTTTTTCTCAGACTTTCTGGGTTTTCTAGACTAATTATTAGGGACTGAGAGAAGTACATTCTGGGTTTTGTTTTTTTTTTAAATTCGCAGAACAAAGGAATATATTTTTTTAATCATGGGAGGTGTGTGTTAAGGAAAGTGGATTCTCCTACCACTCTAGATATCTAGACTATAACCAGTAGGTGGTAGTATTTGTATTTTTAAATTTCACTCCATGAGCTCTACACCAGAAATAAAATACAGCAATTCTTGCCCAGCTCAGTCTCGATATTCTGTGTCATAGAATGGGAAGACCCAGACAAAAATGTCACAGGGATGAAAGAGTGAGAATGGGTTGCAATCTGCCCTAATGGAGGAAGTACCCACATCAATTAGATGGCAATGCAAAGGTTCCCTTTGCCTGTTAACCATTTCATTTAGGAGAGACCATTTGAAGTCTTTTGGGCAGAAGATAGTTTGAAGTTAGAAAAACTGCTTCTCAGCATGCAGTAAATGTGTTTTATTCATTAAACCCAAATTCACAGCTCTGCATTTTCTGAACCAAAAAATAGACACAATATTAGGAGAGCCTCAGTGATTGTCACATTGGGTTTGTAAGAATATAATTATTAATGCAGAATTTACTTCCACTTTCGTATTTCCCTACATAACTGATGTTCAGCAGCTGAGTGTTTTAAATGACTGGTGTGTTAAAAGTATTAGATGCAATTTCTGCCCTCAAGGAATTCATAGTCCATTATTGATTGACAAGAGTTTTTGAAGTATAGAGAACAGTTTGAGAAAATGAGATATATGTTTGGTATGGTACCTAGCATGCTGTGGGCTGTTCAGCAAACATTTTTAAGCACCTGTAACACTTCTCTAGTGGGGGTGGGGGAAATGATGGCAGGTCCGTTCCCACCTCTCCCAACCCCCTACTCCTCCATTGGGTGGCATATATCCTCTGACTGCTGATCTCTGACAGCCAGGATGACTCTTGGAATTGGCTGCTGAGTCAGAGCTCCATAGTTATGCTACAGGGGTGATCCCTGCCCCTCAGGCCTCTTCTCCATGTTGGCCTGGAAGTGTAAGAATGACTCTGAACTCTGGAGGTTTGGTGGGGGATATACTCTTCCTCTCACCTGTCCACAAGCTGTGAGATCATGGCATCCTAGGCAAGTCTGTGCCTGAGATGGGGCTGCTTCTTGTTTGTGTCTTTCTTTTATATGGGGCCTTGTGAGATCTCAAAAGGCAGGTGGTGTCTTGCCCTTTCCAGGACCTCAGCATCAGGTGCCCAAACTGGAGCAGTTGCAGCAGATGTAGTATAGTCAAAATTTTTCCCCTCACAGCTGAAGCCCCCAAAGCACTACTTCATCGTCTCTAATAACCTGAAGAATAAACCGGCTTTACTTGAGACCCTTTACCTTCTCCTTTAGGATACAGATCAACCTACATTTTGAGTACGTAGTCATTTGGTATGGCAGAAATACAAATACCAACCACTCAGCAACGATCACTGAAAAATTCACCTTCCCTTTCCTAATGGCTAGAAATGTGATTCTCTTTCTTCCTAGTGGCTTCCCTGGAGGACTGCTGTCACTCACTGCTTTTAGGTGATTTCAATTCTAGAGTCGTCGTTTTTCTTTTTACCTCTTTAGAACTGCCCAATTTCCTTTATTTTTCTCACTAGACTCTTACCTTTTCCTACTAATTTTTTATACTTAAATTATCTTCCCTTGTTTAACCAATTACCTTTTTTTTTTTTTAATTCTTCATCCTTCAGCTCACGTTGTCTTCCTCGTTGGGTCCTTCACTTTCTGTTCTTCATTTTCCTTCTCAGGTCCTTTTGCTTGAGTCCATTTTTCCTCAAGTCCATTTTTCCTCTCGTGTCCTTCATCTTGATTCCTTCTTCAGATTGTTTTTCCCCCATTGTAGCTCTGTCTCTTTTCCTCTTTCTACTCTTCCTCCCTACTCCTTTAGCTTAATCTCCTCTTCAATTTCTCAGTCTTCCCAAATTCTTTCCTTTTAGTGCATTCTCAGACCTTTACAAACACCCTTCATGTCAGCATGATTTGATAACACTGAATTCATTTTGCAATAATCAAGAAACTTCAGGCAGATGAGGGGGAAGATGAATCTGTAGATTCCTGTTGCTGGAAGGTACTTTGAAAGTTTATTTAATGGTGGTTGAGCCAAGGAGGCAGACCATCCAGTTTCCACCTGTCTTATTCCAACAAAACCCTGAAATTTGACCCTGATGGAATACTTAGCAAGAAATCCAATGAGAAATCAAGAAATACAGAGACAGCTAGGTGGCGCAGTGGATAGAGCACCAGCCTTGAAGTCAGGAGGACCTAAATTCAAATCTGGCCTCAGACCAAACAAACTTACTAGCTGTGTGACCCTGGGCAAGTCATTTAACCCTAATTGCCTAAAAAAACCAAACAAACATAAAAATCAAAAATCAAAAAATCCAATGAAACTATAGTAAGTGACTTCTATTCCAGAACTGCACAAAAATTCATCCAGGAGCCAATTGACAATAGGAAATAGGGCTGTCCATTTCCAGCACCCATATTGCAGCAAATTCAGCATCAGTGCAAGCAAGCCAGCAAGCAGCCTTCCAGTGTGACCATTGATGGGTCAGAGACACAAGTACTTGGAAAGCTCTTTATGCAAGTAGCAAAGGCAGAAAGCTTCCCCCAGAAAGCTCCAGGGTCATCAGAAAGACTTCAGGGTGGGGACCTTGGAAGCCATCAGTAGTCATAGCAACTATTAGGTGGCACTAGCTTTCACAAAGACAGTCTAGGTGCTCAGGGCTTTTGGGTCACTAGTACTTTGAACATGTTGTGCTGCGAACCTCCAAAGATACACCATGTCTTGTCATTTCTACATTCACGTCTCATATATGTCTCATTATTACACAGCCATCACTCTGGTACAGGTCTTTATCACCTTGTATCTGGACTATTGCAATAGCTTTCTGGTTGGTCTCCTGGTTACAAGTCTTGTTACAAGTTACAGTCCAGACCACTCTCCATTTAACTGCCAAAGTGATGTTCCATCAGTCCCTCCATCCATCCATCCATCCATCCATCCACCTATCTATCTGTTCATTTATTTGACATCCTGAAATCAGAGTGAAATAAAGGACAGAATGGGAGTCACAAGCTTAATAAATAATTAAATGAAGAGATGAGGGAAATTGGAACTCTTGAAGATTAGACCAACCATTCATGAAGACAATGTGCAAAGTAACAAGGAACTTTAGTTAAGATCACACAAGACCTGGCAGCTTCTACTAAAAACCAGAAATCTTAGGATACAATATATCAAAAGTAAATGATATAGGCTTACAATGAAGCATAACTTATTCTGAAAAACTGAGTATGATTGTACTGGAAGAAAAATGGATTTTTAATGTCCTAGAAGACATTCAAACATTTCTGATGAAAAGACTAGAGCTGAGTAGAAACTTTGAAATATGGACATGAATGAAAATACAGAAGAGTTATCATCAACATCAAGAGAGAGAATTAATGGATGAAATCATGGCTCATAGGATTTTTAGAATTAGAATAGATCTTAGACACCTTTTTGAAATGCTGAAATAAGTAATTACTGTGTATTTTAAATAATAACAATAGCATTAGGCTTACATTTACCTAGTGTGTAGCTTACTGTTTTATTGAAACTTTATTCCTTACTTTGTTTATCTGATTATTGGTATTTGCTGAGTTTTCTTTAAGATTATAGCAATAAACTATTTAAAAACAAATGTACGTGTATGTAGCATACCTCTTGGAGCTCTTCCAAGAGGGCTTGACCACAGAATAGAGAAGACAGAGATATGGCTGCCTACAGGTGGGCAAGTCCTTTTCAAGATCTCTTTAAGTTCCTTGGGACTTCAGACTTTTTGTTGTTGGGTCATTTTTCAGTTGTGTCCAACTCTTCATGATCCCATTTGGGGTCTTCTTGGCAAAGATACTGGAGTGGTTTGCCATTTGCTTCTCCAGCTCATTTTTACAGATGAGGAAACTGAGGCAAACAGGGTTGAGTAACTTGCCCAGGGTCACCCAGATAGTAGGTATCTGAGGTCAGATTTGAACTCAGGTCTTCCTGACTCTAGGCCTGGTACTCTATCTGCTGTGCCACCTACCTTCCCACTTTAGACTTTATTTGAGGGCAAACTACCCAGAGTGCTTTTTGTCTTTGGGACTGAGAGGGTCTTTTAGGTAGGAGAAACCAAACAAGGGAAAATACAAGGAGAAGGAAGCATAATGGAACAAAGACTACAGGAAGGATGGAGAATGGTGGGGATGGGAGCCAGAGCTATGCCCCAGCTGGAGCCTAAATACTGAACCATGCCCATGTGGGGTGAGCTGAGCACTGTTGGACATTAAATACTGCCCAGTGACAGAGGCAAGCCATTGAGGAGCCGGGGATGAAATGTGAGAGCTGGACAGTGACCACATGAGATGTAGGAATGGGGACCATGCTAAGATTGCTTTGGGGACTCTTTTCCTTACCCCCTTCCTCTTGGGAGTCAGAGACTCTCCTCCATTCAGTTCTCCAATAGAGAACCGGTAAAGCAAGGGAGTAACCAAGGCTTGCTTTACTGGTTCCCTATTGGAGAACTGAATGGAGGAGAAACCAGCTGCACTGCTCCTGAATCATCTCCCTCAACTTGTAGCAGACTTAAAAAAAAGACCCTTTCAAGGTTAGTATCAAGAAAGGCCTGGAAGTTTGCCGTTAGGCAAGATCTGAAACCTCTGGGAGCTTAAAAAACTAGCCCTATTTACAGATAGCCACACTCCTATATTTCCTTGCTTCATGTCCTAGCTCTTTTGCAGTAGCTCCAAAAAAAGACCTTCAACACACATATCTACATCTATATTATGTATATAACAACTTACCAGCTACTTTCTCCCTATGCATCCACTTCCATTGTCTTTTTTTAGAACCCATTTTCCATCAGAAATGATATTATAAATGATGGGTATGTTACTGGGCCAACCACAAAAATCCTGTTTAACCCATATGTACTTGAACTATGATATTAGATGTTCTATTTCAATTATATCTACCCACTATTTATAACATTAAAATACATTTATGTAATAATATGTATTATATAGTATTATATTATTACATATAAGATGTCATATTTTAATGTAAAATATATTAATATAAATAAGCATATGTTTATTATGAATAAATATATATTTTCTAATTCCAACTCAAGATGTCAGAAATACATCTCCTCTTTTGAGTGTACTGGTAATTCAAATAATGACAGTCAGTCTAAATGGAGAAGGTAGTCTTTCCCCACTGGCTCTGGCTTTTTACCTGTGTGACCTTGAGTAAATCACTTAATCTCTCTGGGCCCCAATTCTTTTATCTATAAAAAAGGGTTTGGATGAGATGGCCTTTAAGAACCCTTCTGGCTTTATCTGTGATTCTATGACGTTCATGAATGTTCCCCGGATTACTTGCTAACTCTTATGGTTTGATACAAGAAAGTTCTCTTAGATCGGAATCCCTTCCTCAGGTATTCTAAATTATGAAACAAAGGGGGAATTCTCCAGTTTGAAGTGAGGAGAGAAATAACTGCCCTGCCACTGTTTCTCTGTCAGATCTTTGTTAAGATGTGAGGCTGTCTGTAATTCCTGCTTTATTATTAACTTGTTTGATTAACCCTGGTTACCTCACCTTAAAGTCAGCCACCAATATTTCTTTATCTGTGAAAGGATGACAAGGGTGGGGCAAAATATTGCAGTTTTTGGCTGAAAGCCTAGTTAAATGTTTAGTGAATATAAGACTTTGGAAACAAAATACTTAATTCATCTTTGTTTCAATGCCTAACCTGAAAGGCTGTAATTTCTGTGGAAAACAGCAATACTTAAGGCCTCACCTTGTCACTGCAGGAGGGATGGAATCTTCACACAATCTCTATCCATTTTTTTTTGTTTGTTTGTTTGTTTTTTGGTAAGGTAGAGAGAGGGGAATTTCTTAGAAGTTCCGGCAAATTCCCTCCTTGAATAATACCTGCCAAACTGGATAATGAATCCTCTGAACTTTCCTTGCTCTCTTCTCCCTTCCAGACCTGTGGAATTGATTTTCTTAGCCAAATGGGGCCACCAATGTTCTTCTGCCCCCAGTGGATCTGGCTGTTATATACATTCTCTTAAGTCTTAGGGAGTTAGGAATCCTGGACTGCTCAAGAGCCAGCAACAGCAGCAGGGCCCACCTCTAGCTGTGTTGGAGAAGACCTATGCCTCCCACCTCTTGTTGCTTTAGAAAAGTGAAGAGATCTGGTTCTGTGGGAGTCTAGCAGTTATCAAGGCATTTGAGAAATTGGGTAATTGTAGAGAGAAGAGAACACCTCCCTCACCGTCCTCAATAGTAAGGAGAAAACAGTCAATTTTCATCTGGGTTTAAAGCTATCCATACCTTCCTGCTCCAGAGAACAGCTTTCACATTTTTCAGAAATTTGTGAAAAGATTCCAAAGAGTTGGAGTGGAATAGGCCTTGGGGGGAGGGAGAGGTGGGAAATAAGACCTAAACACATAAAGCTGAATCTGAAGGAGGGGAAGATAACAAAAATCTAGGGAAAAAAATATCTGATTATATACATACATACATACGTACATACACACACATATATGTACACACACACACACACACATATAGGCAACCAAGAGAACATGAATAACTCAAGACCTACAGCATGTCAAGTGGATCTCTTGGCAAACTTATGGAAAGACATGGTGAGAGAAATAATTATTAATAATGAATTAATATCAGGGGTTGGGGGGGTTTTCCCCTTTCTTTCCTCATTCTCTACTAGGTCAAAGCAGCCTCTGAAAGACAGGGTTGATAGTAAAATTGGGTTAATGTTCTCCTCCATCTTGGGCAGGATCCCATCCAACCGGGAAAACTTAGATCTGATTCAAGGGTAAAGACCACCTTACCTAGATGAATTCTAGCCCATTGTTCAACTCTTTAAGTGGTTTGGGTGGAGGATAGATCCTTTTCTATAGATGACAGGAGGCAGAATGATCTGGGTGGAGATGAGTGACATAATCAAAGTAGCTATCACTCTCTACCCCACTCCCCCTCTAGTCCCTCATTAGAATAAGACTGCCTCTCATTGTAATAGTCATTCTCTCATTAATTGTTAACCAATCAGAGTTTATTCCACCTGTCAGGAACACCCACTCTTCCAAGGGTATTTAAACTTAGGAATGGAAGTGGATGGGAGCCAAGGTTGGTCTTTGGCTTCCAAGAGAACCACTGACCCCATTTTATTAACTATTTGCTAGTCACAATTAATAAATTGATTATTAATTATCTAGAGACTATGCCTCTTGGACTTTTCATTAGTCACAATGGATAAGAGTCAGACAGGATGGGTGGGGCACCTATGGCTTGAGATTTATATTGCTGAAGGGAATTTCCAAATAAATGAGATCACAGATCCATCTGAATATTTTGTATTTGAGTACACAGAATAAACATAAATTTGTTCATCAAATCATTCAATGCTAAACGCGCAGCTCACCTTTTGAAGGTAGCTTAGGGACAAATAAAAGAAAGCACAACATCACTTTGTATTTGTAGCATCTGGAAGTGAACATCTGGATATGAATCAATCTGGATTGTCTTAAGAGAGCCTCCTATCTTTTATCAATGTGGACAATTCCTCTACCAGTGATAACCACACCCATATTAATCACAGTCATCCATATTACCAATCATTAATGACTCAATAGGTTTATTGAGCACTTATCTCAAGCAACAAGTGTTGGTGTTCAAGGGCCTTTTCTGTATCCTTCTAAAGATCATCTTCTGTATCCCATCTTCTATATATCATCAATAAATGTAATAAATTTCTCCTGGGTCCCCTCATATCTCTCTACACTCAGTGATCTCTCATCAGTTCCCAGGATTCAACTATCATCTCCATGCAGATGATTCCCAAATACTAATATCCACTTCTCATCTCAATGTCTTTTCCTTCTAATTTTGTTAATCTTTGATTTTCAGGATTTCTATTTTGGTGTTTAATTAGGGCTTCAAAAAATTTGATGTATATATATATATTTAGTATTGAAACAAATTAATTGTCTATGCCACCTTTCAGCAAAATGTAGTTTCCCTCTTTATCTCTTTTAATTAAGTCTGTTTTTTGTTGTTGCCTTATCTGAAATCACAATTGCTACCCCTTCTTCTTTGTGTTCAGCTGAAGCATAATACATTTTACTCTTACCTCTTATTTTAACTCCTTGTGAGCCTTTATGTTTCAAAGGTGTTTCTTATGAACAATATGTTGTTAAATTTTGCTTCCTAATTCATTATGCTAACCTCTTCTATTTTATGTGTGAGTTCATTTCATTCAAATTCATAGTTAATTGTTTCCTGTTTTCCTATGCTTCTCTATACTCTGTTCCTTGTTTATTTCAAGTTTCACCTTTTATTTTTCTCCTTCAAACTTCTATTCACTATCCCCTCTCCAAACTTAGGGTTTGTTTTGCTTATGACTAATCCCTCCCTGTATCTGTCTTGTACTCGTCTTTCCCATCTTCTTGTTCCTATCTGTATCACTGTTGAGTCAAAGGTATTTCTATACCAAATTCTTTGTATGCCTTCTGCCCTCTTTTTACCAGTTTAGATCAAAGGGAAGTTCAAGTGATGCCCGCTCCACCCACTCCTTCCATGTTTGTATATAATTCTACATATGTAACCCCAATCATGTGTATTAAGAAGTTCCCCTATCTTTCCTTCTATTTTTACCTAATGGAGATGTCTCCCCTCCCTTTTCTGTTTTTTTGACAGCTTCTTCAAAACATAATAAAAATATTTATAGATCTTTTCCCCCCAGTTTACTACCTCTATGACCCCTTGTGATTCTGAAAGAACTCTTTTAAAATCTTTCCTGTATTAAAAAACAAATAGACTTTAAAAAGTCCTTTCTGATTGTTCATGACCTTTTATTTTTGTCTTGACTACCATATTTGTATTTTTAAAATTCTTTTTCAGCTGTTTTTTTTCAGAGTTTGTTTGAAGTGTTTGAAAGTGTTCTATTTCATTGAATATCCATTTGTTTCCTTAAAGGACTATCCTTAGTTTTGGTTGTAGATGTCTTTTGCCTTTTGGAATATTTAATTCCATGTTTTGTGCTCTTTTATATTGATAGCTGATAAATCTTGTGCAGTCCTTTTTGTGGTTCCTTGATATTCGAATTCCTTCTTTCTGATTGCTTGCAATATTTTTTATTTTATTTGGAAGCTCTGGATCTTGTCAGTGACATTCCTAGGAATTTACATTTTGGGGTTTCTTTTAGGAGATGATGGGCAGATTCTTTTATTTTCACATTGCCCTTGTGTTCTAAAACATTTAGACAATTTTCCTTAATGACTTCTTGAAATATAATTTCCAAGGTCTTTTTCTGGGTTTACTGTGATTCTTAAGTTATCTCTCTTTGATCTGGATTTCAGATAAGTTGTTATGATATGATCTTATATTTTCCTCTAATAGGAGCTCTCAATATAATAATGCAAATAACTTTATATAAATAAAATATACAGGATAATAGGAAATAATCAGTAAAGGGAAGCCACCAGCATTTAAAGGGATACTGTAGAAGGTGGGATTTGAGCTGGAACTTGAAGGAAACCAGAGATGTCAGGAGGCAGAGATGAGGAAGAACATTCCAGGTATGGAGGGTAGCCATGGAAATGTCTGAAGTCAGGTGATGGAGTGCCCTGTGGGAGCAAGAGCAAGGAGGCTGGATCAGAGTTCATGGTCTATACAGAGCATATAAAGAAGACTGGAAAAGTGGGGGCGGGGAGGGTGGCATGTTATGAAGGACTCTGAACTGAAGATTTTGTATTTGATTCTGGAGGGATGGGGAGCCTCTAGACTTTATTAAGTAGGGAGGTGACATGATCATACCTGAGATTTAGGAAGATCACTTTGGTAGCTGAAAACCATGATTGTAGTGATCATGGTGAAGAGAACCCCTCTTTTTACCAGGAGTTGGTACCAGTTCATCAATCCCTTTCACACAGACTGGTCTTTATTATGTGTCAGCCACTCTGGAAATTGGGTATTTTGGGGATTATGGCTCATTTATTCACTTGTTCTTCTAGGATATTTTTAGACATGTCTATAAGTAAGCCTTTGACTGCATAATCAAGAGGTATAAAAGAGACTGAGTATCAGGACTTAAACCTCACTATATGGTTTATTGGAATATTTTGAAATTCAATAAAACTATCTAACAATCCATTACCAAAATGATACTTGTGATGGTCCAAAAATCCTCCCTGGTTTGGGGGCCTCTATGAAATGTGTAAGGCTTACTTGTGGCAAGCCACCTCTTGCCCAGAAATCTCCAAATCTCCTGCTGGAAATTTCCAAGCCTCAGGGCTTTACAGCTGGCATCTCATTGGTCAACACCAGCGTTTTCCTGCATGTGACAGCAGAATTGCAAAACCAATTGCATGCCCCTGAGCAAGAACCCGTTCCTCTTCCCTATAAACTCCATGCACCTTTACCTAAAAGGTTGAGCTGCCTTGATATGGAGTTAGTGAAGGATTTAGGCATCTCACCTATCAGGTAGAACGAGTGATGAAAGCTGGTTGGAACTTGAGTGTGCTGTCTGACGGCAGATTTTTGCATGGTCATTGATAATTCCCCCTGCTCCTCAAGCCACTCCATACATAGCCTTATCTGAGGCCCAGTAGAACTCTTTGTCCCCTATCTGTGCCCCTTCCCAAGATTGTGTCCTTTCCCTCATTCAGGACTCCAGGAGGGAGTGTTGTGAAGAAGGTCAACTTTGATTGGAGTTACAGGAGTGAGCAGGTGACAAAATGAAATGAAGACCAGTTACAAAATGGAGTTGGTTTGTTGTGAGAATCTAGAAAACCAATCAGATTCTCTCTCACAAACACTGACTCCACCTTGTGCTGCCACATGTATTACCCTCCATCTTGTTTTTCTGCAAATCATCCAGAGGAAACTAGATGGTATAAGCTATCTATTATTTCATAAATGCAGATGTATGCAATTAATCAGTATTTCTCAATTCTGAGTAAAGAAAGACCCCAAAACCATCTTGCCTCCCTCCCAACTTGACCCACATTCATTGTTCCCACTTCCCAACTTTTAAAGCCCCTAATTTTTCCTCCAATTAGAAATCAAATTACCTAATTTTGTATCCTGGCTTTTACCCTCTTGTTCTCTTTTAATTAATTGGTCTTATTTGATTAATTGTTTTTAATACATAAAAATCTGTCTCACTCTATTCAGGGTTTTTGGACTGACTATGGAATCAGTTGTTTGTTTTGCTAAAAAATAATATAGTTCATTCAGATTGTTTCCTCATTTATTATAAATTATCAGTTACACAGGTTGGAGAGTCAAGCTGTAGGCCATGTTTGGAGCAGGGAGGAGGACAGAAGAAGAAACATATGGAGCAGAATTATTATCACGTCCCTAAATCTAGCTAACTAGGCAGAATGCTGACAACCCAAAAAAGCCAAGTCGAGAAGCTTTAAAGATCTTAAGACTGCTGCTCTACTATTCCCAAAGTACTCCACAAGGCAGCTATCACTGAATCCTAAGGTTTTTGTATGTCCTGTATTGAGTATTTCCCTATTCTACTATTTGAGTGGGGGAGGAGAATTGTATTATTTCCCTTGGAGCCCGGAGATATAAATTGTGCATCCTTCTGTGTATGTGGCCAGAAGATGATTCTTCCATCAATTCCCTATTTTTGTTTATGTTGATTTTATGTCTTAATTACATGCCTTTTGCACTTGTATTGGTAACTCTTGAATGAAGATAGTAGTAGAGAGTGTTACATTGGTCCAGTCAGTGTTCTGAATACAATTACTCTGAATAGCCACAGTGAACCTGGTAAAAGTAATTAGGAACCCCAAGAGCCAGAATTCTCAGTTTTTAGGAACCTATATGTTGGAATGTCAATATCTTACATTTATATATCACTTAGAAAGCGTTTCCACATATGTTTTCTGATATGAACCTCATGACACATAAAGTGGGTAAAACCATCTGTTTTACAGATGTAGAAACCAAGGCTGAGAGAGATCAAGATGCTTGCTTATAGTCACATAGCCAGTCCACAATAGAACCAAGACTTGACCCCCAGGTCTTCTGACACCAAGCACAGGCTTTTATTTCTCATTTCTCCCTAGGGCATAATTCAGCTTTCCTCCAGGAGCAAGCTTCTGAACCATATAAGTAGCAAGTTAACATTTAGGTTATCTGTGTCGAATAGTGGCTTTCTCTAGTGCTGGTTGGGGAGAGAGGGAGGGAGACAGCTTGGAACTTAATATGTAACAAAAATGAAAATTAAAGTTTAAAAAACCGCCAGCCTGGGGGAAAAAAGATTTAGATTATGTTCCCTTATTTTTACCCTGTTTTTAGGTCTTAATGGTCTCTATTTTCACTGCTGTCATCTGCTTTTTAAGATATCATCAAGGTGCATAGCAGGAAAGGTACTATGATATGGTAAATGGATGAATAAAAATGACTAACATTTATATAACATTTTAAGGTTTGCAAAGTGATTTACATCTATTATCTGTTGACTAACTTTTTTGAGACCTCGAAAGGAAAACACAGTCAGTTCTGCTATAACGCACATTTGGAAAACAATTGATTATATTAGAGCTTCATGCAAATGTCCAGTTTGCTTCTGCCCGGAAACAGCCAGAATACAGAAAACTACAGGGCTTTTCAATAGCTAACAAGTTTCGACCTTTCCAGCACCCACTTTCATATGCAAACTTCAGGGCTTCTTCAAGGTAAAGGTATTTATCGTATACCTTCTGGTACAATAAGAATTGTAAGCTAAGAAAGGCTGGTCAGCAGCACCCTTACCCTGACCCCTTTCTTTCTACGATCTCAGGCCCTGGTCCCTCCCTGTCCCACCTCACACTCCCAGACTGGGGCTGTTGTTTTGTCAAGGACAGGGAACTTGCTATTTATTGTGGTATTTATGTATTTACCATTTAACTTGTATAAAACTGTACATCTGTTTTAATTAGGGCCCTACCTTTTTTTTTTTTAACATGTCACTGACAAAGTTTTTGAATGTTGTGCCCCTAACCCCATTTCTTCCCAGAATCCCTGTGGTTTTTAATTCCATCATTTTGCACATTGAGGTGTTTTTTGGGAACACTCTAAACCCATGAGGACAAATATGGAGGGTGTTAGGGGAAGGGAAGGGAGATGAAACCAAAACTCAAACAAAATCCCACCTACCCCTAAATCTTGCCTTTTTGAGCAAAACAAGGTTGTTTTTGCCTTGAACATAGACTGTCCTTAAATATGGGCTATACCTCTGTGTGAGGTATATGCATACTCTGAAATAACACCAATAGGCGTTACTTAGGTTATGTAAGCCAAATTTGGGGAAAAAGAGGATCCTAATTGGATCAATTATTTTTGGACTAGATCTGTGATTTCATCAATATGAGAACCCCAGGGGAAGTACTTCCTCTACTAAGGCAGATTGGCACCTTAGAATTTGTCGTTTCAGAGAGTTGCCTGAGGCATTGAGACATCAAGTGACTTGTTCAGGGTCATATATCCTATATGTGTCTGAGGTTAGTCTTGAACCCAGGTCTTCTTGATTCCAAGGCCAATGCCCTAGCTGCTATGACATATTGGCCATTAGACCAAGATGATATTTAACTCACTTTTTAGAAAAGGTGGAGTTTTTTGGGCTTTTCAAGGATTTTCAAGGATCCTTTTAAAAGTAGTGTACTGATTCCCTGCCTGAGACATGGGGAGAAGTGATTTGCCCAAGATTACTCAGAATCAGAGGAAAGATTAGAACTAGTCCTATAGAGAGAGAAGTTGCATGCAACTGTGGAAAAGCACTGAATTTGACATCAGAAGACCTGAGCTTGGTCCCTACCTCCCATATTTCTTGATTTTGTTACTGTGGGCAAGTCAACTTCTCTAAGCTGTGCTTTTCCTATCTGTAAAATGGACTTAATAATACATATTTGTAGGGTTATTGTGAGGAAATCACTCTGTAAAATTTCATGCATTATATTAATGTGAGCCATGCTTATTCTAATTAATCCACTTGACTGTCCTCATAGCCAATGAGGCCTAATTATTATAAAGAAAATTTTAAAAATGAGATGCTCAATTCCCTTTTGTAAAAATATGCTACTCCGAACAGCCACCTTGTATGATGACCAACATTGATAGACTTAGCCCTTCTCAGCAATGCAAGTATCTAAGACATCTCCAAAGTTCTCATGATGGAAAATGCTATCCATATCCAAACAAAGAACTATGGAATTTGAATGCAGATCAAAGCACACTATTTGCTATTTTTTTCCTTCTATTTTGTTTTGTTCTCTTTCTTGTGGTTTCTCCTGTTGGTTCTAATTCTTCCTTACAACATCACTAATGTGAAAATGTTTAAGAGGAATGTATGTGTAAAGCCTATGTCAGATTGTGCGCCAGGAGGGAGGGGGAGAAAAATTTAAAACTCAAAAGCTTGTGGAAGTGATTATTGATAAATTAAAATAAATCAATAAAAAAATATATTACTCCAGGGCAGCTAGGTGGTGCAGTGGAAAGTGTACAGGCCTGGGAGTCAGGAGGTTCGAATATGGCCTCAGACACTTGACACTTACTTGCTGTGTGACCCTGGGCAAGTCACTTAACTCAATTGCCCAGCCAAAAAATATGTATGTATGTATGTATGTATGTATGTATGTATGTACATATGTATATGTGTATATACATATATATGTGTATGTGCATATACACACATATATATACATATATATTACTTGGTATTACTCTGGTGGGATAAAGTAAAACAAGTAGACAATTGTCAAATAGGATGATTGATTGTTAGATCTTAGTCTCAGCAAAGTATAAATTCCTATAACAACTAGGTCTCAAAGAGCTGAATAAATCATTCATTCATTTATTCATTGGTACATGCACTCATTCAAAGCAGCAATATGTTTCAAGTGGTTTTGATCTAGATTTCTAAATCTGAATGTGAAAAAGCTGCATTCTGATTGGGTTCAATTTTAAACTTTCTCTGTTTAGGGAAGCTAGGTGGCGCAGTGGAGAGAGCTCGGGCCTTGGAGTCAGGAGGACCTGAGTTCAAATCTGACCTCAGACACTTGACACTTACTAGCTGTGTGACCCTGGGCAAATCACTTAACTCCGATTACCTCACCAAAAAAATAAATAAATAAACTTTCTCTGTTTAGAAATAGTTCTCAATTTTTCCTTTTAACTTTTCTGGGTGTACTCACCTTGACTTTTAGACTCTACATTCATCAAAATGTTACCGCTTCAGTGTTCGAGATCTGGGACAAGTCTGACTTTGGAAATGACAAGCCTCAAAGTTGTTCTCCCTCTTTTAGCCTCTTCTTGGAGCCTCTATGCGTTTTACTAATTAAAAGAAAACAAAACTTCTCCATTTTCTTTTCTTTTCTTTTTTGAAAGTCCTCTGAAAAGTATTTCCTTGTTGCCTCTGTCAGCCAGCCAAACACTGATGCCTTCTGGTCACTGGGTCCTGTTCCACTGAGGTTTAGGCTATAGTCACAGGCCAGTTTTCTTAAAGAGAATGGGGGAGAGAGTGTTTTTATTATAAACTTAATAGTCATACAAAATATAGAATAAAATAATGTATAACTTTAATGATATTCCACACATTTTAACAAAGTAGACTCAGACAAGCAAATGAACGAAAACAGATATATTGCTTTGTGTCTCCTTCAGTTCTATCTGAAATTCCATTATGTTTGGCTTTGTTTTCTAATTTCTCTCTCTCTCGTTCTCCATATCCCTCTCCCTCTCCAAGAGGAGCAAGGCATCCTGACGGAGAAATAGGAGAGTAGGTGCCTAGCAGGTCAAACCACCCATCACTATTACCTCTCCTCAAAGCCATGGAAATAGCCCATGACCCTGCACCTAAAAGCTCCCATATCAATAACTCTGATTCCAGTCTGCCCCCCGCAGCAATCATTAAAGGGTCAGCCCCTATGAAGAAGGGGCTAGCATACCTGCCACCATCACACCAGCGCTAACTTCTGACCAACTGTTGTTGTTGTTATTTGTCCTTTGTTCTTGTAACTTGCAAGTGAATTGGATATAAGTGAGGGAGGGCTGTGCAAAGTCACCAACCTCACTCCCTCCTCCAGAGACATCTGAGTCCAGTGGCAAGATATAAATCAGGACAACTGGAGATGGCCAGTGGGAGATCTTAGCCTTTAAAAAAAAAGTCTGACCAATTATAACTACCACCAAAGGGAAAGTAGGCCCAAGGGCTCCTGGAAAAGCAAAATTCCCCCAGTCCAGTTCCTCCAGCTATCAAAAGTCTTTGGCATTGTAAAATGACTGAATATCAGTAGAAATGATACTGAAGAATACAATTATCTTATCATTTGCTTTGTCCTTTTCTTCCTTCCTTCCTTCCCTCCTTCCTTCCTTCCTTCCTTTCTTCCTTCCTTCCTTCCTTCCTTCCTTCCTTCCTTCCTTCCTTCCTT
>NW_020954953.1:8104886-8186865 GCF_900497805.2 Vombatus ursinus | reverse complement strand
CTTCCTTCCTTCCTTCCTTCCTTCCTTCCTTCCTTCCTTCCTTCCTTCCTTCCTTGCTTTCTTCCCTTCTTTCTTTCATCACTTTAGACATGTCTTTCCATATTTTATTGTATTCTTCATGCATATGTATCTGTGTAGGGCCTAGGGGTACCTGCCAGAGTAGGTGGGTCCTCCAGAGATGTCTACCCTAGTCTTAAGGCACTGTAGGTCCACATCCATTAAAATCATAGTTCATGTGCCCCCATCTGTGTGTTTATCTTTAATGGTCAACCAGAGGATACAATTAATTCAAGCAAAACCATTTATTGAAGTGGCACAGTAAGAAAAGTTTCAATAAAACATTTTCTCCATTAACCTGGGGTAAGTTATCCCACAAATATATTACCAATAGGAAGAATAGATACATGTGAAGGGGCACATGTGCAGGGAACATGGAGCTACCTCTCCTGCCTCTGCTGCTGCAGGGCTGCTGCTGTTTTCTAGTGGCGTCATCATGTCAAGTCTGTGCTCTGTATCTGTCTCCTGGACACATAATCTCTGGTAGGCACATAAGGTGCAACTGTGAAGTTTTTCACTATTTTTGGCTTATGGTTCAATTGAAGTTCTACAGTGTTTTCTCTTCCCATGAGAAAAATGGGCTCTGCTGTGTTCAAAATCTAGTCTTTTTGGATAGAAGATAGATAAAGTATGTATTAAGTGCTTATGTATCAGAAACTATGCTAATTGCTCGGAATACAGAGAGAAGTAGCAAAAAAAAAAAAAAAAGTCCCTGCGCTCACGTAACTTATACTCTAATGGGGGAAGATCATACACAAAGGGAACTATAAATAGGTGGTACAGAGGCAATGCCCGAGTGAAGGCCAGGTGTAGAAATCTAGAGAATCCCCGGTTAGGAGAGTGGGTGGCATTGGCACTTTTTCAAATGGATGTCCTGGGCTGCAACTCACAAGTCATCAGAGGGGGCTTCAGGGATAGAGGCACCTCCAACGTGAGAAAGCAGCTGGGACAGCAGTAAAAGTTTGGAAAGCTGTAAGGGAAGTGGAAACAGAAATAGTGCTTTCAGAAAAGCAGTTGCTCTCGCCTTAGCCACAGGACAAACACCAGCCTCAGGGAAAAATAAAAACTAACCAAAAAAACCTTCTTGGTTTTTTTTCCTTTATGATGTGTCCAGTCTCTTCCTTTCTAAACTACTCGCTACTTGGCCTTTCATTTCCAGCTGGAGATTATTTGCACCAGGCACCAAGCTCATTATTACACAGGGCAAAGAGCCAGCTAATGTCCTGAAGCATAATCTTTTCTTTTGACTCTACTTCATGGTGGCTGGGTTTGGGTCTCGGTGGACAACCTCATTCTAGTTTATGAGCATTCAGTCTACCTTTCAATTTTAATCCGTGTTCTCCATGCTTGGTATGCACTCTCTCCTCATCTTTGCCTCTTAGAATTCCGAGATTTCTTCAAGGCTCCATTCAGCTAACCCCATATCCTTCCCAACGCTGATATTTGACAGCAAGAAAAAGGAGGGGGAGAGTTAACAGTTTTGCTACAGGCTGGCCCTGGCCTTGTGTACCTTTCCCAAACTCTGATACACAGTAATTATGGACAGAACCTTGCCTGGCCGAGTACTTATAGTGAAAACTTTCCTCTCCGTCCACCTATTTATCATTTAAGCCTCACTTCTTCAGTCTAATCATTTTACCATGTTGTCTTTCCTAATTAACCCTTATGTGGTACATACATTTGTTAAAACTATTTGAAATTCTTTGTGTTCACTCCCTTTTTATCCTCCCAGTTAAGCATAATGGCTATAGCAAGTGCCAGAACATTTTCTTTTTTTTTCACATTCATTCTCTCCTGTTCCTTCAAAAAATTTCTTAGTCATTTTATCTTAGGAAATCTAGTCATGCCATTTATATTTCATTAATGCCTTTTGCTCTCTCCTTGGCACAACATTTTGTCAGAGGTCTACTGAAGGTGCTTGTAGGACACAAAAAAGATTACAGGAAACAATGTGGAAATGATGGGGCTGGGCATGTCATGAGCAGATGGTTCAAGGTCAGAACCCCAAATAGTAATTAAATTTCTTTTTTAATAGAAGGAAAAAATTATTTCTGCAGCAATTCAGAATATAATACCTGGCAAGATCAGTGAAGTAGTCTGTGCTCTTTGCCTGAATTAAATTTTAGAAGCCATTTGGGACCCAGTGAAGACTTGTAAATTCATATTATAAAAAAGTGCCTAGTGTTTACGTTTTATCCCATAGAACTAATGTAATACATATGGGTATGGGGCTGAACTATTATATAACGTGATGGAGTAGAATTTGATGATCTCCAAGGTTCTTTCCAGCTTTTACATTCTATAAGTCTCTTTAATATGTTCTTTTTCTTTATTTTTTTAAATTTTTCTTTATTTTTTGGTGAGGGCAGTTGGGGTTAAGTGACTTGCCCGGAGTCACACAGCTAATGAGTGTTATGTGTCTGAGGCTGGATTTGAATTCAGGTCCTCCTGACTTCAGGGCCGGTGCTCTATCCACTGCACCACCTAGCTGCTCCCTTTTTCTTTATTTCTAAAAAGTTTTATTGATGTCCATTATTTCTTTCCAGAAGCAATTGGGGTTAAGTGACTTGCTCAGGGTCACATAGCTAGTAAGTTGTCTGAGATTGGATTTGAAGTCAGGAACTCTGGACTCCAGGGCTGGTGCTCTATCTCCTGTGCCAACTAGTTGCCCCTTGTTTTCTGTTATTTCTGAATATATCTCCCTGTCCTACCTCAGCACTGAACTGCCTCTTATGACAAATAGAAAACAGTTAAGCTGAAACAGCTGATAACAACAGCAATAGCTTCTGAGAGTTGAGGCAACCTTTTACTACTACAGTTCGTTATCTCCCCGCTGAGAGAAGGGAGAGTTCTTTCATGATCTATTCTTTGGGACCAAGACTGGTTTTAACATTTACTTAGAGTTCAATTTCCTCTTGGTGTTCTGTTTGTTTACATTATTCTAGTCATTGTATGTATTTTTCTGCTTTTGCTTATTCACAGGTCATAGAAACATAGATTTTGAGGTGGAAGGGACTTAGAAGTCATCTGATCAAACCTCCTCATTTTACAGATGAGAAACTGAGGCCAAAGTGAAATGACTTGCCCAAGATGATAGTAAATGGCAGAGCTAGGATTCAAACCCAGGCCTTCTGACTAGATCCATGCTCTTTTCACTGTGTCAATCATCCTTACTTCATCTGACATAAATTCATGCAAGTCTTTCCATGTTTTTTTTTAATTCCTCATAGCAATCATTCCTTACTGCCCAATAATATTCCATTATATGCATTGTTCAGCTATTCCCTACTTTATTGGCACCCACTTTGTTTCTATTTTTTTTAATCGCAGAAAGTGTTGCTATTAATATTTTAGTATATATAGGGGTTTTCCCACCCTTCTCCATCTTTGACCTCCTTGGCCCAGTAGTGTAATATTTGAGTGAAAGAAGATCAACAGCATTGTGCTTGCAAAATTCTAAATTCTTTCCCTGAATGATTGGACCAACGCACAGTTCTACCCAGAGTGACTTAATAGGTCTATTTATCAACTCCTTCCAACATTGATTGCTTTCATTTTTGTCATCTTTGATTAATCTGTGAACAATTTGCTAGGTCTGAGGTAAAGCCTCAGAATTGTCAATTAGAAATTCTTTTATTATTTTTTTGGAGCATTTTACCCTATGGTCATTGATAGTTTTCAAATCTTTCTGTTAAAATTTTAAAAATTGTTTGTTCTTCTGTTTACATGCCTGCAGGGAAAGATGAAATTTGTAACTCATGAGTTCTTTGTCAATATTAGGGTAGTGGGAGGGAAAAATTATATGTACGTATAGATAGATAGATGGCACACGGTGAGTTGAAGATGAAGGGGTCGTATCTGGAAAATAAAATTAAGGGGTGAGAGCATTATACTGGGAGAAGGAGAAAGGGAGAGGTAGAATGAGGTAAAATATCTCACATGAAACAGAGAAGAAAAGGCTTTTACAGTAGAGGGGAAATGGCAGAAGGTGAGAGGGAATGAATGAATCTTATTCTCATAGGATTTGGCTTAAGGAGGGAATAACATGCACGATGGGATATGGAAATCTATCTTACCCTACAGGATAATAAGGGGGTAAGGGGACAAGAGAGCAGGGGGTTGATAGAGGGGAGGGCAGATTGAAGGAGGGGATAATCAAAAGCAAACACTTCTGAGGAGGGATAGGGTCAAAACAGAGAATAGAATAAATGGGGGGTAGGATCGGATGAAGGGAAATATACTTAGTTTTTCACAACAAAACTACTATGGAAGTGTTTTGCATGACTACTCATCTATAACCTGTATCGAGATGCTTGCCTTTTCAATGAGGGTGGATGGGGAAGGAGGAAGGGAGAAAATTTGTAACCCAAAGTTTTAAAAACACATGTTAAAAATAAAAAAAAATTTAAAAAAATTCTTTGTTCTTATTCGTTCATCAATTTATCTATTGATTAACATGGTTCTTGGTCTTATATATTTGTATCATTTCCCTATTATCTTAAATATCAGACTTTTATTAGTGATATTCAATGCAAAGATTTTTTTTCCCTTTCTCAATGATTTCCTATTCTAGCTTCATTGATTTTTTTTTGTGTGAAAAAGTTTTAGAATTTCATGTTACTAAAATTATCTATTTTATCTTTTGTGATCTCCTCTATTCCTTGTTAAGGATTCTCCCCTTAACTATTGTTGTGAAAGGAAGCTCATTTTCTTCTCTAATTTTTTATGATGTAACCTTTTATGTATAGGTCAGGTATCCACTGGAACCTATTGTGGCATATGCTATAATACACTGTTCGCTTCTGACACGTACTAGCTGTGTGACCCTGGGTAAGTCACTTCGACTCTCTCAGCTCTCTAAGATGATAAATTGCAGAGAAGGTGCAGCGTAGATAGAGACTTTAATCACTCAGGAGCTCTGGCTAACAATGGGAATCACAGACCTAGTCCTTATCCCTATCCTAGTCCCTGACACCCAGTTATGGCTAAATTGCTTCCCCATTTTCCTTGAAATTCTTTCTCAAAGTAGATTGTATTCTTAGGTTTATTGGACATTGGTTCACTTGCTTCTGCATCTTTTTAATGATTTATTTTTTTTTGAACTAATATTAAATAGTATTCATGAACTAATATTAAATAGTATTTGTTAAAAATGTAGTTTAACGTCATGTCCATTTCATTTTACTTCTGTTCATTATTGCCCTTACGATTCCAGTCCTTTTGTTCCTCCAAATTACTTTGTCTAGTTTTACAAATGATCTCCTTGGTAATTTGATTTGATGGCTCTAAATCTATTACTTCGAATGGTATTGGCATGGTTAAACCATGTACTTTGATTCTCTCCCTTTATTAAAAGCACCTCCTTCCCAGGGTGGTCATGAAGATCAAATGATATATTTGTAGGGACTGTATAAATGCTATCTATTATTATTATCATTATTATGTTTCTGTAAAGAGCATCTTGTAACACGCTCTTCATGGAAGTCTGAAGTTATTCATTATAGATCCATTTTAGTCTTAAACACGCTGTCTTCTTGCAAGTAGAGAAAGGCACACGCTGCCTTAGGTTAAATTGACTTATGTGAGATGCTTGTGAAATCAACTGTATATAATGATGTCATAATAAATAAATATAATAGCTAATATTTATATAGTGGTTTAAGGTTTGCAAAGCACTTTATAAAGATTATTCCATTTGGCCTTCACAACAACTCTGGGAGGTAATTATTCCCATTTTACAATTGAGGCAAACAGAGGTTAAGTGATTTGTTTAGGGTCACACAGCTAGTAAATGTCTAAGGCTGGATTTGAACTCAGGCCTTTCTGATTCCAGGTCCTGCACGCCATCCACTTTGCCAAATTAATTGCCTATGAAAGTCTTAGCAAGAATTACACTAGTAAAAAGGTAGCAGATGTATGAACTTCTACAGTTTCAGTTTTCTGACTTTTACATAGAAAAACTCATGTAATAATAATGAAACTATGTAATACGGATAAGGACTGAACTTGTGACTTTTTTTTGGTTTAGGCAGCTCCTCTATCATGTAGGTTGGTACTTCTCTGCAACTTACAGTCTTCAATATTGGTCTAGAACATGAGGAATTAAGTGACTTGACCATGGTCACAGAGGAAGACTTGAACCCAGGTCTTTCTGACTCTGGGGCTGGCTCTCTGTTCACTACTATACGATCTTGAGAATAACCTCCATGGGTCTGTTTCCTCTTCTGTCCAATACAGAGATTGGACTAACAAGCCCTAAATTCCGCAATCATATACCCAGCTGATGAGGCAAGAAAGTCCTGGAGAGGTTGAATTACTTGCTCAAGGTCTCACAATTTAGCAGTCTTTGAGTCTTCTGATTCTGGGTCCAGTGGCCTTTCCATCGTACCTGGTTTGGCGCTCTTGGTGAACGTGTTAGATGTTAAATGAGCTAGAGCTCTTGGTGAATGTAAAGGACCTGGGTCCATTTCCCATGACTTAAAGGAAGGGCAGGCTTATATGAGCAAGTAAAAAGCTGTTTATAGTGGGTGGGGAGAAGGCCAGGTCTTGGGTGACTAGTAGCAGTCTGAACTCTTCTCCTTTCTGGCTGAGAAAGGCAATTAACAGAAATGGCTTCCATCAGAAACTGAGCAATAGCTTTAGAAACAGATGTTGGACTAGTCAACAAGACAAGAAGTCACTATACAATCCTGGGGATTTAACTCTTATCATAAACCATTTATAAGCATTAAAAACTTATCCATCCAATATGTATGACACACATTGTAGATGTTAATAACTAAATTTGAGTAGATACACTGAGACTAGTTTACGAAACTTTAAAAAAGTGCTAATAAGGGATATAGCAGAATGGTATTTATATGTGGATTTCTCTTCCTCTTGTGTTTCTCTCCCAACCATATTTTGAGAAGAAAATAAAAATAATTTGACTTATACAATCTCATCACTGGCTTTTTTTTGTTTTTTTGTTATTTTTAGTGAGGCAATCGGGGTTAAGTGACTTGCCCAAGGTCACACAGCTAGTACGTGTCAAGTGTTTGGTCTGAGGCTGGATTTGAACTCAGGTCCTCCTGACTTCAGCTCTATCCACTGCGCCACCTAGCTGCCCCTCATCACTCTGTTTTTATAGTTTGAAATGTCAACCACCACTATTAGCAGAAGTTTCTGTCAATGGAGTGAGTTGTCCTTGCCAGAACAAATAAAGGGGAGAAGGAGAGCTGGCTATTTGCTCCTAGCTGCAATGAAGGGAAGAGGAGAACTAGTTAGCCCTTATTTCTCTAATCCACCTGGCCGATCCTCACCTCTCACTCTGTTCTATTAAAGAGCTTTCACACTTAACTTAGATCCAACTTGGCCGTCAGACACTTATACATACATACATATATTTCATAGCATACACTCAGATTTGAAAGCATATATGCATGTACTTATGTGTATTTGTATGTATATATATATGTGTGTATATATTTATGTACATATATGTCTACATATATCTATACAGATAGATACCTGTGTATCTATGCATCTATCTAGCTATCTTTCTGTGGTGCAGGTAGCCTTTCGGTGGATTTCTCACTCTCTTGGCTTATAGCTCTGACCTGGAAAAACTGAAAAAAATGAATACACGGTACCTGCCATACTGAAACCCAATTTTCCAGTTGCAAGCAGACAGTTCATAAAGTTAAAGAAAGAAAGTTTTATAGAAAATTTGAAGTAAACAAAATGAAACTCTCAAGATCGCTCATGGGAAAAAAAAGATAGCTTTTATTTTGGAGAGCAGGCTTCTCCCTAAAATGTGGATAGTTTCTTAGTGTGGTGGTGGGGGCAATATCTTAACCCAGGAGAGGATAACCTTGAGGCCTCCAGGCCACGTGGCCCTCTAGGTCCTCAAGTTTGGTCCTTTGACTGAACCTAAAGGTTCTTCACCCCTATTTTAACCCCTTCCCCCATATGAGTTTGGCTTGCTTTTTCTTAAAAGGTATTGAAAACATCCTTAAGACTTGATTGGCTTAGGAGACTAAAGGCTTAGGCTATTGACATTACTTCCTGATAGCCTGAGTATAAAAGTATTTTCGAGTAGCTCCAACCACTGTTTGATGCTTGGTTGGTAGAAAATAATGGGCAACTCAAGCATGCTTTGCTCAACTGAGTCACCTCTAGGTATCTTCAATGCTTATCTGTGTTGGATATCCATCTCCTACTATGGCTAAACAAGTCTCCTTTTGTTAACTGTTGAACGAATTATTTCCATATCTGAACTAAACTACAAGAAGAATGGACTGTGTCAGATCCAACCCAGAACACCTGAGTGTGTTTACATTTTACAATAAAAAAGAAGTTTCATTTACAATAAAAAAGAAGTAGGTTTCTTGCCTGCTGATCCCACTTTCTCAGTGGCCCTGGGTAGTTTTAGGTGTTGCCCTCCATCATGGTCTCTCCTGTAAGTTCTGTGTATTTCTCATCAGGTGACCTCAGGTGTAGATCTTGGTATTTTGTTAGAAACTCCTAAGATGTTTCTGAAGGGAATGCAATTTGACAATCAGACTTTTAGTGGAAGTTACTAGGACTTTCTAACCCTAAGTCAAATAGAGGCCTGGGACAGAGACACTGGCTTTGGTGATCAGGAAGTTACAGTTAATAAGTAGATAATGCCTATGGATGCTAATTAGTGGACTGGCTGTTCTATGTTCCAAAACCATCCTTTTTCCTGGAGGTAAGATTCTCTTTTTGGAGAGAAAAAGCTAATAATAGCCAAACCTATGAGAAAAGACATACTCTGTTATGAAGAAGAAAGTAGTTAAAGGTTTTTCTTTAGCTTGATATTAGTTGTATGAGGGCTTTATCTTTACAAAATAGGTGAAGACCAAGCTTCTGGACTCTACGATAAATGAGATTTAAAAGTCTAGCACTTCATTTGGCAACTATTCTGTAATAATCATGGTCTGCTCCCTCCTTTTTTTCCTTTGCCTTGCTTTGCTCTTTATTAAAAAAAAAATCTTGTAGATCACCCACTGATTGCCTTTAACAAGGCCTGTTTTGGCAGCTATCTGCTGTAGATGTGGAATATATACAGGAATGTAAGATTATATAGCAGTACCAAGGAGACTGGAGACTTTTAGGCTTGGCAAAATGCTTTTATTATTTTTCAAATTGCGAAATACATTTTGATGCAAACATATTATTTTCCCTTTTTCAAATAAATGAAAATTTAAAGGGCTTAATTTGTGGTTTCTTATAAGAACATTACTTTTGAATAGAATGGCTATTTGGTATCCTAGAATTCTTTATTAAACTTTTTAAATACTTTTGTAAGTATGGGGGTTCTATCTCCACCCCAGTTAAAGTAATCACGGAAGACTCAGATACTTTGACTGAATCAATTAAAAATGTACAGAAAATGTGAATTAAAGAGGGTTGTTGGGTTTTGATCATTGCATAAAAGACACACAGGAAACCTCTTGTGATTGGTATAGAAAATTAAGACATATCTCTTGGTCTACCTATAAAAATAACAAGACAGTTCAGAGTTTGGGGGTAAAACAGTAGTTGTGGAAGAGTTCCAGTTTGGAGTATTCCTTTTGAGAGCTATAATTAAGGTCCTGTAAGGACTCAAGGTGGGGAGGAGAGTTTCTTTCTATCCTCCCACTCTCTCACCATTGATTACATCTTTGGAGAGACTTGTCTAATAAAAAAGTATATCCATCTGGGATCTGAAAGAATGGACCAGTAGGAGATAATATATGTACCCCAAAGTTAAAATCATTCAATGAAAGGCAGCTTCAGGGAATATCATCCTTCATGCTAGAAAGAAGTACCAGCTATGGACTCTACAAAGCTATCAACTCTAGGAGCCTAGCAGACAGCTACACCTAAGGGGAACTTCATAAATACTGTAAAAAGGGAGGGAAGGACTTCTAGTAACCAAGAGTTATGAGTTATTCCTTGCAATGCCTTCTCTACATATGTGTTTCATTACCTCTTTTCTTGAAATGTGTACCCACTCATTGGACCCTTGTGTGTATTTGTGGGACAGTATGTCCCAGACTATTTTTTTTTGGAGGGGAGAAAGGGATATTTCTTTAATTACAGTTATTCACTAATATCTTAGTAAAAGCTTTTGCCAAAAAGTCAATTAATACTGAGTGGTTATTAGTGGGAAGCACCCTGGTGGGGGTGAATGACTAGAATCCCAGCTCTTCAGGGTTAACCCTAGAACCACGAGAGTAGAAAAGAGTTGCCCCCTGAGGACCCAGATCACCAATATGAATAGGAGTTGAAGTAATAACCCAAACCAAAGGGGGGTTTTATGCTTTTTGGAGAGGTCATTTAGTTAAAATAAAAGGGAGCAGTGAGAAGTATGTTAGGACTAGAGAATCCTGAGCAGGGATTAAAGACATAATAGACTGCTTAGTCTATATCAGTCTTGAGTATCTATCTTTGGTGTATATTTACCAGTGCCGGCATTGAGGATTAGGAAGTCATGAAACCTAACTTTCCCAGTCCTAGAGAATTCATTTCAACAAGCGTTTAGTGCCCACTCTGTGCAAAGCACTGGTCTATGCATTGTAGACAGAAAGACTAAAATGAAAGTCTTTGCCCTCAACAACCTTACATTCTTCTGGGGGAAATTAGCAAAACTGAACAAAGATAGTGTAGGAGTGGTTAGAGAAGCAGGGGTAGAAATAGAAGGGATTGTTTCTTTCTTTCTTTCTTTTTTTTTACTTTTACTTGTGCTTAGCATAAAGTAGATGCTTAATAAACACAATAAGTAAAATAACTAGGTGGTATAGTGGATAGAATGCTAGGACTGGAATCAGGAAGACCTGAGTTCAAAGTCAGCCTCAGATACTGTGTGACCCTTGGCAAATCACTTGAACTCTGTCTGCCTCAGTTTCCTCAGCTATAAAATGGGGATAATCATGGCACCTACCTCTCAGGGTTGTTGTGAGGATAAAATTAGATAATAATTGTAAACTGCCTGGCACATAGGGGCAATTAATAAGTGGTTATTTCCTTCCATGTTGATTAATTGACAGAATGTAGATTTTCCAAAGCTACTATAGGAGAGAGTATATCAAAGGAGTGGATGTTCAATTCTGTAAAGCCACAGATAGGTCATGGAGGCTGGGAACTGATTTAAAAGACATTGGATTTCTTGAAAAGGAACTCATTTATGATCTTCAAGAAAGCATTTTATGTACACCTTTAAGTATGGAAGCCAGATTTCAAGAGATTAAAGATGAGTTTTCCTGGAACCGGGCAGCCAAGAAAACTAATGTAAATTAAAAATGGGAAGGGAGTGGATTTTTTTTTTGTTCAGTCATGTCTGACTCTTTGTGACCCTATTTGGGGTTTTCCTGGCAAAGATACTGGAGTGATTTGCCATTTCCTTCGAGCTCATTTTACAGATGAGGAAACTGAGGTAAACAGGATTAAATGACTTACCCAGCGACACACAGCTAGTAAATGTCTCAAGACAGATTTAAACTCAAGTCTTTCTGACTCCAGGCCTGGCACTCTATTCACTGAGCCACCTACTGCCTTAAAAGTGGGAAACATCCTGGAATTAGGTGATAATCCCACTGTCCTGTCCTGATTAAATCATCTGTGAACTGTTGTGCTTGGTTCTGGGTACTCTGTTTTATGAAGGATGTTGATAAACCAGGGCACGTTCAGAAGATGCTCCTCACCCCAGCTTTTGTCCCCTCCCAAGCTCTGATGTTCCTAGTGCAAGTCCTTCTTCCGACTTGTTCTTTCATTCTAAGAGACGGAGCTGGAAGGACCAGTTGTTCTCTGAGTGAAGCTGACTGGGATTTAGGAGCCACAGGTGGAAGTGGTAAAGAGGCAGATTTAGGTTTGATGTCAGGGGAAAGTTTCCTGATGATTCGAGCTGACCCTCAAGCGGATAGGACTGCCTCTGGAAGGAATGGATTCCCCCTCACCAGACCTCTTCAAGCAGAGGCCAGATGACTGACCATTTGTCAGGTCCGTTATTGAGGGGGTTCTTGTTCAGGGATGGGTTGAGTTCCCTTCTAACTTTGAAATTCTATGAGAGAAAAAGGTCCATTTTCTACTGTTCTCAATGTACCAACCCCCTCCCAACCCCACTCCACCACCTTTCTTCCTTCTCAGAGTTGCTCATCTTTCGAGGTGCCCTGCACTTCCCAGCCTTAACATCTCCTCACCATACCCTGGTTACCTGATAGTGAGATTGTACCCACTGAGCTCTTCATCCACTTTCTTACTAGTATTTTCAGCACTGCTTTGCTTTTTTTCCAGTGGGGTTGCCACCACTAAAGGGGAGGAGAAAATTAGAAAGGACACAGAAAAACAAGGCTAGAGGGGCCAAAGAAAAACCTCACTTACTTCTCAATTTTGTATAGGGCCACCTTGTTTGCCTCAAGCTGTTCAGGTACAAATTGAAACTATGGGGAGAGGTATTTTTGCCCTGCATGACTGCATATGCATCCAGATACAGATGAGCAGGGATGCTGGGAACAGGAATGTTAAATCCATTACTGTTTTTTTTTTCTTTCCAGAGATGGCAGGAATGTAATTTAGTGAAATGGTGATGAACAAAGGAAAAATTCAGTTTTTGCATTCTGATGTGTTTTTAGGTATTTAACCAGCTTTTTAAGTCCAGAACTTTGTCATTCCTTTGTAGTTGCAGTTGGACTCATGACACTCAGGATTTCTAGCTATTTTCAGGGGTGTGCTTTAACCAGCTTGTAGAACCTGATTGTTAAATTTTCCGTGTGAGCATTGATTTACATATTACAAACCAGCAAAGGCTATAAATCGGGGTTTGTTTGCTTGTTTTGTTGATTGTTTAGACCAAGAAAGTGTTAATAATGCAGATAAAACTTAAAAGTGTGTGCAAACATTTTCCTCTTCATTAAACATTTACCAATCCATCCCTGTATTGCTCTATAAACATTGCTTGAACTCGGCAGGAATGCAATAGAAGGTTAGGGAATGAAGTCCTCACTATACTGGAGACCTGCTGACAGTAAATGATGAAGATGATGATGATGATAATAATGATTACTGGCATTTGGATAGAGCAGGGGTGGCCTTAATGTCACATATGGCCTTCTAAATCCTTAAGTGCAGCCTTTTTGACGGAATCAAAAAAATTTTTACATTTTAAAATTAACAACCCTCTCCCCAACTTAATGATTTACCTCTGATGTTGAGTTTTCAGATTTGAAAAGTTAATGTGCATTAACTCATTAAGCTTCACAACACCTTTGCCTCTAAGTATAGCAAAGGTAGATGTTAACACTCTCTCCTCTTGGAGTTCTTTCCTTCTCCTTATGGATTTTTTTTTCTCATTGCCTGAGAGAGAAACTGAGATACTGAAAGGTAGAGTCAATGTATGGGAGTACAAGGTTGCAAACTCTTGCTTCCCCTATTACAGTACTGAGTTCTCTTCCAGACACACCACCAGGTGATATATCAGAAAATGCAGAGGACAGGAGAGGTTTATGACCTGGGCCTGGAGAGCCTCCCCTAGTTTTGGGATGAGGAAGTTGAATTCCACTCTTAAGGAAGTGCAATTCCCAAATGCTTAGGAGAAAAAGTAGGGTCCAGTTCAATTCAACAAATATTTATTAGGTGACTGTTATATATAAAATAAGACCCAGCATGATGTAGAGACCCCCCACTGAGTCAGAAGACTAGGTTCAAGTCCCACACTATGGGCTGTTTGACCTTGGGCAAGTTACTTAAACTTCTAAACTATGTGCTAGAGGACAGATACTGATCTGAATGGTAGAGAGAGTTTCTTCACTGGCAGGTCCCTGCTCCAGTGATATCATAGTTCTGGATTAAAAAAAATGTGCAAGTATAATGTAGGGGTCAATTTGGTCAATTAATCAATCTGCATCCCACTTGAAGTGATTATTTGAATTAGGTGAAGGTGCCTTTATTGAGATAATTAATCAAAAGTGTCAAACTAGGTACAAAAAATCCTCAGTCACTTTGGAAGGAGTGGAAGCCATTGGATGAAATGAAATCATGCCTCATAGGAAGTGCATGGGAATTGTCCTCAGTCATGGGGAGTAAAATGGCTAGCCAGTTCAAAAAAGAAATGTGTCAGTGGTGAGGTCAGCCTACAGGAAACAGCAAGACAGCCAAGCCTGTAAGACGAATATTTTGGAGGAAAAGAGAAGAGCCTCTGCCACCATCTTTGACCAGGGTGACCTTGTGAACTCTGAAAAATTCTGAAGACTTGGACTTTCCACCAGTATTCTAATAGTGTTCCTTACACAGCACTGTCTGATAGCAGCATCTTCATAGGGAGCTGAGAACAAACTGGACCTTGAGGAAAGACTCTACAGGGAGCCCAGGAGAAGGTATACTTTGGAGCCAGATGGCCCAGATAGAACACTGGGGCTGGAGTCAGGAAGAGCCGAGTTCTGGTTCTGAGTTTTGAGACCAAATCTGGTCCCAGACACTGGCTTACTTGTGTGATTCTGGGCAAGTCACTGAAACTCTGCCTGCTTCAGTTTCCTCAACTATACAATGGGCATCTCTCAGCGTTGTTTCAAGGATCAAATGAGATCTTAGTAAAGTGCTTATCTGGATGCCTGGAACATAGAAGACCTTTAATAAGTGCTAATTTTCTTCCCCTTTTCCAAGAACGTTGGGACTTTGTGAGTTGCTTGGATAGAGTAGATATGAGGCAAAATATTTGCTCAGCAATCCCCCTAGTTTCCTGGGAGCATTTACCTACTAATATTACCCTATTGGTATTAAATCCTCCTTAGAGAATATAATAGATGTTGGGCTACCATAATGTGTTTCAGCAGTTGTTAATATATGCTTATGAATGAATCTTTTGTGTGTTAAAGTATTTCTTTAGTAGTGGAGGAAATAAATAGCTGTTTTAAACTTGGCATATATTTTCTATAATTAAGTTCTTTTTTTAAAAGGACTCTGTTAATCCCTTAGGTGGTATAATAACTCTGTTTTGGAGATTTTCCCAGAGTTCTGGGGGTGGGGGCAATGAACCAGAAGGTTAAAGAGAAGCCCAATTCCCTTTTTTGGGGCAGGCTTCCCCAGCATGGTACCTAGTATACATGAGTCCAGAATAGGAATCCTTTTTTGGGGGGAGAAGAATCCTCTGGGCCCAGGGTAACATAAAGAACGTTGCACAGTTCTTGTACTTTCTGTCTCAGCAGAGTTGTGAGGAAAGAGTTTTGTAAATCTTAAAGTGCTAAATCTGAGTTATTTTTATTTGTTAAATATGTTTGGACATGTTCAAAAGAAAGCTAGAAGATAAGCAGGGAACAAATTGGGGAATGGGGAATTAGACTCAACCTATGATTTCATTGGTAAAAAGAACTCTTGATGAGGAAATGCCAATGCAAATTGGCATCTACCCTCCAATTTAGGGTCAGAGAGTTACTTGGGGCACTGAGTGGTTAAATAATTTGCCCAGAGTCACACTGTTAGTATGTGTCAGAGAAGAAACTATACTTACATCTTCCTAACTCTGAAGCCAGTTCCCTCTGGGAAAAAAAAAATGAGACGCTTGCGATATTTCTTTTTTAGAGGAAGAAAAATAAGGAAGGACTTTTTTATTTTTTCAAATGAGGTAGCACCAGATATATTCTGAGAGGAGTTTAATCTTGCTATTCTCAGCTTGCAGAAGATGATATTAAACACTCCCTTTTTCAGTAGATTAGCACTTGACCTTTTAGGAGAAAAACACTCCAGTGTCCCTGCTTGGCAGGTGAGGTTCATAGCACAACATACACCTTCAGACCAGGGATACCTGCTCACCTGCATCATCTCTCTCTGTGGGATTGGAGGCTTGGGGAAGTACTCTCCTTCTCAGTATTTTTCTGAGACCACTTTTATTCCCTCTGGAGCTGGGGTGAGCTTATTTAAATTACTGGAGCTGTTTTCTGAAATTTAGGGAAGGGATGGAGGGGGTAAATACTCCTCTTGACACTGTGGCAAACAAGGATGGAAAAAAATGTTTCACCCCTACTATGTACTGGTGAAATCTTTTTTCCCCTAATTTTGTGAAAGACCTGTCCATCACAGTATTATAGAATCCCAGATCTGGGAAACACCTTGGAGGTGTTATTATTTCCCTTCATGTGCTGTATATTCTAGTCAAACTAGATGTAATGATTCCTTCCTGAATTAGGCATTACAGTGTATCTTTTGCCTCTCTCCCTGGGCCTTTGCAGGTTCCGCCCCATGCCTGGCATACATCCCCTCCTCCAACTCTGCTTTGTAGAAGTCTGAGCTCCTTTTAGGGCTCAGCACTAATGCCGCTTCGTTAGTGATGCCTTCCTTGATTATCCCATTTGTTATATTTGTTCCCTTCTCAAATTACCTTGTATTTACTCATCTATGTACATCTTTACAGGCATATAATTGATTGAGCCAGAAACTATAAAATTCTTATGTATTTGTTGATTACAAATTTTTTTTTAAAAAGCATTTGATTTAGAAGATGCAGGTACAGATTGTAAAATGCCTCTGTTTGTTGTTTGTTCGTTATAAAAAAAGGATTTGACTCAGCCTCAAAGGTTCTTCTCCAAACAATGTCTCTAAAACATATGTGAAGATCACGTAAGATTCCTTGGCAAATGTAAACTTTTATTATCCCTTTACTTACTACATGACCAGGTACATGCTAAACAAAGGTATTCACCACTGTTATAAAGGTGGTCTTCTTGTTTCTATCTTTACAACATCTCTCATATTCATCTCCTTCTCTCCACTCAGGAAGACCTGAGTTCAAATCTATCCTCAGATGCTAGCTGTATGACTCTGGGCAAGTATTTAACCTCTGATTGCCTCAGTTTCCTCACTTGTAAAGTGAGCATCATACTAGCACCTACCTCCCAGGGTTGTTGTGAAGATCAAATGAGATGATATTTGTAAAACATTTATCACAGTGCTTGGCACACAGTAGGAACATAATAAATGCTTCTTTTCTGCCTCCTCTCCTTCCACTGACATAACTGCCATCTTGTTGCAGGCCCTTATCACCTCACACCTGGACTCTTGGTTGGTTTTTCTGCCTCAGGTTTCTCAGTTCTACCAAGTCATCCTTTACTCAGCTTCCAAACTGATTTCTCCTAAAGACCAGATCTGATCATGTCATCTCTGTACTCAATACAATTCAGTGGTTCCCTATTATCTCTAAGATAAAATATATCAATCCCATGTTCAGCTTCTAAAGTCCTTCATATTCTGGCCCCTTTCTACCTTTCCAGTCTTCTTACTCTGTTCTCTCCTCTAGGTATTCTATGAACCAATAATACTTGCCTTCTTGCTGTTCCTCACCCTTGATTATCTATGCTAGTTATACAAGCAGCTAGGTGGGGCAATGAATAGAGATACAGGCCTAGCATCAGGAAGACCTGAGTTGAAATCCAGCTTCAGACACTTACTAGCAAGTCATTTAACCTCTATCTGCCCCAGTTTCCTCAACTGTAAAATGGGGATAATAGTAGCATCTTTCTACCAGGTTTGTAAAGTGATTAGCACTATGCCCAGCACCTAGTAGGTGCTTAATAAATGCTTGTTCTCTTTCTTCTCATATCCTCATTCATTTCATAACTTCTTAGTAGTTGTCCCCACACCGGTGCCTGAAAAGCTCTCTCCCTGGCTCCTTTCTTCCAGGGCTTACTTCAAAATTCAGCTCAGATTCTACTTTCTGTAGCAGACATTTCCTGACCTTCTTTGCCTAACCCCCAGGGCCTTTCCTCTCGATGACTCTATTTGTGTATATTTCCCATAGATTCCCCCATTGGAATGTGGATTCTGGAGGGCAGGAATTTTATTTGTATCTCCAGCACTTAGCACTTACTACCAGCCTGGCCTATAACAAGTACTTAATAAATGGTTATAGACTAATTGCCATGCTTGAGGTCCAAATAAAAGAGGTCCTCCTTACGCTATTGTTTGTGAATGATATTTTTCTGATTATATCAAGCCCCAGAACATTAAAGGGCCTCCTCCATCAAGATATTCACTAGAGACTGGCCTGATAACCCACCCATAAAGGAAAAACTCAATGACTGCAGGTACTGCAGGTGGACATGGAGAAGAGGTTGAGTTGGATTCCATGTGGGAAATTATATTGAGCATTTAATGATCCCAAGTTGTTTCCAGTACAAAGACCTGCTTTTTTTTTCCTACACAAATGGCCTCTCTATGGATATAAAATATTAGATCATCACTCAATCTGAGGAATTAAAATTATGGGTAAGACAAAGAGCAAGGGAGGGATATGTGATGGGTGTGAGTAAGTTGCAACATATTTCCAGCTATGATTTAACTCAGTAAGTGGCATAAAGATAGGATATGACTGATGATTGGAAAAGGTGAAGAAGTGGATGATTTCAAAAGGTGGTCATTTGGTGAAATGAAAAATAGTCTGAGTCTTCCATTTGTACCCTGGAAGTGTATAAACAGGGGTAGGGAACCTTCGGCCTTGAGGCTACATGTTCTGTGAAGTTTGGATTCAGTCAAAGGGCCATATTTGAGGACCTGGAGGTCCACACGTGGCCTCGAGGCTGAAGGTTCCCCACCCTGGTAAAGTCCACGAAGACCTCAGAGAAGAATTCAAACTTTTAGGGTGGATGGAGGAACTACGGAAGAACATGATCAAGAATGGTGACATCATCAGAGGATACAAGACAGGCACAAGAAAGGCAGAGTATGAGAAGACAAGCTTTGTTGGAGGAAAGACCTCCATTTAGGAGTTCATAGATCCAAGTAAGTAGGTGCATACTATAGCTTTCTAGGAGAATGTAAGTTCCTTGAGGGTAGAGACTGTTGATTGTTTTTGTCTGTTTCCTGGCACCTAGCACAGTGCTTTATAAATCATAGGGACGTAATAAATGTTGTCATTTAGTCCAACCCTTTACCTGAAGGATGAGTTTTCTCTAGTGGTCATCTATTACCTATATAGCAGAGGGTTGACTGCAGGCAAAATTATGAAGGAGGTGAAGCCCATACCCCAAAGTGAACTTTTAGTACTCTCTCCTTTGTTTCTACTTTCCTTCTTCAACCCTGTCATAGGTAATTTCAAACTAACTTGGCTGCTAATTGTGGTGTTCTACTCTAGTCTATTTATTCCAGCAAAGGGTAATAGATTTAGAATTTAGGTGGATGACCTTAGAAGTTCCATATCCCATCTCCTTAAAACTTAGAACTCTTTGAATTATTTAGCTAATAATTTCCCCAAATACTCAGATGCTAATGAATGATAGTGATGATGTTAATGAATGATAATGGTTTAATGTTCTAGGAACTCCCCTTCCCCTCACATTTGCATTTTGATTGGTGACTCTTGGATATACAACTAGCCTGAACCTCTAAAATAATGAATTGCTAATTGTAGAAATCGTAGGTCAGAAGTATAATTATTTGTTGGTTGGGATAGGGGAATGGGCTTTCTGACACCATTAAAATTATGTTATCTGTTGTTGTTCAATCATGTCTGACTCTTTGTATCACTTTAGATTAAAATATGTCAATACTCTCTCTGTGGTTTTCTTGGCAAAGACATTGAAATGGTTTGCCGTTTCCTTCTCCCGTGGATTAAAGCAAACAGAGGTTTAGCTGCTTGTCCAGGGTCACAAACTAAATATCTGAGGCCAAATTTGAACTCAGGTTTTCCTGATTCCAGCCCCAGCTCTGTCCACTGAGCCACCTAGCTACTCATACTCCTCATAAAACCAGCCCTACCATTCACCTACCATCCTCATAGAGAAGTTTCAGTGAGGCATTTAATGTTCAAAAAGCTTTTTCAGCAACTTGGCTAAAATGAGATTTAATTCAACAAACATTTATTAATCGTTTGTTATTTATTAAGGATCTACTATATAGCTACAAGGTACTATGCTAGGCATTGCAGATACAAAAATGAAACAGCTCCTGCCTGTTCTCAAGGAGGTTAAGTTTTACTAAGGGAATTCATCATGTATACAAATGAGTATAGTGCAAGGATACTTCAGGAAGGAGCTTGAACTAACACTTGGGGGAATCAGGGAAAGTTTCTTGAACAAGGTGGCATCTAAGCTGAGATTTGAAGGAAAAAAAGAATTTTGAGATGTGGAGATGAGGAGGGGTTCATTCCATGAGTGAGAAATGATATGTGGAGGAAAGAGTTGGAGTATCAACTTGGGGTAACCTGTGATTCATGTGAATCAATAAGAATTCATCTTAGGCCACTCAAAAGAAAGAGCTGGTTCTATACCAAAATGTAGTTATAATAATATTTAAAAAAAACCAAGTTCATGGATCCCGACTTAAGAACTCCTCCTCTAGGAGTCAGGGGACATCCTTTGGAATGTGTTAGAAACTTCATGTAATATAATTGTGTGTTTATAAAGATACTGTAATTATAGTTATGCTATATATAATGTTCTTCTTTACCCACAAAAGAATCTTTGCTAAACTTAGATGTTAAAAGCAGAAGGTCACTAAGACAAAATACAAAGTAAAATCAAAGAGTAATATCTTTCCTTTCACTGTATTTTTACTTTATTTTTTTTGGGGGGGGTGGTTAGGCAATAGGGTTAAATGACTTGCCCAGGGTCACACAGCTAGTAAGTGTTCTGTGTCTGAGGCCGGATTTGAACTTAGGTCCTCCTGAATCCAGGGACAGTGCTCTATCCCCTGTGCCACCTAGCTGCCCCCGTCTTTTTTACTTTTTTATGGGGGAAAAAGAGAAAGAGAGAGAGGGAGAGAGAGAGGGAGGGGGAGGAAGAGAGAGGGGAGGAGGGAGGGAGAGAGAATGTGAGAGGAGGGAGGGAGGAGGAAGGGGGAGGGAAGGGGAGAGAGACAGAGACAGAGAGACAGAGATGGAGACAGAGAGAGATTGATTTTAAAGGTGATAGGTAGGCGGGCACCTGTGAGACCTATAGTATAGCAAGAAGAGACCTCTTGAGTCCCATGCTTTATTTTCAGTGTTCAGGAGACAGTTCTGTTCCACTGGTTTATCCTGCAGGGCATTTAATAAATACTTTCCTTTTTTTGTGAAGCAGCTCTGGATTGAACCAAATGGATGCAGGAAAGCCAACTGCATTAATCTAGCCTGACTGTTGAAGGGACCATTTGGAAGGCTGGTTTGTGTCATATGGTAAAGGTTGAGGGGATGGTCACCAGTCCAACCCTTTGCTCCTGCCAAGCTGGGTCTCCAACAACTTCTAATCCATTCCAGCCCAATTGAAAACATGTGCTAAGTACATATTAAAAAATATAGCCTCTAAAGGTTCAAAATTTCTTGTGATGCATTTTCCATACCATTTTGATTTAGACAGAAAGAATGATGGTGTTGTGGCCAACAAGCCTGTTTGTGTGTTTGTGTATGTATGTGTGTGTGTGTTCACATATAAAACCTTCCAAGGATAAGAATTCTGAAGCAGGCTTGAGTTATATTGCTGAGAATTGAGGCAGGTGAGGAACCACAGGAAAAAAAAAAGACTCAAAGCAATAAATTGTGAGTGCAAAATCACGGGCTATGCTTTTACCATTTATTATTAATCCCAAATGTTCCAAGTTCCCAGTCTTGTTAGAAATGGTCGCTTTGTCTGCATTTGTTGTGTCTGTTGGAGTGGATCAAAGTGGTCCACGCTGCACCTAGGTTTCTCTGAGGCCTCGCTCCTGAGTGTGTTAGCTTGGCTTTCAGCCCACGATCTGCCTTGACCATCAATTTCTTTGTGATTCCTGCCTTCTGACTTTTTGTGGAAAAGATAGCTGTAACTCTGCAAAGGGCATTGTAGTGAAAGAAGCATCAGACTTGGTATTCAGCAGAGACATGGGTACAAATTCTACCTCTACCACCTATTAGCTGTGTATGATCATGGCCAAGTCACTTAACCACTCTGAGCCTCAGTTTCCTGATCTATAAAATGGAGATAAGAATGTCTTTGGTATTTACTTACAAGATTGTCCCGAGTCTCAAATAAGACATTATTTAAAGCACTTTGTAGGTCTTAAAGCACTACATACATGTCAGTTGTGTTTTTTTTTTTTCCCTTTCAATTATGGGTCAGGTACTTACTTCCTACGTACAGAAGAAATGTTATATACAGAACGCTCACACATGTGTATTTGACCAGAATAAACTTAAACACACAGTAGTACTGTTGTTATTCTCTTCTGTGAGATTGATGCTTAAAATTATCTAAACAGTTATCCACTGTTAGGATTCTCTTAGATAGAGCTGCTTCAGATATTGTTCCGCTGATAATTCTTTGAGGGCTGGGACTGTTTTATTTCTGGCTTTGTATCCCTAGCTGCTAGCACACTGCCTGGGGCATTGTAGCGATTTATTCAATGCTTGTTGATTGATTTATTTCTCTCTTTAGTCCCACCTGGGATTAGGGTCAAGGGCAACACTGAATTGGACAATGATGTAGGCTTGGTAGGCTGGTCAGTGTGAGGGTGTTTCTAAGAGTTCTGGTGATGAGGGGCTAGAAACAGAGGGATGAATTAGGTCAAAGAGTTTGGTGTCACCAGACAGTAGGTAGAAGGGGTCAGAACTGTAAGAGCTGGATTGGCTATGACAGAGGTAGGGAACCTGCAGTCTCGAGGCCACGTGTGGCCCTCTAGGTCCTCAAGTGTGACTCTTTGGCTAAATCCAGACTTCACAGAACAAATCCCTTAATAAAAGAATTTGTTCTGTGAAACTTGGACTCAGTCAAAAGGTAGCACTCGGATACCTAGAGGGCCACATGTGGCCTCAAGGCCACAGATTCCCTTCCCCCGCGCTATGTGGTATCATCAGGATCCAAAGGACAAAATGGGCAAAGGTGTCCTGGGGTCAGAGTAAAGGATTGTGTCGTTCTATATCTATCTCTTCTTCCTTTTCTGGTTAGACTCTTTGAGAGGGCTATCAACAATCAATGTCTCCACTTCCTTTTCTTTCACTCTCTTCTAAACTTGCTATGATCCAGCTCCTGACCTCATCCTTCTATTGAAACACCCCTCTCCCAAGTTACCAATGATCTCTTAATTGCCAAATCTAGCGCCGTTTTCTCAATCCTCATCTTTCTTGACCACTTGCCCTCTTGTTGATACTCTGTTTTCTTTAGTTTTTCATGACGCTACTCTCTCCTGCTTCTCCTCCCACCTTTCTAACTTCTCCTTCTCAGTCTCTTTTGCTGGATCTTCATCCAGATCATGTCTGCTAACCATGGGTATCCCCTGAGGCTCCCCCTATCTTCTAGATTATTTGGTGATCTCATTAGTTCCCATGGATTCAACTATCATTTCTACGCATATTATTCTCAGATATATTTGTCCAGCCTGAGCCTCTTGTCTGACCTCTAGTCTCAGTTACCTATTGGATATCTTGAATTGAATGTTTCCTAAACATCTTAAACTCAACATTTCCAAAACTGACCTCATCTTTTCCTCCCAACTCTCCCCTTTTCCTAACTTCTCTATTATTGTCAATGGTACAATAACCTCCCAGTCATCCAGACTTGCAACCTAGGTGTTATCATTGACTCTTCACTCTCCCTTGCCTGCCATCTTCAATTTGTTGTCACATCCTGTCAATATTACCTTCATAACATCTCTACCATATACCTCTTTCTCTTTCTCTGACATCACTATTACACTGGTAGAGGCTCTCACCACCTCATACCTGGACTATTATTTCAATAGCCTGCTGGTTGGTCTCTCTGCCTTGATTCTTTCCCTACTCAGTCCCATCATCCACTCAATTGTCAACATGATCATCCTAAAGAATTAGTTTGACTATGTCACTCTCCAACACTCCTAACCATGCCCTCATTCAATTAACTCCATTGGCTTCCTCTTGTACCTAGTATCAAATATAAAATCTTCTGTTTGGCTTTTAAATCCTTCTGTAAACTGGCCCCTTCCTACCTTTCCAGTCTTGCACCTTATCTTTGTCTTTCCCCACCATCTACTGTGCGATTCAGTGACACTAGGCTCTTTGCTGTTCCTTGCATACTTTACTCTTATTTCCTGACTGGGCATTTTCATTGGCTGTTGCCCATGCCCAGAACACTCTCTCTCCCTATCTCTGCCTTCTAACTTTCCAAGTTTCAGCCAGTATTGCTTTCCCCAGTCCTCTTTTTTTTTTAATTTTTATTTTAGAGGCAATGGGGGTTAAGTGACTTGCTCAGGGTCACACAGCTATAGGTAATAAGTGTCTGAAGTTGGATTTGAACTCAGGTCCTCCTGACTCCAGGGCTGGTGCTCTATCCACTGTACCATCTAGCTCCTCCCTGCCTTCCAATCCTCTTAATCTTAGTCTCTTTCCTCTGAGATTATCTCCAATTTATTCTGTGGCTCAATTTACTCTAGTGGCCTAGAGTCAGAAAGACCTGAGTTCACATTCAACCTCAGTCACACAGCTAGATGTGTGACCTTGTGACTTGTCATTAAATGTCTGATTGCCTTAGTTTCCTTATCTGTAAAATGGGGATAATAATAGTACCTACCTCCTAGAGTTATTGTGAAAATCAGTTGAGATAATATTTATAAAGCACTTAGCATAGTACCTGGCACATAGTAGGCACTATAAAAATGTTAGCTATTATTATTATTACATAGTTATTTGCATGTTATTGCCCCTACTAGAATGAGCAACTTGATAGCAAGGCTCCCCCCCGCTTCTCTTTGTATCCCCAGTGTTTAGTACAGTGTTGGGCACATAGTAGGTCCTTATCAAATGCTTGCTGACTGACTAACTAACCTAATTTCCCTTGACTTTCTGCCAAAGTCTAAGCTATGGTCAGGTCTCTACCGCTGCTGCCATCAACCACCCTGGAAATGATGATGCTTGTGTGGTGGCATCTACCTTACAGGGCTGTTACAAGGATCAAAGGAGGTAATGCGTATGGAAGTACTTTAAAGTCTCTACAATATACACAAGTGCAAAACATGAAGTATTATGATGTGGTCTATTTTCTTAGAGGAAGCTTCATTGGCAGCCTTTAGCACAACATTTTAAAAACAATTAAAAAACTTGGAGCCCATAATATTTTCACTGGCTTAACATTTTTTGATGGTGTGCCTTCCTCCTCTCCATCCCTGTGGTCCCATTTCCCAATGTCATAGGGCAAATACCTGCTTCAGTACTTTATTGAAGAAGCAATCTCCATGATGCACGTATTCTCTCCATTGGTACAGTTCACAACTCATCATCTGTACCTTCTCACTTTGTGAGATTTATGTCTGTGTTCACCCATCAAATGCTCTGCAGGGGTTCCATCCGATGTGCTGGAGGCCTTCCTCCAGATCTTTTAACATTTATGCCGGTGAAGCATTCACATTGTCCCTCTGTTATTCTTGTCATGTGACTGACCAGAACCGGATCAGCTCTTTTTCTTCATTTCCTCGACAATATCTTCAGGGATAATACGTATTGTCACATGTTTCAGATTCAGAGCTGGAAAGGTCTCTAGTGATGGTGAAGTCCAACCCTCTCATTTATGAGGTGAGTAAACTGAGGACTAGAGAAGCTAATTGACTATTATTGCACAGTCAAATGTGATACACTTTTTACATTTGTCACATAGGCAGGAACTGTCAGAACTAACCATATTATTACTTTGAGCCAAAGCAATTAATAATAATAATAATAATGATAGCACTTATATAGCACTCTAAGATTTGCAAATCTTAAGTATTTCATTTCATCCTTACAAGGCTGGGAGTTAGGTGCTATTATCATTTCCATTTTACAGATGAGGAAACTAAGATTAAATGATTTACCCAGAGTCATTCAGTAGTAAATATGTGAGGCAGGATTTGAATTCAGGTCTTTCTGATTCAAAGTCCAGCATGTGAATACCTGCACTACCTAGCTAGTTCTTTGGCTCTAAATCCAGTTCTCTTTCCACTAAGCCAATCTCTCTGTAAACACCCCCCCCAACAAAAAAATCAAAACCAAAAAAAAAGTCCAAATACATTCTTGAAAGTTATTCAACCCCCTCCCCTATTCTCTTCTTCCATAAGACTGACCCCTTTCCTCCACTCTCCCCTGCCTCAATTCAAAATAAGAACTATGGCACCAGTGACTTGGGTAAATTTTTTGATTATAAATAAGTTTTATTTGTTTGTTATATCATTTCCTTTAGATCGCTGGGTCTATGGGCTGATATTCATAACTGCCTTAATAGGTTAGAGGGAAAAAGAATAGAATTTAAAATTTAAAAAAGTATCCATATCACATCATATCAACAGGTTGACAGAAGATCGTAGCCTTTTTGGTATTTGATCTATGGTATTTAGCCAAAAGTGGGGAAAAACAACCTCTGAATATTATGGTGGCAAAGCACCATTTTGTTTTATTTCTTGATATAATTTTAAAGCAATTTGACTGTGTGGGTTGCTGGCCACAGCAACTCTTTGCTAAGTGTCTAAATTAGCCAAGAAAACTGAATCCAGTTACTCTTCATCATAGAGTAGGCCACCTCAGTTTTTCATTTGAATCTTCCACTAAGAAACCTCTAAGACAAATAGTGACCACAAATCATGAAGCAAGTGGAGGTTGGGGCAGAGTGGTGAGTTGAAGACAGGCAAACAGCCAAAGGCAAGTACGGTAGAGTCGGAAGTGTATGTCGTCGTGACGTTAGAAGATCTGAGTTTGAGTCTTGGATCCATCACTTACTAGAGATGTGATGATGTTGGCCAAATATTTAACATCTCTGAGCCTCCGTCTTCTAACCTGTAAAATGGTCTATCTACTTCATAGAATCAGGCAGTAGGGATGGCATGGTAGAAAGAGTACTGGGCCTGGAGTTGGGAAGACTCATCTTCCCTAGTTCAAAATCTGGCCTCAGACACTTACTAGCTATGTGACCCCAGATAAGTCACTTAATCCTGTTTACCTCAGTTTCCTCATCTGTAAAATGAGCTGGAGAAGGAAATGGCAAACCACTCCAGTATCCTTGCCAAGAAAACCCCAAATGGGGTCACAAAGAGTTGGACGTGGCTGAAAATGACCAAATAACAACAACTTCATAGGATTGTTGTATGGACCAAATGAGATGTATATATTCACATAAGGATAAATTCACTTTGTAATCATAAGCACTATATACATGTGAGCACTATACAGATATAAACATAAGGTTAAATATACATAATGCAGAAGTTGGTGGTAGCAGCCTACAGCTGGGAAGTTGATGCCAGGTAATCAGGGAGAACAGCAGAAATTGTTGTACCCGTGAAAAGGATTTCAAACTGTAGCAAATCCTGCTTCTGACAGGAAGCCTTTTAAACTCTTTTTGCCAAAACTAGAACAAACAACTGACCTTTGGGGGCATAAAGAGCCAGGGAGTGTGGAAATACCTGTGACTGTAGGACAGCAACTTGTCCCACTTGGTACCAATGATTTCATACCCGGCAGATGTAACTTTCTCCCCGACCCAGCAAAACCACGGTTTGGTAACAATCACATCGGAACAATACATTGTAGTAAATGAATTCTGGAGTACTATGGGGCTAGGATTACAGAGGATGCTTCTCAAATGATGATACCCCTAGTGCCTGCACTCATGGAGTCCTGGAGCGAGTATAGGGATTGGGTTTGGGGTGGGGTGCAAGAGCTGAAGGGAAGAATTTAGCAGTTGTTAGGGCATTTTCCACGAGCAGTTTCATAGCTAGAAACAGATGCTCTGGACTGTCTGCTAGCCAATAGTATAATGTAAAAAACATTTAAAAATATCCTTCAAAGCATTTTTTGCTTTGCTCCTCATTTCCCAGTAGCGTCTCTCTCATGCTTGAAAAATGGAGGAGAAATCCGTTTCCTTCTATCCCACCTTTGGGAGTTTTAGAGCAACTTTTGGTAAAGTCATCTTAGTATACGTTCTTGTTGGCCCACGATGGGTACTTTTTTCTTGTTTCATCTCTGTCTTCTGTTGCAAAACTGATTCTTAGAACTGTGCAAAGGAGCTCGGAGAGCCTTGGCAGTTCGCTCTTGGTGACATACTATAGAACTTGTCCACAGGAGCTAAAAGGATTGAATTATTTCCCAGTTGTCTTGTGTTTGGAGTGGTGGCTTAAAAAGAAGTATGTAGGGTACATGGGGAATTGGCATCTTTCACCTTCAGCCCAGGCAATAGTGATTGGTTATTCTTTCAGGGCTTGGATGTGTGGTCTTGTAGGACCCAGAATTGGTGCTTGATTCAGGAGGGCACATAGGAAGAAGAGAAATGGAGAACTATTGGCATCAGTGTCTTTTTTTTTTCTTTTCTAATTATTAAAGCATGCCATATTTGACTATTTAGAATCATGAAATTTTAGAGATACACAGGGCTGGAGATCATCTAATTCATGAAAGGGCAGCTATGGAATAGAGATAAATAAAGAGGCACAGAGAGGTTAAGTACTCACGGTCACCCAGCTAAGCACTAGATACTGGCCTTCTGCCTCTTTGTCCAGTATCTTTTCCACTGCTTCACTCTACTCTCCTAACCCATCCTTCTGGATCAGTGAAAAGAACGGGTTCAGTTGCCCTTTCCACGTCTTCTTTAATTACCTTGATAGGTTCAGTGTGCCAATCTCAGATCTTTGTTTCTTGGTAGGTACTCCAAGGGCATTCATGACAGGCCCTGGCTCCTCCCACTTTAAATTCCACTTTCTGTAACTTGGTATATATACACTTCCCTTCAAACAAGTGCAGAAAGGATTTTGGAATTCAACAGAATATGGTCTTAGAGATTACTGATTCTGGAAAAGCTCAAGCTGAAAAATGGGAATGATTTAGAGAAAATCAGATATAAACCACAAAGACTCTCACTCTGCCAGATAGTAAAAACAAACCCATTGATCCTGTTATTTTAGCTGGAGTATGTTGTTTTGCACATGCTGTCTGTAACTACCACGTATCTCTTCCTATCTTCCCTTTTTTCATTCTTTACTCACATAAATAAAACTAGTATTTTCACAAATTGCTAGTGCTTCTCTTTCAGATTTAAAGAGGCAATGTAGTTTACTGAAAAGAATTCTGGACTTGGGATCAGATGACCTGAATCTGAGTCCTGGTGCTACTTCTTTTTTTAGGCAAGGCAATTGGCGTTAGGTGACTTGCCCAGGCTCACACAGTTAGTAAGTGTTGTGTTTGAGGCTGGATTTGAACAGGGCTGGGTCTAGGGCCAGTGCTCTATCTATTGGGCCACCTAACTGCCCCCTGGTGTTACTTCTTGTTAGCTATGTGACCTCAAGCAAATCGCTTACCCTCTCTGTGGAGGCTTATTGATCTGTACAAGTTGATTAAACCCCACTGAGGTAGATTAGTACTAAAATGAGGGAGCTGGACTAGATGATCTCTAATGTTGCTTCCGCCTTTGACATTCCATCATCCTTTACAGGAAAGGTTGCCTCACTAATGATAGCTAATATTTACATAGTGTTTTAAGATTTTTAAAGCTCTTTAGCAATATTATCTTATTTGTTCCTCACAACAACCTAGGAGGTAGGTTCAATTATTATTCCCATTTTACAGAAGAGGAAACTGAGGCAGAGGTCAAGTTGGTCACACAACTGTTAAGTGCCTGAGGCCTCATTTGAACTCAAGTCTTCCTGACTCTAGGAACAGTGCTCTACCCACTGCACCACCTAGCTGCCCACTAGAGGCATATTTTGCCTCATTACCATGTCACTTCAATCCATTCTTCTATTGGGATGGAAACTCTCTACTGCTTCCACTCCTCATCTTTGCCACTTAGCTGGGAGCGCTTTAGTATCTCCCGGGGAAGGTGGTTTGAGTCTTTCCACCAAGTTTGGGGCTTAGTTGTGGCATTAAAGTCCTATAGTTTCCATTGGTCAGTCCTGTTTTTTTAAATGATTGATATCTTTTATTTTTACATTACCTTAATATCCAACTATATGCCTGCCTACTTTTCTGAGAGAACCATCACTTGTAACAAAGACTGAAAGAGAAATCAGAAAAAAAAGGAAAAAAAAAGCAAAACTAACCAATACATTATCTGAGTCTGACAGTCCCCTGCCTTGGCAAAGAAGGGAGGGAGGTCCATTTTCTCATCTTTTACTTGTAGATAAGGTTGGACATTATTATTATACAGCATTCAGTGTTGTTTTTTCTATTTACATCATTGTAGACTCTTTACGTATTATTTCCCTGGTTCTACTTCCTTTACTTTGCATCAGTTCATATACAAGTTCCCTTGTTTCTTTCTATTCATAATTTCTTATGGCAAAGTAATATTCCATTAATTTGTATACCACAGTTTGTTTCATCATCTCTCATTTGATGGCATCTGGATTATTTCAGTTTCTTTGCCACTACAAATAGGGCTGCCATCAATATTTTGGTGCATATTGGACCTTTCTTTCCATCTCTGATCTCCTTTGAATATATACCCAGCAGGGGGAATCCCTGAGTCAAAGGGTATGGACATTTTAGTTATTATCTTAGCATAATTCCAAATCATTTTCCAGAATGGTTAAACAACACAATTCCACCTCCTAACCATAGCCCCTCCAAAACTATCCCTGGCTATGTTCATCCCTTGCAGTTGGCTAGGTGGGAGGTAAAACCTGAGTTCTTTTAATTTGCATTTTCATTATTATTAGAGATTTGGAGCAATGTTTCACATCATTGTTAATAATTTGCAACTCTTCTTTTGAGAACTGTCCAGATTCTGGGACCACTTCTACACTTGGGAATGGTTCTGACCCAACTATTTTACCACTGTTCGTCCTCATCAGCTTTGTCTATTGTGTTCAGCCTTTTCCATGGTGGCATTTTCCCTTGTTAAATAAGTTGTTTTTTTTTTTTTTTGATGCATTCTCCAGTCATTGCGTTTGGTTTACTTTTGATCCAAGAACAATGGTCTGAAGTTGTGGAGAAAATGATACACCAGACAAGATTTGATTATTCCCGATTTATAGCCAAATTCAGGGGTTTAAAATTTTTTGAGTAACGAAACCAGAAATGGAAGACTCCAACCACTGAAATCAAACCTTTGTCAGATACATAAAATAACCCAAGTCATCTGCTCAGGATTTTCTGCTGTGCTTCTCCCAAGTTAAAAGCTAAAATTTTACCTCCAGTTTAATTTTTTCCTCTCCTCTTTTTGCTAATTTAAAGAAATATCAACATCTAGAATTCGCATTCTATGTTTTGGAAAATTTATTCAACTTTTGTCATACAAAAGTGTTATAGACCTTCCTAGTCTGTCTTATAAATGGAACCCATACTTCTCCAAATGGCTTTGGGATATAGTTAGACCACATCAATGAAAGCCTTGTTCTGATTGCCTCTGGAGGGGTGAGGATTAGGGGAAACCGATTTCTGCTTGTTTTGGAAAAGTGTTAGTAAGCACATGACTTTCTAATTTTGATTGATTCATGGACAGATATTTTTTGGGGGATAAATGAGCTTTACTGATGCATTTTGCTTTTACATTATTGTCATTTCCAGCTGGGGCAGGTAGGTGGAACAGTGTATAGAGTGCCAGGCCTGAAGTCAGGAAGACCTGAGTTCAAATGTGGCCTGACACTTGCTAGCTGTGTGACCCTGGGCAAGTGACTTCATACTGTTTGCCTCAATTTCTTTATCTGTAAAATAAGCTGGAGAAGGAAATGGGAAACCATTCTTCTCTGACAGGAAAACCTCAAATGGGATCATGAAGTGTCGGATGCAACTGAAATAACTGAACAAGTAACAAACACATTAGCAGGGATACTAATTTTTACATATTAGTTTGGAAATTAAGGATCAAAGCTCTGAGAGAAGTAGGCAGGAACTGACGAATATGGTATAATGAAAGATTAGAAAGTAGGGGCATGTGGTGAGTGAGGCAAGAGCATGAAGATGCTAAGAAACTGGGTGATCTCTGAAAGGGGCAGTTTTAAGTCATTGTGAAAAAACTGCTTGTTTCATAATTTTGTCTGGGTCTGCTGAACTTTTGCTTTAAAATGATTTATTGAGATTTCCTGTCTCTGTACTTTTGTTCACACCATTCCCCCAGCTTGAAATAAATTCCTTCTTCTTTACTGATCCAAATCTTACTTATCCTTCAAGACTCAATTCAAATTCCATCTCTTCTACGAAGTTTTTTCCAAACCACTTCAGCTCATAGTGACTTTTTCTTCCTCTGAATGGATAGCACTTATCTCTTATTTGTCAACTAATCATGGACTGCCTTGTGAAATTACTTCTGTTTTTGACATTTTTTTTCTTTTTGGGTTTTATTATTATTTAGGGCAGCTAGGTTGTGCAGTGGGTAGAGTGCCAGGCCTGGAATCAGGAAGTCTCTTCTTCCTGAATTCAAATCTGGCCTCAGACCCTTATTACTAGCTGTGTGACTGTGGGAAAGTCACTTAACCCTGTTTGCCTCAGTTTCCTCATCTGTGAAATGAGCTGGGGAAGGAAATGGCAAACCACTTTGGTATTGTTGCCAAGAAAATGCCAAATGGGGTCATGAAGAATCAGACACAACTGAGAAATGACTCAACAACAATTATTATTATACTTTTGTATGGATATCATCTTTTCTCTGGCTAGACTATAAATTTCTTGGAGGTGGGACTCATTTATTTTTATTCCTTAAAGTATCTGATAATGTTTTGCCTATAATAAATGGATGCTCAATAAATATTTGTCAATAGATTAGTTGATATGTGGTAGCAAAATGATAATCTCTATATCCGATTTCTGCAAACAAGAAGGAAATTTTTATTTTCCTTCTGAGTAGGAAAAGAGGGGGCTAAGTCAAATTGCTGATTATTTGGGTGACAAGAAGGAGAACAGAAGAAGTTTACTTTTTCCAATGCATGTTGAAGTAGGTATAGCCATAACTGATTAGGAACTATATTTCCTGTGAGGTCTCAGACCCTAATTCAGGGCTGATGGCGGAGGGTTGAGATTTCAAATTTTTACTGAGTGCTATACAGGCAATGAGAAAAATTGTCACAATGAGGAAGAGGGAGTAGAAGGAGAAAATAGAAGCGTAGCTATAGGGGACAGACAGGAACTGACCAGAACTAAGGCAAAGAACTGATTAGATAAACAGACTGTCAGCTAAAATATAGGGGACATACCAACAGAGCTGTCAGGGCTTTGTGCTATTTTCCTGTTTGCAGGTGGAAATCTGAATAAAGGAGACCTCTCTCTGGAGACAATGTTAGGGAAAAGTCGAATAGAAATTTATTCATTTGAGAAATGGTTCCTAAGAATGTCTTTAATTTTTTTGTTTCTTTTTTTTTTCTTGTTCCAAGTTAGTATTTTTGATGATTCTATAGTATTGTTTGCCTGTTAGCAGGCTAAGCACTGAATATTTAGGTCTAAGTTGACTTTAGATGTCTCCAGAGTCACACTGGGGTGGGAATTTGAGCTACATGTGGTACACTTACAAGAAAATACCTACTGTGAACATGAACCTAAGAATACAAGGTTGACCCAGCAATAGCACTTCTAGGGCTATATCCCAAAGAGATCACACAAATGGGAAAAGGACCCACATGTACAAAAATATTCATAGCAGCTCTTTTTGTGGTGGCAAAGAATTGGAAATTGAGGGGGTGTCCATCAATTGGGGAATGGCTGAGCAAGTTGTGGTATATGAATGTGATGGAATACTATTGTGCTATAAGAAATGATGAACAGGCTGACTTCAGAAAAACCTGGAAAGACTTGTATGGTCTGATGCTGAGTGAAGTGAGCAGAACCAAGAGAACATTGTACACAATAACAGCCACGTTGTGTGATGACTAATATTGATAAACTTAACCCTTCCTGGCAATACAAGGATCTAAGATATCTCTAGAGACCTTGTGATGGAAAATGTTATCCACATCCAAAGAAAGAACTATGGAAGTCGACTTGCTATTTTTTTTTCTCTTCTGTTGAGTTTTGTTTCCTCTTTCTGATGGTTCCTCCTACTGGTTTTAATTTTTACTTACATCACTAATGTGAAAATATGTTTAATATGAATGTAAATGTATAGCCTGTCTCAGATTGTGCACCATCTTGGGGAGGGCGGTGGGGAGGAAGGGTGAGAAAATTTTTAAACTCAAAAGCATATGGAAGTGATTATTGATAAATCAAAATAAATTAATAAACAAAGAAAAAAAAGATTAACACAAAGTCAAGGGTTTTTAACAGTGCTGCTTTTGTGTGTCCATTTTAATTATCTTGGTTGTAGACTGACCAAATTTTTAACTACTTTAAAGAAATAGCCATTAATCATTATTAAATCACTACATTCATGGCTCAATGAAAACAAGTAGTAATGTTTTATTATTTAAAATATTAAAAAAAGTTTGAAAAATACCTTATGTCAAACATAATAATAAAGCAATTGGGCCTTGCTTTGTAAAATTTTTTTTTTTTAAATAGAAGTAGAGTAAACAAGTGTTCTACCTTGTTTTTCTGTAAAACTGAAAGATAATATTTAACTTATTATACTCATATAACTCTATGTGTATCTATATATTATGTATGTGTATATGTATATGCTATATTATACATGTTTGTAGATGTATATGTATATACTTGCGAATATGTGTATATTTATATATTTGTATATATGCATGTGTATGTATATATTATATGTGTGTACATGTGAGTGTAAAAAAAAATAAATGAGGACACCTTTTGTTAAAAAAAAAAAGAATACAAGGAATTAGTGCTAGCTAGTTCATTGGCAACACCTAAGACCAAATCTCAAATTTTTAGAGACTTTATGAAGTAAAAATTTAATTTCAAATAAATAAGTTAGAAGAAAATATTAGGTAGAATGTGACAATTTTCACAGACTATAAACAGTTCATCTGATTTGGCTTCTTTGTCTGTAGCAGTAAGTAGTAGTTGGCTACTTTATCTTTGAAAATATGCTCATTTTCAGCCACCCACTGAGGTGAGAAAATTCTTTTTCTTTTCAGAACATCAACAATTTATGTTCCAAAGCTGCAGAGTGGGTTTAACTTTGTAAATTTGGACCCTTAATGGTACTCTAATCTCAATAATTGACCATTGCTTTTGCCTCAGGGATTTCCCTTTATCCTCATTATGATAACTTTGAGCAATATTTCACCCCATATCTGTGGGCTTGAGTTTCATGTATCATTTTGCTTCTGTATCCTTGTTTAGACTTTTCTGATTTTCTATCAGTAGCTGCTGCTAAAAGCTGCAGAATTCACCACAGGGGGGCTCTCAAATCCTGCTGAAGTGCCCCTGGTTAAATATCTCTGCTCATATTTTTTGTTTCTTTTCAATTTTCTCCACAGTGATCAAGGATGAGCAAAAAGGCTATGTTTCTTATTTCTCAACCATTTTCAGAATATGTTGTTAAGACCTCTGGGCTCATTTGACTTTCCTGTTCCATGGGAAAATCTGTGTTGGGAGTATTTTCATTTACTTTGATAAAGGAAAATTGCTAATCCCAGCACTTAGCACAATTCCTGGTATATATTATGGTGAATGGTACCATATGGTATAGTATAGTATGGTATGTAGACCAGCCAGCATGAATTTCTCATATATTTGGGTTCATGTTCATAGGGAATACATGTAACTATACATATTTTCCTTGATAATTTCTTGAAAGATGAGTCTAGACTCTTTTTTTGATCATGGCTTTCAGATAGTCCAATAATTTTAAAATTTATCTCTCCTGGATCTATTTTCCAGTTCAGTTGTTTTTCCAATGAGATATTTCACATTGTTTTCTATTTTTTCATTCTTTTGAGTTTGTTTTACAGTGTCTTGATTTCTCATAAAGTCACTAGCTTCTCATAAAGTCACTCTAATTTTTAAGGAAGTATTTTCTTCAGTAAGCTTTTGGGCTTCCTTTTCCATTTGGCCACTTTTGCTTTTTAAGGCATTCTCCTCATTGGCTTTTTGGACCTCTTTTGCCGTTTGGGTTAGGCTATTTTTTTAAGGTGTTATTTTCTTCAGTATTTTTTTGGGTCTCCTTTAGCAAGCTGTTGACTTATTTTTCATGATTTTCTTACATCACTTGCAGTTTTTCCTCTACTTCTCTTACTTGCTTCTCAAAATCCTTTTTGAGCTCTTCTATGGCCTGGGACCAATTCATATTTTTCTTGGAGGCTTTGGATGTGGGAGCTTTGACTTTGTTGTCTTCTTCTGGTTGTATGTTTTGATCTTCTTTGTCATCAAAGTAAGATTCTATGATTTGACTCTTTTTGTGATGCTTGCTCATGATCCCAGCTAATTACTTGAGTTATAAACTCTTTGTTAAGGTAGGGGTCTGCTTCCAGTGTGGAGAATGTACTGCCCCAGGCTTTGGGGGTTTTGTGCAGCTGTTTTTAGAGCTATTTCTAGGGACCTGCAAATTTTCAGTTCTTCCAAGGTGCTATGATCAAGGGTGAGGTGTTTACTCCTTTTTTGGCCTGTGCTCTGATCTATGAGTGACCACAAGCACTTTTCTGCTTTGGAACTGTGAGGAGGATTTCCTCTCCATTGCCACTACAAGCTCCACCATGCCAGCACTCCTTTTCCCCCCAGGACTGCTACCCAGAACTGTGACCCAGATCCAAGCATGGGCAAAGCAAGAGAATCCTGCACCAGCAGAGAGATTCCTGCTATCCCCCTCTGATCAGCCACTCAATTCCCCCTTAGTCTATGGACTGGGAGCTCTGGAGACAGGCACTGCCCTGGGGCCACGCTTGGGGAGTGAGGCTGGGACCCCATACTTCTCTCTCTCCGCAGACACAGACTTTCCTATTGACCTTCTAAGATGTCTTTGGTCTTCGTGGGTTGAGAAGTCTGGAATCTGCCACAGCTGCCTGTGATTTAGTCCTCTGAGGCCTGCTCCAGGTTCGCTGTGACCTGCACACCCAAGCTGCACTGTGCTCTTCTCCCATCCAAGTGCGATATACCTTTCTGATCAACCATCCAGGTTGTCTTGGGCTGGAAATTTGTTTCACTCTGTATTTTTGTGAATTCTGCTGCTTTAGAATTTGTTTGGAGCCATTTTTTACAGGTATTTGGAGGAGTTTTGGGGAGAGCTAAAGTGAGTCACTGCTTTTACTCTGCCATTTTGGCTCTGTAACTATACATATTAAACCACTGCTTAATAAATGCTAGTTAATAAATAAACCTTAATAAATAGGTAAGTACTATTATTATTTCCATTTTATAGAGGAGAAAACTGAGGCAGATGGAGGTTAAGTGACTGACTAGTTGGAGAAAGATATCTGATTAGCTGCAGAAATATTCCTAAGATATGAAATTAGAGGACCTAGTTTTATAGTTTGAATCCTTTCTGTACCACTTAGTGCATGTGTATGACTTCCACAAAATCTTTGGACCTGGGTTTCCTCATTTGTAATATTCAAGGTGCTGTATCAAATGACCTCTAAAATCTCTTCTAGCTTTAAATTATGTGATCAAGATTTCCTCCTGGGGGGCAGCTAGGAGATGCAGTGGATAGAGCACCAGCCCTGAAGTCAGGAGGACCTGAGTTCAAATCTGACCTCAGACCAAACACCTGACACTTACTAGCTGTGTGACCCTGGGCAAGTCACTTAACCCCAATTGCCTAAAAAAAAAAAGATTTCTTCCTAGAAGCTAGTATAAATTTAAACTTGGAGTGTTTGTAATGGCTAAAAAAAGGTCATTGTCTCTTAAAAATTTCCCATTGAATTCTGTGCCAGAGAAAGGACATAATTTATCTAATTATTATACCCATTATTTACCCAATAACAACAAAAAACCCCCTCTCATCTCTCAAAAGTTTCCTTTTAAAGTGACCTCATAGACCTTGCTTGTCATAACAATAATGTTAATTTTTAGGAGGCAGTGAGGTATAGAACATTGAACTTGGAGTCAGAAAATCTGTTTTTTTTTGTTTGTTTTTCGTTAGTAAGTCTTTCAACAATTGTTCATTAAGTGTTTACTATTTGACATGCAGTTAGCTAAGTGCTGGGGATATACAGAAAGGCAAAAAAGAAAAGGTCATACTTTCTTTTTTTTTTTAACTTTTAATTTTTGTAATTTATTTTATTTTATTTTATTTTTTTCAAAGGTCCTACTTTCAAGGACCTGAATGTTAATGCAGGAGACAACATATAAATACTATTTACAAGTTATGTGACTTTGGGCAAATCAGTAAGGGCCTTATGAGCTATAGTTAATAATAATAATAATAGCTGGTATATATATAAGACATTAAGGTTTATAAAATACTTTACAAATATTATTTCATTTTATCTTTAAAACAACCCTGGGAAGTAGGTGCTATTATTATTTCCATTTTATAGGTGAGAAAACTGAGGCAGATGGAGGTTAACTGGCTTGCTCAGGATCTAGTTAAATGTCTGAGGCCAGATTGGAATTTGTTTTTTTCTTCAGATCTGGTCTAGCTATTTAGCACAATGCGTACTCAAATAAGAACCCCTTCCACAACATATTCATAAAGCAGTCTCTTTGCCTTGATTTGAAGAGCTCAAAGGAGGGGAAACACATCAGTTCTGAAGGTGGCTTACTCTATTTTTGAATAGCTTTAATTTTGAAGTTTTCCTTTACATCAAATCTAAAATCCTACCTTCTACAGGAAGCCTTTCTCAATTGTTTTTTATTTTAGTACCTTCCCTCTGTTGTTTATTTCTAACTTATCCTATATATAATATGGCATCTGAAATTAAATGGGTATTTCTGATGATACCTAAGTTAGAATAAAGTGGGTCTATGAAGCTTTGAGTCCTGGACTCTGCCTCTTTTAATGAATCTCTTGGCTGTGATCATTCTTCTCAATGATTCTCACTGAATCATTCTTCTCGAAGTCCAAAAAACCTTTTTTAAATGAATTGTTATCTTCTCCTCAGACCCTTATACTTGTGAGGTTGTCATTTTGGATTTATTTTATCCCTTTTAAATGTTATCTTACTTGATCCAGCCAAATGTTCTAGCTTGTTAAGATATTCTTCAATCCTGATTCTATCATCTGGAGTACCTATGTATCCTAGATTTATGTTATCTACATATTTGAGAAAATCATCTATACCTTTATCTAAGTCATTGATAAAAAATGTTTAGCACAGGGTTAAGCACAGCCCTGGGGCTATCCCTGGGACATCTCATAGGAGGCCTCTCTCCAAGATGACATGGAATTACTAAAGACTACTTTCTGATTGTGGCCATTCAATCAGTTGTGAATCCAAATTGAACTAAGAAATATTAACTATCTTCAAATGTTTGAAAGACTATTACGTGGAAGAAGGATTCAATTTATTTGGCTTGACCATAGTTGGGAGAAGTAGAACAAAAGGGGTAGGAGTCAACAAAAGGAAGGCAGATTTCTTCTTGACATATTTCTTGACAAATTTCTTCCTGACGTAATTCAACAGGCACTTTTTAAGTATCTGCTGTGCAGAGCTGTTCAAAGGTAGAAGGTAATGCCATGAGTGATAATGAACTTCCCAATTCTGGAGTTCCAATGAACTCTACTTGTTGGATTTGTTGTATAGGAGATGGATTCCTTATCAGATAGATGGCCCCTCAGGTCATACTGCTGTGAAGATCAAATGAAATAATAGATGTGATAAGTCTTTTGTAACTATACATTTCATATAAATATAAGTTGTTACTATTAGTATTAATAATTAATCAATTAACCACAAACTATTTTATCATTTGCATAAGTAGTTCAGAAAGTAGTCATACAAACATTTCTGAAAAAAACTCCCTTTAACCACCACTCATTTATTCCCCACTTCCTCTGGTGTCTGAAGTGCCACAGGAACTACTATGTCTCTATCTCTATCTCTATCTATCTCTATCTCTATCTCTATCTCTATCTCTATCTCTATCTCTATTTTCTTTCTTGATCTTAATCTCAATAGTCCCATGGGACTGACTGTCTGTCTGTCTATCTATCTATTTATCTATCTATCTATCTATCTATCTATCCATCTATCTATGTATCTATGATGTGTGTGTATACACATTTTTTCTCTCTTTCTCTCTCTCTCTATATATATATTCCCATGGACATTTCAATATACATATATATGTACATATATTGTTGTAGTAGCTCCCGTATACTACCTAACCTATACACACATACATATACATATATGTCTGTGTGTGTGTATCATATCAATTCCTCCACATCTATCTCATCAGTCCCATTTATTTACTTACACAACTTCCACCCTAGCTCAGGTCTTTATCACTTCTGGCCTAGACTATTGGAATAGTCTCTTAATTGGACTCCACGAAGTTTAGTTCCTTCTCTTTCTAGTTTGTCCTCCATTCGGTTGTCAAATTCCTATTTTAAAAATAAGCGTATGACTATATCATTCCTCTAATACAATTCCCTCCTCCTCTCTACCAGTGTTTGCCTGTTGCTTCTAGAACAAATTATGAAATCCTCAGGCTGGCATTTAAAGCCTTCTACAATCTGGTTCCCAATTCCATTGGTTTTATTTAATATTACTCCTCTTCACTTACTCCTTTTCCCCAAACTGACTTGCTAATTATTCCCTGTACACAACACTTTATCTCCTACCTCATGTCTTTGCACAGGTAGCCTACTATGTCTGGAGCTGAAGAGTAGATAACTACATAGATGTTAGGGACCATTATATTGCCCCTAGGACTAAATATGCTAATTAGTTTAATAGGGCATTGCTCTGTGATCCAATGAATACCTCTGTTGTCCTACTTTCTGTTGATAAATCTTGTCATCTTTACCTTTGTATATCTCTTGTATGAATCTCCCCTTCTCCAGGCACACACTCATCCGAGGTCAAGCCCTGCTCACCTCTCCTCTGGACTATTGCAATAGCCTTCTAAATGGTCTCTCTGCCCCAAGTCTCTCCCCATTCCAATTCACTCTCCACTCATCTATCAAAGTGATTTTCCTCAAGTGTAGGTCTATGTCGCTTCCCTATTCAGACTCCAGAGATTCCCCATTTCCGGTTGGACCAAATGTAAAAATTTTTAAGCCTTTTGCAAACTGGAACCTTCTTACCTTTCTAGACTTTGTAGACTATTTTAGGCACTGAATTGTGCCTGTTCACATAACTGATGGGGTAGAGAATGGGGGTGGTGGAGATTCTGTGTTTTGGCTAGGAACTATGGTTTCTACATCCTGTCTAAACCCACCTTTGAAAAGGAGCCACAAACCAATGACAGCTGACACCTAGAGCCTTTCTCTTCCCCTGCCCAGGTACTGCTAAATTACCTCCTTGAAGCCCCCTCTCTCTTTTCTCTGGGCTCCATCATACAAGAGACATGGTAACTGCCTATGGAGACTAAATATCTGCTCTTGTGATAGCAAAGATGGTAAAAAGTTTCAAGGAAAGAGTTACAATTTTGACACTTCATCTTATTCTTAGAGCAAGATTTACTACCCCAGGTAAAGGACACAAGGCAAACATGAGCTTGGAAAATATAAAGTTAGTGGCTCGTCGCTCCAAGCCTATTCCTTCCTCATTGGCTCAGGCAAATAAACAGATGAGTCAGAAATTGCTACGAACATGGAGAAGACATGAAAAGGAGTGGAAACATCCGGCAGTATCTTATACAGCAAGGGTTTCTAAGGAGACTAGAATTCCACTATTTTTAGCTCAGGAAAAGGTGTGTGTGTGTGTGTGTGTGTGTGTGTGTGTGTGTGTGTGTGTGTGTTTTGAGTTCCTCAGCCAGACTTTTTATTTTCCCTAGAATTTTTCAATTTATCTGTTTCAGGTTTTGCCACTCATTTGAAAGGACAATAGCTTTCTATGTCCTATCTGCTGTTAACTGTCAAAAAGCATATGTAGTATCTATAATGAACATTGTAGGGGGGGAGAGCAAAGACTGAAAGAGCAAACCTTTGAAATTTGTCATAAAAATTGATTTACTGCCTTCAATTAAGATATATTGGTAGAAAGTATCAGAATTTTATTTTATCTAGGAACCCAATGGAGGTTAGGATCTGGAGTCTGTATATGCAGGTTGGTAGAAGCAGGTAGCTTAGTTATCAGACAGTATCTGGCACAATACTGGGTACACACAGTGGATGCTCATAAATACTTAGTGATTAATTAACCATCACATGAAGTGTAGTCAGTCTTCCAGTTTCTAGACAAAACTGAAAAGGACAATAACTTTGGAAGAGACAATGGACACTATCTTTGAGAAATTACCTTTTTTTTTTTGAGTAGTGGTGGTGATTTTTGAGAAGGATATGGTTTTATCAGGGTGGGAAGCTCCCTGGAGTACAAATTCCTTCCTCTGAGTCAGATTGGGAACTTATCTGTAATTTATCTTAGAAAGTAACTTGAGGTGCTGAGAGGTTTAATGACTTGCTTAGGGTGACACAACTAGTATTTGTCAGAGGTTGGACTTGTGCCTTTGTTCTCCTGACTTTTGGGCCAACCCTACATCATGTTGCCTTTCAACAACTTTAAAAATTGTTAATGACTGAAACCTAATTGGATTACAGAATTTAGATACGGGAGAGATGTTGGAGATCATATATCTATCCTTGCTTTTTATAGATGAGGTCCTTCTTTATAGATGAGGGGTGTATGGGGTCTTCAGGGAAGATTAGCACCTCCGGTATCAAGGCTTGCTGAGCCCTTTTCAGGGCCGCTCAACTACCTTTGGTATTCACATGGCACTCACCTATGGCTCCAAGAAGTTATGTTACATGCAGTGGCTGCATCCTGGTAAAACCCTCTTGGCAGGGCTGAACCAGGTTGAGGGTAATTGATAGGCTTCAAACCCCTTGATGAGTTAGGGCAATATCTACTCCAAACATGTGAAGACATCCCCTGGTAGGATAGATAGATGGATGAGAAGAATTTGTTCCAACAGCTGTGGAGGTGGCTGAAGCTGGTGCTGTGGAACGCTTAGAGCTTAATCAGACATTGAAGATGCCAAGGTCATCCACTGCATCTCGACCATTGACAGACGTCTGGACTTTTGTCTTGCCACCAGACTTCAATATGGGGGACCATCTCCAGTCATCCTGGTCTATATCTTGCCACTGGACCCTGCTGACTCCAGAGGAGAAAGTGAGGCTGGTGACCTTGCACAGACCTCCCTCCCTCAAATACAATTCACTTGAAAGTTATGGCATCATCTTCCTGATGTCATGGTCCTCTTTGAGAACCAAGAACAAAAAACAATAATTTCGATGACTCTGGAAGAGAGAGTGAGGCTGAAGACTTAGAGTTACTCTGTCTCACTTAAACCCAAGTCATGCGTGAGTCAAGACATCACTCTGTGATATCATTGGTTCTCTTTAAAATGAATGAGAAGGGGACAGCTAGGGGGTGCAGTGGATAGAGCACCGGCCCTGGAGTCAGGAGAACTTGAGTTCAAATCTGGCCTCAGACACATAATACTTCCTAGCTGTGTGACTCTGGGCAAGTCACTTAGCCCCAGTTGCCTCACTAAAAAAAAAAAAAATGAATGAGGAGGGGCAGCTAGGTGGTGCAATGAATAGAGCACTGGCCCTGTGATCAGGAAGACCTGAGTTCAAATCTGGCCTCAGATACTTGACACTTATTAGTTGTGTTACCCTGGGCAAGTCACTTAACTCCATTGCCTAGCAAAAATAAAAAATAAAATGAAATGAATGAGGAACAATAATATATGAGGAAACTGAGGCCAAGAGTTAAGAACTTGTACAAGGTCACACACCTAGTAATTGATGGAATTGGGAGTCAAACCCACATTCCCTCATTCTAAACCCAGCACTCTAGCCATTACACTGTGATGCTATGTGAGATTATAGAATATATTTTATCATAAAATTTTAAGACTGGAGGGAGCTTTGGAAATAGTTTAGTCTAACCTCTTCATTTTTTTTTTTGCTTGAGGAAACACATGCTTAGGGAGGTAAAGTTACTTGCAAAAGTCACAGAAGAATCAACGTTTGAATTCATAGCTTCTGATTTGAACAGCTATACTTTTTATTTAATTTCAAAATAATTGACAAAAGGGAGAGAACACTTGGTTGCATAAGAAAAAGTAGAAGGATTTGGAACAGAATCAGTCTTGTTTTATTTATTTTTTATTTTTCTAATTTTTTAACATTCATTTTTAAAAATATTGAGTTCCAAATTCTCTCTTTCCCTTCAGCCCCTCCCCCTCCCATTGAAAAGGCAAGCAATATGATACTTATTATACATGTAAAGTCATGCAAAACACATTTCCATATTAGGCATGTTACAAAAAAAGCAAGAAAAATAAAGAAAATTAAAAAATATGCTTCCATCTGAACTCAGAGTTCATCAGTTCTCCCTCTGAATGTGGATAGCATTTTTCATCATAAATCCTTTGGGATTGCATTGGATCTTTGTATTGATCAGAGTAGCTAAGTCTTTCACAGCTGATTATCACTATCATATTGCTGTTATTGTATATAGTGTTCTCCTGGTTCCACTTACTTTATTTTCTATCAATTCATAAAAATCTTCCCAGGTTTTTCCTGAAACTACTCCTTTTGTCATTTCTTACAGTATAACACTATTCCAATCTTGTTTTATTTAAAAACAAACAAATCCTAACCAAAAAACCCCCAATGACAGGATTTGTGGAATGAGGAGTTGATGACAATCCAGAGGCTGTGAACCTGAATAACTGAAAGGATAGTGATTTCGTCATCCAAAATAAGGAAGTTCAGAAGAGAGCTGATTTTTTTTTTGAGAGAAGATATATGTGATTGGAACTAAGACTAGCACTGAATATATAGATTTAGGAATCATCTACCTAGAGGGGATAACTAAAACCCATGAATACTGATCAAATAACCAGATGAGAGAACATAGAGAGAAAAGGGACCAGAGCAATGTCTTAGGGTTCAACCAAATTAGGAGGTGTTATGTGGATGAAGAGCCAGCAAAGGAGAATAATTAGACAGGTAGAGGAAGACCATGAAAAAGAAGTGTCATGAAAACTCAAAGAGAAAAGGGTAACCAGGAAGAGAGGATGATCAACAGTTTCATACATTGCAGAGATATCAAGAAGGACGAGAAAAGACTATTTGCTTTGGCAGTTAAGGGATCATTTGTAACTTTGGAGAGAGCAGTTTCAGTTGAGTGATGAGGTTAGAAGTCAGATTGCAAAAGGTTAAGTAAGAAAAAACAAGATGAAGGCAATGAGTGCGGACAGCTTTTCCTATGAAAATAGTTTGAAGGAATGGCAAATCTACTGAAGTATAAGGAGACTTTGGCATGTTTGAAATCAATAGGGAAGGAACCATTAAATAGAGAGACAGTAAAGATTAGATAAAGGGATGATGGCCATGTGTCTGATACACATTGATTTCCCAAATGCTAAATGCTGGGATTAATACTGTTCAGTACAGATGGGGCAGGTAGATGGTGCAGTGGTTAGAGTGCCAGGCCTGGAATCAGTAAGGCTCATCTTCTTGAGTTCAAATCTGGCCTCAGACACTAGCTGTGTGACCGTGGGTAAGTCACTTAGCCCTGTTTGCCTCAGTTTCCTTATCTGTAAAATGAACTGGAGAAGGAAATAGAATCTTTGCCAAGAAGGCCCCAAACAGGATTATGAAAAATCAACACAGCTGCAAATGACTGAACAACAACAACAACAAATACATATAGGGCCCTGGGAGCTAGTAAGTAGAAGTGGATTTTTTTCCATTTCTGAAATGATTCTCCATTTCTCTGTCCTTAAAAGGAGATGCAGAGAAAATTGATTTGTCATCAGTGACTTGGGATGTATGCATGTTGTTTGGTGGTAACAAACTGTTTACGCTCTCTAGATAGAAGAAGACTTTCATTGAGTTTACGGTAGATTTCTTTTTGGTTTAATAGCCAAAATAAGCAAGCAAGCAATTATACAAGGGGAATTGGGACTGAAAAGGAATTGGGACTGTTTGTTATTCTTTCCTGTCAAACAATATATCTTCCAAGAGTACAACTTAATCAATGGAAAATGTCCCCAGCCAGGGATGAGTGTGCTGAGAGAAGGATGCTCTGCTTTCTGCTTTTCATAAAAAGGGTCATCAGATGGGTACAAATTTGAGAAACAATACTTGTGTAGTACGGCTGTTCATGACCTCATTTTTACGCAGTCCATGTATATCTTCTTTGCCAAAATGTTTGCCAATGTTAGTTGCCTGTCAAAATTAATTAGTTGATCAACAAGCATTTATTAAAAACATACTATGTGCCAGACACAATACTAGGTGGTGGAGATATAAAGAATGAAACTACTCCCTACTCACCAGGAGCCTATGTTCTTATGGAAATTCATGAACTGGAGGGTGGAACCATTTCGCTTAGGATCAATGGAGTGCGAAATAGTATCATGGTGATAGTTTCCTCAACTGTAAATGTATGATCCAATGATGATGGTTGAATGGTAGAAAAAAAGGGTAGGAAGAAGTTATAAAACATGCTAGTTTTAGATGTTCTGTGAACATTAGCTTAACTATTATAGTGGATGAAGGCAGAGAGGAAAAGATTATGTGGTATACAGATGTCACAAAAGAAGAAAAGAGCTGACATGTTCTGTATCTGAATCATGAGGCCAAAAAGAACTCTAGAGACTAGAATGACAGACTGAATCTAAGAAATGTAAGTCTTATCCCTGAGCTCAAAAATAAATTGTGTAAGTGCAGGGGAAAGCATGGCTAGAAAACAGTTCATGTGATGAAGACATTGGGTTTTCAAGCTTTATATAGGCCAACAGTTTAACAAGGCACCCATAAAAGCTGAGTTGACAGTCTGGATCTTTCAGGGATTCAGTGTCCGCAACAAAGAAGGCAGAGACATTCTTTTTGTACTCAGTCTTGACCAGATCATGTGTAGATTCTTATTCTTTGTTATATTTTGGAAAAAGCGTTGATTGATTAGCTGTTGAGTATCCATAGAAGGACTATCATGAGAACGCTAGAGAAAATGACACATGGAGACTGGTTGAGAGGAACACTTAGCCTGAAGAAAAGAAGATAGGGTTGGGAGTAGGGATAGGGAATTATGACTGTCAGCAAGTATTTAAAAGGCTGTCCTGTGACAGAGGGATTCAGCTCAGCTAAAGAGGTCAGAGATAGAAACAATAGATAAAAATTGTTGAGAGACATAGATGTGGACACAATATATGAAAAACTTCCTAAAAGTTAGAGCTGTCCCAAAGTGGAATAGGTTACCACAGGAGTTAGTATATTTTCCATCCCTGGTGGTCTTCAAGTGAAGACTGTAATGGTCACTTGTCAGGTAGGTTGTAGCGAGTACTTTTGTTTAGTTATAGGCTGGCCAAGTGAATAGAGTGTTGGAGTTGGAATCAGGTTCAAATCTAACCTCAGGCCCTTGTTCATCTGCAAAATGGGGATGATAATATTTCTCAGGGTTTTTGTGAGAATAAAATGAGGTGATATTTATAAAGTGTTTTGCAAAGTTGAAAATGCTATAGAAATTAGCATCATCATCATCATCATCTGAGGACCCTTCAGACTCTGAAATTCTACAGTTCTCAATTTGAATGATGGCAAACATGAGATTACTGATACCTCTTATTCCATGTCATTCTATAGTCCTAGATATTTGGTGATGTTTATCATATGGAATCTATATTCAGTAGGTGAGGGAATATTTGGATGTACTTCCTTGATGATCTCAGAGTTAAAGAAAACAAATCTGTGGGGGTGGGGAGGAAGAGAATTTCCTTTGTGGGTGGGGAGTCTGAGTCTCTGATTTTATTGGTATTGAAAACTTCCAGCATAGAAATTCCTTCCTTTGCTACCTATCAGCAACTTCTTGCTTGACACATTGAAAAGTTCAGAGACTTGCCCAGGATTGTGTAGCCAGTATGCATCAGAGAGCAGAACATGCTTTCTGTCTGCCTGCTTTTCTACCATGACACCTTGACTCTTTATTTTTGGGGATACTTTTATGCTTTAATTGGGAGAAAGATTTCCTGCATTAAAGAAATATCCCAGACAGAAAGGAGACAGCACACACAGGTGAAACTCAAACTACTCTTTCATTCTCTAATAAGCCTGAAGAACCTCTATTTGACGCTTATCTCTTTATATCTCCCTGCTCTGCACCTGGGATGCTCCTTTACAATACATTTGTATAAATAATGGCTTTTTAAAATGGTTGGCTAGTATACATTACAAGGAAACATGGAGGTAGGGGTGGCTTACAATATAAAGTCATACAGGCGACAGTTTAGATTGAGGTGTCAAATTTATTGGCCATAGGCCAGAATCTGCAAAACTCTCCAGTGAGGCTGAACCAGAGTAAGATGTTATTAGGAAATGTTTGACAAAACAGATAAAAAGAAAAACAAAATACAATTCAGCATAGATAAGGTTGGTTTTATATGTCAATATGCTATTGCATGGATTCACTTTGATGTCACTGGTTTAGAAGTTAATATTGGCACTGCATACTCCCTTTGAGTAATGAAGCCCTATGTGAGAGAATGGGCACCCAGGTTGGGGCTAGTATGGTTTCTTAAGATTGACTGGTAGTATGGCCATTCTTTTTGCCTTTCTGGGGTGTGTTTCTTCTCAAGCATATAAGAAGTCATCTAGTAGGACTGCTTATGATGTTAAGATGCTGACATCACTAATGATGTTGGAATCCTTGAGAATGGATTTCAGAAATATGTTAATGCAGCAAAAATGGCATGGTCAGACCTGGAAAGCCAGTGACCAAGTTTTTGATCTGCTACATCTCTTATGAATATGTTTTGGGGACATATGTAAAAAGAAACTCCATTTAACACCAATATAGTCCTATTATACTATGTGGCTATCAAATAAGGAGCATCATAATCTCAGAAGAATCAAAATTTCAACTGACCCTAGTAAGGTGCATGGTGAGTGGAAGCAGGCTGAAGTGTGTTTCCACAGATGACTTAAACTCAAGAAGTGCTGTAAAAGATTTTACTAAAGGTATACATGACTAGAACAGGCTGATTGTGTAGTAAGAATGAGAGACACCATATATAGAAAGCTCAAGAGTTATTCAAGAAATAATTAAAAAAAAAACAAACAAGAGAAGGAACTTTAATACATTGGATTTTTTCAATTAATAAGCATTGCTTGTCTCTCTTTCCAAGGGAAGAAAAAGAAAAACAAAATTCCTGTAACCAATAGGCATTGTCAAGCAAAACAAATTCCCACATTGGCCATGTCCAAAAATGTATGTCATATTGTGCATCCCGAATCCATCACCTCTCTGTCAGGAGGTGGGTAACATAGATTATCATGAATCCTGTGGAAGCGTGGTTAGTCATTGTACTGATTAGAGAGACTCTAAGTCTTTCAAAGTTATCTTTATAATGTTACTGTGTAAATTATTCTCTTAGTTATGCTCACTTCACTCTGAATGTGCTTATATAAACTTTTTCAGGTTTCACTGAACTCATCCTATTTGTCTTTTCATTGCATCCATATATCATAATTTATTCAGCCATTTCCCAACTGATGGACACCCTCTTAATATCCAGTTTTTGCTATCACAAAAAGATCTGCTGCTTTTTTTTGGTATATGTTAGTACCTCTCTTCTTTCTTTAACCTCTTTGGGGCATAGACCTAGTCAAAATATCTCTGGATCAAAGGGTATGTATAGTTTGGCAATTTTGGGGGACACATAGTTTCATATGGCTTTTGAGGAAGGCTGTTCACATCCCCACCAATAGTACATTAACGTTCTTATTTTTATGTAGTCTCTCCAACATTTGTCATTTTCTTTCTTTTTTTTGTCATCTTTGGAAATAAGGTGGAACTTTAGTGCTGTCCAAGTTTTCACTTCTCTAATTATTAGTGATTTGGAGCACTTTTTTTCATATAACTCTAAATACCTTGTGTCTTTCTTTGAGAACTGTCTACTCATGTCCTTTGACCATTTATCAGTTGGGGAATCAATTGAATGGACTCTCTGAGGAAGTATTTATGGAAAAACACGACAAAAAAGTTTTTGATGCTTTGTCAGCTACTTTTTTTTTGTCTTAATAAGGTTTGAGATTTTTTCCTGCTTCTTTGTATCTTCCCCTTCTGAAGATATCTTGCATTCCTCCAAATGCTCACAATTGTGTTGCTTCCAGTACAGATCTCTTCTATGAACACTTGGTTCAATCTCACTCCTTTCCTTATCTTTATTGCCTTTTCTACCTCCCTAATAAGCATGTCCAAGATTGTATCACAGTATTGTTCCAAGTATGGTGCTTCTATTGTCCTTGATAATGAAAATGGTTTGTTATAAAATTCTTTAAGATATTTTCACTTAGATACGATGCTTATACACACTTAAATATCCTTGGGATGACTTTGTTTAGTTGCTCTATTGCCAAGCTTTTTAAACTGTTTTTATCCCCTACTGATTTTCTCTGCTTTATGAGATACTACTGCTAAGAGTTGTCTATAATTCTTTTTTTGTATGATTTTACAAACTATTTAATATCCTGAAATGGTGTTGGCTTTGGTCACCATCTTTTCCCAATTGGCAAATAGGTCTAATGTTTGCTGATAATGGTGCTTTTTGGGTTCTTTTGTTTTTCTTATCATGGTAATTAATTTATTTGTTGATTTTCAGACTGTATACAGACAGCTGATTTGGATATAACTCACATAAATGACAAGCCTTTCTCTGTTGGTTAAAATATAATCAGTTTTATTTTTGGTGTTCACCATGTGTAATACCTACAAGTCTTTTCTTAAAGAAGTTGTTAATGATAAAAAGATGAGGTTTCTGTGTCCTTTACAAGTCTTTGGTCTTTCTTATTCTATTTTCTTGGACTACACTTTCCCTTCTATTCTCCCTAACCTCACCTTTTCCCATATTTGAATAGAAGTCACTAGGTATCAGAATATATGTTGATTACATTTGAAAGGTCTTTTTGAGTTCTTAGAAGAATTTTTCTATCTCTTCATCCTCAGAAACTGAGGTTGGTGAATAAGCTGTAATTATTTTCATGCAGTGTTTTTGCAAAAACTTTTGATCAGTATTACAAAATGACCAGATATCCCATAAAATTATTTTTTGTTGCCTTTGGGATTATTACAAAAACAATTCCGCTATCTTTTCTTTGCCTCTCTAAGAAGACATTGTCAGCCATCCTTATATTTAACTTAACTACCTTCTTTCTTCTGGTTTCATCTGTTTCAAGAATGTTGATATTTATGAGATTCGGTGTCTTTAGACATATGTTCACTCAATGGTCAATGAAAAAGGATCTCACGTTTAAAGTGTCAATGATAAAATTAAAGTTTAAGAAGTCTAAATTTTTTCTGTCCCCTTTCCTGTCACTATGCCAACATCATTGCTGATGTGGAGTTGGCTGAATCAACCTTAGATACATTTTGTATTTGTCTTTGCTTCATGGGTTGCCATGGTCAATGAATTCATCATTGAGGGTCCAGCCTACTGGTGATGAGCCTTTCTTACTTAACTAGAATGGTTTTCCCAGAAGTAGACCTAGTCTGTTGCTAGGTCATACTCAAAGCCTTTCTCATGTGACAGAACCTGCCAAAGCTTGTACTGTGTTTGCATAGATCTGTGCACATGTCACATTCTCCTCTCCCACTCCCACCCTCATTTATCCTCTGTAGAAATAAGCTCACTGAGGGCAATGACTTTCATTTTTGTCTTTGAAGACTTGAATTGGAGAAAGTACCTACACCAGTGAGATCAGAAATCCACCAAATTAGGTAAGAAAGTACAGCTAGGGGTGTACCACTCAACTATTAAGCTAAAATGGACCAGGAAACTATTACTTGATTTGATGAAACTTTTGTTTGCTTGTTCAAACAACTGTGGTGCTTGGCTTCTAATCTATTTGTCTTGAAGTTCAAGGAAGACCTAGCAGGAGATGTAGAGACTCTCAAACCAATCTTTAGAATGGACCCCTAACAGAGAAACCAAAACCAATCATACCAATTTGAAATAAGTAGCCTCTTCAGGGTTGCACTGAGACCCAGTAAAAGTTTGTACTCAATGAGCAGTTGGCAACTGGCTAAGTAACATATTCTCTGTGATGTGAAACATATCCTTTTATTCATACAGATATCAATAAATTGTGCCTTCATGCTGAACACAGTAAAATTCAGAAATGCCTGAATTTCTAGCAGCATCTTATGAATGTTTTACATTAGTTTGAATATGTGTTCCATTCTGTCATTTATTTTCAGATTTGTGTCATTAGTCTCCAAATTTCATTAGGAATGCCTGGCACCACCATCTTTGCTATGATTAGAGTTATGCTATGATCAGTTTCTGTTATGGGATGAAATGTTGGGGGAGAATTTTAGGTTTGCAGTTCTCTGTATCCAAATAAACCAAGGGGGATGACATATAAGACAGCTTCACTAATGGTATTAAGCAGGGAACGGAAACTGATGTGAAATACTATTCTCAGTCTTATATCGTCAAACATCCTTTGGCTATTCTATAAAGAGTTGGCTCAGATATTTTTATAAGTTTTGATTACCTAAATTCTAAAAGAGTTACTTCTTCTTCTCCATATCTCCCTCTTCCCCTGACTGTCACCAATGAGATGAAAACTTCAGGATATTTATCTGGATAAATATCTTGGATAGTAGGCATCTCTGCTTAGAATGAAAAATGCTAAGCACCATAGATTTATAGTTGAAAGAGATTTGTGAGATTATTTAGTCTAACCTCATCATTTTGCAGATGAGGAAACTGAGGGTCAGAAAGTTTAAGTGGTTTGCCCAAAGTCACATAAGTCGTAAGTGATTTGTTCAGAATTGGAACCCAATTCCTCTAATTTTTTTTTTTTTTGGTGAGGCAGTTGGGGTTAAGTGACTTGCCCAGAGTCTCACAGCTAGTGAGTGCTATGTGTCTGAGGTCAGATTTGAACTCGAGTCCTCCTGACTCCAGAGCCCATGCTCTATCCACCACGCCACCTAGCTGCCGCAATTCCCCTGATTGGAATGTAGTATACTTTCCACTGTATTGTGGAAGGGATCAATTTAAATGAGTTCCACCTCAAATCCTAGTGATTAATTGGGGAGTCCCTTTTTTAAATGGGCCATTGCAGGTGAAGCTTTTTCCTATAATGTATCCCCCAAAGTAGTTTCGGCATGCAGGCAGAAGCAGGCACTGGTCACTTCAACAAGGACAGGACACTAAATGCAACAATATAATTTGCAACTTCAAACTGCAGTAGATTTACTGTAGATATGTGTTTTTCCATTTTCTCTCTGGCAAGTTTGCTCTCAATTAGAATCAGCTGAAAAAGCAAGGCTGGCTGGCCTTGCTCAGGGTCTGTCTGCTCTGTGGAGGCATCTGGAGACATAGGACTCCAGAGACTATTTAAAATTCTTCATCTTCATCATCACCAACCACTTTTTTTAAAAAAGGAAATGCTGGCCAGGGATTGTTCTCCCCAAACTGATTCTTGCAGTCTGTGGAAGGAGCCTTTTTTTCATTAGATAACCTAGCCCTCCATATATTTCAGTACTTTAGTTAACTTCCCTTGCAAATGAGGAGATTCTTTCACAGAGGATGCTGTAGCAAATGAGGACACATGTCCAACAAGAGTGGCGTGTTTATAGTGGCATCAGCCCTGTGGAAGATTCAAATAGTTTCCACAGGGTGAGAGCAGGCAGCCAGTCATGTTGCCCTTCAAGCTGCCAAAACCATATTCTATAGCTCAAGAAAGAACTTGGCTTTTTAAGCCAGGCACTTTGTGTGCTCTGTCCCAAATGACTTCATGTGGGTGGTAAGAACAATTGAGAATAATAAACAACACCTTAGCAAAAGACCCCTGTGTTTTGTTTATCCTGCAAGTTGGAAGGAAGGAAAAGAGGGGATGGAGATTTTCCTTTGGAACATATACTTTTCAAATTGGAAAAGCATTAGGGAATTACATTTTTTTTTTAATTTCAAATTTTCTCTTGTAATATTTGACGCTGATCATGGGCAGATGGAACAATCTAACCCAGGAGTTCTTAACTTTTTAGTGTCATGGATCCCTTTGGCAGTCTAGTGAAATTTATCAGAATAACGTCTTTAAATGCATAAAATAAAATACACAGGATTACAAAAGATACTAATTATATTGAAATATTTACATATTAAGTAGAGGCATATGCACAACATGTATGTTTCAATATACCTTGGCAATATACCTTCCAGGGATATACACATCAATAAAGAAGCTGACACACACATTGCCAGAGCTGGCTCAGTGTTTGGGAGGCTCCAAAGGAAAGTGTGGGAGAGAAGAGGTATTAGGCTGCCTACCAAAGGTCTATGGAGCCATTGTGCTATCCTCATTATTGTATGTCTATGAAACCTGGACAGTATACCAGCACCATGCCAAGAAACTGAATCACTTCCATTTGAATTGTCTTAGGAAGATTCTGAAGATCACGTACCAGACACTGAGGTCCTTTCTCAAACTAAACTGCTAAGCATTCAAACTCTACTGCAGAGCGCAACTCTGATGGGCTGGCCACATTGTTCAAATGCCAAATGTATGCTTGCCTAAAAGACTACTTTATGGAGAACCCACACAAGGTAAGTGCTCACATAGTGGTTAGAAGAAGCAACATAAGGCCACTGTCAAAGTATCTCTGAAGAACTTTGAAATTAATTGTGTGACATGGGAGATGATGCTAAAGGACTGCCCATTATGGTGTACCTACATCAAAGAAGGTACTATGCTCTATGAGCAAGTCAGAATTGAAGTAGCTCAAAAGAAACTCGAGATGCACAAATTTAGAGAATCCACCCCAAATGTTCACATGGGTTATTTGTGCCCGACCTGTGGTAGAGTATTCCGAGTTTGTATTGGTTTAATCAACCACAGTCGGACACACTGTAACTTGACTTTAATATATTGATGTCATTTTGGTCTTCTTTGAGAATGAAGGACAAAAACCAATCAATGTTTCAATATAATTAGTATGCATGTATATGTGTATATCTGTATGCATGTGTATCTAAGTTCACGGATCCCTATCTTACCAAATCCTGAGGATCTTTTCCATTCGAAGACTTGGAGAGATTTATGCTTCTTATAGAAGAAGATCTATAAGTACCCTAATAACAGCTGTGTAAGCAATCTTCTGGGTGTGGTGTTGTGCCTCTGATGTGACACAAATTCAGATGGTTCTTAGCTTTACAAATCTCTGAGTAGGTTACTCAAGTTTTTTTTTTTTAATTTTGTGTACATACTAGAGAGAATTGGTATTGATGGATAGCCATAAAAAATTAAAGTGAATATCTGGCCTGTTCATCTGAAGTTTGGAGTGAAATCAGAGGCTTGTTTTTGAGAGGATATTGGCTTTTGTCAGAGGACCATAGGATTTGGAGATAGAAGGTCTGTCTTAGAAACCACCTAATCAAAATACAAAAGCTGAGGGCTTGAGAATTTATACAACTTTCCTAAGAGTACAAAAAACAAAATCTACTTCCCTTGGATCACTACCCAAGATGCTAGGATAGGGGCAGACATGCAAACTCACAAAGAATGACGTTGAGTGAAGCACTAGATATTGCCAAGGTGGCATTCTTAGGGCATACCAAACCCCATGAATGCCTTTCTCCTTTGGTAAGTGCACAGAGTACCCATCTGAAGTAATTTCTGAGTAGTCTGGGCAGAAACCAATCAGGCTACCAGCATTACGCTCTTCCGTGATGCTGGTTGATGTAGTTTTAATCTGTGTTTCAGGTGGTGGTGACATTTAACATGTGTAGATTATATTGTGCTTTGTGTGAGATTGTTTCCACTCTACACCTGCGTAACAGCAGCCTTCAGAGCCACTGATTGATGCTGATTGTCAGGAATGACCCTGGTCAATTCATATGTTTGGTTCTTTTTATCTTGCAAAATCCTGAAACTTAAAAGTTCCTGGACATCTCTGCCTCGGGCTACCCCCGTTTTCAACTGTTCAGATTTCTGAGCTGCTGACTGTTTATTTTTTGAAGGAAGTTTACTTTCACAATAATTACATAATCAAGCACAAGATGGTTGTGCTGTCCCTGTGAATGTTTTCATGACAACCCTCAGCTCCACAACTTCAAACCCAGTCACTCTTATCTCTACATTTTTGAACCCAGATTGTTGGTGATCTGGAGGGGTGCCCAAAATCATTTTTTTGGGGTCTAGTCCTCTGTCAGGGGCTGAGCTGAATTTGAATTCCAAGCATCCATATCAACTCTACTATGTAAAGATTTTATTGCCAAAAATTGTGCTCCCAGCCAGAAAAGAAGGGAAAATTTTATTTCCCTAGATAACTCCATAGTGTCTGTTTTTTAAAAAACAAAACCAAAAACCAACAAACATCCTCTACCCTGAGTCAAAGAATATACTTCCCTCAGAAAATTTAATGCTTTTATCTAGACTTTATTCATGTACTTGCCCAATAATGTCTAGAGAAAAGTCCAAACTTCAGGAATGAGAGCAGAAGATATAGCTGGTATTTCTTCCCTGACCCTCAGCTAAAGGGCAATTTTGGATTGCTGATGTGGGTCAGACTAATATGACAATTAAAAATCTGCTCTTTTTCCAATTCCATTTTCCTTACGCAAGTAATGACTCCCCCAAATCCAGTGTCATTATATAGAGGAGGGAGGGAGGGAAACACAGAGAGAGAGAGAGAGAGAGTAAATATAGGCACATGATAATACTATTCATACACAGAATTCGACATTTTCCTTTAACCTAAAGATACTAGGAGATTATTTAGATAGCAGCTATAATTGTCCTCATTTTTCCTTATTAAAAAGCCCCTCAACTCCCTTTGTAAATTTATCAAAATCTGAGAAGACAATATAATAAACCAATACTTTAGTTTCTACAGAAATTGGAATTGCAAGCTCTGTACAACTGGGTTCCAGCCTACTTTTCCCAACTTATTTCATATTATTTCATCTTCATTCAGAGCCACTGACAGATGCTGATTGTCAGGAATGACCCTCGTCACTCCCTCTTCCCCTGACTGTCACCAATAAGATGAAAACTTCAGGATATTTATCTGGGTGAATATCTTGGATAGGAGGCGTCTCTGCTTAGAATGAAAATGCTAAGCACCACAGATTTAGAGTTGGAAGAGATTTGTGAGATCATTTAGTCTAGCCCCATCATTTTGCAGATGAGGAAACTGAGGGCCAGAAAGTTTAAATGATTTGCCCAAAGTCACATAAGTAGTAAGTGGTATGTTCAGAATCTTTCAGCCAAATTGTCCTCTTAGTTTTTTTCTTTGCTGAACATGCTGCCTCCATGTCTGAGATGTACTGTACCTGCTGTCTCTTCATCTTGCCCTTTTAAAATCCCCTTTTTTAAATTTAAAAAATTTAAATGCCCTTAAGGCTTAACTCAGGTGCCACAACCTATAGGAAATCTTTTTTTATCCATCCTTTATCCTACCCCCCCCCCCCAAGTATTACAGCTCTTTTTTCCCCTTGAAATTACTGTCTATGTGAAGGCCAACTCCACTCACCCTGATCTATATCTTGCCACTGGACCCAGATGACTCTGGTGGAGAAAGTGAGTCTGGTGACTTTGCACATGCTTCCTCCCTTAAATACAATTCATTTGCAAGTTATGGCATCACCTTTTTGATGTCACGGTCCTCTTCTAGAATGAAGGACAGACAGCAACTTTCTATGTACTTACTTATATGTTGTACATCCAAGTAGGATGTAAGCAACTTAAAAGCAGGGTATCAGTGCCTAGCACAATGCCTTGCAAATAGAAGATACTTAATGTTTGTTGAATTTAACTGAATGCAAGGATATGAGCATTTGTACCTGCTCATAAGTTATAAATACAAAATGAATTTCAGCAAGACCTTGAAGTGAATGTCAACATTCCTTTGTAAAGTTTGCAGTCTAAGAGGTCGGGGTGCTTTCTCTCACTAAGGGTCTCTGGTTCTGGACTCACACAGGCTGGGTTCATCCTGGGGAAGCCAGTCCCTAAAGAGAAGAGTCGCACTCTTTTCATACTCTTTGTCTCACTATGCTGCCACCCAGGAGCCCCAGGGAAAATCTCTTAAAGCTTAGGTTTGGCATAAGTCTAGAACGTCCCCAAAATGATTTAACAGGCTCCCCTTTAGAAAGGTATTGAATGGACAAAGTAGATCAGGTACAGGATAGCTACTTATTTCCTCTATCACAAAAAATACTTAAAATTAAAAAAATTCATAAATGTTCATTGACAAATACTTAAGTCATGAAACAACTTAGAATTCTACAATGAGATGATTATGTTGAATTGCCCTACAGAGTAAATTATCTGTTCACAGATTCTGCTTGATACCTTTAATATTGTGTTTAGTTCATTTGTTTTTTAGTCATGTCCAGTTGTTTTCTTGGCAAAGATAGTAGAGTGGTTTGCTGTTTCCTTCTCCAGATCATTTTACAGATTAGGAAACAGAGGCAAATAGGGTTAAGTGACTTGCCCAGGCTCACACAGCTACTCAGTGTCTGAGGCTGGATTTGAACTTAACCAAGAGGAGTCTTCCTGACCCAAGGAATGGCACTCCATCCACCATAACATGTGTAGATTATATTGTGCTTTGTGTGAGATTGCTTCCACTGTATTTTACACCTGCGCAACAGCAGCCATCAGAGCCACTGATTGATGCTGATTGTCAGGAATGACCCTGGTCAATTCATGTGTTTGGTTCTTTTTATCTTGCAAAATCCTGGAACTTAAAAGCTACCTTGCTGCCCCATAATATCGTGTAGCTCCATAAAAATGAAGTTTTTATTGGTCATAGGAGCATAGGTTTTGAGCTTGGAGGGGCTCTTTGAGCTCAATTAGTTCAGTCACCTTATTTTAGAGATGAGGAAACTGAGACCCAGAAAGGTTAAGTGGACTGTCCATAGTCACACAGGTAACAAGGGAGCTGAAATTTAAATCCAAGTCTTCTGACTTTAAATCCAGCACACTTTTTTTGATCCTTCCCCTGTTAAATGCAAAATGCCCTGTTAAATGTTAAATCCCCTGTTGAAATGCAAATGCCCCAGGAAACAATCTCTAATATGATTGATCGGAAGCAACATGCTTACACTTTATTAAATATCACTGCAATCCTCTTTCCTTCTTAACCCTTCTTACACTTTATTAAATATCACTGCAACCCTCTTTCCTTCTTAACCCTACCAGTAATATTTTCATTCTTTGTGACTTTGACTTAACCTTTCATTTGGAGTTCTTAGCATCCCATCTCTATCAAGTTACCTAATAGATGAATATTGCTCTCTCATATTGGACCATTTCCTGGTGAAATTTCTGAGTAGACTTTACCTAGCTGCCCTCCTGGATAACTCATACAGTCCATGTCAAGGTCTCTCAAACAGGAAAGTCTTCCTTAGTTGTGTTAGACCTCTGACAGGTGACAAGGTAGCATAGCAACCTTGTGGTACCAGTTTCAGGTGGGAAGTATTTTCCTTCCAGTCTCAGTCCCTGGGGATCACAGTTTTTCCAAGGCCAGTATTTTCCCTTTAATTTAACTGTATGCCCATAGTAGCTTGTTAGCTGCTTCCAATAACCTCTATTAGTATCTGAAGCCTTTTGAGGCTCCATCTGGTGCTCAGAACCAGCTACTGATACTTGAACTATCTTTAAAACTTAAAACTAAAATTTAAAAACTTAAAACAGAAATTGATATTCATAAAGCATTTTTAAACTTGTGCAGATCATTGCAAATGAAATGGGGAAAGAAATAGGGAGATTAGTTTTCTATCCTCACCTCCCATAGATATCAAGAAAGATGTCTCTTAAGGGTTAGGCAGGGATGCACTCCCTAAAAGCACCCCATATTGTTAGTTATCAGTCATCTCAAGTCTTTTCCTTAGAGAAACTGCAGCTCATTATACAACATTCCTTTAACTCATAATTATTTTTAAAAACTGTCTTCTTCATGTTATCCTGAGCTGACATAGAGAAGAGACCTTTATACTCTCAGGTCAAGTTCAATCTCAAATGCCCAGGAGTCTTCCCATAATCCCACTTACTCTAAATGTGCCCCCTCTCCCCATATTGCATAGGAGATCATGCGAATTTTGCTGCTGGAAGAACCCTGGGTTGCACTTTAGTTTATCTTTTTGAGTCAATTTATATTAACAGCTCTAGAATGACATTAATGGTACATTTTAGAATAATGGAAAGATTCCATGTCATCCAAGATTCAAACCAATATATTTAAACCCTGATTTATATTAGGTGGTGAGTTTACATCTGTGTTGAAAAATCTGTGTTGAAAAATCCATGTTGGCTGGAGAATTCTGTGTCCATAATGTATATTAATGCTCTTCTCATGGGCAAAATATTTGTTCCTTAAGTGCTTAAGAAATAAACAGTTAAAGAAGTTATTGATGTTATTTTAATGCTCATGGGCAAAATATTTGTTCCTTAAATGCTTAAGAAATAAACAGTTAAAGAAGTTATTGATGTTATTCCTGAGTAGTTCAGTTTACAGCTAATATTGCACTATGGTCTCTTCATTCCTTTCTGGATCCTCTCACCTATTGGTATTCTCCTTTAGAAATTGCTTCATAAATACATGTTGTATCATCCAGATAATGGAAGCTCCTTGAGGGTAGGGACTGTTTTGTTTTTGTTTTTATATATCCCTGATGCTTAGAACAATGCTTTATACACGGGGTAGGTACTTTCTTCAAATCCCAACTAATTCCATCTTTTATAGGAAGACTTTCTCAACTTCTCTTACTTCTAGTGTCTTTCCTCTGATAATGATTTTTTTTGTTTATCCTGTATATAGCTTGTATATATTTGCATGTTGTCTCCCCCATTAGATTGTAAGCTCCTTGAGGGCAGGGATCATCTTTTGCCTCTTTTTGTGTCCCCAGCACTTAGCACAGTGCCTAGTGCATAGGAGGCTCTTAACAAATGTTTATTGATTGCTAAATTAATAAAAAATGATTGAATTGAATCATTTAAGTGCAAATCAGTTAAGCAATAATCATTTTTTTTAGCCTTGCTAGACACTAGGGATACAAAGACAAAAATAAAACAATTTCTGCATTCAGGGTGCCTGTATTTTAGCAAATAACTTGTATTCAACTATATGGATATAAAAATACATAGACACAACTACATAGATACAAAACATATAGATACAATTATATAAATACAAAAATATATAAAAATGAAATATAGATACAAACTGAATATGAGGTTTTCTTGGGGGTGGGTAGGCATTAGCAGCTCAGGATTTAGGAAAGGCCTCCCATAGGAGATGCGAGAATTGAAGGATGCTAGAAATCCTAAGAGGTAGAGCTGAGAAAAGAGTGAATTCCATGCATACAGATGGGAGATAGAATGAAGTGTATGAGAAATCATAAAAAGCCAGTTTGGTGGGACCAAAGAGTGTGTGAAGAGTAGTCAATTGATGAATGGGAGTAAAATGATAAGTTTTGAATGCTAAATAGTGGAGTTGGCATTGCTCCTAGAGGTCATTGAGAGCCACTAGAATTTTTTGAACAGGGAGTTGACATGGCCAGAGCTGTGCTTTAGGAATATCACTGGTAGCAGGGTGGAGGATGAATCGGGGAGAAGAGAAACTTGACAGGGTAGGAGATATGATTTTTAAAGCATTTGTCAAATAAATAGAGGCAACTGATTTAAGTAGGGTGTTGGTTTGGGAGTGCAGAAAATGGGAAACAATATTTTGTAAAAACTAACAACAACACAAGGAAATGATGCTAAAACAGTTCAAGAGATGCTAAGGTTTATGGAGGACAAGCTGTCAGATTATATAAGGATTTGTAATTATGAGTGAAAGGCAAGTATCTATGGACAGGCTTACACTTATATCTAAGCAGAATTGGAATACCAGCAACCTGCAAGGTAGATTTGGGGCAGGGCATGCGGTGAACATTTAACAAATAGCTCTCAGGAAAAAAAAATGTATGTACAAATTATTTTTTATTAGGCAATCGGGATTAAGTGACTTGCCTAGGGTCACATAGCTAGCAAGTGTCTGAGGCCAAATTTAAACTCAGGTCTTCCTGACTTCAGGCCAGGTACTCTATCCACTGTGCCACCTAGCAGCTAAGTTGTAAATACTCACACTGAAAATTTAACATTTAGATCAGTTGACCTTTAGAACTTGCTCCAGCACACTTCTGGTTTGAGAGGGCTTGAGAAGGATCTTCTGGCTAAAAATGTCTTTTACATGCAAGTGTTATAGTCAGAAATAGCCTTTCTTAGGGGCAGCTAGGTGGTGCAGTAGATAGAGCACTGACCCTGTAGTCAGGAGGACCTGAGTTCAAATGTGACCTCAGACACATAACGCTTAGTAGCTGTGTGACTCTGGGCAAGTCACTTAACTCCAACTGCCTCACCAAAATAAATAAATAAATAAAAACAAAACAAAACAAAAAGAAATGACTCTTCTTGGGGAATCATGTCACTTGGGGAATTGTGTATTCATTCATACATCCCTTCACTGAATATTTATTGTGCCTACTATTTGCAAAGCACTTTGTTTGGTGCTGGGGAGATACCATGACAAGATAAATGTTTGTGTTTGATATTTGTGGCTCTGTCAGGCAGTCACCTGTTAAAATACATATACCCCAGGAGAAAATTAATAGATAGGTTCTATAGCATTTTCCTGCTTTTACAGAGGGGGGCATTGAGGCCAAGAGAAGTTAAATCCCTTGTCCCAGGTCATGCAGGTAGAGAAGGAAATTGAAACCAAGTTTTCTGACACCAAACCCAGCATCTTTTAACTATAGCATAGACCCATTACCATTATGGGGAAAATTCATTAAGCCCATGGGAAAGCCAAGGAAAGACAACTGGCTGATAGCAAGGTCCTGACAATGGAAGATACCCACTGGTAGGGGTAGGATCAGTCAAAGAACTTTGCTTCAGAGGACAGGGCTAGGTTGTGGTGTCCCCAGAGTAAGATCTCTAGTCATTGAAGGATAAGCATCTATTGGCGGAAGGGGAAAAAGTCTTAGGTGGTACTGAAGGCAAATGTTGAATCTACTTCATAAGTTTGCCTAGACCTGCCCATAGGGGATAGCAAGATTCATCAAACGGAGAAAGAAATCTGGGAATTGTACAAAGCCTTCACAGAGTTGCCAAACTGATATCACTAAAGCAGAAGTCTATGTCATTCATCTGCTAAAGAAACTTCAGTGGCTCCCTATTGTTTCTTGTATTAAATACAAATTCCTGTTTCACATTGAAAGCCTTCAAATTTGGCTCTTACTTATCTTTCAAAATTCTTTTTATAACTCTTTACCTCATACATTACTATTTTCCACCTAAACCTGCCTAATTGATGTCCCCTACACACATTATTGCATCTCTCATCTCCGTGCACATGCTCTTCCTATGTTTTCCTTTTTCATCTTCACCTCTTGGAAACCCAAGCTCCATTTAAGACAGCTCAAGTGCTATGACCCACTTGAGGACTTTCCTAATCCTCCAGTTATTTGTATTATTCCCTCTCCTCCCCATCCCTCAGTTATTAGTTCTCAACTTAGGAAAAAAATCTATAAATTCATTTTGCATAAATTCTATACCCACTTCTCTGGGTGCATACTGTTTCTCTCAAGTACATTCCTAAGGGACAGGGCAAAGGCCCAAGAGGGCATTTTACTTTTGTTTCTGTATCTCAGCATCCAGCGTAGTGCCAGGCATATGGTGAGCAATTAGTAAATGTTTGTTGAATTATTTAAGTATACTAATAAACAACATGATAACAAAGTGAGAATTTTCTGAAAATGGGGTTCCAAGAGTATATGGACTCTCACCCAGATAGGATGGGAGTAAGAGCCTAGGGATATATATTGAAAACAGTACATCAAGCCTCATTTACTCATTCATGGGGCCTGTCCAAGATGAGATCAGTAAAAGAGTATGAGGTAAGTGAGGAATTGTTCCAGAGTAACAGATGGACTTTTTCGCCTGTAGAAGGACTCTCAACATTCTTCCAGGGACAGGCCCTGTATAGACTCAAACAGCGGTCAGAAGTACTACCATTTCCCCTTATTTCTTTTTCCATTTCATTTGCATTGTTCTGTATAGGCTTTTACACTGATTATACATATTGATTTCTGGGGAGTTTTAAATATACCTGAAATATTCTTATTTTATTTTTCTTTTCTGTATCTCTCCTTCTCATGTAACACCTGTCTATAACTTTTGCTCTTTCTCTCTTTCTTCCACTCTTCAATGCTTTACTTGTCAAATGTTCACTAAAAATGATATTTTAGAAGATGAATTAGAAGAGGAAGTGCCCAGAAAACTTGGCTGGCCTAGTGGAAAGGGCTGTCAGGATGAGGAGTCAGGAGGCTTGGATTCATATCTCAGCTCTGATGCCCGTGGACTGTGTGACCTTGGGCAAACTACTTCTCAGCCTCAAAAGGTCTACAGAAATAGCAGGTGGAAGTGATCTCTATTTGCACTAATATTTAATGATTGTGTTCCTTGCAGCTCTGATCTCGTTATTCTATGAGTTCTTTTAAATAATTTTTTTAAAATTATGAACTTAAAGATCAATAAATGTGCATATTTCAATTTACAAAGAACAGAAAAGAGAATTGTATATGACCCTGAATTTCATTATGTACAGTTTTTAAGAGTATATTAATTTAACAGGATAGTATCAAACCTTCCTGACTTCTCTGTACCTTCTTTAAAATTTCTTTCTCCTCTATTCTGTGTATTTCTGAGTGTTTCATTGACACTCTTTTCTTTCCTTTTTTTTTTTGCAATATCACCCCAATTTATTCTCCTGTACAATATCACCCCCCACCAAAAAATAAAAGTCATCCATCGTAACAAATAAGTATAATTAAGCAAAACAAATTCACTCATTGACAATATCTGAAAATGTATTTCTCATTCTAAACTTTTAGGCCATCATTTCTCTACCGAGAGTTGGAAAACATATATTATCATTGGCCTTCTGGAATCATGATTAATCAATTGCAATTATCATATTTCTTAAGCTTTTTTCAAAGTTATTTTACTTTACATTATTGTAATCATGGTCTAAACTGTTTTCGTTATGCTGTATGTATTAATTCATGTAAGTGTTCCCAGGTTTCTCTGTATTTGTTCTTTCTGTCATTTCTTATGGTGCATACGATGTAATACTACTGTGCCACTACAAATGATGAGAAGGATGGATTCAGAGAAACCTGTTTGGTTTTTCTTTTCTTCTATCATTAATTTACTGAGACACTGGGAATAAATTTCTGTTATGTGCAAAGCACTGTGTCAGGTTCTGGGGGAACAAAAACTAATAAGAAAAAGTGGATGAGATAGATTGTGGGTGGCCTTGAATAAATATCAAGATGAAGAATTTTCACTCATGTAGACAATAGAGATAAACTGAGAGTATTTGAGTGGAGCAGTGCATTAGGAAGATTACTCAGCAGCAGTGTGAGTTGTGGATTGGAGAAGGAATACATTGGAGCCAGGAAACCAAATTAGATTGTTATTACAATCATCCAGGTGAGAAGAGATGAGAGTTGGAACAGATACTTACAGTGAATGTTGATAGGAAAGGATAGCTATTAGTGATATTGCAGAGGAAGAATTGACATGATTTGGTAACTCTGTGGTAAGGCTTAGAAAGAGTCAAAGAGGACTCCATATTTATGAGTTTGGGTTACTAGTTGGTACCATCAATAGAAAGAGAGGAAGTATGGAAAGAGATCCTTTTTTTTTGGGAAAGATGATTGTTGGTGGTACATCCAGATGGAGATATTGAGTGAACAGTTGTGAATATATAACTGGACCTCTGGGAAAGGTTGGGATGGGGATAGAGATTTCGTAGTCATCTACATAAGGATGATAACTAGTTCCATGGGAATAGGTGAAATCATTAAAGAAGAGGGTTGGAAAGAAGACAAGAGGGTCAAGGATAGAACTTTGGAGGATACTCAAGTTTAAGAGTTGGAAGATGGATGAGGAGCCCATAGAAGAGACAGAAGAGTGTTTAGAAAGAGAATTGTAAGAGTACAGTATCACAGAATTCAAAGGAAGAGAAAGGACAGGGTAGTCAATGGTGTCAAATTTCATAGAGAGATCAAGGAGAATGGTGCATTAAAAAGTTCACTGGATGTAGTGATAAAGAAGTCATTAGTAACCATGGAGAGAACTGTTCCTGTAGATTTATGAGTAAAGAAACGTAGTCAACAAGTATTTATTAAGAGCTTACGTAGGCCTCAAACCAGTTGGTGGGTTAGGGGGATGTCTACCCCAAGCATATGAAGACTTCCTTTAGTGAAATGGGAGGATGAGAACAATTTGTTCCAACAGCCACAAAGGTGGCTGAAGCAGGAGCTGGGGAGGCCTTGGAGCTTGGTCAGATATCAAAAATGCCAAGGTCATCCACTGCATCCTGGGTCATCACCAATTCTCCTGACTTATCTTGCCACTGTACTTGGATGATTCAGGAGGAGAGAGTGAGGTTGATGACTTTGGGCAACTTTATCTCACTTCAATCCAATTCATGAATAAGTCAAGCTATTCCCCAGTGATGTCACTGGTCCTCTTTGAAAACAAAAGTCCAACAACAACAATGGATATTTGCCAGCTACTGTGTTGAGTGCTGAGTATAGAAAGAAAGGCAAAAACAGATTGCTTGTCATTTAGGAGCTCCCATTCTAATGGAGGAGACAACATAAGAAAAAGTGCACCTATAAGATCTATACAGTGGAAATGAAAGGTAATCTCAGTGGGAAGAGACTGGGCAGAAGGAAGAGGGTACTAGGAAAGGTCATCTTTGCAGGAGGTGGGGAGACCTGAAGGAAGCCAGGGAAACCAGGAGGCAGAGATTAAGAGGAAGAGAATCCTAGGCATGGGAGATAGCCAGTAAAATGCGCAGTCAGGAGATGGAATGGCCTGTTCAAGGAACAGAAAGGAGGCCAGTGTTACTGGATCACAGAGTCTATGGAGGGGAGGAAGGTTTAAGAAGATTGGAAAGGTAGGAAGAGGCTGGGTTATGAAGAGATTTAAAAGTCAAATAGAGGATTTTATGTTTGATCCTGAAGGCAATAGGGAGCCCCTGGTGTTTATTGACTAGTGGGGTGACACGGTCAGACCTGTGCTTTAAGGAAAAGCACTTTGGCAGCTTAGTGGAGGATGGATGTGGAGTGGGGAGAGACTTGAGGCAGGGAGACTAACCAGGAAGCTACTATAATATTCCAGGTGTGGGGTAATATGAGCCTGTATCAGGTCCGCAGCTTTGAGAGTGGAGAGAAGGAGACATACTGGAGGGATATCATACGACAAGGAGTGAGTAATTTGTGTTATAATTGTTGTTGTATTTATCTTTCCTTATTAGGCTGTATGTTCCTTGAAGGCAATAGCTGTCTTGTTTCATCTTTGTATTTCCAGGGTCTTGCATTGTACATGGTATAAACTTAATAGATGTTTGCTGGATTAAATTGATTGGTGAATTACCAGCAAAAAGTTTCTAGATTCTTTTTGCAGTATTAGGAAAAAAAAAGCTTTTTAGTCTTGATTGACTCAGCCTTTGAACAATATTTTGGCTGCTCCTCTAAGCAATTGCTTTAACACGAGCTGGATTACAGCTGGGCTTTATTGAGTTCACAGTCAGAAACTGAATTAAGCAGATGTTTATAAAACTATGTTGACTGATGTGGTGGTTCAGAAAAACCTCTGTTTTTTTGGACCAAGACTTTCTCGGAAAGGTTCATTGTTCATTCTGGACATTCCCTTTTTCTTTGCCAGAGCTCTCTACCTTTTTCCTTTTCTGACCTCTCCCTCTCCCCAATATCTGGCTAGAAACTCCAGTGCTCCATATCATCTTGTTATGGCATCTCTCTGCCTGTGATTGGTGAGAACCCAGATGTACCTGAGTGAGACCCTGCCCCTTCCTCTAAAAGACCTTCCTTTTGCATCCCTAAGCATCTACCTTACAGGGTTTTGTTTTTTTTTTGTGAAGACCAAATGAGGTGAAGTGTTTTACAAACCTTAAAATCCTACATGAATGCTATTATAAGACCACTTCATCCGAGGCTCAAAGATGTAACCTGTCTCTCTGGAGATCTAGTTGTATCCTTGTTTCTCTGGTGACTATAATCCAAATTGATCATTGCTTTTACCCTTTTATCCCAAACGCCTCTCTCTATCTCAAGTTGAGCCACGTGCCTTCTCTTAAATGTGTAAAAAATGTACCAAATAAAGACCTGTTGTTTTTAGAACATCATTGGCCATCTTCTGTGGAAATCTCTTAAGTTCTATAAAGCAGTTGTAATGGACTGACACAGATGATATTTAAAGATAATATACTTTATTGATATTATTTATAGTCTCTTCTTAACTATCAGAGAGGAGCAGTGGTGTGAATAATGGATAGTAAACAAACAGTAAAGAATTTTACCAAACAGTAAAGAATTAAAAAAATCATCACAATTTACTTGGGAACAATAACTCACATTTACATAGCACTTTCAAATTTACAAAGTTAAAAACGTTATATATAATAATGCATACTTTGGTTCCCTTTGTATGCTTTTATCAAGGATGCTCTCCACATGAACAATTTTGGCAAGGGTTTCATCAGCCTGAAAAAATAGACATTGTGTTGGTAGTTACTTGTATTTCTCATCCACCTTTTCCTAGGAAGCAACAAGTTCTGTTATTTAAAAAAAATTGATATTTTCCCTCTTTCCAAATATTTTGAAAACTGATCCTTTAATACCCTCAAAATTATGTTGCCTGGAACATGTGTATACTTGTCTGGTTCAGTTGCTCTTTGCTTCTTACATACCATTTCTACTTTTTCATAGTAGTAGAAACATCAGTTGCATAGCACTTTGGGGCCTGTAATATTGGAGTTCTAATGTGATGACTCCATTGTTGATAAAGAAAACAGTTTGCTTCACAAATGATATTCTGCAGCAGACCATATTTTTACATACAAAGGTGCAAAAAGTACAAGATCCTACTGTTCATTTTGATTGTCTGCTATAAAAAGTTGACAAATTTGATTTGGTAGAGCAAAATGTAGCTTTCAAGGTGGTCCTGCAAGCCTAAGATGTTAAGATTATAAAAAATCCTTTAATAGATAAAAGAGATATCTTTATCAAGCTTCTGATTATTAATACCAATTGAAACATAAAACAGGAAGATGTATGCTAACCAAGGTGGAGTACACCTTACAGAGAATGCAAATAGAGACATACATGGCATTGTTCTGCAAGTGCTTTTGACTGTGGGTAATATTGGTCTGATTGCATCAAGCCCTAGAAAACTCCAGTGCTCGCTACCTGAACCTCAGTAATTAAATAAGAAAAACCAAGTGAATGAAGAATGCTTATTGTTTAGACTGTGGTATTAGTTGGATAAATTAGTACATTATACACAGTAAATTTGTACATTTAAGCTTGGACAGTTAGCTATTAGCTCTATAATGCATATCTATATACTACATAAACTATATATTATATCTGTATCTATTTCCAATAGATATTGAGCAGGACCTAAAATTGAATAGGAAGCGGAGAGTGGACTGGATCTTATCTAGGAAATTGTCAGTGTTTTCAATGACCTCAAACTACTACCTAAACTAGAACGCCATCCTTTTAACATCAATATTTTTCCAGTGATGTTATATGACTAAAAATTATGGAATGTCACAGTTTTCAAAGAATCAGAATTATGGGTTGCCCAAAGGGTAGTGGAGAGAAATATGATGGGTTATAAACAGGCAACATATATAATAAATGACAAATTGTTCTCAAAAAGTGGTATAAAAGATATCATTTAAGAGATATATGACTAGAAAAAGTCAGTCGCATAGCAAGAGATGACTGATATGTATAGCCTCTGATTGACAGATTAAGTTTCCCAGTACGTTGAGTGAACATCTGTGCAGATGTATAGAAGAACGTGACAAAAATCAGACAGGATGAGAAAGTAAAGATCTGCCCTGTTCAAGAGAGTAACCACTTTGATAGTCATAAGTTAATGAGCAAAGATTTAGAGTTGGAAGTAGAAGTATCGTGCGGTTCAAATGAGGTAATGGATGTAAAGCAATTTGCAAACCTTGAAGTGCCTTATAAATGACAGTTGTTGTTGTTATTGTTATTGTTATTATTGTTGTTATCATCCTATAATGACCAGGCCTCCAGTCTGGTTATGACTTCATATCCTGAGCCTTCTTTCTACTGCCCTTCTGTTGAGCTCAAGCAGTATATATAGAGCAATGCAGCCACGTGCTGATAAATGTTTAACGACCAGGATCTCCTGGGGAAAAAATGTATGCACACACATATACTTTTAAGTTTAATCTGAATTATTAACATTTTTCCTAAATCTAGACAATTAACAAAATAATCAAGCCTTTATTTTTAACAGTTGTGATTTCTGAGGCATAAATAAATATTCACACTAAACATTTAACAAACTAGTTAGAGCCGGCTTCAGTACACCCTTGGTGGAAGGGGTTTCAGAAGCCATCTGATCTAAGCTCCTTATTATACATATATGGAAACTGAGGCTCAAGGAGGTTAAGTGACTTGCCCAAGGTCCTGCAGGCAGTAAGTGAGAGAGGCAGAATTTGGACCTACCAACTTTGACTTCAGAGCTAACGTACCTTTCGTTGTGCCAAATACAGATCCTTTGGGTACTGAAATCTAAAAAAATATAATACTATTTTATAAGCATATATCAAAAGGTTTTGCTTGAATTAATATTAAAACATTGCAAATTATCTAAGCACCCATGGTTTGGGTATAGGAGAGAAATAGTCCTGGGACAAGGGAGAAAAACACAGGGAAACATATTCACTTTCAATATGTTGTGAAGTGCATTGTCCATAGCTGGTTAATTAAGAGTTGATGGTATACCTGTTGCAGATGCAGCCTAAAATTTAAGTCTTTCTGCATTGGCAGAGGCCTTTCCTAGCTTGGCCAGCTCAGCTCACTGGGGTCTGAAATAAATCTCGATAACTGATAACATAAACATCCCTTTAAAATAGCAAAGTGTTTTCCTCTCCATGTAAGATGTCATGAAGCATATGGCTCACAGGGCAGGAGATCTGAGAAAGTGCTATAAATTATCCAGCAATAAGAATGATAATTTCCTGGGGCTGTTTTTCATCTACAATGCAGATGTTGGTCCCTGATGTTGTTGGTTGTAGCTGAAGCATTGTAATCATTGTAATGTGTGTGTATGGGGGATGATTTCACAATGTTGTGTTACCAGTTGGTGCTGTTACTTTGGGGATACCATCAACCCTTCAGACCCAAGTGAGACGCGTGGAGAGATATATGGCTATCCTGTTCAGTCATGCTGCATGCAACTCTGACAAGACCACACCCTCAGCTCAAGTACACAGCACAAGGGAGCATGGGGATTACCAGAACTTGAGAAGCCAAAATGAATCACTGTGAGACTCTTGAGTCTTTCCCATATACCTTGTTTCTCTAAGGAAGATATGGAGCCTATATCTACACATATGTATATATAATATATGGCTTATATGTGGAAGCTTTCTTAGAAAATTTTATATATGTATACATATATATGTATGTGTATACAGCTTATCATGCTATACTAGATCGAGGACACTACTCTAACTGACCCCTCTTGGATAAGAATATATAGGATCACTAGGTATGGTAGCATAATCCCTGAAACTGATAGATGACTTGAGCTCAGAGAGGTACAGTGGGACTGAAGCTGCCTGCACTAAGACTAGCATCCATATGGTAAACCCTCAAGGGTTTCCAAGAGATGCCTGCTAATAGGGAAATCTATGAATAAAAATCAAACAATTAACTTCAAGGAGCAGGAGGCCACCAGGCTGCTTCAGGAGGGGTGAACTAGCCAGGGTGGGAAATGGAGTGGGCCAATGCTTCCGTGCTGATTAGCAGTAGGATTGGGCCTTGAGTGGCCTCTGCTCTTAGCCTGAGTGAGTAAAGGAGACTCAATCTCAAAAAAAAAAAATCTATAGGATCCCCTTACCACTATTGGGAAACACTTTCTAGAGATCCCTGCCATTAGGGAAATCTAGGAATAATAATTAAACCATTAACTTTCAGGTAGTGCTTTGTGATTTACAAAGTTCTTTCCTCACAACCACCGCGCAAAATAAGGGTCATAACACCTCATTACCTAACTTACAGGAAAGTGAGGAAAGTGCTTTGAAAGTGCACAATTCAAATATGAGCTATTTTTCCAATGATCAATCAATCCTCATTAAACATCTATTATGCACCTACTATGTGCTGGGTAAAGGACTCAACATTGATAGTCACCTAAAAGGCAATGGAAAGAAAGATGCCAGGTGGGTGTAAAGCTGCAGCACATTCTCAAGGATTAAGAAATAATGTGAATGATACAATCAAAGAAAAAGAGGGCTGGTTAATTTCTTAGGATTCAATTCAATAAACATTTATTAAGCAACTACTATGTACCAGGCACTATACCAAATGTTGGGAATACAAATAAGAAAAAGACAGTACCTGCCCTCAAGGAGTTTATAATCTAATGGGTGAATACAACATGCAAAAGGAGACTGGAAAGCAGGACACAGCGGGTAGCAGGCATGGGGGTTTCTTGCTTCGTGTTGTTGAAACCAGGCAAAGCAGCAGATGAAAAGTGGAATGAGCTGAAGGTTTGGGGAGGAGTTTGGTACTTTGCCCTCCAGCCTTCTACTCAGAGGGGAGAGGAGTCTGAGGGAGGTGGTGTCAATCAAGGCTTGAGTTAGCAGCATGGTGGGTGATGAGGTTAGAAGTGATGAGCTTATCCTGGCAGGGGCATTTTGCAGGTCTGTCTTGTTTCAATTTAGGAGATAGAGATAGAGGATTAGACCTGTGATTTCATTGGTATGAGGAAACTCCCTCTATCAATGCATTTTTTTCTCCACAATTTATGGTCTTAGAGCAGACCTGTACAACTTGGCAGTAGGTAGGGGCCAAAATTAAAATAGGCTAAACTTCTTCTGGCCACAGATAGGTTAGACTAGAGAGAGACTGACGATGGTTGTTTGCTATGGGTCACGTGACAAACAGGAGAGTACACAGCGGCACCCTTCCGTTTTTCATGGCCCAAGAAATTCTTTGGTGGACAGCAAGGGGCCCACAGGCCATTTGTTGGACAGGTGTGGACTGGCCCAGGGTTATAAAGTCAGCATGTAATAGAATCAGGATTTGAACTCAGGTCTTTCTGTCTCTGGGGCCTGCTCTCTATCCATTATAACACACTGTCTCTTGTGTATAATGAGGCATAATAAACAGCCCAAGTATTGTAGAGTGCCTAGAAGTATATTATTATCTAATATCTATTATCTAATTAGTATCTAAGGGCCAGGTGGATTCTTTAGCACAGAAGTCTCTGGAGTCTGCATATGTTACCCCAAAGCCAGAGGAGCTCTATTTATTACATCTTATAGTATCCCTCAGTACCATACCTCGCCCAAGCCCACCAAAGGATTAAAAAAAATTCTATAATATTCAAAGTGTCAAGAGTAAGACTTTCAGATTTTTTTTCACAGAGGATTTACAAAATGCCAAGAATGGTAATGATAAGGTGGGGAGAGGCTATGATCTGCACCAATGACATCACAGATCCATCTAGGTCTCTGAGTAAGAAAAGAGGAAAGTGGAGGTACATGCTTTCACTTTAATGTTTTGCTGCCATTCATTTTTTTTTTTTTGGTGAGGCAATCGGGGTTAAGTGACTTGCCCAAGCTCATACAGCTAGTAAGTGTTAAATGTCTGAGGCCAAATTTGAACTCAAGTCCTCCTGACTCCAAGGCCAGAGCTCTATCCACTGTGCCACCTAGCTGCCCCATGATGCCATTCTTTTCTAAGAAGTCTAAGTATTAGCTGGACACCTTAAGGCCTCCTTTAAATTCCAAATAAAGCTTTTGAGCTTTCAAATAATCCTCCCCTCTCCCAGTATTGAAAACCTCTACAGTATTGAAATTCATTCATTCAACACATTCATTGCATACCTTCTCCATAGGAGGCACCACAGAAGACGAAAAGAAGGGTAAGAGTTTGGTCCCTGACCTCATGATGATTACCATCTAATAGAAAAATCTAGGTTTAGTTATCTTACTGTTTCTCAGAGGAGATTTTTGAGTTTTCCTTTTGGCTGTAAAAACCATAGCTATAAATTAAAGTTGGGCTGGAGATTAGTGAAGGTGGACCTTTGGGTTGAATCCTCTTCATATATGTCTCTATTATTTTAGCAGTAAGAAGGCAGGTTGGTGAATCTCTTTCACTTGGTTGAATACTCAGGGGCCTGAGGGATCCTACCAGACTCAGCTCATAAGTCTTATCTTCTTCAACACTTCCAAAGATCTATATGGGTACAAAGAGGGGCTGATAAAGATTTCACAACTGACATTCTAGGATAAAAAATGTACCCATGACACACTTTCAAGTTTAATCTGCATTATTAACATCTTCATCACTTTCTTAGGTCAACAGTCAGCAAAACAAAAAATTGAGTCCTGATTTATGTTTGTTGGTTTCTGAGGTGTGATTGCTTCCATTGAAAATTTAACAATCAGCTTTCTGGGCCAGTATGAATTGGCTTCAGCATACCTCTGGTACTCCCTCTACTGATGCAGGTTATATCTCCTCCATGGTTCTTCATGAATAGTTGTGGATAAGAACAATAACAGATCTCTTACTAACTTTTTGGTGAGCTAGGCTAGTCCTTAGTTGATAGACAAACTGTTTATTGTCAAGGTGGGTAAAAAGAACCATTTCCCTTTCATTTTTCTTTTACCTGTGACCTGGAAAAAGGAACTATTAATACTAATAACCGACATTTTGAAAAACACTTTAAAGCTTTAAAAGTATACATATATACATATATGTTTGTATATATTAGGTAATTATATAATCCATATTATATAAATATGTTATGCATATGTTATATACTATTATTGATATATTATGATCTTAAATATGTATATATGTATATATATATACATATATATATAAATCTTATACAAGCTTCACAACAATCCTATGAGGTGGAGATAATTATGATGCACATTTTTTTTTTGTTTGTGTGTGTGTGAGGCAATTGGGGTTAAGTGACTTGCCTAGAGTCACACAGCTAGTGAGTATTATGTGTCTGAGGCTGGATTTGAACTCAGGTCCTCCTGACTCCAAGGCCAGTGCTCTATCCACTGTGCAACCTAGCTGCCCCTATGATGCACATTTTATAGAAGAGGAAACTGAGTCTCAGAGAGGTTGAGGTACTTGCTCCAAGCTTACACTGCTAGTAAATATCCTGAGGTGAGATCTGAATCTAGATCATCCTGACTCCATGTATAGTGCTCTAGCTTTACTTTCTCCCACGATTTAAATTCAATTTAAATTAACATGCTGTGAAACAATGTACATTGAAAATGACTGACTTAAACAACTTAAATGTTCGTATGAATTGGTAAAAAATATTAAAAAGAACATTTTTTTTACATTCCAAAAGTCACATGTCTTTGGTCAAATTCAAGAAAATTCTTCATATGAATAGCGCTCTCTGTATTGGGGTGTGCGTTACATGGTCTGCCAGTGACTGCTATACCTGAGACAGTTTATTACCTACCCAGTTCCTGTCTTGGTTTCTCTGATGAGCTTACAGCATGTGTCACTGTAACTTATGAGAGGAGGAAAAGTTCTTCAAAAATGAGTCATTATGCGTATTTGATTTTCCAAGATTTTAAAGTCAGGGCTGTTAAGTACTCAAGGGGCCAAGAAAGAGAGAGAAAAAAAGATTTATGCCAGGCTGATGGAAAGATCATGTGAACGGCAGTAGCAGTCCAATGATTTGCTTTGGAAAATGAATTAAACTTAATGTTTACTCAAGTATACACTATTTGTAGCTTACTCAAAGTGGGACTAATGAGATATTCTTTCAAAACAACTTGACAGCCATGAAAAGTGGGACAAGATAAAGAGGAGATGCAGTGTGGAGGAGAAGCAATGGGGAGTCATGAATAGAAAAATCACTGGAGTGTGAGTCAGGAGTCCCGGACGTGAATCTTGGATTTCTCTCACTAATTAGCTGTGTGATCTTGGGCAAGTTACTTTACTTCTCTATTTCTCAGTCTCCCGGTCTGTAAAATGACAGGGTTGGACCAGGTGACTTGTAAGGTCTCTTCTAGTTCTAATGTTTGGTGAGCAAATCCAGGTTAAGGAGAAAAATCTGTACAGGAGAGTTTCCCCCCATTGCCACATTTCAAGAAAGAATTCAGGGGCAAGCCCAATCCAGAAATACTCTGGTTCAGAGGTTCTGAATTTTTAATTCTACAGAGGCACCTCCCTTTGACATCAGATTAAATTTCATAGGCTTTAAAAAACTGTTTTTCAGTGTGAAAATTTTCCTTCTCTACGTGCCCCACAGCCAGCGTATGGAACCTGAGATGAGCTGGGGAGGATGAGGGATTCTTAGGGAATTGCAAAGATATTATTGAAAACCATCAGGGCCCTCTGGCCTTTATTCAGGAAGCCCTGTGCTGGAATGTTGGTAGCAAAATCACAGGAGGAAAGAGACCTTTTGCCACGTAACCCACTAGAAACCTGAATCCAAATGCCTAATTTCATTTCCCAAAATTGCAGGAAGGCTTCTATCCTATTAGAACCAACCCTTCTCTGACTTTAATGAGGCTGACAAAATGGGTGTAAATGTCAGGAGAAAATATCTCTTCAGATAGTTATTTGACTTTAAGTGACTGATAACTATTGATAGGTTTATGTGCTAAATAAGGTTCAGACTGGCTCGGTTCTGAGCAGAGATTGTGATCATTAAGGGAGAGAACTGCTCCAGACCAAATGGGGACAATGCTTGCAGGAATAGGAGCGGCCTTGGAAAAGATAGCTTATATTCATGTGATCCAAAAGTCACAACAATTTTGAGTAGTGATCAGTCAATCAATAAGCATTTATTAAGTACCTACTATGTGTCAAGGCATTATGCTGGTGCTGGGGATATGAAGACAAAAAATGAAACAATTCCCACTCCCATTTCCCCATCCTTCTTAAATCCTATGACCTACTCTTTTCACTGTCCTTCAGCCACACAAGAGATCTAACCATTGCCCACAAGGGACCCACTTCTTTAATTAGAAACTTTGGCATTCCCCTATCTGACCACAGTGTCCTGTCATCATTCCACTTCTCCCTATGCCTTGACCTTTCTAAACCTATTCTTTGCCTTCATTGAGACCTTCAATTCCTCCACCCTTAGATCCTGTTTCCTGCTCTGACTTCACTTTCCCCTCCAATTTCAACTCTATACTGTGTTCTGCTCTTGAATCCTTGCTCCTCCTCCCATCTACACTCACCTCTTGCCAAACTTCATTTCCATACTATTCCCGCCACCTGCCTCCTCTGTTCCTATGCAAGCTGCTAAATGCAGCTAGGTCAAGTCTGGGTACATTACAAATTCACGGAATCCAACCACAACTGTGCCTTAACTGCAAAGTCCTTTTATCCCATCCTAATTGATTCCCTATCTCACTTTGTTAAGAAGCCATTCTAACCCTTCTCTTCCCAATCTGATACATTGGTGGAGGAATTTTCACACAGATAGTTAAAATTAAAATCCGGCTCAGATACTTACTAGCTGTACTACTGCCTTGGGCAAATCACTTAATCTCTGTTTGCCTCAGTTTCCTCTACTACATTATGGGGATAATAATAGTACCTACCCTGCAAAAAAGTTGTTTTGAGGGTCAAATGAGGTAATATTTGTGAAGTACTTAGCACAGTTTCTGGTACATAGGTACTACATAAATGGTAGTTATTATTATTCTTATTATTCTTATTATTTTCTTTTTTGATGAAGTCAAAGGTCTGGATAAAACAAAAGAAAGGGAAAAAACCTCCAAAACCTCAGATCAAAAACCTTTTGAATCTTAGTTCTTACCACAGTGCCTTGAGCAGAATATCATAGCTTTTGAACTGGAAGGGTTCTCAGAGTTCAACCTAGTCCAATGTCCTAATTTTACAGATGGGAAAATTGATGTCTAGTGAAGTTACAAGACTTACCCAAGGTCAACAGGTGGTGAGCCTTGGAGGTAGGACTTGGATCTAAGTCCTCTATATTCAGAGCCAATGTTCTTTCCATTTTAATATGCTGACATAATAGATGTTTAATAAATGCTTGTGGAATTGAATTAAGTTGAGATGTGGTAGAAGATGAAGGGTGGATTGGCACCCAGTGAAACTCAGGACAGGAAAAGAAGGAAAAGGCCAGTGGAAACCAAGGCAGCACCCTTACAATTGGTTAGGCAATCAGACTAACCATCTGGTGTGCCTTTTCTTTCAAAATCTTAGATTGGTCTGAAAGAAATTTTGGGTATCCCTTTGGGTGCCGTGTATTTAGTGATATGGGCTTTCTTATAGAACACGGCAGCTATATATGGAAGAAGAAGCACTTTGCTCCCTGACTCACCTGTTTCATGCTACTTTTTGTGACCTGGATTAATATATTGCAGTGAAATGACTTAACATTGCATTATTGGTGCTTGGATGCAAAAGAGGATTGTTCAGTTAGGGACATAATGCAATGTTAAATTATCAAGCCTGGAAGGAATTTATGGAATTAACAAAGATGAGAAAAGAAAAATGCTTTAAGTCCCCTGTTCCTCTTAAGAAGTTGTAAACAGTTACTTTTACAGGGCCCAAATATTTACAGCATACACGAAGGAACTATAACAATAATGCATTCCAATCTGGAGTTTATATTTTTTGTGTGTCTTGCAAAGACCTTAGGGTGATGGGAATAGAGGGAGGGGACATTTAATTTCAAATAAAGAAACTTTTTGCTTTCAGTTACATATTTTAGACTCTTCTCATGGGCTTGGACAGTAGTGCTGAAAATTGAAATGGGGGAAAAAGAGATCAAATCAATGACATCAACTGCTTAGAATAAACCTGTAGTCACTCCTGCCTGGAGCTCTCCTAGTTACACTCAAGTGTGTTTCTGAATTATTAGTTCTGTTTGCCATATATCAAAATGACTTAAGGCTACTCAGTTTCCACAATAACTAATAAATTAAGTGTTCTAAATACGTGAACACATGTTCAAGGCCCTGTTCACATATTATCACTCACAATACCAAATTCAACAACAACAAACTTGGAATGGAAGCTTAAGTGGACAGTGAGCATATTCCTTTATAGGTATGAGTAATGGTTAAAACTGTTAAATGGTGTTTCAGAAATTACTGAACCTGTCCTGGAAAGGAGGAGTACTTCTCTCCTTTGCTTGTAGGTTTTAGTGTTTAAAAGAAAGATTATAAGTTTCTGGAGGCTGTCCTACACTCATAAAATGAAGGCTCATTTATTTTGATGATATAAACTAAAGAAGACATCTACATGAATTATTATTATTATTATTATTATTATTATTATTGGCGAGACATTTGGGGTTAAGTAACTTGCCCAGGGTCACACAGCTACTAAGTGTCAAATGTCTGGTCTGAGGCCGGATTTGAACTCAAGTCCTCCTGACTCCAGGGCCGGTGCTCTATCCACTGTGCCACCAGGCTGCCCCCTTTTACTTGAATTATTAATATAATTGCTTAAATATTCCATATGACTATGAGCACACTGATTTAGTCTGAGAGATGCAAGAACCAGACTTGAGTCTCCATACTTGTATTTTGTGTTCAGTGTTTGGCTTACTCTTCCCAGAAAGCCATCCGTTATAGCAAAGATTTGTTTTTAGAGAAAAAATAAATGAGAACATAGTTCAGCAAAACTATCAATCTATATAAGAAAAGCCTGACATATATGCAATGTTCCATACTCGTGGATCTCCGCGCAGGAGTTGGGATAGGTGTCTTCTCATGTTGGTTATTTGGGACCAAAGCTTGCTCTTTGTAAGTCTGACATATTAATTTCTGATTGTTTTGTGGTGGTTATTTTCTCCACTTAAATTGTCACCTTACTTCACACAACTTCAGTTTTCTCTTCTGTACAATGGGATAATAATAGCTTTCTTTCCCCTCATCCTAAAAAAAAAGTACTTGAATATAGGGCGGCTAGGTGGTGTAGTGGAGAGAATGCCTCGTCTGGAGTCAGGAAGATTCCTCTTTCTGACTTCAAATATAGCCTAACTAGCTGTGTAACCCTGTTGCCTCAGTTTCCTCATCTGTAATATGAACTGGAGAAGGAAATGGCAAACCACTCCAGTATCTCTGCCAAGAAAACCCCCACAGGGTCACAGAGTGTTGGGCATGACTGGAAAAAAATGACAAGAAGAAGTTAAATGCAAGGTAGTTTGTGAGGGAGAGTACTATTAGTTGGGGAGATTAGAAAAAGCTCCATGCACAAGATAATGTTTGAGCTGTATCTTGAAGAAAGAGAGGAATTCTATGATATATAGGTAAGGAGTGAATGTATTCTCTATGTGGGTGACCACCAGGGCAAAGGCACAGAGAACAGAGAAAAAGGTTTTTTTTTTTTTTTTTTGTGAGAAACACAAGATGGTCAGTTTGGCTAGATCACAGAGTGCAGGAGGGGAAATATTGTATAATCATGTTGACAAGATAAAGTGGGGTTAGGTTACATAGGGATTTAAAAGCTAAATGGAGAAGTTTATATTTGATCCTAAAGGCAATAGGAAGTCATTGATATTGATTCACATGATCAGAGCTGTGCTTAATGAAAAAATACTTTGGCAGCACCATGTAACCCAGGGGGCAGAATGAGAAATATCAATGTCTTTAAGATATCCTAAACATTTTGGATGAGAAAAATGGTGTAGGCAATGATCTAGCGCTCATTAAAATGGCTGATTCAGCTAAGTTAAATGAATCAAGATCATGTGCCCATTTCCCCCCTCTGGTAATGTCTCTTGGATTTATACTTGTTTGGTTAATGACTGGAAATGACTTGAAAGGTATCTATTTGTGCAGAGAATTAATGGTCACATAAATCTGGCATTTAAACACCTTACCATGCTCTTCCAAAACTCTAACAACTTACTCATTGCCCAGGGGAGGATTATGGAATCCAATATTTCTAGCATGTAGAAGGGTCCACCCCCAGAAACCTCAGTTGCTCATAAGAAGGTCTACTGTGCAAATAGATTTCCCACCAATGTCTAAATGCCCACTAAAATGTCTTGCATTAGAGACTTTAGATAGCTAATAGCCATATTTGTCAAAGTGCATATGTCCTTTTACCATATAAGAATGTAGCATGAGGCTGCACAGTGGACAGATAAATGCCTGGTATTCAGTTTTTCCATCACATTCAGCCTTGGAAAAGGATTTCTTTCTGTGATTTCTAATAATATTTGTGAGTTTGGTCATGTACCACGTCATAAGATGGTAGAGACATGAATCCTGGGGGAGATTATTTGGGAAAAGAAACTGACCTTTCTTAGGTCTAGAGAAAACCTCATTCAGACTGTGGCCAAGGCTGTTTTCCTGACTAAATTCTTTCAACAATGACCCTTTGCCTCCACTCCTCATCTTACCAGGTAAGGAAATAGGGAGAGAAATGCTTAGGCAGCCTCAGGCTGGTTCCAAAATGATCGCTTGCTTTTTATGAGAAAGGGGGTGGGGATCATTTCCATGGAAATTAGTTTTTTGACTCTGTCCATAGGTATCATAAAGCATTGCTGAAATTATGATTTCTATTTTGGGCTGTGTTCCAAAGATTTAAACTCTGTGCTAACTTCTGAGAGGGATGACAGCTACTTGAGTGGCCTAATCAAATATAATCCATATGACTCGATTAAAAACGTGTTCATCTGAAGGCCAAAATGTCATTGTATATCTTATCCTAACATTAAGCTCATTTTTAAAAAGGCTTGTCCTGTAAATTTGCATATTTATAGGTGTATATGTGTACTTTATCTGACAGACGATTAACTTTTGGATGATGAAAACTCATTAAACTGTCTACCAAGGGATGGAGAATCTGGGGTCTACACTATTGGAGGGAACAATCACATGGATAAAATGATGGTCCTCAAATCATGAACTGATTCTCTCTCTCTGTCCACACACCACACACACACACACACACACACACACACACACACACACACACACACACACA
>NW_020954953.1:8087700-8104876 GCF_900497805.2 Vombatus ursinus | reverse complement strand
AGTTACCGAGTGATAGGATTTTAGACCTGGTAGTTATCTTAGAGATGATATGGTTTAGTAACCTTATTTTCCAGATGAGGAATTGGTGACCCAGAAAAGTCATATAAATTTTGATTAAGTTTGTTTAGATGACAGAGATGAGATTTGAACTGAGATCTTTTGACTCCAAATCCATTTCACTTTCCACACTACAAACGTATACAGGAGGTCTTTATTTTCAAAGACTAGCTGTCACCTGAAAAAGTCTATTTAAAGGGAATCCACTTAAAGTAAGGACCAACATTTCATTGTAAATACTGAAAAATGATTTGGTTGGGATATTATCTTGAACAATGGCATTAAAAATTATCAAAATAAATTTTATTTTATATTTAATAAAATCAGGTTATAATTGCAGTAATGCATTAGTCCTTAGACTGAAAAAAGATTGAATCAATTGTTGATTTGGGGAAGGTGTAGTTTTTACAGAGAAATTATATTATATCATGAGATGATATCTTCACTTCCCATTTGACTTTTCTCATCATAAAGAGGGTCATTACAGTAAAAATAATTCAGGGCTTCATCCATTTCCCCAAGAGTTTCTCTTGATCCTTTGATATTAAAATAATTCTCTTGAAACACCTATGTACAATCAGTGGGAGACTGACCCATGAATTGTAGACCTTGATGGATGGTTGGAGATGGATGCTAATGTTAAGTGGCAAAGGATGTTTGAATGGGGCCTGAATTTATAAGAAGTCAGTTCATTAGTGAGTACTTTCCCGCTGATGAAGCCTTTTTTGTCCTTACGTAATCTTGTAAGGAAGAGAATAGGCCTCACAGCCAGAGTTCAAGTCCTGCCTCTGACAAATACTGGCTGTGTGGTTCTGGACAAGACCCTTAACCTCTCAGTACCCAGGCAAATCTGTCTACAAACTGCAAACAATCACAGAGTTGCACAGGACTTTGCAAAGGTCCAGATCAAAGCAAAATGCAACCTTGTAATTAAGGGGACTCTGTGTGTGTGTGTGTACAAACACATATACACATTCTACATACAGTAGAGCTCAAACTGGAGAATTTTAACATTTGGTGAGAATTTTAACATAACATTAGTCAGAGAGGTTTCTCTTGGTATGTATATTTTAGGACTAAAGACCAAAGAGAATTTATTATCCTCTGCAGATAAACACTAACACATTAATGAATTAGAATTCTGTTTATTGCCTTATTCTAAAGAATAATCCTTTGTTGACTTAAATGAAATTGTATAACTTAGTTATGTAAAAACGCTTTTGCCAGAATTCAGTCTGGATGAAATTCTAACCTATCTTTACATCTTCAAATTCATTTTTCCCTATTGACAGGTGTTCATGATTATAATGAGGATTGTAGACTTTATTTTAAACAAACAAATGATTAGAATTGATCATAGAAGTTAAAACATGGCCCTAATGAATATATTCATTAATTGATCTTTCCTTCCTGAGGGAACAGAAGGGAGTAGCCATTGCTTGAGAGATTGGAGATTGAATGTGTAATGTGGAGATGGTGAAGAATCTAGAGGTTGAGAAGAAGATGAAAGAAGCTACACATTTTTTTTTGGCTAGGCAATTGGGGTTAAGTGACTTGCCCAGGGTCACACAGCTAGTAAGTGTCAAGTGTCTGAGATCAGATTTGAACTCAGATCCTCCTGACTCCAAGGCCAGAGCTCTATCCACTGCACCATCTAGCTGCCCCAAGAAGCTACACATTTGACTATAGAGAGCAGAGGTAGTCTGGGAGGAAATGAAGTAAAAAACTGCATAGGCTAAGGCAAGCCAGAAGAAGACTTTGGGGAAGAAAAAATTCAGTCAACACAATGTCAGAACAGATCCAAGTATAAAACAGATTTCCTTTTTGTAGAATATTGAGCAAGCTTCTATTGTGTTTCCTTTAATGAGTCCCTGAGATTTCTCTAGTGCAAACCAATAGTTGTTAATCTATGTTTTCTGAGTGGGGCAGTAGGTAAGGGTCCAAAGACATTTTAAAAAATGGAGGCGTTCATGGTCACAGCCACTGAGACTGTCCATGGTACTGAAGTTAAAAACCATGTTGGTTTGGGGGTACGTCATTGCAATCATTTAATCTTCAAAGTGGTCCTTATTTGTGAACAACTAAGTGCATTTTCCTCCTCTAATCTAATTTCACAAAAACACTAACAACCCATTAAATAAGAAAGGATTGGTTATAGCATCCTTCTTTTATAGATACAGAAAATGAGGTACCAGGCTATTAAACAACATCTAATTTGGTAACATGTATGCACAATTGTATATTTTACATATTTCATGCATTTCTACATATTTCATAGCAAAACCTCTTCATTAATTCTACCTCAAATCTGTGAAGAAAAGCTGCATTTTTTCCCCATGAAATTATTTTAAAGGTGGCCTTTTCCATGGAAAAGGCCCATGGCCCATGGCGGGCCAAAGGCTCAATCTATGTTTGCTAATACAGTTTACAAGAACACTTCCCCAACATTCCCCCACTGTCCATGCCCTCTAGGCATTCAGAAGGCCAACCACATCATCTTCTCATCCAGAGCCATGTGTTAATAACACAGGCTGAGACCAGGGCTGAATAAAGCAGAAACTCCTTCTGATGCCAGCCACTGCACCTGGCCTCCAGAGCCTGTAGTCTCCCAGAGATCTTATGCAGCTGCTGCTTTTTCAAGGCAGCAATGTCCATCCCATTCACATCTTTGCCAGAGCCCTCTTCAGGATTCACCGTGCCTTCAGTTAATATGGGGGTGTCCTCACCACAGGCTTGATCTTTCAGGGATTTGCTTACTGGAGAGATGAGTCTTCTTGGTCTGATGCTACTGAAGATAGATGAGGAAGTGGCCAGGTAAGAAGCAGGAACCAGGATACTGGACATGTAGGTTGAGCTCCGTTGCAGCCAGTTAATCCAAAGAGATCTTGCCCCATCACTATGATCTCCTAACAGGAGGCAATCAGGAATACACATGTAGAAAGACAGAGGCAGATTGTCCTACATTTCTCTGGCCTCCTCATTACTGACTCCTCTGGCCACCTTCAGATGGCTAGAGATTTGCATGTTCTGATTGACAGCATCTGTGAAATCCAGATCTCCCCAGAGGCGAGAAGAGCCTACGGACTAGGCTGAAGTTAATATAGCTTCTCCTGATGAAGAATAAAGAAGAAACAGATATAGACCTTTGGCTCCCTGGAGGTTTTCATCAGACAGAGAAAGGAGAGAAATGAGACATCCTTTCTGGTCATAACTATCCATTTTATCCCTTTAGGACCTGCTCCTTTCCCTGCCCACCTCACTCCTCTTCAGGTCCCTAGTTATAGGGAAGAATTCTGGAGCTACAAGCAAGCCTAGACCTAGGCCCAGAGTTACCTCTCTCCCATGGTTTAAACTGGATTAGATAGGGTTCAGCCTGGAACAGGAATCTCGAGAAGCTGCATTTTAAAGGAAGACTTCCTTGATGGGATTTGTCAAGCAATATGAACTTCATAATTGAAAAGTATAAAGCAATTTTATGATAAATATAAAGTTTTTAAAAAAGTATATTATGCTGTTGTAGATGCATGAATTTATTAATAACTAATTAATTACATTAAATAATTACATTAATTTATAACTCATAAAATTCTACATTCTAACATACACAAAAAATTTCCAAAATTCTTAGGGTGGTTGAATTTGAATGTAAGTTCTTTAAAGTAGGGGATTGAGAGAAAATGCTCTATAGTGGATAGAGAGCCAGCCTTAGGAAGACCTGGGTTCAAGTTCTCCTATATATTGACTGTGTGACCCTGAAAAAATAACTTAACTTAGTCCCCCAAACAACCCTCTAAGACTCTGGGAATATTGATGAACTCTACAGCAGTTGTTGATCTGTATTTGTAGGAGGAATTTCCTCACCAGCAGCTCCCTACACCAATGAAATCATAGGGATAGTCCACAAACAATATCTACAGTGCCTGGTGGATAGTAGGTGTTTAATAAAGACTTGTTGTAATGAAATGCAATTCAAGGAACTATGATACGATTAAAGATGAGAGTTCGCAGCAAGGAAATTCAGTAGAACGTAGCTTTGTAAAGTGCAACACGTCTATATGGAAGATGGAAGATGCATTAGAAATTATTGGCCTTCACAGAAGTTGCAAATTGTATTTAAGTAATTAAAAAATAAGTAAAAGAGAGATTAGAGGATCTGGAGAGAGATGTCTGGGAATTATCTGCTGGAGCCAAGTTAGACATTTTTGCTGAGTCTGCTTTTGTCTTCAGTCCAGATGAGTGTTAATGATACTTCTGACACATGAGGTGGTCTGTTTCTCTGGTATGAATCAAGACTCATCTGCTATTGATCATATAGCCTGCAGCAGTGACTGCAGAGGTTTTCTAAGTTTATTCTCTCTTGATCTCTGGCTGGGTAGTAAATGCCTGCTTGGTGTTCTTAAATAACTCACTGCTTATTTCTCTCTGAAAATATCCATCTCTGCCTTCCACAATTGGGACCAGTTTATAAACTCCACTAAGGATGCTGCCTACTACAAACTTAATGTTGTGTCTTTTCTATAACACTTTTCTTTCTATGCTTGTTCTTGAACCAGAGGATTTTGTTATTTGCCTCCTCCCCCACCACTGTTAGCTTTCATAGATATTTACAGTAGCTTAAATTACAGCTACTGTTACAACCTCCTCCCTTACTGACTGCCTCTAGTTGTGTTTATTTGAGACTTCAGGGTAGCCCAGTTGGAGCAAGACCGATTAATAACAATAACTAACATTTATATAATGTTTCAAGATTTGCAAAGCACTTTACAAATACTATCTCATTTTGTCCTCTTAATATTCTGGAAGGTAGGTGCTATTATTATCACCCTTACTTTGCAGATGAGGAAACTGAGACAGACAGAGGTTAAGTGACTTGCACAGGACCACACTGCTAGTAGATGTCAAGATGTCAGAGGCTGGTTTTGAACTAAGGTCTTCCTGACTCCAGGTCTAGTGTTTTATCCACTATACCAAATAAGTGCTTCTATTGATAGGGTCTTTTTTTTTTTTTTTTAGCGAGATAGCTGGGGTTTAGTGACTTGCTCAGAGTCACACAGCTAGTGAGCATTATGTATCTGAGGCCGGATTTGAACTCAGGCGCTCCTGACTCCAGTGCTGTTGCTCTATCCACTGCGCCACCTAGCTGCCCCCAAATAACTGCTTCTAATAGAAAAGCCGGGCAATGCAGAGTGATAACACAATATTGAATAGGAAAAGTCTTATAGTATTTCCCACACCTGCCCCTCCCCACTTTATTTCTGATACCACCAATCACCCTGATAGAGGTTTTTATTACCATTCTCTGGTACTCTTTTAATAGCCTCTTAATCATTATTCTGACCTTTTCTTTCCTCCCACTCCAATCTATTTTTCACACCACTAATAAACCAATTATCTTTGTATATAGTCTAATTGAGTTATTCCTGTGATCAAAAATCTTCAGTGACTTCATATTGCCTTCTTATTAAATAAGGTTTAAACTATTTTGGGTTTAAGGCTCTCTGCAATCTGGTAACACTCTACCTTTCCAGTTCTATCTTATAGTCTTTGCCATATTCTCTATACTGCTTCCAAACAAGATTTACTTTTTGTCTCCTAAATTTCCCCACTCCTACGTCTGTGCTTATATCATTTCCACATATCTGGAATGTTCTCCTACCCCTCTTTGCTGGCTGAATTCCTCCTATCTGCCTGTCTTTTAAAGTACAAACCACTTGGCCCCTCCTCCATGAAGACTTCTCTAATTCCTGTTAATAGTATTTTCCTTTGAAACACATATAATACATTGGTTTATGCCTCTTTCATGTACTTATCAAGTACTGTTTGTATTTGTGTATGTCCCCTACTGGACTGGAAACTCCTTAGGGATAAGGACTATATTTAAATTTTGACTCTTCCTCATTGTTTAACATAGTACTCTGTATACCTTTGGGGAATAATTAATATTCATTGAATTAATTTTTAGAAATATGACCATGTGTAAGATAAGCCCACAAGAGGCAAATCTTGCCATTGATCCAACTGACCAGTTACAGATCTACATCCACAAATGATCAGTGCTGCTATTCCTTTTAAATATATAATACAGTTATCATGTAGTTTGTTTATCTGAATGCATGGCTCAAGTTGGCAGTCTTACTTGTCCGTCCAGTCCCTTAGTACTCAGTTATTGTGATGCAGAGATATAATACTAGCTAACATTTATATCACGCTTTAAGGATTACAAAGAGCTTTATACGTATCTCCTCATTTGGCCTGAGAAAAGAGGTCATCTATATATATATTGCTCTGAATTTCAGTCCTACAGATAAACTCTTCTATACATATTGCATCTCCTAACTAGAATGTGAGCTTTGACAACAGGGACCAGCTTGATTTTCTATTTGCATCCCTGGTGCTTTCCATCTTTGCAACATCTCTCATATAAGCCTCTTCTCTTCCTTGACACTGCCATTGCCCTGATGTAGGCCTCATTACCTCATACTTAGACTGCTAAAATAGCCTGCTGGTTGGTTTCCTTGCCATAAGTCTCTACCCATTCTAGTCTATCCTCCACTTATCTGTCAAATTAATCATATTAAAACATTGGTCTGACCATCTCACCCCTCCTCATTTCCACCTCCTAGCTTCCCTTGACTCCTTCAAGTATCAGCTGAAGTCTTACTTTTGGTAAGAAGCAGCCTTTCTTAATCTTCCTTAATCTTGGTGTATTCCTTCTGAGACTACCCCTAATTTAATATATCTCTATACCTATATATATCTGTTAGAACATTGTTATTTGCCTATTGTCTTCCCTATTACACTATGAGCTCCTTGAAAGCAGGGACTGTTGGTTTTTTGTTTAGTTTATATCTCTAGGGCTTGGCACAATGCCTGACACATGGCAAGATAATAAATGCTAGTTGACTGAATTAGCACAATGGCTAGCACAAAGTAAGCACTCAGTAAATACTTTTCTGTTCCATCATGATATAGGCTATACTTATAAAATAAAATCTCCCTGAAGGAGAAAAAATTGTATAGGTATACCTGAAAAATAGCTACATAAAATTATCACATCAAAATATACATATTAATTACAAAAGTTTTCTTACATCTCTTTTGATTCAAAGAGGTTTTATTCATTTTTATCATCACCATTCATCTTTGTCACTTTAATTGTCATTAAATGTATACTGTGATATTCAGGATATATGTTTTCTTTGACAAGGAGAATGCTCTTTGGACTGGGACAGATAAGACAAAAACAAGCCACTAGGAATTAAAACCCAGGATAAGTGAGATGAATATGAGAGGATAAGAGAAATGGACATATATAAGATAGGATCTGCCCTTCCACAGTTAGTTCAAGTCATTAGGCTTGAATTTCATCCTAGGATACTGAAAGTATATTGATCCACCCTTTGTCATCTTTGCAAAATACTGGAGATTGGGAGAGATGTCACTGGCCTAGAAAAGGAAAAATAAATGTTCTGATTTTCCAGAAAGGGATGGGAACCAAGTTAGCAAAGTATAAGTCAGTGACTTGACTTTGATTCTTGATAATTAATGGATAATTAAGGGATGGTTTGTGAATTCTTAGGGAAGAATCAGTAAAAGCCAAGACAGCTTCGCCAAAAACAGACCATACCAAACTAACCTCCTATTTGCCTTTTTAAAAAAACCATTTATTTTATTTTTAATTTATGGAATAAAACAAGCATCTTATAAGTATAATGAAAATAAGTATAATAATAATAGTCTTATAAGTGTAATAAAATATGATTGCACATGAAGCTGCAAATCTATTATGTACAACTTGCTATTCCTTTTAAATATATAATATAGTGATCATATAAATTTCTTTTTTTCTCTTCTCCCTCTCCGCTCCTTGCCCTAGAGATGGCTACTGTTAGACACAAATAGGTATGTATGTGTAAAACTATTCTGTACAAATTTCTATTTATCAGTTCTTTCTCTGTATGCAGATATCATCTTTCTTCACATGTCCTTTATAGTTAATTTGGTTATTTATATTCTATTTTACTTTGACAAAGTAACTAGATTATCAGTTTAAGGGAATACTACGATAATAATAGCTAGCATTTATATAGTGCCAACTACAAATGTTATCTCATTTGATGCTCACAACAACCCTAGGAGATAGATGTTGTTATGATCCTCCTTTTACAATTGAGGAAACTGATTTGCTCAAGGTCACACATCTAGTAAGTGTTGGGGATTAGATGTGGACCTAGATCTTCCTGACTCCAGGCCCCAAGCTTTATCCGCTGTACCACCTAACCTAGACACCTAGATTTAAGTGAAACTGCTGACAAAAATTTCTCATGCTATCCTTGTGGACATGGTGAGATAATAGCTTAGGTAGATTTGGAAGTGGTTGAATGACTAGATCCATTAATAGGTGAATGACAACTAGGAGGGAGGTCCTTAGTGGAATGGCTAAAGTATCTGGTCTTTTTGCTGTGCTGTTCAATACTTAACCATACTTTGGATGAAGTCATAAAAGTCAAGTTAGCAAAAATTTGTAAAGTGCTTACTATATGCCAGGCACTGTGCTAAGTTCTCCCAGAGGCAAAGAACACCATTCCAGTGAATGTGATAGCGGTAGGACATTCATGAGATGCTAGAGGATTCACTGAAGCATCCCACGACATCCTCTGAGATATCATTCAGGTTTCCACAACCAGTGCCCCTACATGAATGGAATGAAGAGATGATTGTCTGGGCCTCCTCCTTAAAACTTTGGTTCTGAGAAGAACTGGCCAACCAGAGGGAGAGACTGCAGGGGTAGAAGGTTACTTTTAATGTGAGAAGTAATCCATAGGTGGAATGGGCTTCCAAGGTGAAAACATTTCTATGACATGGTAGAGAAGCTCCTGGGGTGATGAGTCAGCAGTGCATTCTGGAGACAGATGAAGCTGGGAAGGACAGCTAAACAATGACTGGACGACAGAGTCAGGCTCCAAAAAGATCTCAATTGACTGGAACAGTGGACTGAACCTCATAAAATAAAAGTTGATAGAGATAAATGTAAAATTCTATATTTGAGTTCAAAAAGTCTATCAGTTTAGGAGAAGCTTGTTTAAACACTACTTTTTGCAAAAAAAAAAATTCGGAAGTTTTAGTGAATGGCAAACTTGATATGAGTCAGCAGTATGACTTGGTGACCATAAATCTTGTTCTGATTCTAGGTTGCAATTGGAGGCATAGGGTTCAGAAAAAAAGAGTCCCATTATACTTTAGCCTGATCAGAGTATATCTTGAGTAGCAGATCAGTGTTGGGAGCCCAATTTTAGGGAGTTTATATACAACCTGGAGTATATTCAGAGGAGGATGACAAAAACAGTGAGAAGACTGAAGGATATATGATATGTAATTAGTTGAAGGCACTGAGGATGTGTCTCTGGAAGAAGAGAAGCCATGTAGGAACAGGATGGCTGTTTTTAAGTATTCAAAGGGGGATTAGATTTGATTTTCTTGGCCTCAGGGGGTATAACCATCAGCAAATGAGAGGAAATTGTACAGAGTCATATATATAGGCTTAATGACAAGAAAAACTTCCGAACAATTAGAGCTATCCCAAAGTGAAAAAAGCTGCCTTGGGAGGTGTTTGATTCTTTTCCCCTGGAGGTCTTCAAGTAGAGGCTAGATGACCACTTAGTGGGTATATGGCAGGTGGGTCTGGTTTGGATTAAATGGCCTCTGAGGTCCTCCAACTCATAGGTTCTGTAATTCTGGGACACTAAATAGTATTTAACATATTCTAATTACAAAGTACTTATAGAACGAGGTTTAATACAAGCCAGATCTGGGGGAAGAGTACATCCTATACTTGTATCAATGTGGTATATAACACAATGTAATAAACAATATGTTAAATAATTTATATTTATTACATGTTATATAAAAATTATATCATTATATGTTATTATACACAATATATGATATAATATATTGCATAATATGTATTTATTATATTTATATAATTCTATATAAATAAAATTGGTAGCATTAGTCACCTAGGTGGTATAGTGGATAGAGTGCTGACCCTGGAGTCAGGAACACATATCTTACTGAGTTCAAATCTGGCCTCAGACACTTACTAGCTGTGTGATCCTGAGCAAATCACTTAACCTTGTTTGCCTCAGTTTCCTCATCAGTAAATTGAGCTGAAGAAGGAAATGGCAAAATCACTCTGGTATCTCTGCCAAGAAAACTCCAATGGGGTCATGGAGAGTCAGACATGTCTGAACAATGACTTAATAAAAGTATTACATTTAATGAAAGACACTGTGGTATAATGGATAGAAAGCTAGATTAGGAGTCAGAAAAACCTGAGTTCAAGTTCCTTCTCTGATATATACTGGCTGTGTAACCTTAAGTGAGTCACTCTCAGTATTCTCTTGGAGTATAAATTACAAAACAGGTACAGATCTACATTGGTAGAGGGAGTTTCTTTTTCTTGTGAGGCAATTGGGGTTAAGTGACTTGTTCAGGGTCACACAGCTTAGCGAGTATCATGTGTTTGAGGCTAGATTTGAACTCAGGTCCTCCTGACTCCAGGGCCCATACTCTATCCACTGCAATGCCTAGCTGCCCTAGTAGAAGGAGTTTCTTCAGTGGGAATTAGTTCCCTAGACCAGTGAAATCACAGGTCTGGCAACTCCCCCCCCAGTAATAGTTATGTTTTATTAAATATTTTATAAATTATTTTATAAAATACGTTTCTATATTTCTATATAAATAAATAAAATAAAATTTTATAAAATATTTTATAAAATATAAAATATTTTGTTAAAAATACTGATAGTAATCAGTTAGTCTTTGCATTTTTGAAGGTATAGCATTGCTTTTTCTTCTATTAAGCAGTAGGAAATATTTTAGTTGTTGTGGATTAAAAAAAAAAACCCAACCTTATATGAATTTATCTCCAGTATAGCACTCCTCAGATCTCTGATTTGACCTAGCATGTGTGTGATAGATCTCTTGGAGGTACAGGGGAGGGGATGTCGTCGAGGGATGGGTCAGGGTATAGGAAAAATTGGAGAAAAATGTGACCTCATATTTCACCTTTTAACCTTACAGCAGTCTTTATGTAAAACAGCTTTCCACTTCAGTTGTGTGGATAGTAGGATGTCAATAAGTGAGAGATGTAGGGGTGCTGGTGGTGAGAACCTGAAGGATGCCTCAGCGGATGCTACGGTATGCTTCAGTGAATCCTCTAGAATCTCATGAATGTCCTGTCACATTCACAGGAGTGATGCTCTTTCCTTCTTATTCTTGGCCCCATCTTCATGCTGAATTCCAATCCTTAGGCTAGGCCAACTTGAACCTGAATTTTGATGGATGCTGAGATGTCTCAGAGACAGCTTGGCCTGGCAGGCCTGGCTCTCTGCCGTAGACATTTTCATCCTTCTTCTGGAAACCAGGTTTGATTTATAGTTTATTCATAACATTGAGTCAGTGCATTCTCCAGTGACTGTGCTATGGTTGTTATTACTGCTAGTATTAAGAACTCTTTTACAAGTTGTGATCATTTTATTATGATGTATCATCCTTCATAACCTTTATTGAGTGCTTTCACTTTGCTACAGGGAGTCTGGGTTTTATTCCAGAAGGCCTAAGGGGAGAAATTCATCCAATTGCCATTTTCCATATATGACATTCTGTGTCTTGCCTCCAGACTCTCTCATATGACCAGAATGCTCTCCCTTCTCATTTTTGCCTCTTGCATTTCCTGGGCTTATTCAAGGTTCAGCTTAAGAACCACCTTCAACTTTCCTGAATCCTCTATCCTGAAATTACTTTTTAAATGGCGAACTCCCTGGCTTCCTTTAAGTCCCAACTAAAATCCTATCTTCTATAGGAAGCCTTCTCCAACCCCTCTTAATCACTGTCTTCCTTCTGTTAGTTATTTCCCATTTATCCTGTCTATACCTTGCTTTGGATATATTTGTTTGCATGTTGTCTCCCTTATTAGATGGTGAACTTTTTGAGGGCAAGGACTTTCTTTTGTCTCTTAGCATAGTGCCTGGCACAAGGTAGGCACTTAATAAATGTTTATTGGTTGTTATACATTATGTTGTGTTATAGAGACAAAATGGCATAGTGGATATAGACCCTAGAGTCCATAAGACATGACCCTGGACAATCTCTCGATACTATAGACACCAACTTAGGAAACTCCTTCCATCAATGAAGATCTCCGTACCTGCTCTTCACCAGATGGGTACCTGGGGGCACTGAGAATGACATTTCTAAGGTTACAGAGTCAGCACATGTTTGGAGTAGAATTTGAGCCCAGGTATTCCTGACTCCTCCTCTAAGACCATAAATTATAGTACAGTTATTGATCTTTACTGGTGGATAGAGTTTCCACAGTAGGTGTTCCCTGGACCAAAGGTGTCAAACTCTTGCTAGGCAAAACTCCTGAGTGTAGTTTGAACTATAGTAAAATATAATTGGGAAAAGTTTAACAAAATAAACAAAAATTCAATATAACATATATAACTTTTTAAAAAAATTTTTAAAATTTTATTTTTAGGCAATTGGGGTTGACTTGCCCAGGGTCACACAGCTAGTTAAGTGTCAAGTGTTTGGTCTGAGGTCAGATATTTGAACTCAAGTCCTCCTGACTCCAAGGCCAGTGCTCTATCAATTGTATGATCTAGCTGCCCCCAACATATATAATGCTAATTTGTGGTTTTCTAAGTTATGCAGCCTGCAGGATCCGTGTCTGTTTGAGTCTGACACCACTGCTTATATCAGTGAAATCACAGGATCACTTTTCTCCCACCCGGCCTTCTGAATTTGTATCACTCAATTCTGACTGAACTGTTGAGGCACACATGAGGTCATCTGTGTAAAGCGCTCTACAAACATAAAACATTATATAAATGTTGGTTATTGTTATTGGGTCCAACCTATGATTTCATTGGTAAAGGGAGTGCCTCCAGTGAGGAAACTTCCTTCTACATCACAAATTGGGTAGTTGTCTTACCACTTATTGTCATACTAAGCTCTGGGGACACAAAGAAAGGTAAAAACCAAAAACCAAACTCGGTTCCTGTTCTAAAAATAGCTCCCAGCCTATTGGAGAGACAACATGCAAACCACTATGTATATACAAGATAGAAACAGGATAAATTGGAGATAATTAATAGAGAGGAGGTAATATTATTAAAGGAGCTCTAGAAAAACTTCTTGCAGCAGAAGGGATTTTTGCTGGGACTTGATGGAAGCTGGTTGATAGAGATAAGGAAGGAGAGAATTCCAGGCAAGGGGCGCACCCAGTTAAAATGTCCTAGTGTAGCAAGTTGTCTCCTGCATTAGACTGTGATCTCCTTGAATATAAGAATTATTTTTGCCCTTTGTATTCTTGATATTTAGCACAATGCCTGGCACATAGTAGGTGCTTAATAAATACTTGTTGACTTGACTGAAGGAATTCATAAAGATTAACAAGATATGGTCTTTGCTCTTAAGTCATTCTTGACATATTGACTACTCAATGCTCAAGAAGGCATCATCTGAAAGAAATTAATTGAGCTGCTGGAGGAAATTTTGGTCCAGCCTGGATAATCAGACTTCATATGATAGTACTTAGATGTAGCTGTCTTTTAAGCTGGGGTGGGGAAGAAGTAGGTTTAATGGGCTGAGTGAAAGGGAAGTTTCCCTTACATAAGCTTTGGCCAGCATGAGCTCAAAGCCAGGGTCAGTGAAATAAATCAAGAAGATTTTTGGTGATTAAAATAAGGAAGGGGTGGAATGAATTTGTAAATACAAATGAAAACACAGCCTTGGTAACTAAGCAATTTGGCTTCAGTCACAGTAATCATTCCTTTTCTAGACAGGGAATTTCCCCTTTGAAAATGAGAATAATAACACCTGGCAATGTCCCATACAGGGATTTCAGGAAAGTTTTGGGCTGTTGTCTTAGGGGGACAGTGCCTTTATGTATGTTTCATAGACAAGGTCATACAGCAAGATGTCTAGAGTTCAGATAGAGTCTATGTTCCTCATCCTGGCATTTAAGTTTGTACATAATCTAGTTCCAATTTACCTTTCCAATCATTTCTTGTACAGCACCCTTTATGTATTTCTCATTCTAGTCAGGTTGGACTGCTCTTTTTTCCCCCATTTCTTATCTTCCTCACATCTCTATGCCTTTGCTTACATTGTCCTGAATGCTTGGAATGGTCTTTCATACTTATCCCTCAATTTCTACCTATATAAGTCCTTCCCTTCTTTTGAGACCCAGCTGAGGAATCACAACATAGAACGATAACTATCCATGTATAATTCTCTATTTTACAGATAGTTAAATTGAAGCAAAGAAAGGTTGTGAATTATTCAAAGTCGAATAGGTTGAAGGTAATAGAGCTAAGATTTGAATTCGGGTCTTTTTAATCCAAATCCAATTCTTTTTCTGTGACACCATGTTGCCCTTCACCTTGAAGCCATCCTTTATAAGTTCCTTCCTCTCCCCACGTTTCCCTTCACCTACCAATCCTCCCTTCTCCCCTATAAACTGGATGCTTGGACTTCTTTTGTACTTATCACACTGTTTTGTACTTCATAATCATTTGACTTTTCTCCCCATTAGATTGTAACCTCTCTGGGAAGAGTCTACCTCATGTCTACCTTTGTATCCTCAGTCAGTGTGTAGGACAGGACCTTGTATACTTTATTGTTTAGTCATTTTCAGTTATATTTGACTCTTCCCTTTGGGGTTTTCTTGGCAAAGATACTGGAGCGGTTTGCCATTTCCTTCTCCAGCTCATTTTACAGATGAGGAAATTGAAGCAAACAGGGCTAAGTGACTTGCCCAGGTTTACCTAACTAGTAAGTGTCTGAGCCAGATCTGAACTCAGGAAGATGAATTTTCCTGACTCTAGGCTTGGCACTCTATCTATTGCTATTGTTTAGTTTATTTCAATCATGTCTGACTCTTTGTGACCACATTTGGGGTTTTCTTGGCAAAGATACTGGAGTGGTTTGCCATTTCCTTCTCCAGTTCATTTTACAGATGAGAAAACTGAGGCAAACAGGGCTGAATTACTTGCCCAGCATCACACAGCTAGTAAATGACCTTGCACATAGTAGGGATTTACTAAACATTTAATGAGGGCTGAGTTCAAATCCCCATGATCCAATTGAGTTAATATCCACATATTTAATTAAATTGAATGAAACTGAAGTAAGGGCCTTAATGGAGAACTCCAAATTCACAGTATAAGGTAGCTGGGCAAGGCACTTTGTAACAACCGTGGGAGAGAGATTCCTGACTGGATGAATCATTGGCCTGTTTCAGTAGGAAAGTTGGAATAGCTGCATAATCAGCTCCTACTAAAAGTGTACTTACAGCCTGAATTTTCAGTAATGCATCCATTATTAGCTATATTTTCCCAAATTAAATTTAAGTATATAGCTGATATATTCTAACAAATTTGGATGTGTTCCCCAAAGGATAAAGGAATCATAGCATTTTTGAGGTTATCTCATCTAAGCTGTACCTGAACAGTTCGTGTGTGTGTGTGTGTGTGTGTGTGTGTGTGTGTGTGTGTGTGTATTTTTTAATACAAGTGGTCATTTTGTCTCCACTTGAAGTCTTAAATGAGGGCAAACCTCCTCTCTGCCAAGGTAGTATATTTCACTTGGGGATAACTGTCATTAAGTTTTTCCTTACCATGAGATCAAATATGCTTTTCTGCTATTTCTGTTCTTTGCTCCTAGCTGGGCCTTCTGTGGCCAAGCAGAATTTGTTTAATCTGTCTTCCAGGTAGCTCTTCAGACAATTAAAGGCAGTGTCATATATTTGCTAAGTTTTTTTCTTCTACAGGCTCAATATCCCTAGTTTCTTCAGCTTCCTTACATCACCTCCCATGTCCTCACCATCCTGGCTGCCCACCTCCAGACATATCCCAGCTTGTTGATGTCCTTCCTAAAATATGATGCAAAGAATTGAACACAATCCTCCAGAAATGGACAGTCCAGGACAATCACCTCCTTTATTTGGGACTGTATTCTTCAATTAAGTGGAATATAGTTGGGAGGAGGAGTGCTCTCTCATTCCTGCCTGGATGGGGGCACTGGAATCTTAAACTTCCCAATTACCTAACCTGTCATGCATTTAGTCCCATCTTACCTTCCAATTTTCTCTTACAGATTAAGACTATGGTTCTTTGGCCCTTCATCTCTCTTTCTCACATGGAAATAGCCCTGGTTCTTTCAGGGGGTGGTGGAATACAAGTTCTTCCTGGTACACAGTCTTCCTCATTTCTCCCAAGAGAGACTACTTCTTCATTAGAATGTTCTGTTTGTACTTCTTCTTTTTCTACAAATAGACTTCCTCCTCCTAGATTGTCATCATAATCAGTTTATGAGTATAAACTGAACTCAATGAACTTGAATCACTCACCCCTTGGGCCTGATTCCTGAAACCTACTAAATAGGCTAAGCTAGAGTATTAAGTATTTCTCAAACAATAGTGCTCACCACCTTTGTAGCAGAAAACACCTCATAAGTAATTCAATAGTAATATTTGTGTTTGTTTCTAGTGAAATATATCTGAGATCATGTTAGACAGTGTTTTGATGTTGGGAAATTTATTTTCAACTCAACTGAGTGACTTGGGGTTCCCAGAACAACTATTTTATTCTGTTTATTTTAGACATTGTTTCCCTGAATAACCAAGATGATCTAGGACTTCCTATTTTATCTACCTGGAGACAAGACTGTCTGGAGGTCACTGGAATCTTAAGGTCTGCCTCTCTTTCTTGGTCCAAGAGTTTAGGGTCCTTCAGTAAGTTTAGGGTCTTATTTGGGTTACCCTTCTTTGTTGGGTAGAGTTGGGCCACCTCCAAATCTGAATTCATATTCAACAGACATTTCTTAAGCATCCATTGTGTGCAAAGCACTGTAATAGTCACTGGATATTTAGAAAGAAAAATGAAACAATTCCTGCTCTCAAAAGGCTTACATTCCATTTAGGGAATATAATACATACACAAAGAGGGAAAGTGATGAAACAGAGAGGAGAGATGATGGGGAGAGAGAGAGAGAGAGAGAGAGAGAGAGAGAGAGAGAGAGAGAGAGAGAGAGAGAGAGAGAGAGAGAG
>NW_020954953.1:8074458-8087690 GCF_900497805.2 Vombatus ursinus | reverse complement strand
GAGAGAGAGAGAGAGAGAGAGAGAGAGAGAGAGAGAGAGAGAGAGAGGAGAAGAAGAAGAAGCAGGAGGAGGAGGAGAGAGAGGGCAGAGAGGAAGATAGACAGAGACATGCACAGAGAGTAGACAGATAGAACATTAACAATTAACAATTGGGGGGATTCAGGAAGGTTTTTGGGAGGAGGTGGCTCCTAAGCTAAGGATTCTGAAAGGTGAGGATAACTGTATTCCCGGTAATAGACAGAGGCAAAAAATGAAATGCTGAATTAGGGGAACAACTAAGTAGTCCATTTTGATTGGAACAAAGAGTACTTGAAATAACATGCAATAATACTGGAAACACTGATTAAAGCCAGATTTTATAGGGCTTTAAAAGCAAGACTGATAAGTTTGTATTGTTTTTTCTAGAGTCAATAGGAAGTCACTGAAGGTTTTTGAGCAGGGGAATGACATGGCCAGATTTATGCCTTAGAAAGATTATTTTAGCGTTTGGGTTGAGGGTGAATTGGAGAGAGATGAGATGAGGAGTCTAGAGACCAAACAGGAGGCTGTTAGAATAGTCCTGGGAAGGGGAGATGAGTGTTTAAACTAGAGTAGTGATTATGGGACTGGAGAGGAGATAGATGCAATAGATTTGTAAATTTTGTGCAGTGAAGATGAATAGGACTTAGCCATTGAAAGTGTGTGTGTGTGTGTGTGTGTGTGTGTGTTGGTGCAGGTATGGTGCATGAAGAGGAAAGAATCAAAGATGAGTCTTTGGGATGGGCTTCACAAAATTGATCAAGCAAATTTCTTGGCAGAATTTCCAAGGGTAGTAGGTTCCGGTCGCTGTCTTCTCCACCTTACAAAACTGAAACAAATACAGTTCACCCCACAGGCCACCAGGCAAATATTTGACTGCCCTGGGGGCTCGTTCATCCCTGCCAATGGATTGACCTGAAATAACACGGCTGTTGCTTTCCTCAAGGTAGTAACAACTTAAATTTTTATGTATGGCTTCAAGGTCATTTAACTTCCCTGGGCCTCAGTTTCTTCATTTGTAAAATGAGTAGAGCTGGGCTAGCTGGCCCCTGAGGTCCCTTCATAGCTCTGGAAATAACCCTACGATCCCTGCTGGTCATCTTATTAAACTTATTTAGTAATTCACAGTTTAGAAGGCCTTGGTCATTGCTGTTCAATCGTGTCTGACTCTTTTTTTACTCTTTTATTTTTTATTTTTTTCCAACTCTTTTTTAAGTAGTAGTATATTTTTCTCAATTATGCGTCAAGACAATTTTTAGCATTCATTTTTACAAGATTTTGAGTCCTAAATCTTCTCCCTCCCTCCCCTCTCCTTCCTCTTCCTCTTCCTAAAATGGCAGGCAATTTGACATGTTATATATATGGAATTATGTAAAACATATTTCAATATTAGTCACAGTTGTGAAAGAAGAAACAGATCAAAAGGGAAAAAAACCCACGAAAACAATAAAGCAACTGAAAAAAAGTATGCTTTGACCTGCATTCAGAGTCCATCAGTTCTTTATCTGGGATAGCTTTTTCCATTATGAGTCCTTTGTACTGGTCTTGGATCGTTGTGTTGCTGATAAGGGCTGTCATTCATGGTTGACCATCACACGATGTTGCTGATACTGTGTACAATGTTTTCATGGTTCTGCTCATTTTGCTTTTCATCAGTTCACACAACTCTTCCAGGTTTTTCTGAAATATGCCTGCTCATCATTTCTTATTGCACAGTATTATTCCATTACGTTCAAATACTACAACATGTTCAATCATTCCCCAATTGATGGGCATCCCCTCAATTTACAATATTTTGCCACCCCAAAAAGGGCTGCTATAACTATTTTTGTACATGTAGGTCTTTTCACCTTTTTTCTGATCTCTTTGGGATACAGACCTAGTAGCAGTATTGCTGGATCAAAAGGTATGCACAATTTGATTGCCATTTGGGCATAGTTCCAAATTGCTCTCCAGGATGGTTGTATCAGTTCACAAGTCCACCAACTGTGCATTAGTGTACCAATTTTCCCGCATTCTCTCCAACATTTGTCATTTTCCTTTTTTGTCATATTAACCAACTTGATAGGTGTGAGGTGGTACCCCAGAGTTATTTTAATTTGCATTTCTCTAATCAAAATGATTTAGAGCACTTTTTCATATGACTATGCACAGTTTTCATTTCTTTATCTGAAAACTGCCTGTTCATATCCTTTGACCATTTATCAATTGGAGAATGGCTTGTATTCTTATAAATTTGACTGAGTTCTCTATATATTTGAGAAATGAGGCCTTTATCGGAGACACTTGCTGTAAATATTGTTTCCCAGATTTTTGCTTTCCTTGTAATCTCGGCTGCATTGGTTTTGTTTATGCAAAAGTTTTTTAATTTAATATAATCAAAATTATCTATTTTACATTTTGAAATGCTCTCTACCTCTTGTTTGGTCATGAATCCCTCCCTTTTCCATAGCTCTGACAGGTAGACTATTTTTTGCTCTTCTAATTTTCTTATAGCGTCATCCTTTATGTCTAAATCATGTACCCATTTTGACCTTATCTTGGTATGTGGTGTGAGATATTGGTCTATACCTAGTTTGTGTCCTATTGTTTTCCAGTTTTCATGTCCAACTCTTTGCGATCCCATTTGGGGTTTTCTTGACAAAGATATTAGTGTGGTTTGCCATTTCCTTCTCCAGCTCATTTTACAGATGAGGAAACTGAGGAAAGCAGGGTTAAATGACTTGTCCAGCTAGTGAGTCACACAGCTAGTAAGAGTCTGAAGCCAGATTTGATCTTAAGTCTTCCTGATTCTGGCCTGGCACTATATCCATTGTGCCACCCAGCTGCCCCCTTAGAGAACTTACTAAATGTGTACTGAATTTAATTTAAATTCCAGATAGAGGGAAATAGGAATGGTTTTATAATACAAGGTACCATATGATAAGTGTTATGAGAGTGTTATTGTTAGAATAAAGTAAAATAGTGCAAGAGAGAAGGCACACAGATGGGGCTTAATATCTGAGAAAATAACTGACAAAGTAATTCACAATTTTCCTAACACACCCTTTCCCCATCACCCTTATATACAAAAAACAAGACAAAACAAATAAAACCCCAAACTGGTTACAGCCAGTGACCAATCTTCTGTAGTGGCAAGTGAAGAGAGTGTGTGGGAAAACACGTAAGTAGGAAAAGTACTGGAAATGGCTTCTGATGTATATTTAAACTGCCTTAGATGTGGTGAGGAGCAGAATGTATGGAGAAAATGGAGGCAGGTGAGGCTCATGAGAACTGGTACATTGCTGTGGTTTGGGACCGTATGTATTCTGAGTCACTGATATCCTGGGAGATGTGGGACAAAGCACATGTAATGCCCTTCTCAGATATCCCTTGGTTCAGCTTATTGTTTTGGGGTAATAACTATTCCATCCTTGACCTGTGTCCCCACTTTCAATGTATTATTCTTGTCTAGGCATACCAGATTCATACAGGTCCAACAGGAAAAACATTTCCTCAAAAAAATGAAGTAATATAAAAACAAGGAAGTGGTTCAACTAGAACAACATCCTCAGCACCCATATGCAAAGGGGTGTAAGTCTCTTGCAGCTAATTATAATTGAATTCCCCTTTAATCCCACTTCCTTAGCAAAGCAGAAGGATCCAGTCACTCTGCACACGCAGGATGATGGACGGATGTTTGGCGTGTGTTCTGCTGCTCCAAAAGCCTGAAGAATGACTGACGGCCCTCACTTGGGCCCTGTGGTTATTCCCATGTTCTTGACTTGGAGTTCAGAGGAGCGTAGTGTAACTAGCTTGGTTGTGGGTTTCTGGGACTTGCAGTCCCGGACAAACAGCATTATTTTTCTTATCCTAGGAGGAACTGAGACTACCTGAGTTCTGAGCTAGTACAATGATAGGGTAGAGTGCCACCATGTCCAGGATTTTTTTGAATTCAGCATGTGGCAGCTTCAAGAACAGCTAGTTGTGACAACAGTGGCAGTCAGCAGAGTTTATTCCAAAGTTAAATCTGTCAGTAAAGTTACTTTTTCTAATTTCTATTTAAATGCTTGAAATTCCTGTTGCTGGCAGATAAATCTGGTCAATCCAATTGCTCTTAATTTGTTTTCTCTTGTTTGTGAACAGGGAGCATGCAGCAAGGAAGGAACAGTGTTTCTGTATTAGCATCCAGACATCCAGAAACAACCAGACTTTGAGATGTGTGGTCTCTAGAAGTGCCAGCCATTCTTCTGGCTGGGGGAGTTTGAGAGAGTATCTAAAACTTTTGATGTGTTAGTATTTTTTTAAAAACAAATTTCACCAAAGGTAGAACTTGACTGGATTTGAAATTTTTCTCCCTTTGACCTAAGCTAAAAAAAATGAATCAGAGTGCCATTTTGTTAACTGAACAAGACTGGACTTTTTCCTTCCTCACTTATGTGTACAGAGAAATCTCTCTGCAGGTGTAGAGTCAAGGGACATGATTAGGGAGCTGCAATTGCCCTATAGGAGGAGAAAAGGGGTAGCTAGACCAGGCCAGTAATGCCCACATTCCAAAGGAAAGGGTCAGAGGAAGGAGTGTCTTTCCCCATTTGGGTCTACCTTCTATTTCAGCCTATATCCTGATAGGCATAGAAGCCCACTCCTCCAAACAAAAAATAACTTCTCAAATTAGAAACATTGGCTGACCCACCTGAAAGGATGTAGGATTTCCTATAGGTCTTAATTTTATCCTATGCATTAGCATTGATGGAATTCTGTAGGAGGAAAAGGAGGTCAGGAGAATAGAACTATCTCTGAAAATATGGGAATTCAAAAAGGCTTCATCAAAAGAAAAGTATGATTGAGCATCAGGGCCAAATGTAGCCTTTGTGTGTGAGTGATTGCCCTTGCTGTAGGCATGGTAGCCACATGTGCCTTATTGTAAGGACAGGCGAGATCAGCTCCATAAAAATCAAAGTCAGCGAGACTGCAAGGATGTAGACAAAGAGACAGAAGCAGGACGTAGATTTCTCATGAAGAAATAAGTTGTCAAATGATTGGAGGTCTAGAAGCTGGCAGGATCATGGAATCATACAGTGGGATGGGGGATAGTGGAAAAGGAATAAGCATTTACACAGCTCCTACTATATGCTGGGTACTTTACAAATAGTATCATTTGATCCTCACAACAGCCCTGTGAAATTATCGTCTTTTACAGTTGAGGAAACTGAGGCAAACAGAATTTAAGTGACTTGCCCATGGCCATGCAATATGTGTCTGAGGCTAGATTTAAACTCAGGTCTTCCTGGAGTCCCAGGTGCAGTGCTCTATCCACTGTGCTACCTAGCTGCCTCTATTGCAGGGAAGAAAGAGACTGAATGAAATGGATTAAGTTGGGTTTTCAGTCAACTTTGGAAACTCAAACTTTGTGTTTGGAGTATTAACTGTTTCCACATCTCATCTTACCCTCTGTCATTTCTGTGCATTCACACAGGCCCTGGCCCAGGTCTGGAATGAACACCCCCTAAATCCTTTTGTGTTAAAATTCTATTCTTCCTTCAACGTCCAGGTCACATACTAATTCTTCCATAAACTTTCATTCCCCTCAAGTTAAAAGTGATTTCTCCCTCCTTACATTCTTCAGTCTTTCTGTTAGGTATGGCTGCTGAAGTCTTCCCCTCACCCCTAACTTACTGCTATCTCCTTTGAATTTTCCATATATATATATATGATATTTTAACATTTGAGAGGCAGCCTGTAATATTTGTTGTTGTTGCACAGTTATTTCAGTTGTATCTGACTCTTCATGACCCCGTTTGGGGTTTTCTTGGCAAAGATACTGAAATGGTTTGCCATTTTCTTTTCCAGCTCATTTTGATGTCGAGGAAACTGAATTAAACAGGATGAAATGACTTTCCTAGGGTCACATAGCTATTAAGTATCTGAGGCTAGATTTGAACTCAGGAAAATGAGTCTTCCTAACCCAGATCCAGCACTCTATCCACTGTGCCACCTAGCTGCCCCAGTGTGTGGTAGTATCGAGGCAAACTGACATAAAAACTAGAAAGACCTGGGGTCCAGTCCAACTTCTGATACATATTGGCTGTTTGACCCTGGACATGTCATCTAACTTAGTGCTCTAGGAAATTTTTGAAGATTATAAATTGTAGAAAATGTATAGACCTGCAGAGTTAAAAGGACTTTCTTTGTCTGGGAATTCCCTATTCCAGTGAAATTACAAGTAGAATCCCTATCCTGGTCCCCATCTCTATTTCTTTAGGATTTAAAAAATAATATTTTTTAAAAATTATCAAAAATCTATTTTTTATCTTTCCTACCTCTTCCCATACTCATTGAAAAGAGAAAAAGAAAAACAAAACCCTTGTAACAAATATGAATGGAAAAGCAAGACAAATCCCTACATTGGCCTTGTCCAAAAATGTATGTCTTAACCTGCACCATGTCATAAGGTGGGTAGCACACTTCATCATTGGCCCTCTGGAATCATGATTAATCATTGCATTGACCAGAGTTTTTATAGCTTTCAAAGTTGTTTGTCTTGTTCTCCTGGTTCTTCTCACTTCACACATCAGTTCATGTAAGTCTTCCCAGGTACAAAATACTTTACTAGTAACAACCTTGTGATGTAGGAGTGTAAATATCATTATCATTGGGTCATTAAGTGACTTTCTTATTCACGTATAGTGTTATGATCAAAATTAAGGTAAACTGAGGGAGATGCATACTAGTATTTCAGGACAAAATGTAGTATTAGAAGTAAATTATTCTGACTATTAAAGTGTAGAAGATAATTTTGAAGAAGATGCCCACTTTGGTTTTAGTCAAATTATTAAATTTTTATTTTACTAAAATCTTATTTTGAAACCTAATTGTGATGTTGAGGTGACCCTAAGTTTTTGAAGACTATGTCAGCAGAGTACAAATTCTGGGAGGTCCCACTGAGTCAAAAAGCCTTTGTATATGGCCAAACATTGCACAGGATGATTAATGTTCAAGGACCAGCCCAGCTAAATTTGGATAGGCTAATCATTAGAAGGTTGGCCACTAGGTGATGAATTTTTTAATCCATCTGCTAAGGCAGGGAGGAGTTACAGTTTGAATCAATGAAGGGAATGCCCAGAGATGAAATAATGAAGTTGAAATATCCATTCTACTGGTTGGGTTGCAATTTAATTCCACAGTTTTTTCTTTAACAATGTGAAAGAGCCTAGGCCTGGCTCGATCTGCTACATTCATTTAAATAAGTAGCAATATATGGCAGATCTCTGTCACATCACCTTAGCTGGGCAATGTGAAATGAGGAGGGCTGGAACATTCCAGACCATTGATAAGTGGTCAAAGAGTATAAATGGAAAGTTTTCAGAAGAAGTCTAAGCTTTCAATGACCACATGAAAAAAATGTTCTAAGGCTAATGCTTCAGACTTATCTCACCTTGAAAGAAGGAAATGGAAGGAAAAAAACCTACTTGCTGCCCTCTTGAGCCTTTGCCATTCCTGATATTCATTCTTACTTTCATATGCAGAAATTATTGACCATTGTAATCTCACAACTAGAAGTGCTCAAGAGCACCTAGAATGAGGAAGGAGAGAGTCTTGAGTTTTTCTATCTTGGTCAGGTCATAGTTGGAGTATTCTCTTCAGTCCTGGGTTCCACATTTTAGGGAGGACATTGGAAAGCTTGAGTGAGCTAAGACGTGGGTAGCTAGGAGATGAGGGGATTGTTTGATGAAACTCAGAATGTTTGTGGCTGTAGAAGAAAAGACATACATGACGGCTGTCTTCGAGTTTTTGGAGGTGTTTCACGTGGAAGCGGGAATATACTCATTCTGCTCATGCCCTCAGGTAGAAATAGGGGCAACAGACTGAAATTGCTGAAAGGTAGATTTCGTCTTGATGTAAGGAAATACTAGCAATTAGAGCTATCCAAAAGTGGAATGGCTTGCCTTGGAAGGTGGTGGGCTCTCCATCACTGGAGGTCTTCAGTTAAAGACTGGAAGACAATTTGTCAAGGGCCTTGTAGAATAGATCATTGTCCAAATATGGGTTGAATTAGACTTCTGAGATATCCTTTAATAATCAGAATCATGATAATGAGCATTTTAGGAGTGCTTTAATCTCATTTGAGTTTCTATTAACCCCCATTTTACAGATGAGGAAACTGAAATTGGGAAAGGTTAAGGGACTTCCTCAGAGCCATATAGCTAATAAGTATCTAAGGTGGGATTTGAACATAGATCTTCTTGACTTCAAGTTCAATACTCTATCTCCTGTACCACCTTGATGCTGTAATTAATTCTAAAGGACTCTCATTACCAAGCCTTGAAAAATTTCCCCTAATTTGTTGTGTTCCTTCTCCTACCTATCTGGCTGTCTCCAATTTGTGTTATGATTTTTCAAGACTCCTTCTAGATATGCTATGGGCCAGCTGGTAGATTTTCCTTATTCTGGCCTTCTGTACCCCTTTAATTTGTTTTAACTTTATTTAGGCAATGCAGACATAAGACTGTGAGACTTTGTGATAGGACCTGTCTTCTGTCTTTTTATTATCATAAAGCTCACTTGGGACAGAACCAAGAACAGTATTCCACATCTACCCAGAGCCCACAGTGCCTTCATCTGCACACTCTGGTATTATCTCCGCTATGTCTTTAGCTCCTCTGCATATTTCCTTGCTTTCTTCCTTTCTTCTTCTGTTTCTCCTTCTGATTTCCTTTTCAGTATTTGTCTCCTTCTTCATTCTTCTTCTTCCTCTCTTTCCTCTTTCCCCTACAATAATTCAAATGACACAGAAATGGGCCTTTTCCTGCAACTAGCAACAAAAAAGGTGCCAAGAATTTCCTAGGGGGAGTAGGGTGAGGGGTCATACATGCTCATGTGCCAACAACTTATGGGCTTGAGGGACATCACAGAACATAGGAGAATGTGAGAGGAGGGAAAAGAAACAGGAGGTAGAAACTGGCACAGTTAACTTGCTCTGTCTCCTAAGACTGGAAACTTCTTATCAGGATTTTCTTGATTATGAATCCTCTATTATGTTAGCCAACCATCTATGCTTATGATGAAAAAATGTGCTGACACAGAAGAAAGGCAGCTGTGTTGTTCTGGAAAGAATGCTAAATTTAGACTCACGGGACTTGGATTTTGAATTTTAGCTCTGCTACTTACTAGCTCCATAACACTGAATAGGTCATTTCATGTTTTGGAGCCTCAGTTTCTTCATCTGTAAAATGAGAGGGTTGGATTAATAAGGACTCATCCAACTCTAAATTTTATCATCCCATTTCCAAACAGACTGTACTGTAGGGATTTATTTTGCTAGAATCTCGGTTTCAGGATTGTTTCCAGTTTGGGATCAGCCTATTGGAGAATAGAGGAACCAACTCACCATTTAGACATCTGGTCCTTGCTCTAATCTTCTTGTTTTGGTGGACCTATTGTTAGGAACCATTGTGATACAATGAGAAGAATACTAAAGTTGGAGTAAGCAATTTAGGTTCAAATCTTAGTTCCCATACTTAATCTCATGGGTTCTTTTGCTTCAATATGACCTATTCATACTTAGTGGTTGAACAAGTCACTTCTGAGTCTCAGTTTCTTTATCTGTAAAATGAGGACCATAATGCTTGTATTATCTTCCATGGAAGGCCACTGTAAAAAAAGAAACTTTGTAAACCTAAAAGCACTACAGAAAGATAATGAGGTTTAATAAGATCGAGCCTTGTCTGTTGTGTCATGGTAGACAACGGTGGCTGACAGCTTTGTACCTCACCCTGTGATGTTTCTAGGGCCTGGACCTTGTCAACAGGAAAGAATGACAGGAGTTGGAAGACTGACTGAAAAATGGTAAGGATGTTTGTCCCTTGCCCCAAAAGACTCAGTGGGAAGCCACATTGGAGATCTCCTGCCTACATATACAGTGGTAAATGGAATTTGGTTGCTTCTAACTTGGTTGTGAAGGAGGGTTGTGGACCATTGATCACCTTATATGGGGTCGCATCTTACTGTTTAAGAAGCACTGAAGGGGTCGTGAGCGGAAAAAGTTTAAGAAGTCCTGGATTAGAGGACCAAGTAAGCAAATGTTCAAAGAGGTCTTTAGGTCTGCCTGAAGTCCTTTTCGTGTGCAGGTTGGGGCTACGAGGGTTCCATTTCTAGAAGAATGTGTGAGCTAGCTCCAGCCGTCTCATTCTGTTGTTATTCAGTCATTTTCAGTCATATCTGATTCTTAATTCTTAATGGGAATGGATATGGGAGCTGTTTTAGTCCTAAAAAGGCCTAAAAAGGTTGACTTGAGGCCTGTCTATGTCCCCAGGGCCAGGGTGGGAATAGAATCCAATAAATGCATTGTGGGCTGTTCCAATACGAACATGGACCCTTGAGGTTCAGCCAGAGCCACATTACACTTGAAATTAGAAAGTCATCTCATTTAAATAAAGCAGACCCTAGGAGCTGAGCATTAAGCTGCTTTTCCTGACCACTTTGCTACTTCTGATGCAGATGTGCACGCGCATGGAAAGTGGGATAGCCAACACATACTTGAACGTGCAAGAGAAGGACAAGTCCAGAGAACTGAAGACTAGACACACATCTGCTGTGAGAGAGGTGATGGACTTAAAATGCAGAATGCTACATTTTTTTTTTTTTTTGGACGTAGCCAATGTAGGAATTTGTTTTGCTGGACTATATATATTTGTTATGAGGATTCTTTTTCTTTTTTGTTTTTTAATTGTTTAAGAAGGGAAAGGGAGATAATAAATGCTTGCAAAAATAGATAAATTTAAAAAAATGAAAAACATAAAAGATATGTGAAGATATCATTTATACATAGTATTTAATGGCATTGTTATTGATGATAGTAGTTTAAAAAATAATAAAGTTTTTTTTTTTTTAGGCAATCAGGATTAAGTGACTTACCCAGGGTCACATAGATACTAAGTATCTGAAGCTGGATTTGAACTCAGGTCCTCCTGACTCCAGGGTTGGTGCTCTATACATTGCACCACCCAACTGCCTCAACAATGCAGTTCTTAAAAGAACCTTACGGGGGCAGCTAGGTGGTGCAGTGGATAGAGCACTGGCGCTGAAGTCTCGAGGATCTGAGTTCAAATCCAGCCTCAAACACTTGACACTTACTAGCTGTGTGACCCTGGGCAAATCACTTAACTCCAACTGCCTAAAAGACAAAAACAAAAAAAACCTTAAATTTTTAAAAAAATAGGCAAAATTACTTCCTGAAACCCATTATTTTTTCAAGGCAATAGTTTAAATTTTAGTTGCCTACAACTCCTTTTGGTATTTCTTTAGGGAATAATTTAAAGTTCATTTGAACTCCTAACTCTTAGTCTCATGCTTTAGTCTCATCCTCTGGTGTCCTCCCATTAATTGCAAGTTTCTTTTTAAAATTTCTTTTCACTTCTGGGCACTGAATACCTGAATCGTGCTGCTTACTCTCAATATGATTTAAAGTATTTGCCATGGGCAACAATTTTTCATTTTACCTCTGCCAGAGCAACTTTTGTGAATGGAATTACTAGAAACAGCAGACAAGTACTGAACCGACAACTGACTGATGGGATCCTGCCGGTCATGCACCACCAGGTTTTAAATGGCCTTTTATCCTGAAATTGATGATAAATCCCAAGCTTCCCTCTAAAGCTAGTGCTTAACCTTGAACAACAAGACAGGACCACCAACGGTGAGGTCCTAGGGCACAGCCAATTAGCCCACAGAGAAGTGATGCATTCTGTGCTACAGCTCCACTGGCCAAGACGTGTTTAGAAGTGTAAGAGCAGTGTCTTGATCCAGATCTCATTCGGGGATCTAAAGAGGGAGCAGCTACAGGTAGGATGGGTCAAAGAACTATTGTTAAGAACTATGGAATCTTGAAGAAAACCGCTAGCAGACAGTCCAACAGCAATCAGATGTTAGGAAGGTCTTTTTCAAAATTGGTGGCATCCATGCGGGCCATGAGGTGAGAGCCATCTTCTTATGGCTAAATATCTTAAGGTACGTGTGTTGTTGTTCAGTTGTTTTAGTCATGTCCAATTCTTTGTGACCCCATTTGGGATTTTCTTGCTAAAGATACTGGAATGATTTGCCATTTTCTTCTGTTCATTTTACGGATAAGGAAATTGGAAGAAACAGGGTTAAGTGCCCAAGGGCACACAGCTTCTAAGTGTCTGAGATCAGATTTGAACTTGGGCCTTTCTGACTCCAGGCTACTGACTGGAGCTACACCCACTGAGCCACCTAGTTTGCCTTAAGGTGCATAAACAGAAAGTCAATTAAAAAGAATTCAGATTATAAAATTTCATTGTTTCTTAATTCAGTGAGAATGTTTTAAAATTTCTTTGTTTAACTCTTAAGTAAAAACTGGATTTCATTTCAAACCCAATTGAAGTTTCAAAATGAATTTTGTAGATTTTTAAACCTTTTTTTTACCAAACATCTGATTTTAAAAATTAAATTACTAATAAAACCAATACAATTAATATTATATTAATCATACTTAATAAATAATTATAAAATTATTGTTTGTAGGGAGCTCCCTGTGAGGAAGCTTCTTTCACCAATGCAGATCTTCAGCTATTCTACAGTTTATAATCTTAGTGAGTTACCAGAGGCATTGACTGGTTAAGTAACTAATCTAGGGTCACATGAGCAGTGATTGTCAGAAGGAGGGAATTGAACCCATGTTTTCCTGACTCTGGAGCCAGATCTCTATCTATTATGCCCTTGCTGTTCTCTGAATTTTATAGATTTTTTAAAATGCTGAATGAAAATTTTCTCTGCAGTTGGGTAAAATAAATAGGCCAATTTTTGCACATGGGTCTTGGTACTATTCCTATACCTATAGCCTTACACATCCCCATACTCATTCCTTGCCTCTAACCACACCTACACCTACATCTTGTTATTTAATAAGGGGGTGGGTACTTGTATTATATTTTGGCTTAGTGCTTTGGTCCAGAAAATTATACATCTAGAGGTCACCTGACCTTGTCTTTAGCAAATGGCATGCACATTTTTCTTGACTCTAGATTATTGAGTCTGGAGAAGAGGATACTTAGGGGATGCTTAACATCAGTCTTCAAGTATCTGAAGGATTAAGATGTAGAAGAGATATCAGGATGGTTCTGTCACGGAGAACAGAACATTGCTCCCTCTAGGAGCAATGGGTGGAATTTGGAGAGAGAGAGAGAGAGAGAGAGAGAGAGAGAGAGAGAGAGAGAGAG
>NW_020954953.1:8029902-8074448 GCF_900497805.2 Vombatus ursinus | reverse complement strand
GAGAGAGAGAGAGAGAGAGAGAGAGAGAGAGAGAGAGAGAGAGAGAGAGAGAGAGAGACAATGTTTGATATAAGGAAACACACTGTAATAATGAACTGTCCCAAAGCAAAATGGACTACCTAAAAAGATAGTCAGTTCCCCCCATGGAGGTCTTCAAGCAAAGTCTTGAATATCAGTATTCTTTTAGAGGGAATAGTTAGGTATGTGTAGGATGAGAAAAATCATAGGATTATCAACTACCTTTTGTTATCTACCTCTAGGTAGAAGAGGCCTTCAAGATTGTCTAATTCAACCCCTCATTTTACAGATGGGACCACTGAGGCCTACAGAAGTTCAGCAAATTCTCCAAGGCTGTATAGGTAGTAAATGGCAGAATTGGGATTTGAACCCACGTCCTCTGACTCCAGAGGATAGCTAAGTGGTGAGTGCATAGAGTACTGGGCCTGGAGGAAGGAAGACTCATTTTCCTGAATTCAAATCCAGCCTCAGACACTTACTAGCCATGCGACCCTGGACATATCCCTTAATGTTTACCTCTGTTTCCTCATCTGTATAATGAGCTGGGGAAGGAAATGGCACACCACTCTAGTATTTTTGCCAAGAAAACCCCAGATGAGGTCATGAAGAGTGGGCACGATTGAAATGACTGAGCACCAAACCTCTGACTCCAAAGCCAACATTATTTCCAATATATACCACCTCTTGATTTCCTTTTCAACTCTTTAAATATCTCTTCTCTTGAAGCAGAACAAAGTAACAATTTTGAAAAGTAAGACCTTCGTTTTGGGTAATGGGAAAAGTCTCTTGAAATTGACTTATATCCATGAGAATCACCAGCAGCAACAGTGATGAGCAAAGAAGTCAGATGCCACTTGCGCCCAAATAGTCTTGTGTTCTGAAATTATGGGCTGTATTAATATATTTCAAAGAGGTGAATCTGGCTCATCTAGCCTACCCTTCACTTTACTTATGATCAATTTATTTTTTTTTGAATAATTTTTTCCCTAATTATATGTAAAAATATTTTTTTAACATTCATTTTTTCAAAAAGATTGAGTTCCAAATTCCCTCCCCCTTCCCTGAAACAGTAAGCAATTTGATATAGGTTATACACGTGCAACCGTGCAAAGATATTTCCACATTAGTCATGTTGTAAAAGAAAACAGAGATAAAAAAACCTCCACAAAAAAGTGAAAAATAGTACGCTTTGATCTGCATTCAGACTCCATCAATTATTTCTCTGGAGGTGGATAGCATTTTTCATCATGAGTCCTTTGGAACTGTCTTGGATCATTGTATTGCTGAGAAGAGCTAAGTCATTCACAGTGGATCATTGTACAATGTTGCTGTTACTGTGTACAATGTTCTCCTGGTTCAGCTCTCTTCACTTTACATCAGTTCATGCAAGTCTTTTCAGGTTTTTCTGCCATCACCCTGCTCATCATTTCTTATAGCACATACCTATGATCCGTTTAAGATACTTTATATTAAAATGTCAATTTTTGCTGTCATTTTTCCAGATTACCTTGGTCTTTAGCATTCCTGGCTAGTTAGCTTACTGATTTATGCTCCAAGCAGATAGATCCAGGGGTTCAAAGTGGGGAAGCCATATAATCAGAGATGCTCTGAGCCTCAAATAAAATAGGAGATATAAAGCACTTTGCAAACCTTAAAATGCTATATAAATGCCAGTTATCATCATCATTGTCATCATCATTGTTACAATTAGTCTACAATCACTAGGCTTTCAGTCTGGTGATCTGGAAATTCTATTCTGGATCTGATTCTCCCTAACAGGGAAGATGGATTGGTAAGGTGAAATGATAGAAACTTTCTGGGGAACGGATCCCTAGAGTTTGTGATATAGAATGAGAAAACTTCAGTTCATTCTGTTCACTTCTTATTTCACTTCATTCAACAAATAACTGGGAAAGGAGGGTAGCACTAAATGGTGGAGGTCCTTGAATGCCAGGTAGAGGAGTTTGAACTTTGTTGGGAGGCATTTGGGAGTCACTGAAAATTTTTAGGCAGTGATGTAGAGGAAGGTTAGATAGTCTGATCTAAGTATGAAGAAGACTAGTTTGCCAGTTAGAGGAAAGATGGATTGGGGGGAAAAATGAGAGGACATTAGGAAGGTTTGTTAGAAAGTCATTGCAATAGTCTAGGCAGGGTAACATGAGGGTGATAACCATTGCAGTAGAAAGGAGGGAAAAGATATGAAAAATGTTATGGAGTTTAAATCAACAGACATGGGTGACAACCTGGCTTTGAGAGGTAAGAGAGAAGAAATTATTAAAATTGTTACTTTGTAAGCACCTCCTTCAATAAGCCTTCCTTGATTTCCCAAGTTGTGATTCCCTTCTGTCAATCATTGCACATTAAAAAATACTCTTTACTTACTTACCTTTACATATGTTGCTATTCCCTAGTAGAATGTCAGCTCCTTGAGATTGGGAATTATCCCACTTTTGTCTTTGTCACATCTAACAGAATATCTGGTGTATTAATAAATCTTGGTGCTTAATAAATTTTGATTGGTTGAGTTTTGAACATAGACTTGGAGCTAGCAGGACCTTAGAAGTCATCTAGTTTAGCTCTCTCTTATTAGACATGAGGAAATTGAGCATCAGAGAGGATGAAATAATTTTTCTAGCATCACAGGGGTAGTAAGAGGCAAGGGCAGGATTTGAACTCATACCCACTGACCTCAAACCCAGTACCAAGCTACCTTATGACGTCTTTCATGATGCCTATTGTGTATAGGAAGGAGGTAAATGATCTCATGATCATTGGGCAACTGGTTGGAACAGTGAATGGAGAACTGGATCTGGAGTCAGGAAGATCTGAGTTCAAATCCAGCCTCAGATACTTACTAGTTGTGTGGCCCTGGGCAAGTCACTTAACCCTCTTTGCTTCAGTTTTCTTAACTGTAAAATGGGAAGAATAATAGCACCTCTATCCCAGAGTTGTTGTGAGGATTAATTAAAATAATTATAAAGCACTTAGCACAGTGCCTGGCACATAGTAAGCACTATATAAATGTTATGATAATGCAATACATAAATGCTAGGTATTGTTGTTAAATAAATGACTCTCAGAGGTGATGATAAGCTTTAGTTATCAACCCCAACTAGTCTTATGTCTTAAGTTTTTTTATGTTTTCTTTCCCTATAGTAGGTGGTGTCATGGATAGAGTGCTGGGTCTGGAGTCAGGAAGACCTATGTTCAAATCCAGTCTCAGACACTTACTAGCTGTGTGACCTTGGACAAATGACTTAACCTTTCCCTGCCTCAGTTTCCTCAACTGTAAAATGGGGATAATAATAGCAGGGGATAGCAACTACTTCTCAAGATTGTTGTGAGGGCAAAATGAGATAATATTTATAAAGCACTTAGCACATTTCATGGCGCAAAGTAGATGTTTAATAAATGCTTGTTTCCCTCTTACTTTTTAGGGAAAAAAATGGAAATCTACTCACCACGGCAAGCTCTTTAATTGCTGCTGTTTCCTTTAGACAATGTGGAGCTACAGACTCATCCAAGTGCATGATGTCATTTTTCCAGAGGCAGCTGTTATAAACTGGTCACTCAGAGCCAAAGGTTCATGAAACAGTGGACCTCATCAGCCCGGTCAGGTTTCAGCTTTCTGATATATATTTCATTAGGAATATTTGGAAGAAAAACGTCCCCCAAGCACAAGGCCTTCCTGTGATGTGCACGTGTCCAGAAAGGGCTGTCTTTTGAAAATCCATGGGCAGACAGATGGGGTTTCCACAGGAAAGCCATTATGTGTAGTCTCAGGGCCCTACTCTGTGCTTGAGGCTTGTGTGAGGTATTGTCTGGTGGGAAGTTAAGTAAACAGGCAGCTCACCTTGGACAATTAGGTCATCACTGGCTGATGACTTTGCAGCATCATAAATGTATCTGCCAGGGACACATATTTTCAGTAGTGCCTAATCCCAGGATGCCACATTAAAAGAATGACATTGCCAAGGGACTCAGAGCAGTACTCGCATCATCTGTGTAGTGCAGAAAAGGCTGTCCCCCCTCACAGGATTGTTATGAGAAATCCAGGTGCCAGACTTATCAAGCAGCAGGAGGGCTTCTTAGGATGACAGAGTTAGAAGTGAAAGAGATCACGAAGGGCATCTAACCCAGTCTCCTCATTTTGAAGGAACGCAATAATAATAATAGCTTGCATTTGCAGAGCTCTTTGAGGTTTGCAAGGCATCTTGTAAATATTATCACATTTTATCTTCACAACAACCCCGGGAGGTAGGTGCTTTTATCATCTCCATTTTAGAGATAAGGAAAGTGAGGCAGACAGAGGTCAAGTGATTTTCCCAAAGTCCCATAATTGGTGAGTGTCTAAGGCTGGATTTGATTTCAGCTCTTTCCCCCCCCTGTACCACAAGAAGTATCAGCTCTGGGAATGGGTTACTGTTCAGTTACTGCAGGGTTTGAGTCCCAGCCCTTAAATCCACAAGTCAGTAAGTATGTATAAAACACTACATATTTGGCACTGGGCTAAGCCCTGGGAATATGAATTCAAACAAAAAGAAACACAGTCCTTGTCCTTAAGGAGCTTACATTCTGATGGGGAAGACAGTAAGTAAAAAGAGCTCAGAGGTAGTCAGAGAGAAGTCTGGGGTGGGCGGGGGTGGAAGAGGAGAAGCAAGATTGGTGGCAAAATCTGTAGAATCAGGAGTGGAGCCAGGGGAGGAGTGAGGGATGGTTGATCCAGGTACTTCCTCAAAATAAATCTGTATTGGTGGGCACCATATCTACAATGATGAAAACACTTATCCTTCAAGTATTAGTGAAGTGATCATGGGCAAATTCCTTAATCCCTTTGAGCCTCAGTTTTCTCATCATGAAAATGAGAACAAGAGGCGGCATGGAGATGCGGTGGGTGGAAAGCCAGTTTTGGAATCAGGGAGACCTGGGCTTGTCTCACTTCTGTGACTGGGTGAATCATTTAACTTGTCAGTCAACCAATCAATCAATTGTTGTTCATCCTTCCTCCTTTGTTCTTGAAGAGGACCAATTAATAAACATTTATTAAGTGCCTACTATGTTCCCAATTAATAAACATTGATTAAGTGCCTACTATGTTCCCAGACCCTGCACTAAGCTCTGAGAATGCAAAAGGAGGCAAAAGACAGTCCCTGTCCTCCAGGAGCTCACGATCTAATCTAATCACATCTCAGCGTCTCAGATACCTAAGACTATAAAGTGAAGAGAAGATCCCTATCTGCACTGGTAAAGGGAACGGTTCTCATTTATGCCAATGAAATCGCAGCTTCAAGCCCATCTCATCTCATGCGCAATTGGGAGATGAATACTTTCACCTCTTACCTTAGAGGCTTGTTGTGAAGAAATCACTTTGTAAACCATGTAGTACCATATAAATGCATCAAATTAGCATTTTTATTTAGTTTAGACTTGTGATTTTGTTGGTTTAAGTGATACCGATGGGCAACTCACCTATACCTTAGAGTCTTAGAGACTTGTGGGGCTCTAAACGCTTAAGTAACTTGCACAGGGTCACACAGCCAATGACATCAAAGATCCAGTTCCATCCCATCCCATATAAAATTGGGACCATCTGCCTTATGGTTGCTGTGAAGAGCACTTTGCAAACCATAAAGTAACATGTAACTCATTATCATTTAGTCTAGTCCAGAGGCAGTCTTGAACCCAGAACTTCCTAACTTTAAAGCTGGACCTCTATCCACTTCACCTACTACCTTGCACAAAGTTAAGTAATAAATGAATACTCCATAGATGTTCCAGACAATGAAAATGATGATGGAAGATTGGAAAACACATCCTAATTCTGATAGTCATGAGCCCTAGAGTTGGCTAATGTCAGAGATGACTCTGAGCTATGTTAGGAAAATACCAGGTTGCATAAGGATCCCTCAAAAGGCAGGAGGAGGGGCTCCGTACAGCCTTAATTGGGGTCCATTTTAAAATCTTTCTCTTTTTGCTTCCAGGCCTTTAACTTATTCTGTGTGTCTCTGGCAATGCCACTTGATGCATAGTGTGAGAGTATTTGAGGATGAGGTAACGGTCAGACAGCCAGAACCTGTAATTAGCTGGCCACGGGAATACATGTGGATAAAGCAGGAGCTCGCGTAAGTTTCACTTATTCCAGGAGGACTTTTTTTTTCTTTAAAGGAAAAAGAATAACTCAAGTGAATCTGGCACCATTTTGAATGTGTTTTATGGGCTCCTTTCTGATGGGGAACCCTGGCTCCCAGCCCTTGATTTCAGCAAGAGGCCAAGAAGGCCAAAAAAGAAAAAAGTATTGGGAGGATTACAGACTGTTCAGACAACTTTCAGAGACAGTTCCTTGTACATTTGCCCCCTGTGTGTCCTACAGCTGGATGTCCCCAAACAGCTCCTGTTGTGCTCAGTCGGCCAATCTAAATCTCTACATTTTTTTTAACGCTCCCACTCTCCCCTGGTAGTGGATCAAGGCCAGGCTGAGCAGGGCACCCTCCAATACAGAAAGGAAGTGTTTGAAGTCTTTGTTTACCCGGATACCTAAACTAAATTCCCATCCTCAGAACACTGGGGGTGACAGCTGGCCTGGCAGGCTTGCTCCCAGATTTTGGTGCTGCTGGGAATTCAATTGAGTTTATGTCATTTGTTGGCAGGAACACCCTGACCCCAGAAATAACCTGAACTAGGAGATACTGTTGTTGTTCACTCCGATTGGTTCTCCTTCTTCTGCTGGGTTGATTTTTATTAACAACTTTCAAGTACGCCATGGTGGGCTGGGTTTTCCAGATCTTGCCAGTGATGCTTCCAGGCTTAGAAAAAAGAAAGAAAACCAGGATCCACATCATGCTCCTTATGAACAATTACTGTTTGGCTAGATTTGGGGCCTTGGTGGAGTGCTATATCTTTTGGATACATAAATGATTCCAAAGTAGAGTCCTAACTCTCTTGAGGAGGTTGACACATAAACGATCCCAAAGTAGATCCCATAACTAGCTTGAAGAGCTTGATTTTTTTTTAAAAAAATTATTTTAAAGACAGCTAGGGTGGTGCAGAGGATAGAGTATTAAAGTTGGAGTCAGGAAGAGCTGAGCTCAAATTCTACATTAGATACTTACTGCTGTGTGACCTTGCGTGAAGCACTTTTATCTCAGTTTATGCCTCAGTTTCTTCATTTGTCAAATGAAGCAATTGGACTCAATGGCCTCTTAGGTTTCTTCTTTTTTTTTTCAATTTGAATTTCCGAAACAAGTATATGCATGAAATAAACCACAACACACTATAAAACCACATTATTGGAGAACAGATAGTAAGTTACCTTCTTCACAGGCTTATGTCCATAAAGGTCAACAGAACACCTGTGCATGCACCCGCCTAGTTATCTGATTGATTAAAAAAAACCAGAGGGTTCCTTTGTGTAGACCACATGGCCTTTGAGGACCCTTCTAATATTTACCTGTTTGTGTGCAGAGGAACTTAGGAATATGGAGTTGGAAGGGACCTCAAAGCACTCTACTCTTTTTTTTTTTTCCAGATTAAAGCCACTTTGGCCCAGAGAGGTTAATGTCCTGCCCAAAGTCACCCAGGTAGGAGGCACTAGTCCTACTCAAGTCTGCTGACTCCAGTCAGTCAGTTCTTCTTCCTTAGTGCCTCCCGTGCTACCAGTAATTGTAAGCTCCTGGCTAGCAGGGGACTGGTTTACTTACGAGTCTCTTATGTAATGCCTTAACACTTAGTAGCTCTAAATCTATGATACTGTGAATTTCTGTAGCTGGGTCAAATACCAGTGGGGGTGAGCAGACTCACTGGATATGTGGCTGTTGTGGAGGAGGGTGGAAATGCATCTTGGGAATCCCAAAAGTGGGAAGGTGGGAAAAGCACCCTCAGGATGAAGCCGCTGCTCTTACTCTGTGGGGATAAGGTGGGTCGGGAGGTAGCTTGATACAGTGGAACAGTCATTGATTCTACAGTCATAGGAGGTAGATTCAAGTCTACTTATAAGCTGTTCAGTGACCTTTGTCAAGTAATTTAACCTTGCTAGGACTCAGCTTCTTTATCGATAAAAGGAGAGAGTTAGATGAGAGGGCTTCCAAGGTGCCTTCTAGGTCTAGATTTGTGATTCTATGACCGCCGGGGCCGTGTTGTCAGTACTGTCTAAATTTGCCACTGCCAGGCCTCAAATTATGCCTCTGTTCTAAAACACCGTTTGAGTTCCTGAGAGGCAGTACGGTGTGATGGAAAGACCACTAGATCCAGACGCCTGGGTTTGAGACTAGGTTTACTGTCACAGATATATATGACCTTTCAACAAACACTTAACTCACCTGCTTAAGAAGCCGCAGTGGCTCCCTATTGTCTTTAGGATAAAATAAAAATTAAAGCTCTTCACAGTCTGTATCCATCTTCCCATCCCCTGACTGGTTTCACATCATTCTCCTTCATGTACTGTACCTTCCGTTAAAACTGGCTTACTTAATGTTCCTCGTACATGGGATTCTATCTCTTGACTCTGTACTTTTACACAGACTATCTTCCATTTATTTCATAATAATCATAATCATAATCATAATAATCATAATAATAATAATAATAGCTAGTCCTTATTATAGTAGTTTGTAAAGCATTTTATAAGTATCATCTCATTTGATCTTCACAACAACCCTGAGAGGTAGGAACTATTATGATCCCCAATTTATAAATAAGGAAACTGAGGAAGACAGTAGTTAAGTGACTTGCCCAGGGTCACACAGCTTGTGAGTATCTAAGGATGCATTTGAACTCAGATCTTCCTGGCTCCTGGTTCAGCCTTCTTTCTACTGTGCCACCTAGAAGCCTATCTAGTTACAGAAGTCTTTTCCTCCTTCTTGTTGTTCAATCGTTTTCAGTCGTATCTTAGTCTTCATGACTCCATTTGGAGTTTTCTTGGCAGAGATACTGGAGTGGTTTGCCATTTCCTTCTTTAGCCCATTTTACCGGTGAGGAAACTGAGGCAAACAGGGTTAAATGATTTGCCCAGGGTCACACAGCTAGTGTCTGAGGCCAGATTTGAACTCATGAAGATGGGTCTTACTGATTCTAGGTCTAGCACTCCATCTGCTGTACTATCTAGCGGCCCCCTTTTCCTACTCAGCTTTGTATCTTAGAATTCCTCGCCCTCTTCAAAGCTCAGTTCAAGTGCCAGACCCTGCATGAGGCCTTTCCTAAATCCTTCATTTGTTAATAACTCTGCTCCCCTTGCCAAAATGATCTCACATTTATTTTTACCTATTTTACTTACCTGTGTACATGCTATTCGCCCCCCAGGAGAATGTAAACTCCTTGAGGGTAAGGATTGTTTCATTTTTGTCTTTGTATGTCCAATGTCAAGTACCGAGGTTCACATGCAGAAGGGCTATGGCATGAATGGTTAGGGACCATTTTGAAAACATAACAGTGAGCCCTAAAAAACAGCAGGGCTTCATCAAGAACAAGTCACGTCTAATGAACTCCGTTGCCTTTTTTTTGGAAACAGTTACTAGACTGTTATATTTGTCTTTGTATCCATAGCACTGAGCACACAGCAGGCATTTAATAAATGCCTGTTGATTTGAATTGAATTAATATATCTATATTTCAATTTCTTAATCTGTGAAATGAGAATAATAATAATAATAATAATAGTAGTCTATATCACAGGGCTGTTTTGAACCACTTTATAAATGTAAGTTATTCTTATTTAAAATAGTGAACACTGTCTATCAAATCTGTTTTATGTTGTGTCCATCACAGAGAGCTCATATGGTGTGATCACACTGAGCTTATATGGTGTGATCTCAGAGGCACCCAACTTTTAGGACCCACTTGACCAAATGCCTTTCTCTTATTCTGATGCCATAGTAGCACTATCATTAGGAGCCTATTTTTCCTCCCAATTAACCAATCAATCAATAAAATAATCCTTTATTAAATGTTGACTATGTGTTAGACCCTGAAGTAAACACCAGGGATATGATAATGAAATAAATAATGAAACAGTTCCTACTCACAATGATCTTACATTCTAATGGAGAAGACAAGTACGTATAAAATATATATAGCATGATTACAAGCTCATAAATAAAAATTATACAACGTAGTTAAATATAAGGTGATTTGGGAGGGAGAGCACTAAAATTGGAGTACTGTTCATTTTCTTCAAAATAAATACTGCTGGGAGGACATAAGGAATTAAATTATTCATGATAATCTAACATTAACTCATTTATCAGGTAACTTTACCATACCTCCAATATATAGATATTTGAGATAGTCTTGTTGTGTATTTGATGTCACAGAATTGAGTTGGAAGGGACTTTGTGGTCACTAGAAGACATCTAGTACAACCCACATGGGGTTGACAACTACATTTTCAGCATCCCCAAAAGTGTTTGTTCATCTTTTGCTTAAAGATATCAAGTAAGGAAAAAACATTACCTCCCAAAGCAGTTCATTTCACTTTTGGCCAATTCTAATTGTTTTGGAAGTTTTTCCTTTATTTTGAGTCCAAATCAGCCTCTCTGAGACTTCCAACATTGCTTAGTCGTGTCCCCTGGCTCCAAGCAGAACAGTTCTAAGTAATCCTTCATTCTCATGATAGCCCTTGAAGAGAACTATCATGTTTCACTGAAGTCTTCTCTTCTCCAAGCTAACCATTCCTGGATCCTTCAGTCTGCCCTTACAGGGCACAGTCTCCACAACTTTCTCACCATCCTGGTCATCTTCTGGATTCACTGCAGATTATCCATGGCTTTCTTAAAATGTGCAGTCCAATACTAGTTTTCACTTTTTTTGTTCATCTTCTTGTACGAATGAATAATCTGCAAATATTTTATATGATTGCACATGTATAACTTGTATCAGATTGCTTACTGTCGGGGTGGGGAGAGGAGGGAGGGATAGAATTTGGAACTCAAAATTTAAAAAAGCCCAAATGTTAAAAATGGTTTAAAAATGTAGTTAGGGAAAAAATAAAATATTATTTTTAAAAAATGCAGCACAGAACTGAATATGGTGCTCCTATATGACCCTTTAAGTCCTTTCTATTTCTAAATCCTATGATTCTGTTATTCTAGATGAGCGCTTTCAAGAGGTGGTGGAGGTGAGTGGTTGCTTAAAAGGGTACAAGTAAATGGTAGGGCAATGAGGACAAGCTTTGCTTATTTTTTTCCTCCCTTGGCTTCTGCACAAATGTCATGGTTCTCTACTTGTTAATCTGCAATCCTTATCTGGCTCCATTTCTGATTCCACTTTTCTCTCACTCCCTAAATATGAGTATGCTCTGAGACCTGGTCCTCATCTCAGGGATTTTCTCACTCTATTCTCTCTCCACCAGAAAACTCATCCACTTTATGGCATCAACTCTATCTGGATGACTCTTATATTATACCTCTCAACACTAACCCTTCTTCTGAGCTGTAGTCCGATGTCTGACTCTGACCTTAAACCCAGCCAACCTAAAATAAAACACAAAATGATGTTTTCCTCTACCAGGCCAGTTTCCCCCACTCTACTTTTGGATTTCTGTTAATGGTACCACCATTTCCCTACGCTACCAGGCTTGAAACAATGACATTACTGGATTCAGACATTTTGGCACCTCCAATAATTCTCTTGCAGGGACATGGGACCTTGCCTCATTGGAGGAATGTAGTGGCAGCAACCCTGAACTGCTGCTTTACTCTGGCGGAGAACCCGTGGAGGGAGGAGTAAGACAAATGGACTGTGGAGATTACCCTGTGTGTGGCCATGACAGTCAGGAAACTGGACATCTTATAGCATCCTATTTTAATAAATTATTCTTGCTGACTACATAAGAGCTATCTAGTTAGGTTGTTTCTATGCTGGAGAAAGAGTGCAAATACCACAAACACTCTCTAAATTTCAGTACCATAGACAAAGCTTTGATCTCCCTACCTTTGTTGCTACTCTGCAGGAATGGGTTGCACTAGATGGCCTCTGAGGTCCTTTGCAATTCTAAGAAATTTTATGACTGACTTTTCCCTCTGCCTCTCCCAATGTCCAGTAATTCATTCAATCTTTTCAAGTCTTTCTTCATAAAGTCTCTGGCTTCTGTTCCCTCCTTCTCATTTGCTCTGCCAACATCCTAGTTCAGATCTTATTATCTCATGCCCAAACTATTATAGTAGCTTTTTAACCAGTCTTTCTGTCTCCAGTCTCTCTTGATGTTAATCCATTCTACACACTGCAGCCAGATTAATCTTCCTAAGCGTTGCCTTCACTATGCCACTTCCCTGATCAAAAACCTTCAATAGACTCCACTGTTCATAGAACAAACTTCCAGCTCTTTTAACAAGGCCTATAAAAATTCAGCCCTGACCTTCTTATTTTCTACTGCTTCCCTTGAAAAAGTCTCTAATCTACTTTCTGTCTCCCAAACATGCTTTTCGTTTTCCCCACTTTTATTCCATTCTTCATCTAGAGTGCTCTTTCTCTTTCTCTTTGCCTACCAGAATTATATTAATCCTTCAAGGATCAACACAAATTTGACTACCACTGTGAAGCCATCCCTGATTACTCTATCTGGAATTGATTTTTCCCTCTTCTGAACCTCCATAATACTTATACCTACTACCATTCACTCATCTGTGAATATATTCTACTACCTTATAATGTGTGTATTTATATTTAATACTTATAATAATAATGTAATTTAATATATTATAATATAATTATCACTCATTATAATATATAATGTGTATATTTAAGTGTATATAACATATAATAGCATATATATGTATATATATATAATATATATATAATTACATAGTTACATAGTGTTATTCCTTCCAACTGTATTATAAGATCAAGGGTAGAGGCGATGCATATTTTGAGACTTTCAGCCCCTTCAGTGCCTAGTACTTTGCACATAATAGGTTTTCAGTTCTTAATGCTATCTAAGGTTAGTGCCCCCTCCCCCCCGTTGAATAAGCATTGTTAGATTATTATATCTGTTTTTTATATCATTAATAAATAATATTAAGTAAAAGATGGTGCTGTTTGTCTCTGCCCCAGCACTGGGCCAGTGCTGGGATCTGACATAGACTTGGGTTGAAGTGTTTCTCATCTATGGTCCGGGCAACAAGAAAAAACCAAAGCCAAAATTTTTCCACTTGGAGAAGGGCCAGAGGCTTCATAAAAAACCTGAGATTGACGGGGGATCATCAGGGAGCAGAGACAGAAGGGAGTTTCCAGATCATAGAATTATGGCCTCCTAAAACTTAGAGCTGGAAGGGACCCAATAGATCTGGTCCAATACCCTCATTTTACAGATTAGGAAACTAAGCCTTTAAGGGATTAAACAATTTGCCCAAAGCCACAAACCAGTAAAGAGGCAAAGTTAGAATTTGAACCCAAATCTTTTTTTTTCTTCTTTTGAGGCAATCAAGGTTAAGTGACTTGCCCGGGGTCACACAGCTAGTAAGTGCCTGAGGCTGGATTTCAACTCAGGTCCTTTTTGACTCCAGGGCTGGTGATCTATCTATTGCACCACCTAGCTGCCCCAAACCCAAAGTCTTCCTGAGCAAGATTGAGGATTCTTTTGACTCTGTGCCAAGAACCAAGATCAAAGTGAATCCAAAAATTGAGCAAAGGTGACAGTGTTTGACATGAGATTTAGGGGTTCCATATTAGAATCACAGAGTGTGGGTTATTTTCAGAGTTTGTACTATTTGTGGCACCAAATCTTTCTTTGAGCATACTTTGTGTATTTTTATGCTTGTCCAAGTTAGTCCAGTTTCTCTTTGCTGCAGCTAGTTACCCATGGTAGTGTAGTACAATGGAAAGACTTTTGGATTTGGAATCAGAGGACCTTGGTTGGAATTCCATCTTTATTACATACAAGTTATGTGACCTCAGGTGAGTCTTTTGACTTCTTTGGACCTCAGTTTCTCAGCTATAAAATCAGGGGGTTGGGCACTTTCCAAGGAATGATCATCTCTAAGGGATGATGGACATTATATATTCAACATGCTGAATAAAAAGGGTGTTACTTTGCCCTCCAGAAAATAGTCAGGAAGTTTTTGTTTTCTTTCTGACTCCATGCCTCACTTTTCTCATGTCCAAACTATCTGCCTTTTCTTTTTTTACCTCTAGGGGATGCTGGGAGGAAGAACTGTCCACATGGATGGACATCTGTTCTCACTGGTTTGAGTTCTCACTCCAGTGAAGATTATACCTCCTCCATGCACTTGTGTAATCCTTCCTGTAAAACTCTTTTCAGTGTCCCATAAGTTGTCTTTATAGGATCTACTCAGTACAGTGGAAGCCTTATTCTCTATCCCCTAAAATCATAAGGATACCAAAGTAATACTCAGATTGTTCATCATTGCATGAGCTGCCCATTTCACTCCTGGTGATACATGTTCATAATTCAACAAATTCAACAAAGATTTATTATGTACATACTGTATGCAAGGCACTGTAATTAATAATTTCTTTTTATACCACTTTTCATACCTGCATCATCATTGGTGATACACTTCAACCTATTTGTAACTACCATTAGTCTGTAAACACTAAATGTCTATCATAAACCATATCCTTGGTTTATGCAGAAATGGCCCACATAATGAATTTTCATAGATGAGAGTGGGTATGTTAATTTATGTTTTCTTGTTTTCTTTTTCTTGGTATTATTCAGGTTCATTATTTTTCTATATCTTTAATATCTTTCCCTCCTTCATATACCTTGCATATAGATGCCTCAGAGCTTTCACAATAGTGTCTTCTCCAGCACAAATCTCTATTATATATACTTGGTCCAGTCTGACTATTTTCCCCATTTTTATTCTCTTTAATGCTAGAAATATTTCTCCTATAAGTACATACAGGACTGTCTTGTTAGGTTCCAAATATGGTGCTTCCACTGTCACTGGAACATAGGATCATGGATTTGGAGACAGAAGGACATTACACATCACTCATTTTACAGGTGAGGAAACTAAGGCCAAGATAACTTAAGTGATTTGCTCAGTGTTACATGGCAAATTAATGTCTGAGGTGGGATTTGAACCCAGGTCTTCCTGACTCCAAAGCCTGTGCTCTATCCACTAAAGTTTATTATAATTATCTTTGCAGATCTTTTCCATTTTTCTTATTTTTTATCCTTAAATCCCATTGGGGTAACTTCATTTAGTTGGATCTCTTGCCAAACTTACTTTCTTTTTTTTCTTTTTTTGACTGTACAATATTTAATTTATTTATTTTTAGTTTTCAACATTCACTTCCACAGGATTTTGAGTTCCAAATTTTCTCCCCATCTTGTCCCTCCCCCACCCCAAGATGGCATGCATTCTGAATACCCCTAATCTGCCCTCCCTTTTATCTCCCCCCTCTTCTCTTATCCCTTTCCCCTTCAATTTTCCCATAGGGTAGGATAGATTTCTATACCCAATCATTTCCCATATATCTTATTTCCCAGTTGCCTGTGAAAACATATTTTTTTTTTAACTTTTGTTTTTAAAATTTTGGTTTCCAAATTTTCTCCCTTCCTCCCTCCGCACCCAACCTCATTGAGAAGGTAAGTAACTCAATACAAGTTATATATGTGTAGTCATGCAAAACACTTCCATAGTAGTCATGTTGTGAAAAACTAAGTATATTTCCCTCTATCCTATCCTGCCCCTCCCATTTATTCTATTCTCTTTTTTGACCCTGTTCCTCCTTAGAAGTGTTTGCTTCTGATTACCCCTCCCCAAATCTGCCCTCCCCTCTATCATCCTCCTGCTCTCTTGTCCCCTTCCCCCCCATTTTCTGTAGGGTAAGTTCTATTTCCATACCCAATTGAGTGTGTATGGTATTCTTTCCTTAAGTCAAATACAATGAGAATAAGATTCACTCATTCACTCTCACCTTTCCCCCATTTTTGTTCCACTGTAAAAGCCTTTTCTTGTCTGTTTTATGTGAGATAATTTACCCCATTCTACCTCTCCCTTTCTCCTTCTCCCAGTATAATCCTTGCTCACCTCTTAATTTTATTCCCCAGACATCACCCCTTCATCTTCAACTCACCCTGTGCCCTCTATTTATCTGTCTGTCTATCTATCTGTCTATCTATCTATGTATCTATCTATACATACATACATACATATAATTTTCCCCTCTACTCTAACACTGACAAAGGACTCATGAGTTACAAATATCATCTTTCCACACAGAATGTAAACAGTTCAACCTTAATAAGTCTCTTATGATTTCTCTTTCCTGTTTACCTCTTTATGTTTCTCTTGAGTCTTGTATCTGAAAGTCAAATTTTCTATTCAGCTCTAATCTTTTCATCAAGAATGCTTGAAAGTCCTCTATTTCACTGAATGTTCATTTTTTCCCCTGAAGGATTATGCCCAGTTTTGCTGGGTAGGTCATTCTTGGTTGCAATCTTATCTCCTTTTCCCTCCAGAATATTATATTCCAAGCCCTGCAGTCCCTTAATGCAGAAGTTGCTAAATCTTGTGTTATCCTGATTGTGCTTCCACAATACTTGAATTGTTTCTTTCTGGCTGCTTGCAATATTTTCTCCTTGACCTGGGAACTCCAGAATTTGGATACAATATTCCTAAGAGTTTTCCTTTGGGAATCTCTTTCAGGAGGTGATCGATGGATTCTTTCAATTTCTATTTTTCCCACTGGTTCTAAAATATCAGAGAAGTTTTGCTTGATAATTTCTTGAAAGATGATGTCTAGACTCTTTTTTTGATCATGACTTTCAGATAGTCCAATAATTTTTAAATTCTCTCTCCTGAATCTATTTTCCAAGTCAGTTGTTTTTTCATTGAGATATTTCACATTGTTTTCTATTTTTTCATTCTTTTGAATTTGTTTTACAGTGTCTTGATTTCTCATAAAGTCACTAACTTCCAATTGCTCCTGTCTAATTTTTAAAGGAAGTATTTTCTTCAGTAAGCTTTTGGACTTCCTTTTCCATCTGGCCAATTTTGCTTTTTAAGGTATTCTTCTCATCATTGGCTTTTTGGACCTCTTTTGCCATTTGGGTTAGGCTATTTTTTTAAGGTGCTATTTTCTTCAGTATTTTTTTGGGTCTCCTTTAGCAAGCTGTTGACTTGTTTTTCATGATTTTCTTGCATCACTCTTAGTTTTTCTTCTACTTCTCTTACTTGCTTCTCAAAATCCTTTTTGAGCTCTTCCATGGCCTGGGACCAATTAATATTTTTCTTGGAGGCTTCAGATGTAGGAGCTTTGACTTTGTTGTCTTTTTCTGGTTGTATGTTTTGATCTTTGTTACCAAAGAAAGATTCTATAATCTGCTTCTTTTTGCACCACTTGCTCATGATCCCAGCCAATTACTTGAGTTATAAACTCTTTGTTAAGGTAGGAGTCTGCTTCCAGTGTGGAGAATGTACTGTCCCAAGCTTCAGGGGTTTTGTGCAGCTGTTTTCAGAGATACTTCTAGGGACCTGAGAATTTTCAGTTCTTCCAAGGTGCTATGATCAAGAGTGAGGTGTTTACCCCTTTACTGGCCTGTGCCCTGGTCTATGAGTGACCACAAGCACTCTTTTCTATCTTGGAACTGTGAGAAGAATTTCCTCTCCACCACCACCACAAGCTTCACCATGACAGTGCTCCTTCTTGCCCCACGATCACCACCCAGAACTGTGACCCAGATCCAAGCATGGGCAAAGCAAGAGAATCCTGCACCAGCAGAGAGATTCCCGCAATCCCCCTCTGATGAGCCACTCAATTCCCCCTTAGTCTGTGGACTGGGAGCTCTGGAGACAGCCACTGCCCTGGGGCCATGCTTGGGGAATGAGGCTGGGACCCCGCACTTCTCTCTCATTGCAGACACAGACTTTTCCTATTGACCTTCTAAGATGTCTTTGGTGTTCATGGGTTGAGAAGTCTGGAATCTGCCACAGCTGCCTGTGATTTAGTCCTCTGAGGCCTGCTTGATGCCAAACTGTGCTCCTTTCCCTGCCTGGCGTGGTATACCTTTCTCATCAACCATCCAGGTTGTCTTGGGCTGGAAATTTGTTTCTTTCTGCCTTTTTTGTGGGTTCTGCTGCTTTGGAATTTGTTTAGAGCCATTTTTTACAGGTATTTGGAGGGCTTTGGGGGACAGTTCAAGCAAGTCACTGCTTTTACTCCACCATCTTGTCTCCCAGCACCAAACTTTCTTTAAACTGGTTTTTACATTTCATGGCTTTTCTCTCTTTATGAAATGTTATTGCTTATTATCATCATCCATTTTTGGGTAAGATTTTACAAGTAAGTTTATTTTTAAATCATAGTAAGGGTATTAGAGAACAAGCAGGCTTTTCCAAACAGTATCCAATATTGAAAAAAATCTTTACTATTTTGCAATTGACTGAAAGATGTAGAGAATATAAGATCCTATTGCGCTTATTGTTTAATGATCACGAAAGAGTATTTGATCTGGTAGACAAAATACTGCCTGAAAGGCACTTTTTTTTCTTTTTTGGCTAGACAGTGGGGTTAAGTGACTTGCCCAGGGTCACGCAGCTAGTAAGTGTTATATGTCTGAGGCTGTATTTGAACTCAGGTCCTCCTGACTTCAGGGCCGGTGCTCTATCCATTGCACCACCTAGCTGCCCCCAAAAGGCACTTTTCTAGCAAAATTACTCTCATCCACACATCAAAGCTTTTCAAGATTTCTTGAAAGACAAAATAAAAAAGAATTACTCTATTTAACAACCCTCTGATTATAAATAATAGGTGAGATACGAGATAGGGTGATGTAAGCTTACCAAAGGTATTCACTAGTGTGATGAAGAAGATATAATACCAAATCCAAGTTGAGAGAGATTCTCTGTGAATGGTGATGTCCTTGAAATGGTCCTGTTTGAGGACAAGATTGTACTGGTTGATGAATTCCCAGTACATTGTTGAGCCTTATGGAAGAAATTTGTAACCACTTAAAAGAATTGGTTCTAACTTTTCAAATGGGAAAATTTAAGAGGATGAAGAATGCCTCTTGCCAAGATTATGGTATGCATTTGGATGCACAACCTGTAGAGTTTGTCCATCAATAAATACATCTAGGACAGAAAACACAGGTGCATAATAAGCTGGTCCCAGAATTGAATAGGAGAATGGGCTACATTGTTTTTGGGAATAGCAGAGCTCCTTGCTCCCAAGCTTTCCACGGAAACAAAGGCTCATCTTCTATAATCCAAAATTCTATGACTGTTGCTGCATGGCTGCCCTCCCCCGTGGGGAACTTATGGTAGGATGTGGACGAAAGTTCCATAAAATGGCCAGGCGTGGATATGTTGTAGTCTATGTTAGAGGTGTCATCTTACGAAACTCTTGAGTGCTGTCCAAATCAGATAAAGTGTAATTGGGTAATGTTTAATAAAATAAATAAAAATACAATATAATATATAATGTTAATTTGTGGTTTCCTAAATTAATCTGCAGGGATCCTGTTTCTATTTGAGTTTGGCACTACCAGTCCACATCATTGTTGAGAACTCCCAAATCAATGAGATTACAGATCTGTTTGAGCATAAACCATATCTCTTTCTATAGGTTTTTGGATCACCTGCAATTTTGATTTTTCTGAGATTATAAGGTTTAATCATTTGTAGTCATTTAGTCTTGCCACGACGATATTGGTATTAAAAAGATGGAGACAGTTGAGTAGTAGGAAGAGATTTAGCTAGATTGTGTTTGGGAAATTATATAATTCTTCAATGATTTAAACTACTCATTGCTTTTAACACCCATATCTTTAATATCAATGAATTATACAAATTCTTTAAAAAGTGTTTGGAGAGAAATTATGGAATCTTGTTTTTTTTCCTCATAGTATTCTTATCACCTTAAACTATTTGGTTCATCTTTGTGAAATCTTGAGAGGAGGATCATGGGCTCATAGAGTTATAGTGGACAGGGACCTTAGAAGTAATCTATTTCAACTGTCTCATTTTGCAGATGAGGAAACTGAGACCCAGAGACATGGTGCAAGGTCACACAGTAAGGAACAGGTTAGAGATTTGAACCTGTGCTCTCTAACTTTCAATATTTTATTATCAAATTTACTCTTAAGATAGATGGTGAATACTAAATTCATTTGAGCAGATGGATAAATCAATGTCTAGAGTGGTTTAAAGACTCCTGGGACTAGAAGGAGTCTGAAGAACAACAAATTAATTCATTGGACTTGTGAGGGAATAGGAAGCAGTATTTCTGGGCATGGTATGTCATTAAGCCTATTCTCAGATTATATTTTAACCAAAAAGTTAAATATGACTTTCTTGATCCCATGGTCTTTTCTCCCTATAGTTCTTGACTATTAAAAAAATTAGAAACAAGACACCGCACGTTGTTACTGGTTATGTATGTGATAGTTTCACCCATGAGTGAAGGTTTGAGCAACATTTCATGCCAAGGCATCTAAAAGTGTTGTACCATAGGAAAGGTATGCCCCAACCTCTGTGAATGTTGTGGTATTTTCTTTATGATCTTGCCCTTTTGCACCTACCTCACAGAGTTGTTATGGGAATTACATGAGATGATTCTAAAGTGCTCAGTACAGTGCCTGACACATAGTAGGTACTACATAAATGCTTATTCCTTTTTCCTTCCCTTCTCCTTTGGATAGTAGTTCAAATATGATATTTACCAGAGAACCCTAGAGAGTTTTTTTTAATGTGTGACTAGATTAGGATCATAGATTCTTTAGAACTAGAAGGCTACTTGGCTACCTAACCTTTTCATTTTATAGATGAGATAACTGAGACCTAGGTTGGTTAAGTGATTTGCCCAAGGTGACAGAGGTAGCAAGTGTCAGAGGTGGGATTTGACCTCAAATCCGGTGTTGTTACCCTTGTACCACACTGCCTACCAAGTATCCAGGTTCTGAGATAGTCTATGTGGAGAGCGTGTACTATTAAGAAGACTATTTTTCCTTAACTATTTGGGGATTTGCTTCAAGCTAGAAGATGAGATGCAGTAATCTTGAACTGTATATAATCTCTTATGCTTACTTTAATACTTCACATTGGGTTCAAGAGTGTAGCTATTCCCTGGTACAGACTGAAGCCCCTCCAATGAAACTCCTGGTGTCTAACTCTCTGGGGACAAAACTCTTCAAACTTCTGGTTCTCACACAACAGCCAAGTCACATCCTTGTATTACTAGCTTTCCAGCTTAGGGCACATAGCAAGCGCATAATAAATGCTTGTTATCTACCTGTCTACCTGGGTAGGACCTTCCAGAGCTTGTGTTCACTGGCATAGTCTTTGAGGAGCCAGGGTCACCTCCTTGCCTCAAGGAGGCACCGCAGTAGGACGTCAATTAAGGATAATGTCTTTGGGTGGTTCAAAATGGCAGGGAAAGATCAGACTTCATGTGTTGGCATAAAACAGATTTTCTGACTTTTCTTAATGTTGGGGAAAGCATTTTCTCTAAAGACTTCTCCAGAGGAGCATTCTTCAAATTTGACATCATGCATAGCCACTGTTTTATTAGTTATTGTCCATTCCCATTTTAATCTTTAGCTTTTGATGAATTTCACAGGATCATGAACTCATAGATTTAGAGTGGAAAGGGACTTCAGAGGTCATATGGTCCAAACTCCTCATTTTACAGATAAAGCCTAGAGTGGTTAAGTGATTTGCCCAAGGACACACAAGGAGTGTGTGTATGCTGAAGGCAGGATTCTAACCCAGATACTCTGACTACAAATCCATTGCTCAATTTTCTGTACCATAGTGCTTGCTGTCTTGCTACAGTTGACACGGTGGTGGGCTTTTCCTCTATTAATTTATTATAGTTATTGTGTATCTTATCCCTCCCCCCCACCTTCTACCCTTTCTCCTTTCCAATCCTTCCTCCACACAGCTGCCAAAATAATCTCAAAACACAGATATGACCATGAAAACTCCTTGCTCAGGAAACTACGGTGGATCCTACTGCCTCTCAGAAAAAATGCAACTCCTTTGTGCAACATTTATAGCCAGTCACGATCTGGTTTGAGCCTACCTTTCCAGAATTCTACATTATTACCTTCCATGAACTTTGTGTTCTGGCTAATTGTGACTGTTCCCACATGACACATGACACACGACCTTCTATCTCCACCTCTATATCTTTGTTTTTTTGTTTCTGAAATTGCAAAATTTTAAAATAGCCTTAAAAGAAAATAATGAAAAAGCACTGAGCCCTCTTAGAACCTCTAACACTATGAAGAAAATAAAATTGTACATTGCTCATCACGTGGAACTCTCTCCATTGCTTCTTTGGAAGCAGAAATAGTTGATTCCTTTCCCCCATTCAATGTGTTTTTTTCACACAAACTTAGCTTCTTTATTCTCTTCATAAATTTAAAGGTAGTAAAAAGGACATAAAACAAATAGTGACCATCGTAGACAAAAAATATGGATTTCAAATAAATCTATGTTTTTGCCCAAGTTGTTTTCCAAAACCTTTTCCCTCCTGACTTCAAAGCTTAGTTGAACTACCATCTCCTACGTGAAGTCTTTATGGAACTGTACAGTTTTTAGTGTTCTCCATGCTGCCCCCAATGAAACTACTTTGTTCATAGTCAGTCAGTCAATAAGAACTTATTAAAGCACCTACTATGTCTCAGGCACTGTGCTAAGCATTGGGAATGTAAAGAAAAGCAAAAATATAGTCTCTGTTCTCAAGGAACTCACAGACTAATGGGGGAGACCACATGTAAAAAGGGAATAAACAAACCTTTTCAAAAATAAGATATATACATGATAAATTAGAGATAATCAATAGAGGGAAAGCATTAGCTTTTAGAGGGTTCAGGAAAGGTAGAAGGTGAGGCTTGAAAGCGCCTTCAAATACTAAAATTATGAGTACCCAGCAACAAATTCTACAACAGACATTTATTAAGTCCTCAAAGAGATAAGATACAAGATCATCGTTATTTTCTCCCGAGAAACCTGTATGAGGTCCAAGAAACAACAGAACTGAAAATGGAACAACTGATTGGTTTAAGATTGGAAAATGAGTATGACAAAGCTGTATGTTGTCTCCTTATTTATTTACCTTATATGCAGAGTACATCAGAGTACACATTCTAAATGCCAGGCTGGATGAATCAGAAATGGAATTAAGGTTGCTGGGAGAAATAGCAACAGTCAGGTATGCAGACAACACAACTCTGATAGCAGAAAGTGAATAGGAATTAAGAAGCCTCTTAATGAGGGTGAAAAGAGGAGAGTAGAAAAGCTGGCTTGAAGTTTAACATAAAAATAAAACTAAGATCTTGGCAACTGGTTCCATCAATCCTGGCAAATAGAGGGAGAAGAAATGGAAGCAGTGTCAGATTTTATATTCTTAGGCTCAAAGATTACTGCAGATGGTGACTGCAGCCATGAAATTAAAAGATGCTTGCTCCTTGGAAGGAAAGTTATGGCAAATCTGTACGGCATACTAAAATCCAGAGACATCACCTTGCTGACAAAGGTCTGTATAGTTAAAGCTATGTTTTTTTTCCAGTAGCAACTAATGGCTATGAGAGTTGGATTGTAAGGAAAACTGAGTGCCACACAATTGACGCTTTTGAATTGTAGTGTAGGAGAAGACTTTTGAGAATCCCTCGGACAGCAAGGAGATCAAATCAGTCAATACTTAAAGAAATTGATTTAGTGGAAGGTCAAATACTGAAGTTGAAGCTTAAATGCTGTGGCTATATAATGAGAAAATGGGACTCTGGAAAAAATCCTGATGTTGGGAAAGATTGAAGGCAAAAAGAAAAGGGGACTGCAGAGGGTGATATGGATAGATAGTGTCATGGAAACAAGAAACTTGGACAGATTTCAAGAGGTAGTGGAGGATAGAAGGGCTTGGAGTGCTATGGTCCATGGGGTCACAAAGAGTCAGAAATGATTCAACGACAACTCAGTAAGGCACTGTGCTAAGAAGTAGGATAGGAGTAAGGCACTTTACCTGTGATTTTACTATAGTAAAGAATTCCCTGGATGACCATATTCCTTCTACCAAAAGCAAGTTAGTGCATTCTCTGCAATTTATAGTCTTAGTAAGTTGCCTAGAGCACTAGCAAATGACCTCTCCAAGATCACAGCCAGTATGTGTCAGAGGCAAGACTTGAAGCCAGATCTTCTGGCCAGTTCTCTATCCACATTTGTTTATATGTTGTTTCCCCCATCACCTCCAGTAGAACAGAATCTTCTTGAGGTCAGGGATTATTTCATTTTTTTTCTTTGAACTCTCAACATCCAGCACAGTGCCTTGCATGCAATAGTTGCTTCATAAATGCTTGTTAAATTGAACTGTTCACCACATAGCTCCTAGCTTGGCTTGCATGAAGCTCTTTTTATTACTTCTGGCAATCATCCCTGGTTTCCACTCCTTCAGTTTCTCCTGGCTCTTTACTTTATTGGCTTTATGATCTTTGGAAAGCCTTCTCAACAACCAGACCCTCAGTTTCCTAATCTGTAAAATAGAAATAGTGATACTTTCACTACTTACTTCAACAATGGTTTGAGGAAAGTGCTTGATAAGCTGTAAAAATATGATAAAATTGATAATATGATAAAATTACCTGGCACCTATCAAATTCATTGTAGGAACCATTTAAAAAATAAGATGCTATTGGACATTAAAGACTTAATGTGTTGTCAATGCAAAGTAATGTTTCCATTTTAACCAAAGGATGATCTCTTTGATGGGTCAGTGCATCTTATCAGTATGGATAGTCCCTTCAGTGATTCAGATCACAACCCATCTATGACCTGTTGTGCAACTTTTGCTCCTATTGCCCACCAATCTTCCCCAGGGAGTCTTCCTGAAATGGTTGGGACATTCCAGTTATCATTTATGCATACTAATGGAGCACAGAGGCTGGCTCTTGCTCTCAGCACATGACTGACTTGTTTCTGGTTATATATCTCTTTGATGACATCTTGTACACCATTTCTCTCCAGCAATTCTTGCTCAATGATGTTTTTTTGGTTTCCTCATGCCCACCCCTGAACCTCTCCATTGCTCTTTGGGCTACTCTCAATCTCAGTACTTTGGCAACTATGATATTCCATGACTAACAGCCACATGACATTGCTGGAAGAACATTGTTGTTAAAAAGATGGACTTTTGTTTTGAGGAGAAGCTGGGGGTCATTCAAACTCTGCCGTTTCCCAAAGGCAATCCAGCCTTCTCCTCCTCCTCCTCCTGTGCAGTTCTGAGCCCAGCTTATTCATTGTCCATGCAGAATGCCTGTACAAAATCTGAAGGGATGGACCAACCCTATGAGTGTGACTAAGGGAGTGACTAAAGGGGAGATTTTTTAAGGCACAATGGCAGTAAAGTAGGGGATATATTTGGGGGGGAGCAGACAGCAGACACTATTTTGTGCCTCAGCTCAATACTGCCACCTCCTTCTGGATTAAATTGAGCAGGGAGAGGGCAGGAAGGAGGAGTCTAAAGAGAGAAAGTGGTTCATGATAATGATAACATTTTTATGAAATGATTTGAAAATCTCTAATGATTTTTGGAATCCTTTATTCTAATTCTTTCAGATTACTAACTTGCCATTGATTTCTGTGTGTGTGTGTGTGTGTGTGTGTGTTTGTGAGGGTGCTGAACACTCATGGGCCAAGAATGAGTAATCGGGTATCCAGGCTGCTTTTATCCTTCCAATAAGTCTTAGGTTTGTCATTTTTAATTTTTTTTAAAAATGGAACACTGTTCGCAACAAATTTGAGGGTTTTTTGTTCAAAGAGTTATTTATTCTCCTTTGAAAGGAAATAATTGCTTTCTGTGGTCATTTGTGAGACTTAGGACAGTTAATTCTGGGCACTTTTTTTTTAAATTAAGGAATGTAGGGATTGAATTTTGAGTTTTTCTTCTAATAAACTCAGTTTTATTGGATTTGAGTCTTTTTTTTTTCTTAGGGAATAGTCTTGCTTCTTCTTTGGAATTTCTTTCTTTCTTAAGAGTCAAGTTCAGGGATAATGCCTAAGGGAGAAAAGGACCTGAGGTGCTCAGGTCAGTATGGTCTAGTAGAGAAAGTACCAGACTAGGAAATAGAAGACTTGGGAGCTAGTCCATTCCCTACCATGACCCTTATGCCCTTGGGCAAGTCCCTTTACTTTCCTGGGTCCAAGGTTTCTAACCTATCAAAGGAAGGGATTTGCAGTCTGCTACCCCTTTAAAGTCCTTTCTAACTCTAATATCTTGTGCTTCCAGAATGTAATGCTGTCTCTAGCCCACGGAGGATGTGAACATCTGCAGTGGTTTTTGAAGGTAAAAAAGTGAAAGGAAGGTTGAGAAGCAACTATTTCCAGAGTAAACTGCTAACCAATTAAGAATGTTGTATTAATCAATTAACAAGCATTTATTAAACACCAGGCACTGCGCTAGGTGCTAGGGATATAAAGGCAGAAATGAAACAGTTCCTGATCTCAAGGAGTGTACATTCTATTGGAGGAGATGGGAGGAACAATATCTCTATCTCTATCGGCACACACACATTTTTACACAAATATGTGTGTACGTATATAATATGTATAGGCATATGTATACATACAGGTATATATACATGTAAATATCAGTTATGCGCATGTATGTGCAATGTACACTCATGGTACATGCACAGGTGTACAATATGTACATCTGCACACACATGTACAAGTACATTACATACACCTTCACCCACATACATGCATATGCAGTGCACATATGAATGTGTATATAATTTCACATATGCATACACATGTATGTATGTGCCATGCACACACATTTGCATTCTAGACCATAATGTTTGTAGCCCAAAATCATGCCCTGAAATATGTGCTTTCTTTCTGTCTACATACATATAAGTATATATGTATATGTGCAGTATATATGTGTATCTATACACATACATGTACAGGTACACACACATGTATAGGTGTACACATATATGTATATATCTCTACATGCATGTATACACACATTTTTAGCCAGGCAGAAAACATGCCTTAACAAAAGCACTTGAAGGGCATTTGATTATTATTATTTTCAACTTGGAAAAATCCCTGTAAGCAGTACTTAGTCTTGCATGTGTTCTGGAGGGCCTCCCAGTTAACGTCATCATGATACATCACTCAGCCTGTTTCCTTCTCTGAGGACACTCTTAGTCCACAGTGATTAAAGTACTTTCTTGAAAAGGTGGAAATAGCTGTCATTTGAGTGAGCACAGAGGTAAAACCACTTTTGATCTTGTTTTCAGTTTAACACATGAAAAGATTAGGGTGAACTCAAAAGCTATGGAGAAGATGGGTTGTTTTAGAAAGGGTGGTGTGTAAATATAGGATGGCACATAGCTTTTTTTTGTTCAATTTGATTCAGCATTCTTTCATTTCTTCCTCTTTTATCTCTCTCTCTTTCCCTTATCTCTTAAAGGGTGACTTTTCCACTGGTCATCCCCACTCCCCCCACCCAGATTGTGTTCCCTCCTCATCTCTGCTTTGCATGGGTTCTCTCTTCTTTCAATTGCAACTTTCTACATGAAGCCGTTCTTGATCCCCTCAATGGCTACTGCCGTCCCTCTCAAAATACCTTGTGTTTAACAACTTTGTATTAATTTGAATTATACTTTGTCTCTATGTTCTACATATACTTATATATGTATATATAACATACATACATATATATGTATATATACACATGTTGTATATTTGTCTTCCCCACTAAAACATAAATTCCTTGTGAGTAGTGATTCTTTCATTCTTTGGATTTGATTACTAGAACTGAACAGTGGCCTGGCACATAAAATGTGATTAATAAATGCTTGCTGAATGATTAAAAAGTATAAACCCTAATATTAAAGGATGTTCATACACCATCCCTAACTTACTTTTCCAGACTTATCTCACTCTATACTCCTCTTCATGAATGAACGAATGAATGAATGAAAAAACATTTAGTAAGCATTTAGAATGTCAAAGCACAATGCTAAGTGCCGGGGACACAAACAGAAGATAGCCAGGCAGTCCTTAATCTCGAGGCGCTCACATTCTGATTGGGACGACAACACAGAGGAGGTGTTAGCTGTGAGTCAGATAGAAAGGCCCAGTGGTCCTTAGGGTGCAGTGACAAAGCAGATGGTGATGCATATTTAATATTATTTCCATTGAAAATCATATCTTTTTCTGATGTTGAACCTTTTTATGATGCCAAGGACTTTGGGAGAGAGAACATTTCTCAACTATGGCTGCTGGGGAGGCAGGGGCTGCAGGATCTGCAGAAGTAATTGTTAGGTTAAATCTCCATGTGGGTTTCTTCCTTGGTTGGGAGAGCTGGGGGCTCCCATTATTCCTAGGGTGCTTGGACTCTGGGTCCTCCAAGCTCCAAGGTGGAGGTGGTGGCTGAGGTTTGACCCATCTCACACATGCTACTTTTATCTCTTCTTCATGAAACCTTGCTGCTTTAGCTAGGTAGACTTCCCTACTCTTTTTGTGGCAGGTGGTGGTGATGGGGATGGCGGCCTTCACAGGATTTGCTCCCCTGAATGATGGCACTGGAGGTCAGCCTGGAAGCAGGATTGGTAGTCTGGGAGGTGCTGCTCTTCTCTGTTCCAGCCAAACACTTAACTGTATACTGCCCCCTTTCCCTTCTGAGTCTTGCTCACGTCATTCTCTATATCTAGAAAGCTCTAGATGCAATATGCTGTGCTAGGCGATATGAGGGATACAAAGATGAATAAGAAATGGCCCCTTGGGAGTCAGCATGCAGTGGAAAGAGTTAGAAGACCTAGATTCAAATCGTGCACCTGACACTTAGTACCTTATGATGTTGGTCAAATCATTTAACCTTTATGGGCTTCACATCACTTTTCTGTAAAATAAGAGAGTTGGATTAGATAGTCTTTAAGGTACCTTCAAATTCTAAATCTGTAATCTTATGGTTTGGGTTCAAATCCTACCAATTCCACTCATTGCCTATGTGACCTTGGTCAAATTATGTGACTTCCTCATCTGTAAACAGAGAGACCTGATGACTTCTAAATAAGGTTATTCCCAATTCTAAATTTATGATACTATGGCCCAGTGGATGGAATGCTGGGCCTGGAGTCAGGAGGACCCGAGTTCAAATCTGACTTCAGACAATTACTAGTTGTGTGACCTTGGGCAAGTCACTTAAGCCTATTTCTTTCAGTTTCCTTGTCTATAAAATGAGCTGGAAAAGGCAATGGCAAATCATTCCAGTATCTTTGCCAAGAAAACCCTGCCTGGGATCATGAAGAATTGGACATGGCTAAACAACTGAATAACAATAAGAGTTGGAAACAAAATTGGTGTCTAATTAATCTAACCTGTACCCAGTTACGTGATTCTCAGCCTCAATATGAAGACTTCAACTGAAGTACCCATCTCCTCTTGTGGCATGTCATTCTATTTTTGGACAGCTTAAATTAATGTTTTCCTGATTATGTTTGCATCTTTGCAATTTCCACCCATTTCCTTGGTTCTGCCCTCTGCGGTCAAAGAGAACAAATTTAATCCTTCTTTTATGTGATGGCCTTTAAAACACAGCTATCATATGTCCGCTTTCCCTTAGTCTTCTCTGGGTTAAACATCCCCATTTCTTTCAATGAATTCTCATATCACATGGACTCTAGGACCTATAACATCCTGATTGCCAAATTTCTTGAAATCCCTGGCTTACCTGTGTAATTCATAAACTATGGTAACCAGAACTGAACACAGTAATCCAGATGTCTTCTGAGCAGACAGAATATAGAGGGACTATCGCCTCCTTACTCATAAAAGCATTATCCTGGATCTAAGATTTCTAATCAGAGGATGGGAAATTCCAGAGAAGCAGCAACTTTGAGGGTTGCCTGTCTTACAAGTTCAGTCCTAGATTTCTAAAATCTAGCCTTGCAGGGGAATTCCTGAGCAGCATGATCCTGGAATCCAGGCTTCTAGCAAGAGAAAGAGAAGTGGAGCTAGCACGTGGAGTGCTAGCTTTAGGAGCTGACTCTCTGGAAAAATCAAATTCTAGAATCTCAGAATCTAGCCTTCTAGCAAGAAAAAAAAAATCACTCAAGTAGTAGCAGTCACTTGGAGGAGGAAGAGAATCACTTTTGTGACCCCCTGAAGCTGGAGGAATAGCAAGGGACTATAGCTGGGATATAGGGGAGCAGTTGACCTGGACTTTTCCCATTACTATTAAAATGAGTTATTTGGATGCTGTGGTCTGATGGGAAAAAGGGCTGCTCATCTGGTGACCCTAAGGTCATTTCCCTTCAGAAGATAGTCCAAATAATAAGGCTGGACATTTGTATAGGTCTCTATGGTGAAGTGAGACTCATTGGGATTTCTGGGGAAGAGGGATTGCCCTTCTGGGAACCAAGGGGAGTTCAGATCACAGAGTAGTGCTGTATGAAGGACTTTTAAACCTTAGGGAAAGGTAGGATCAGCTGGTGATAGAGGAGAATGGAGTACATTGTTTAAAAGCTACCCCGAGTCCTTTATTTGATCTTCTTTATATGCCAGCACAGTACCTAACACATATTATGTACTTGATAAATGCATTTTCCTGTGAGGTATACCTGATAAATCCATTTGTTACCTCAAGTGCTAGTGTGGGATCTGGGAACACGTTAACCCAAGTCTGTGAGGACTTAGACATGAGATTTTTTTGATGTCTATTTAGAGATTTCCCAGGGTCAAAGCAATATAAGCTAGAGAGAGAAGAAATTATGTTTGGCATAACCACCAAAATTGGATGAGGTCCATGTAAGTCCAGAGTATGCTGTAGTGGGCCATGAACTATATACAAATAGAAAAGAAAAAGAATTAGCAGGAAACTAAGAGGACAAATATAATTAGATTGCTTGAGGGAATAGATGGGTGATAGATTTAGATTGTAAGCTCTTTGAGGCAGTAATGTGATCTATTTATTCTTAGTATCCTCAGGAATTTGTCCTTGATAAAATAGTACTTGATAAATTTTTTTGAACTCAGAATCATAGAATCTTAGAACTGGAAGATACCTTGAAATCATCTAGTCCAATCCATACATGAACAAGGATTGCTTGTACAATATTCCCATAAGCCATTCTCCAGCCTTAGTTGAAGACCTTTGTCAGATGTAGCCAGCATGGTACTATGGAAAGGATGCCTAATTTAGAATGAGAGCATTTGGTTCTATCTGTTGTCTCTGCCACATGATATCTCAGTTTCCTCATGTGTGAAGTGAAGTGGTTGGATTGGATGACCTCTAAGGTAATTTCACCCTTAAATCTAATCTTATGACTTCTTAATATAGGGGCAGCTAGGTGACATAGTGAAGAAGGGAGTTCAAATCCTGCCTCAGACACTTATTAGCTGTGTAATCCTATGTAAGTCACTTAACTTCTTCCTTCCTCAGTTTCCTCAGCTGTAAAATGGGGATAGTAATAGCATCTACCTCACAGGGTTATTGTGAAAATCAAATGAGATAATATTTGTAAAGTTCTTAGTATAGTGCCTGACACATTGTTTGTGCTCAATAAATACTCCTTCTCCTCTATCCATGATCTGATGCTATATGAGAGCTTTGGACCCAAGAGTGATACCTGTTGCCTCAATTTACATCCAAAGCCAGAAGAAATTACACTCAAGATTCCATACATTAATAAACATATCTTGATAGCATCTAGTAGCTCTCCCTGAATTCAAATGACCTCAGAGATCCAAAGACATCATAGTATCATAGATTTAGAGCTGGCAAGGACTTTAGGGACCATCTAGTTCAACCTATCATTTTACAGGGAGCCCTGCTAGGTGAGGCAACTTGCCCAAATTTGCAAAGGTTGTAAGCTACAGAGTCAGGGTTCCAACCCAGGTCCTTTCCCAACAAATGCCATGCTGCCTCTTATGGTGCACATTTCTATAGTGCTTTTCACCTCTGAAGTACTTTGTTATATCATCTGATCCTTATAGCAAGCCTGTGATATATGCAGTGAAAGTATTTTCTTCATTTTGATGACGAGAGAATTGCGTCTCAGAGAGTAGTCACATATTCAATAATAATACTAATAGTTAGTTCATAAATGCTTTAAGGTTTGCAAAGCCCTTTACAATTTGTCTCATTTGAGATTCACAACCACCCTCAGAGGTGGATACTATTGTTATTGTCATTTTACAGGCGAGGAAATTGAGGCTAATAGAGGTAGTGATTTTCCAAGGGTCACACAGCTAGTAAGTGCCTAAGGCTGGATTTGAATTCCTGACTCCAGGACCAGCACTTTATCCATTATGCCACCAGCTGCTTTTGACAGAGGCCAAATGATGAGCCCAGGGTCAGTAAGTTTCTGAGGCAGGATTTGAACTCAAATCACTGCATTTACTGCACTACTCTGTTGCCTCAAGAGCACATAGGTGACAAATGGCAGAACCAGGACTTAAATGTAAGTCTTCCTATCCCTACTTCAATACTCTTCTACTTCAGTAAGTTCTCCCCAACACTGTATGTCTCTTATTTTTATTTTTAAATGGTATTTTATTTTTTAAATATATGTAAAGACAATTTTAAGCATTAATTTAAAAAAATTTTGAGTTTCAAATTTTTCCCTCCTTCCCTTCCCCCTCCCTAAGATGGTAAGTAATGATTTAGATTATATGTGTGTAATCATATAAAACATATTTCCATATTAGCCATGTTGCGAAAGAAGAAACAGTGTGTCATTTTATAGAAAAGTGAACAGAGGAACTAAATAAGTTTCTCAGTAATACACAGGAAGGCAGTGAAAGGATGTGAAGAAAAAAAGGAGAAATGGAGAAACCTAGGCCAATGAGATTCAGGCTTGTAATGGAAGAAGCCAAACTATAAGGGCTGTTGTGACTCGTTATTAAATTCTCTAGGACTATGCAGGTATCAGTGCTATTTACTCTGATCTCAGGAACGAACCACCTGGACTTGGTACATTCAAAGAAACAAGCTAATAGCAGAGCTGAACTGCTCTGGACTTTGGGGAAAGACTAGGCCATATGATGAAAAGGATAGGGTTTCTCAAAAGACCTTTGGGCCAGTTCAGCTACACATCCTTCTCATAGTGGGGAACTATCTTTCTACCTAATTAGACTTGCCAGTATTTCCAGGATTATTGGACTTTGGTTTTATCTTTCTCTCTTGGCATAAGGCAGTTCATGAGACACGAAAAAGTGGGATAACTCTCTGGCAACATCTTGGTAATAAGGAGACTAGACTAGACGGTACTAATAAGAGTATCTCCATACCCCCGCTACTGTTTGTGATTCCAATATCTGCCCAATATGAGCCAGTCAACTACTGTATCATCTCATGATGGCTATAGATAGTTCCCCTGTCCCAGTGAACTTTCAGAGCCAGGGCCCCACTTGCTATGACTAATACCATTCAGGAGTCCAACTCAGTTCTATTGGTCTGTTACATTACTTATAATATACTTCTGCTCTGATTGCATATTTCTAGAAAGAGGATTTTAATCTAGGCACATCATTATTTCCTCATTCATTTTTCTGATGACTTTTTATTTATTGCACAAAGATGATGAAGTGGATGCTTAAAAGAGATTATAAAAGGGAACAAAAGAATAAATTTACAGGAGTACCATAATCGATGTAGCCCAAGCAATCCAAGAGATGTTTAAATCAGTGAGGGCCAGTTTACATGTCAAACTGGTATTTCCAAATCCCAGTCCTCTCCTGCAACATATCATAATTGAAAGATGCCCAAACAGATGTTTTCTGTTACATGGTTTCAGTTCCAAAGTTTTCTTCATGTGAAGCTCATAGACAAATAATCCCATAAGAACTACATGTGCCAATAATGTTAATGTTTGTTATTGCATGTGAAAATATTTTGAGTTGCTTGAGTGAGATTCATTTTGTTTCTAAATGGGTTTTTTTAAATTGGATTCTCTCACTTTGCCTTTACAGATGTAATTATAAATCCTCTTGCCTCTGGTTAAAGGTTTTTGCTTATGTGAGAAAATTCTATCTATTCCCCACTGTGATTTAGAAGAATAGAATTGCCATAGCTAACTCCAATGTTTGAACCAATATATACCACCCAAACAGCCAATGCATGCAAACTCTTAAGGAAGATACTCAGGTGGTCTCCAACATGTATTCAGGTACACTTTTTCAATTAATATCACAATGTACTCCAACTCTCATAGATGTAGGGCTGAAAGGATCTTAGAAATCCAATTTTCCCATTTTAAGGAGATAAAACTCAGGCCTAGAGGTGTTGAATGATTTTACCCAGCTTCACAGGGCCAATAAGTAGTTGAGACAGGGTTTGAAATCAGGGCTTGTGACTCTAAGTCTAGGTTGCTCTTTCTATTACATTATACCTTTACCTTCCTGTTTGTCCCCAAAAGGGAGTATTTCAAGAAAAAAAGAGTGGAAAGCTTGTTCCCACCAAGACTGGAAAAAACATTGTATAGTAAGACCTTCTACTTAATTTTTCCTTAAATCTTGAATCCTTCTTGTTTGAAAATCATCACTCCAATGTTAAAGCTCATCATGAATAACAGTTTGGAACACATGACTGATCTTCCCCAGAGATCTTATGCTTAACTCCAAAGCATAAAAAGAGAGAGAGGACCCTTTCCACATGAGAGAGCTTAAGCAACAATCCTGGTGTATAAGGGACCCCTGAACACAACAGAACAGACAGATACAAAGACAGCCAACTAAGCCGCACATATGTGGAATCAGGAAAGAATGTAAGGTTTTCTGCTCCAAAGCACACAAACTTCAACTGAGGGAAAGGAAAAATCTTGTTGGCCTTGAGTGGAATTAAGAAGCACATTTTTCATAGCAAAGCCAGTAGAGGACAACATAATCACAAACATCAGGTCAGATCCAGTGAGGAGAAGCCAATAACTTGAGCTTGACTGGAGTTTGGAGGAGACTTGTAAAGGGATCTATTAAAATGTAGAGGGGATTACTTTTATGGCAATAGAAACAGGGAGGAAAAATTGTGCAGTTAGACCCCTACATCTTCAGCCTCCTCTGTCTACTTCTCTCTACCCCTTCTAGGAAGGCCTGTTCTCAGGAAAGGGTCTGTTGTCATTCATTTGCACCCTAGTATGAATTTAATTTAATTTAATTTTCTCCTCTCAAGGATGCTTCTACTTATGGATCAAATTCTGTTTTCTGTTGAGGGAAATTAAGGGAAAGCGAACAAACATTTATATAGTGCCTACCACTGTGCTAAGCATTTTTCCAGATATTATCTCGTTTGATGCTTACATGAAACTACCTCGGAGATAGGTGCTATTATTATCCGTATTTTACAGATAAGGAAGCGAAGGCAGAGAGGTTAAATGATCCGCCTATGATGACACAGCAAGTAAGTGGCCAAGGCTAGGTCTGAACTCAGGCAGCTAGGTGGTGCAGTGGACAGAGTGTTGGACCTGGAGTCAGGACAAATTGTCTTCCTGAGTTCAAATCTGGCCTCACACACTTACTAGCTGTGTGACTAGGTAAGTCACCTAACACTGTTTGCCTCAGTTTCCTCATCTTTAAAATGAGCCTGGGAAGGAAATGGCAAATCACTCTAGTATCTCTGCCTCAACGATAACTATGCTGTTGCTGTGATTTTCTGTTTTATCTTAGAAGCAATAGAAAACTAATACAGTTTTATGATTATGAGAGTGACATATATATAAAATATATATGTGTGTGTATGTATAAGAATTTTATATGTATCTAAATTATATATAATCATTTATAATTATATAGGTATTTAGATATGTATATATGTGTGTGTATGTGTGTATATATATATATATTCATATATAGATGTTGAAGGTGAAAGATGATAAAAACTTGAACTAAGGTGGTGGAATTTGAGTAAAGAGAAGAGACTGAGTGTGAGGGATGTTAAGGAGGTAGAATTTACAGGACTTTGCAGTTGATTGGAGGATAGGAGTGAGGACAAAGGAAGAATCATGATAATCAATGATGAATTGAAGAATCGAGAAATATTAAGGAGGTAGAATTGATGAGACTTGGCAGCTCATTGGAGGATATGAGTGAAGGCAAAGGAAGGATCATAGGGCAAGTTGATGCTGTCCAGTTTGGGGTTGACTCTTTTTTTGCCCTCCCTCCAACCTCCAGTGAGCTGCCAAGTCTTACCAACTCTCCCTCCTCAACATCTCTCACACTCATCCTCTTCACCCAAATTCTACCACCCTTGTTCAGGTCATCACCACCTCTTACCTGGACTTTTATAATAACTTCCTAATCAATCCCCCTGCCTCTAATTTCTCCCCTCTCCAATCCAATCTTTACACAGCTACCAAAATAATATTCCTAAGGCACAAATCTGATCATCTTATTCCTTAGTTAAAAAAAGCTGATTAGTTTCTGATGGGAAAAAATGATCTTAGCTTAATATTTATGACCTTCCATAATCTGGCTTCTACCTAACTTTCCAGCCTCATTTCATATCATTCCCCTTGACAAATGCTGTGTTCCAACTGAAATGAACTATAAGTTATTTTCTGAACTCTACATGCCTTCTCCCACCTCTCTGCCTTCAGACAATGCTTTCATTAAGTCATTGTTCAGACATGTCCGACTCTTCATGACCCCATTTGGGGTTTTCTTGACAGAGATAGTAGAGTGGTTTGCCGTTTCCTTCTCCAGCTCATTTTATAGATGAGGAAATTGAGGCAAACAGTGTTAAGTGACTTGCTCAGGGTCACACAGTTGGTAAGTGTCTGAAGCCAGATTTGAACTCAGTACTTCCTGACTCCAGGTCCAACTGTGCCCTCGTATTTAGGATCAATATATTTAGGACATGTTTAGGATCAATCTATAGAAACACTTCTTAATGCTGAGGAACGTTTGAAAGTCCAATGGGCTATGTGGTGGGGGAGGTAGTGCGCTCTCTGTTAATGAAAGATTTCATATTGATACTGGATGATTGCTTCTCTGGGATGTCATCAAAGATCATAGAAGGGACTCAGAAACTATCTGCTTTGGCCCTCTCATTTTGCAGAGGAGGAAACTGAGGACCAGAGAGGGTCAGTGATTTGCCCAGTATCACACAGGTTATATGGTTCATTGGCAGGCTTTGAACCCAGGTCCTTAAATGCCAGATCTGTTTCTTGGAACACTCTTTTAGAATTTAGAATACTCTGAGCAACGAAGAGGAAGAGAAGAATAGAATAATAACTTGAGCAAGTAATAGATAAAAGTAGATTATGGCTGATTGATTAGTTGATCAGAATTCTTAAGTTTTGCAAAATTTCTATTTGTTTCCTATAATGTTGATGTTCTAGTACAGGGTTTTGCTCACTTCCCTTTGCTTCAGTTAATTCAAGTTATGGGTAAAAGTAGATTTTAGGTTCAGGTAGACAAACGTGTTTGAAGGCCAAGGGCAAGGAACAAGCAGAGAAGGAATTGAAGGTGAGGGAAAGGAAAGGCATAATTCATAGTGCAAAGTCATAGTAATAATAATAATGATAATAATAATTGACATTTACATAGGGTTTACTATGTGCCAGGCACTGTGCTAAGTATTTTACAAATATTGTCTCATTTGAACTTCACAACAACACTGGGAGGTAAGTACTTCTATTATCCCCATTTGACAGATGAGGAAACTGAGTCAAACAGGGGTTGAGTGACTTGCCCAGGGTCACACAGCTAGTAAGCAGATTTGAGGCTAGATTTGAACTCAGGTCTTTCTGACTTCAGGCTTGATGTTCTTCTATCCACTGTGTCACCTAGCTGCCTCATGGAGGGAAGACTTCAGAAAGGAATCTAGGAAACACACAGAGGAATTTATATAATTTTAAAAAAAATTTCCAACTTTCTCATTTGATGCCACCTCTTTCTTTATGGTACCCTTCTCCCTGTTAGCAGTGAAGTGCTCTCCCTTATGTTGTTTTCTTTTAAAAATTATTTTTGTTGATACATTTTGTTTTTTCATCATATTCATTATTTTACTATAACTTCCCCTCTTCCTTTGCCCAGCAAGCCATCCTGTATAACAAATATTTAAAAAGAAAAAGAAATAAATCATTATGAGAAAGCTAACCAATAATTATCAAGCATTCATTTCCCCCTAGTGTTCATCATCCTCCAATCACTGGAAAAAAAGGAGAAGAAAAAAGACAGAACCCCTGTATTATGTAGTTACGGTCAAGCAAAACATATTCCTACATTGGTCACATACAATATATTTCTTGTTCTGCATGTTAATCCATCATCTTTCTATCCTGGGGTGGTCAATGTTATTTTCTTTCAATTCTTTGGATTCATGACTGATCACTTAGTTGATCAGAATTCTTAAGTTTTGCAAAATTGTTATTTGTTTTCTATAATAATGATGCTCTGGTACAAATCGTTCAGTTTTGCTCGCTAAATTTTGCATCAGTTAATTCAAATCTTTCTAGGTCTCTTTGAAACTATCTTTTTCCTCATTTCTCACAGCACAATAGTAGTCCATTACATTTATGTATCGCAATATGTGGTATATAATTGTGGTATATGAATTGTGCTGCCTCCATTTAAAGAGAGAACCCAGGCCGGCCATCTCTTCATTTCCCTTTACAGTCTGGACTTTCCCATCATGCCTCTGGACCAGGGACCTTCCCTCTCCCCACCCCCTCTGTTGGCTTTTTTTTTTCTCTTGTCATCTCTTTCCATTATAATGTAAGCACTTTGAGTGGAGGAACTTTCTTATGCCTTTATATTTCCAGTGCTTAGCACAGTGCATGGCACATGGTAGGTCCTTAAAATGTGTGTGTGTGTGTGTGTGTGTGTGTGTGTACTATCTTATAGAACTTAAAATTTTTTGAAGACACTTTTATATGTGCTATTCCTAATAAATATGTTATCATACTAGAATTAAGATACTGTGCCATAGAAATAAATTATAATGAAGATTATGGGAAATGCAAATCTCTCCTGAATACGTAGGATTTCACCATTACACTGACTCAACCAGACCTGTCCTCAGTGGGCAGTTGCATATACTCCAGACTTTTTCCTTCTCACCTCCTATTCTTTCAGGGTCGTACTCTGCACTAAATGAGAGCTAGCTAATCTGATACTAATTTTGGCTAATATGTTAACAGACAATATAAGTTATTAAAGCCTGAAACCGAGCTAAAACTTTTGGGATATTCTGTATAAGAAAAATATATCTTGTTCAGGTAAATAAATAGCTAATTATGCCTCTATTAAAAAACCTCCTTTAAAATGACTGGTCCCTCAAGAACCACCAGATAGTGCTCGTCCCCTTCTTAGCTGCAAAGTACCCTTCTCGTCTTGAGGATGTTATATTTCTGTCTCTGACTTTTATTTACACCAAGTGGTCTCCCAGGATGCAAAACAGTAACAAACAGGGAAGCAAAGCCTTGGCTTGCTTTACAGACTGGCCATTCTGCTCGAGGGAAGTTAATAGCAGGCAATTTACAGGGGAGTTAAAAGCAGACAATTTATAAAAGACTTTTCCAAAGAAGGGTTCAATCATGAGAGAAGTTGATTTTTCTATTCCCTACTCTCCACCCTGTTATGAACACTGTTACCGAAATTGATCCTGTTCCCATCCAGCAATTCTCAGGACTTTTTAATCAAGTAGTTAATAGAGCTTTGTGCTGGGCACTGGATCTTACTAAAATAGACACGATTCTTCATCATTCTGCGAGCGATGGTAGTAGGGGTCGGGGTGGAGAAGGCACGGTATTGATGGTTACATTTGGACTATTAAGCCCACAGACTCATCCAGCTAAATACAAACATGCACATCTATCAAAAATGGCTTTAAGTTGAGAATATAATACTTAACAATAATCCTAGTGATGCAAACACCCAAGTACTCCTACACACAAGGGGTTGGAATGAAATTATAAACTAGTAGCTCTCCAAGGCATCCACTGAACTTAGTTGACACAAGGTCACGGTGTGTGTGTGTGTATTGATAAAAGAAGAGAGAAAGAAAGAAAGAGAAGGATAAAAGAAAGAAAAGAGAGATGCTTAGAGGGAAGGAGGGAGGGTGGAAGGAAGGAAGGAAAGTAGGAAAAGAAGTAGACAGAGACAGAGAAAGAAAAAAGAAAGAAGGAAAAAAAGAAATGGAACTGGCTTGGCAAGGGATCAGAGAAAGTGCAGCAGCCAGACTACTATTTTTCTATTAGAGATCAGAGAAACGTAAAGAGAAAGTCCTGTTTGCGTCTTCCTATACACACCTCCCCACTTCTGTTCTGGTCAAGTAGCATGTAATTTATCTCTTGCCAGAGTCATAACCTGTTCTTCAGTTTACTCTAAGCATTGGAGACAAAAATCACACCTGTATTCAAAGCTCTAGGCTAGACCTGTTGCTGTTGAAAGCAGTTTCTTGGACACTTTACTTGTCTACAGCCCTATCTCCAACCCCTTCTAGGAAAAGGAGTGATGCCTTCCACTCAGAAATAAACATTCTCACATGTGGTAATACATCTCAAGGATTCTGAATTCCTATAAATCATCATCCAAACCCCATTCCCCACCCCCACCACCCAATTCCTTATTCCCATTCCCCTCAACACTTCCACTCCAAAGTTCTAACCAAATGCTGCTTATCTTTTTCACTGTGCCCTCTAGAATGCCTGTTCCATAGGTCACAAATTTCCCTTCATCCTAAACCTTTGTTTTTTTTAGTACTCCTTCCATCTTCTAGCTATCACTGAAATCTGGCTCCTCATAGTTGACAGAACCTTTCTGGCCACCCTTTCTGGTACTGGCTGCAATTTGACTCATTCCTCTTGACTCGCTGGTAGAGGTGGGGGAGTAGTTCCCCAAAGCCACTTCCAGGCTCTCCTGCTATCTTGATCACTCAGTAACTTCTCATCCTTTGGAAGTCTTGGAATTCATATTTACCATCCAAAGGAAATCCTGGTAGCTGTTGTCTACAGACTGCAGATCATTCCCCTTCATTCCTCAATGAATTGGTACTTGTCTCACAATTTTTCTCTCTTTCCTAACTCCTGCCCTTATTCATGGGGTCTTCAACACATATATTGACTCTCTTTCAAATGCCCTAATGATTTAGTTCCTCAATTTATTCACTTTCCATTACCTATTTCTTTATCCCACCTCAACCATACACAAAGAATGGGCTACCCTTGATCTTACCTTCACCTACAAATATAACACCTCCATGTTCAAGGATTCTGAAATTCACTTATCTGACCATAATCTGTTAGCTTTCCACCTCTCCCTCTGCCTTCCCTCATCAAAAATTAATCCACACTTCTCTAACCCTCAGTTCTCTCCCAGCCGCTAGCTTACTCTCTTCTCTTTTCCCCATCTTGACCTCTTGTGGTGAACCAGTTCAACTCTATGCTGTCTTCTTCTTTAGAGTTTCTGTCCCCCTTATCATGTCACCAATTGCTGCCTACCAGAACTTCACTGCTGCTAGACAGTCCTCTATGCCTTATCAAACTGCTATCTCACTCTCCACAACATCTCCTCCAAACCTTTTTATGCATCCTCAAACCTCCCATGACTCCTCCCTCTCCCCTCTCATCTGAGAACCTTGTCTCATTTTACAGAAAAAAATTGAGATCATTCACTGTGAGCTCTCTCTTGTTCCCTATTCTGCATCTCACATCATTCATACGCCTTCTACCATTATCTCTTCCTTCACCCCTGTCTCACATGAAGAGGTGACTTTACTCCTTACCAAGGCTAACCTGTACAAGTGATCCCATTCTACTCCATCTCCTTCAACTGATTGTTTCTTCTCTCATTCCAATTCTATCACTTATTTCCAATCGCTACATGTCTATTGGCTCCTTCCCTATTGCCTACAAACATGACCATGTCACCCTCCTCCTCAGCCCTTGTTTGATCATTCCATAACTATTGTCCTTATATTTCTTCTGCTCAACTCCTTGAAAAGGCTATCTACAACAGTTGCCTCCACTTTCTCTCTTCTCACTCTCTTCTTAATCCCTTACAATCTGGCTTCTGACCTCATCATTCCACCCAAACTCCTCTCTCTAAAGTTATCAATGATCTCTTAACTGCCAAATCTAATGTCCTTTTTAAAATTCTCATTCTCCTCAACTTCTCTGCAATCTGACACTAATGGTCAACCTCTTCTCCTTGATAATCTTTTCTTACTACATTTTGGGGGCATCATTTTCTCCTGGTTCTCCTCCTACCTATCTGACTACTTCTCAGTTTCCTTTTCTGGATCCTCATCCATATCATGCCCTCTAACCATAGGTGTTCCACAGGGTTCAATACTGGGTTCTTTTCATTTCTCTCTCTATATTACTTCACTTGGTGATCTCATCAGCACCTATGGATTTAATTATTATATAATGATTCTCAAAACTACCTATTCTGTCCTGACCTTCAATCTTGCTTCTCCAACTGCCTTTCAGACATCTCAAAATGGATGTCCAGTAGACATCTGAGACTCAACACGCTCAGAATAGAATTCATTATCTTTCCTCCTAAATCTTCCTCTACTCCCACCACCTCTATTAATATAGAGGGCAACACCATCTTCCCAGATGCTTAGGCTCACAACCTACATGTTATCTTCAACTCCTATCACTTACCCCCTTCCCATTTCCAATCTGTTGTCAATGCCTATCAATTTCACCTTTGCAATATCTCTCTAATATGCCTTCTCTTCTCTGACATTATCACCGTTTTGGTACAGGACCTCATTACCTCATGCCTGGACTATTATAACAACCTGTTAGTGGGTCTGCTTACCTCAGATCTCTCTCCCTCCAATCCTTCCTCCATTCAGCCAACCAAAGTGATTTTCCTGAAATGCGAGTTTGACCATATCATTCCCCCCTTCCCGCTCAGTAAACTCCAGTGGTTCCTCATCATCTCCAGGAAAAAATACAAAATGGTCTGTTTCACATTTAAAGCCCTTCATAACCTAACCCCATCCTACCTTTCCATTCTTCTTACACCTTACTTCTCACCAAATCCTCATCATTCAGTTTCACTGACCTCTTGGCTGTTTCTTAAACAAGACATGCCACCTCATTGCATCATCTTGGGCATTTTCTCTGGCTGACTCCCACCTGAAATGCTCTTACTTCTCATTTCCTTCCCTGATTTCCTTTAAGTCCCAACTAAAATCCCATCTTTTACAGGAAGCATTTCCTAACCCTTAATTCTAGTGCCTTCCCTCTTTTAATTATTTTCTATTTATCCTGTACATAGCTTGTTTGCACATACTTGCTTGCTTATTTCTCCTGTTATATTGTAAACTACTTGAGGGCAAGGACTGTCTTTTGCATCTCTTTGTATCTTCACCACTTAGCACAGTGCCCAGTGTATAGTAGGTCCTTAATAAATGTTTGTTGATTGCCTGTCTGCCTGAATCTACCCATAACTGACCTCTCCCTTCTCTGGACTTCTACTGTACTTAGAATCAGAATCATAAGTTCAACACTTAATTATTCTCTAAACATTTCACATATATTATTTTTTTCCCTCAGTTTCTGCTCCCTAAGCATGGAGTCCCTCCAAGACTCTGTCCTTGGCTCTCTTCTCTTCTATATTCTTTCCTTGGTGATCTCATTTACTCCTGAGACTCTAATAATCAAATGTATGATTTATACATCCATCTGTTCTCTCCTCTGAGTTTCAGTTCTACATTTCCATCTGCCTCCTGTATATCTCCACCTTTACATCCTTCTAGACCTCAAAATTTATATTCATTATTTCCCCATCCCCAAACCTGTCACTCTTCCCAACTTTCTAACTGATGTTGATGGCACTATCATGTTCTGTCACACAGGCTCAAAATGTTGTATTCTTTCCTCTCTCTTATTTGACCATCCCTAATCAATTGCCAAGTTCTGTCGGTTCTGCTTTGTCCATATCTCTTCCATCCATCCTCTCCTTTTCCAACCACACAGCCACCTCTATCACTCAAGCCCTTGTTACTGTTTTCCTAAGCTATGATCATAGTCTCTTAACTGGTTTCCCTGTCTCCAGTCTATCTATCACAAGGCTGCCAAAATAATCTTCCTAATTCACAGATATAATTGTGCCATATCCCTAGTTATTAACCTTCTTCATTGGTACCCCATTACCTTTAGGATAAAATACAAACTCCTTAATCTAGCCTTCAAGCCCTTCTACCATCTGTGCCTCGCCTACCTACCCCACATTATTGCATTCTACTTCCCTATATGTATTCTTCAGTATATTCTGGTTAAACTGGACAGTTGCTTTTTCTCTAGTTCACTTGTCCTTTCTTTTCTACTGACATTTCTTCATTCATACATTTCCTCCACCACTCTGCCTATGGAATCAGTCTCCTTTTTCAAGGCCCAACTGAAATATTACCTCTTTCATAGAATGTTTATTCTTCAGTTGAGGAGTGAAAACTCTCTCTTCTTAAAATTCTTATAGTACTTTGTATGAATATCTCTTTTGTCTCTATCATCATACCTTATATCATATTTATCTGTGAATATGTAATAACCTACCCCTTTGACAACAAATAAATTATAGGTAGAGATTGATTATATTATTTTTCTCCTTCCTTCCTTCCTTCCTTCCTTCCTTCCTTCCTTCCTTCCTTCC
>NW_020954953.1:7916368-8029892 GCF_900497805.2 Vombatus ursinus | reverse complement strand
TTCTTTCTTTCTTTCTTTCTTTCTTTCTTTCTTTCTTTCTTTCTTTCCTAGTTTGGTGCATTGCACATAGTTGTCATTTAACAAAATTTTTCTTCTGAATTTAGTTTAATTGATTCAAGAGCAGGAATCATGGCTTATACTTCTGTTTGGTCCATAGCAATAATACTAGCCCGGCATAATACTAGGCACACAGTAGATTATTATTTTTTTTTTCTTTTTCTTTGGCGAGGTGATCAGGGTTAAGTGACTTGCCCAGAATTAGTAAGAGTTAAGTGTCTGAGACTGGATTTGAACTCAGGTCCTCCTGACTCCAAGGCCAGAGCTCTATTCACTGCACCACCTAGCTGCCCTCACACACAGTAGATTCTTAATAATGACTGATTGATTAATTGAAAGAAGAGAAAATTACAACAGCTTTCTAAAGAAAGACAAATATTTTAATTAATTTCACCCGTTGTTACCCACACCTCTTTAAGTATTAAAGGGCAGGTGGCAAAGATCACATTGCAGGCTTATTTTTCTAAGGGTAATTCCAGAAGTCACAAAGTAAATACAGCAATATGTATCCCATGACAACCTTTAAACAAAGATATAAGCTTCTCAAAGAATGGTCCCAGCTAATGCCCACAATGTCTTAGGGTTTTGGAGCTGAGAGGAAACTTGGTGATGCCTAGGCCAGCCATCTTATACCAAAGAGAAGGAAATTAAGACCCAAAGAGGTGCCAAGAGGCAACTTGCCTCTTTTAGCCCATCCTCTACTGAAAGTGCTTAAGTTGTCTTTTCAGAATGCAAAGAGTGAGTAGTGGATTGAATCTGCTACTTTTAAGTGTTAGAGAAGAAGTTGCTCTGCTGCCCCCAAATCTGCCCAAATCCTTCTCTGATAAACCCAGAAACCTTGGAAAGACGAGGTGTTAAGATGGGTGAGGTAGAGCAGCTGTTTAAATGGACATGCTGGGCTCTTAGAAAATGCAACATGCAAATATCTGAACTTACCAAACAGATTAGCATGCTTATTTGCATTATAGAAAGATTCTTGACTTTAATAAAGAATTTATTGTGAAGTTCCTCTAAATAAGAAGCTTCCTGAGTATTCTTAAATACTAGGTTTAAAAAAAAAAGATTGATGCAGAACTTTTCTGAAGCACATTTATACAAAGGCAAGATGCACTCACAAACACGTCTACCACTTTATTATAATTTTTACTGCTGGCAATTAATAATAATAATAATAATACAGAGGTTTACAACCTAGGAGTTATCCTGGATTCTTCTACTACTCCCCATATCTGATCTATTGCCAAGGCCTGTTAATTTCACCTTTGCAACGTCTTTTGCATATACCTCCTTCTCTCCTCTAGCACTACCACCATGCTAATGGTAACCCTCATCACCTCATGCCTGGACTATTGCAATAGTCTGCTTGTGAGTCTGCCTGCCTCAGTCTTTCCTCATTCCTATTCCTTCATTCAGCCATCAACGTGATTTTCCTAAAACATAGGTTTGATCACGTCATCCCCACTTTTCCACTCAGTAAACTCCGATGACTTCCTATTGCTTCTAGTATCAAATACAAAATGCTCTGTTCAAAGCCCTTTATAACCCAGACCCCTCCTACCTTTCCAGTGATCTTGTACCTTATCCCCAACACTAACTCTTCTATCCAGTGACACTGGCCTTCTTGCTCTTCATGAACAATACCTTCTATTTCTACTTCTTGGCTCCGGGCATTCTCTCTGGCTGTCTCCCATGCCTGGAATTTTCTCCCTTCTCCTGTCTGACCGCCGATTTTCCTGACTTCCTTTAAGTCCCAGCTAAAACCCCACCTTCTACAGAAAGCCTTCCCCAACCGCTCTTAATTCTAACACCTTCCTTGTATTGATTATTTCCTATTTATCCTTTATATAACTTTCTTGTATATGTTTATTTGTTGTCTCTCCCATTAGATTCTGAGTTTCTTGAGGATGGGGATTATCTTTTGCCTCCTTTCGTAATCCCTGTGCTTATCACAGTGTCTGGAATATAGCAGGCCTTTAATAAAAATTGATTCATTGAGAGGCAAGATGGTAAGCTATGAAGAAAGTTGGATTTGGAGTCAGAGGACTCAGGTTTTGCTCCTGTCTTTGTCACATATTACCTGTGATCTTTGGAAAATGATTTAACCTCTCTGGGCCTCAGTTTCCTCATTTACAAAATGAAGGGATTGCATTAAATGACCTATAAGGTCAGATCTCTTCTAGCTGTAAAGCTGTGATCATATGATAATAATTCTAATACTATCATCATATCATATTAATAATTAAATTATTTTTATCGTTTTTTTGAGTTTTCAAAGCATTTGCTCATGTTATTTTTTTTTAAGGATCAAATTTTCTTGATAGCTTTTGTTTTTCTGTAACTTGTATTTTCTACTGAATCCTTCTTCCTTCCTCTTTCTTGGGAGTCTTCTCTTATAACAATTTTTTAAAAAGGAAGGAAGAAAAAAATTCCATTATATATATCTATATCTATACATATACATTCCAATATGTTAAAAAAGCCTTTGTTATATACATACTTCCATACTCATGGACACCCTCCTCTCCCCCTCTCTTCTCATTTCTGCAAAGGAGTTGAGGATGTTCTGAGATTTTTGGATTTCTTTTTATTAAATTTTATTATACCATTCCTTCTGGAACATTTTGTTAACCAAAGCCTGTTTCTTATTGATATTAACCTCACCTGGCTAAAACTTAATTCTTGCAATGATAGTATTAAGGAAGATTTCTTCCTGAAATAAGAAGCCAAGAGAAGAAGAGAATATAGCATCTACAAAAATTTTGGAATCCCCCAAAGTGATTTAGCTAACTCTGTGGAAGAATTTTCCTGACACGAAACCTTTGGTTATTCTTGTGACATATAAATCTCTTCCCCTCAATTAGCCCATTGTGACTTCTTTGTGACCTCGTAGTTTTATAAGTGTTGTTGTTGTTCAGTTGTTTCAGTCATGCCATTTCCTTCTCCAGTTCATTTTACAGATGAGGAAACTGAGGCAAATAGGCCTAAGTGACTTGCCAATGGTCACACAACTTGTAAATATCTGAGGCTGGATTTGAATTTAGATTTTCCTGACTCCAGGCCTTGTGCTTTATTCACTGTGCCACCCCGCTGCTCATATATCTACACATCTATACGTATCTATATATCTATATAGACTTATTTTATATAACATGTTATTATATATGTATGTATAGCACATATATTACATATGTATACTTATTGCTTCAATGTGGAAGACAAGCTGCTTGATAGCAGATCCTAGTTTTCCTTTTATCTTTGCATCCTCCAGTGTACTGCACAGAACAGGTGTTTAAACCTTTCTTGTTAGATTGGGATCTATTACTACAATGACCCTTTCCACCATCTAGATTAATGGTCTTCTCAAAAGACTTTGATGCAAAAGAGTGAATCCAAACATGATAGTGGGACAGAATACTGGCCTGTCCATTGCAAATGTATCACTAGTCTGCTGGTATGCTACCTTATTTGGTTCTGTTCACAGTTACTCTAGTTCTGTCCACCTTATAATAAGAAGCCAATGAGCTTGACTTTGATTTCTGGGAAAATTCTAAAATGAATCATTAAAGAGATGATTGGTGATCATCTAGAAATGGAAGCACTGATTCCAAAGAGCACAGGGGACTAGCTCATTTCCTTTTTAAAATAAGATTATTGAATTAGTAAATGAGGGGAATATGTGTTTTTAACAAGAACTTTTTAGATTTTCAGAAAAGTTTTTGATAAAGTGTCTCATGCTATTCTTATAGGGAAAATGGAAAGATATGGATTAGATGACAATATAATCAAATGGATTAAGAGCTAGCTGAGTAGCTAGACTCAAAGAATAGTTGCTAGATGTTCACGTCAATGTGTCCCTTCCCTCGAGGAGCTTACATTCTAATGGAGGAAGAACTCTATGTACCTCAGACAACTCTCTAGGACTCATATAGTCATAGACTGATTCTAATTTGAATTGGTCTAGGGAATTCCCACATTAGGAGTTCCTCTAATGACGACATCACAGATTCTTCTCCTATTTGCAAGAATTGAAATGTGGATAACGCACATGAATCATCTCTTAATTTTATTGTTCAGAACAATAATAATTTCCCTTTATTCAAATTAACTCAAAATACTAATCCACTCTATGGAGAGTATAAAAAGTGTTTGATTCATACTTGGGTATTCTGATGTGAGATGATTATTATATTCTCTAATAATAATTAATAATCACTTTCACATAGAGTTTTGGGCTTCCACACATCTTATCTGATTTATTCCTTACAACACATCTGTAAAATAAGTGGAGTAGGTATTATGATACCCACTTTAACGATGAGGAAATGGAAGTTTTTAGAAGTTAAGTGATTTGTTTAAGGTCACACAGTTAATAAATGGCAGAGCCAGAACTCTTGATCCAAATCTTCTGATTCTGAGTCATTGGATCATGGGATCACGAATTGAGGGCTGGAAATGCCCTTAGAGGCCATCTTGTTCAACTCCCTCTCTTTATAGATGATGAAACTGAAATTCAAAAGAGGATAAGTGATTTACCTAAGGTTACCCAGATCCTAAATGGCAGAAACAGTCACTACTTGGTCTTTCAACTATTCTGCCTCAAGAAACATGTAATACATTGCCTCTCTTCTTATCTTATTGCCTTAAAACTGCATTCCATTCTCTTTCACTGCATTGTGTTGTTTAGTTTTCAGATTCTCTCCATATAACTGAGTTGTTCAAGACATAATCTGAAAGTATATCATAGCTTCCTTCTCTTGGAGGATGAATGATGTCATTCATTTTCTTGTAAAAGTCTTGTGAACTTGTTGAATTCTGGTGGAAATATTCAGTGTTCTTAATATAGGGACTGCCTGAACGTTCTCCTTTTGGAAAGAAGTAAAATAGTTAACTTGTTAAACCCTGTTGTCCTGTTCACTTGTTTTTCAATCATGTCTGACTCTTTGTGATCCCATTTGGGATTTTCTTGGCAAAGATACTGGAGTGGTTTGCCATTTCCTTCTCCATTTTTACAGATGAGGAAACTGAGGCAAACAGTAACCATGTGGCTTGCCCAAGGTCATACAGCTAGAGTCTGAGACTGTATTTGAACTCATAAAGAAGACTATTCCTGACTCTTGGCTCAGCACTCTCTCCACTATGCCACCTAGCTGCCCCTGTTAAATCCTATCATCACCTAAAACTAAAAAAGTCTTAAGAATTCCTTGGCATTTGTTGATACAAACTGCTCTATTCTTTTAGGAAAAATGAGTATATTTGGTCAAGTTTTTGGATTGGGAGGGGGTCAGGGTGGGGACTGGCTGTATCTTGGTGGAAATGCCTGCTAAGGAAACTTCATCTCTTAATACAGGTCATCCAACTTATTCTGTAACTTAAAGTCTTACGGAAAAACCTGGGGCACAAAGATATTAAGTGACTTGCCTAGAGTCACACAGACTGTTTCAGAGGTCACAGTTGGGATTTGAGGTCTTCCCCCTGATTCTGAGACTGGCTCTCTATTCACTATGGCTATGCCTCCTCTTTAGATCACTTTGTAATAGCTAACATTTATATAGCACCTACTTAGTGCCAGGCATTCTGCTAAGCACTTTATAATTATCTTGTTTGATCCTCAAAACAATCCTGTGAGATAGATGCTATTATCACCCCCATTTTATAGATGAGGAAATTGAGGTAAATGGAAGTTAATTGACTTGCCCAGGGACACACAGCTAGTGAGTGTTTGAGGCTAGATTTGAACAGGTCTTCCTGATTCCAGGCCCAGTAGAGTGCTGCTTATCTGCACCACCTAGCTGCTTCAACTGCAATTGATACAGGAAGAAGAAAATCATTGTTATATGCTAAAAGAAACAATCTTATCTTTACTCAAATCCTCTTCCCCAGTATACATAATAGGTGCTTAATAAATGTTTATCAATTGATTTTGCCTTTCTTTTTATCCCCTAGCACTTAGCACAGTGCCTGGGATATAGTGGGTGCTTAATAAATACCTGTTAACTGAATGACTGACCATAAGGGAAAACCTTTGCGAGTGCTAAAACCTTCTGTAAATGTTAGTGATGATTTTCAGGGTGATACCTACAGCTGCTATGAAAACCCTTTATTAACATGGAATACCTATGGCAAGTAGCCATCATTCTCTGTGAAAGGTACAAAAGCAAAGATTTATAGAGTAATTGGTGAGGATGATTTCTCTTGTTTGAAACCTCCCTACCCTCAAGAAGAAGAAGAAAAAAGGATAAGAATGGTGATTAATTGTATCTGGAGAGTGTAATGATGGAGTAATAATTTACTCATTCTGCTTAGGGTGGAAATCAGTCCTTGAGTCTTTCAGGCTCCATGATTTCATGTGATTAATACAGTCTGCATTGCCCGTTGCTTCCAAGAGGTGGTGCTTCTTGGCCTGACTTTGATCTTCCCTGACTCATTTTCTCATCTTCTCCTACGGGCAAGCCCACCTCACACCATCAGGTCAGTCTGCAGCGGGGAGACCCAGAGGCCCCCTTAGAAAATGAGACAGTGTTTGTGTTCTTTTGTTTAATTGTGTTTGCTTAGCAACTGAGGAAGCTGGGCTGAATATTCTGCCTGTGTAGAAAATCCGTGTGTGGGAAAGACTGAGCAACAATGATGAGTGCCGTTGGCCCCAGGCCATGTGTTTAAAATATACTATCAGATGTGAGAACACATTTCTGAGGAGGTCTCCAGCAGCAACTTGGAAAACAAGCTAAACCCAGCACATTCCATTTGTACATGGGATAAAGGAGGAAGAGGATGCCATTTTGAAACCTTACTCCCAATCGCCCTTCCATGGAGAGGAGAGTTGCTTTGCAAGTGAGATCCTTCCTGCAATGTCACCTTGGGTTGGATTCAGGAACCATCCTGAAGTTTAAGACTTACTTGGTCTGTCTGTTTCATTTTCTGTCCATTTGCTTGTTTCATGCTATTGTGTGAAGGTAGGGCTGGTACAGTCTTAGAGGACATGAGAAGAGGTGATTGAAGTTTGTATTTAGTGAAGAACATTATTCATCATAACATTTTTTTGAACAGGGAGGGAAGAACCCAAAAAAATCATGTTGACCAATCCTCTCATTTTACAGATGAAGAAATTGAGGCTCATTTGGGACAGGAAACTCCCCCAAAGGGAATGACCTGTCCAAATCATACAGGTAGGTATTGGGAGAGCCAGCGCTAGAACCTAGGTCTCCTGAAGGCCAGACCAGTGCTCTTTCCACCACATCATACTCACATTGCCTTCCATTGACCCATTGTCAAATTCTGCCCTGGGCTGGGAACATATAGAACAATGAAAGGTCAAAGGAGTCTTAGAACCAAGGTCCAGACCTGATTTTTGTCAACCTTAATAACCCATTTTGAATGACTCTCCTCAACTACTCCATTCCTGCCGGTCTCCCAGGCTAGAATGTGATTAAATAAATGTTCATTAAACACCTACTATGTGTCAGGTACTGCAAGATACTAGAGATGCAAAGATGATTAAAATAGTCCCATTTCAAGTAATTTGTATCCTAATAGGATATAATTAAACATGAATTGAAGATGGAGAGAGCTTTAATGACTAGGGAAATCAGGGAAGACTTCATGAAAGAAAATATGACATTTCCCTTAATTTAATGAACATTTATTAAGTCTACTATGTATAGAACACTGTCCTAGGTTGTAATAATAACTAGTATTTATAAAGTACCTTACATATATCGTTTCCTTTGATCCTCCCAACAACCCCGGGAGATAGATCCTATTACTGTAACTATTTTACAGATAAGTAAATAGAAGCAGATAGAGGTCAAGTGACTGCCCAAGGTCACATAGCTAGTAAGTGTCTGAGGCTGGATTTGAACTCAGGTCTTTCTGACTCCAGATTCAACATTCTATCCACTTTACCATCTAGCTGCTACATGGTTATAAACACAGTTCCTACCCTCAAGGAGTTTGCAGTCTAGGAGGTGGTAAGACACAATTGTGGAAAACTATTATCCTTATATTATATGATAAATGCACTAGAAGACCACAAAAATCCTCTGTGAGTCTTAAGGAAGATGATTCCTGATTAGCTGATCATGGAAGGTTTCTTGGAAGGAGTGGAGATAGCATTTGAGTTGGTTTTTAATGGGCTGTTTTTGTTGTAGAACTGTGATTTAATTAGTGTAGGGAACTCCCATGGGAAAATTCCTTCTACCAATGCAGATCCTCAACTGCTGCAATTCCAAGTCTTAGTGAGTTGCCTGGGAACACCAAAAGACTAAGTTACTTACCCAGGATCATTCAACCTGTGTATATCAGAGATGGGTCTTGAACTCAGTTCTTCTCTACTCCAAGGTTGGCTTCAGGCTTTTAAAGGATGATTATAAATTCAATAGCTGGAGAGGAAGGACTTTTTAAGCATGAAGGAATAGTCTGAGTAAAGGTATGGAAGCCAGGAAAAGGCAAGGTATGTTCATGAGGAGCAGAGTGGAACCCCATAAGGTTGGAGCCTGGATTATGTGCTCTGGGGATCATTAAGAGGGCAAGTGGGAAAGTTGCAAAAATAATAGAGGGTCTTGTGTGTCAGACTGAAGAATATGAAGTTTACTCAGTGGAATAAAGAAGAACCCCAGCAGATTCTTAACGAAGGCTTGCCATGACTAAGCCCGTTCATAAGGACAATTATTCTAGAAGTGGTAGGAAGGCTGGATTGGGGGGAGGGGCATGGTGAGATTTGAAGCAAGGAAGACTTGTAAGGAAGCTAAGATAGTTGTCTAAGCCAAAGGTTCCTGGAGTGGGCTGTACCACCCCCTGGATGCTGCTAGAATGATCCAGGGAGGCGGTAATGGCTTTGGGTGCAATTGGGGAGGTGTTGAATAAAAATAAGAGGGTGGTAGAAGCAGAAGGAAAGAAGAGAAGAGAAGAACATTTTGAAAAACCATTTGTACATGTTTCATCTGTTGTGTAACAGAGTTAAAGTCGTAGTGATTACATTATTTTCCAAATAAACATACAAATGCAAGTTATAACCAATCAGTGGTCAAGTCCGTCAACAGGTCTTAACGAACAAGTGTTGGCAGGCAAATGTGTTGAACATTGTTGGGAAGTCCAGCATTCATAGGCAGGAATATGTGCATGTAATAACTTGTTTACAATATGATACTATATGGTTACATGATACAATATTGCACCATCAAAATTTCAATGCAGGAAAAAACCCACAAATTTATAACAAATTATTAAATGTAAAATGTGTCATTTAAAAATATTTTATATTTTTTGAAATGATGCAAATTAAAAAAAAAGCTGTCAAAGCCAACATCTCCATGGCTTCTGTCTCTCCCTATTTAAAGATATCATACATATTTCTCTCAGATTAATCAGCCTACAGCACAACTTTCATCACATCACTCCTTTGCTGTCTATTTCATCCATTCCAAAAATCCTTTGTCTGGTTTCCAAAGTTCTCTCTAATTTTGTTTTATGCTAAATGTACAACTTTACTTAGCACATTACTTCTGAACACAAACCTTATACTGAAACGAGGAAATGCCACATGCATTACCCAATCTATGTTTTTTTTTGCCTGCTCTGGCAAATGAATGCATGAAAAGACATTCATAAAATCCTTACTGTGTGCCAAGCACTCTGCTAAACATTGAGGGTACAGATACAAAAGTGAAATAATTCCTGCGCTCAAGTAGCTCACATTCTAATAGAGGCAGACAACATATATGGGAGGGTGTGACAAGGAAAGTCACAGAGATGGTGAGTGTAGCCATAGGGCAATACATTGACACACCCCTTCCAGAGTCAGTGGAAGCATTGCTTTTATTGCAGTTCTCAGTAGGAGAGGAAGAAAAAGTGGGTTGGAGTTAGGCAGGCTGGGAAACGACCCAGGTGAAGATGAGTTTGTGTGGTGACAGAGAATTCATAGTTGAGTGGCTTACCTCCTCCCAGGCATGACCTGTGGATGTCTGGCGTGGAGGAACAGCAGAAACAGGGTAGAAGATGACTGAAGTGAAGATGAGGTTCCAAAGCCCCAGGGATTGATTTCCCTTTGTCTTGAATGCTCTTCCCATCCCTCTGTCCTCAACCAAAAGCTGTCTGTCCTTCTCAATTCTTTATTTCTGTCAATAGCAATATCATTGCTTCAGCCCCCTAACTTTGAAACTTCAAGTATTTTCGTTTCTCTTCTCTTCCTCATTCCTCAAAGTCAATCATTAGCCACGTCCTGTCAATTCTGTCTTCTAAAAGCTTAACACCCATTACCCCCTTTCTACTCATACTAACATTACTCTAGTTCAGGGGCTCATTACGTTTTACCTGGATTATTTTAACAACTTCCTAATTTATCCATATGCTGTCTCTTCTTCCACCAACATATTTTTCCCCTGGTGCTAAAACATCTATCTAACGCACAAGTCTGATCATATCCTTCCTTTGCAAAAACGAAGCCTAACCAAACCAAAACAAAAACACCTTCAATGCCTACAGCCGCCTGCAGGAAAAATATGAACTCTTGTATGCCATTTGAAGCCCTCCATAATCTGGGCTCTAACCTACATTTCCAGTCTTACTTACCTCCACTTAACACACTCTATACTCTGGTCAGATTGAGCCATTAGCTCTTCCATACATCCTCTTTTCTCTTGCTTCTGAATTTTTCCATGCAAGGTTGGATGCCTTCTATATAACTTCCTTTTAAACTCCTTCCTTTCCATGAAAGTCCAACTCAAATGGCACTTCCTTCGTGGTCTTCCCTGATTCCCCTACCTTGAAATGATACCTCTCTCTTCAAATCTTACATGTGTAGAAGGCCATTCCTGGATCAGGCTAGTCTGATAGTTCAGGTTTGAGATTGGAATAAGATAAGAAATTCATGGTCCATCCTATATTCATCAAAAAGGAGTTACTTTGCTATAACATGAAAAGAGCAGTCAGAGCAGGGAAAGGATATTCAAAAAGAATACAGAACTGATTCATTTGTGCATACGTTCTCTGCCTCTGTGTTACTCATGGTGGTCCACTGGTCAGAAGCCTGAGGGAGGAGGACCTTGGTTTTTTTTTTTTGTTGTTGTTGTTGTATCTAGAGAACCAAGAAACTGGTCAATGACCAGAGCCTCAGTTTCTTAGTTAGTTACAGCTTAAGGATGGTTCAAATGTCTTTTAAGGAAAAACTAGCCCAGCCTGCAAGGAGTAGGACTACAGAATATTATTGCTTCCACCACAACATGCTTCTCTATTTTGACTTTTCTTATGCACTTGACATATTATAATTTTGATACTTCGATACCTAATTTATATCACTCTTATTGCAATTAAGGATTGTACCAGCATGGTGCTGGGGCAGAGTGCTTAATGTGAAGTCAGAAACCTAGATTTGGATCCTAGCTTTCCCATTTACTTATTCTATGATACAGTTTTCTCATATGCAAAATGGGTATAATAATACTTGCACAAAATGTCCTATCCCAGGTTTTTGTAATGAAAATGCTTTGTAAAAGGCTATATAAATGTGAGTTGTTATTATTATCTTGTAAGAATTGTTTCCCCTGCAATTACTTTGTCTTTCCAACTAGATTGTAAGATACTAAAGGACATATATTATGCCTTATGTTTATTTGCATCCTCACAGAGCCTAGCATTTGCTGGGCAAACCTGGGCATTTAAATATGTGTGATTAATAGATTCAATCAATCAATCAACAAATGTTCAAGTATGTACTATATAGTGAACTATGTGTCAAACACTGTGCTAAGTACTAGGGCTACAAGGTGAAAAAAAAAAGAAACTGTTTTTACCTTTAAGGACCTTATACTCTGTCCTGGGGAGACAACATGTACATATAAAACTATAGGCGGTGGGAGGAGGAAAATTATCTTAATTATTGTAATCCTAGTAAGTCCAGATAACTCACTTGAATCAAGAAACCAACCAAGAGAGTAATAAATATTAAGAAATTTTCCCATAAATCCACAATAAATGTAATCATTAATGATTTAATGTGTCAACAAGACTGACTCTATGAAAGAAAAAAAGGACTTTCAAATACCAGGAATTCTGTATCCCTTTACTACACATATTTTCAATATATGTGTGTGTCCAACATTGTATCAAATTTGGATGTATTCTTTCCATGGATGCTGGGTATATTTGTGAGATAATGTGCCTTAGATTTTCATAGAGAATATTTGTATCAATTGTTTTTACTGTATCATTTTAATAAATGCCCTTCCAGAAATCAGATTAAGTATATTGCCTGATTGTTAAAGGGAATCACATCTGTGAGGGCTCAGAAGTTAGTACTAGAAGTCCTTAGAACTAAAAGTAATAGTAGTCACTGCCCTCTGTGTATGTAACCTGTGAGTGTGTGTGAGTTGGGGGAACATTCCAGAGGGATATGTATGTATATATGTATGTATGTATGTATGTATATATATATATATATGTATAAGCAGAAGTATGTGAAATAAATATGTAAATGCAAGATAAGAAGCTACTAGTACCTGGGAGGAATGACCTCATATAGAAAGTGATGTTTAGCTGAGCTTTGAAGGAAAAAAATAGAGATTCTAGAAGGTGGAGGTGAGGCTTTAAATGTCAAGTAAAGGCAATTGTATTTGACCCAAAAAGTAATGAGTAGCCACTGGAATTTGTTGAGTAGTGGAGTATCACGATTAGACTTGTACTTTAAGAAAATCTCTTTGGCAGCTGTATGAAGGATAGACTGGAATGGGAAAAGACTGGATTCTGGGGGAACAATTAGAGAGGATTGTAATAGCCAAGGAAAGAGGTAACAGTACTAAGAGAAGCTCATGGCTATTGTACTCATTTTTTTTGTTCCTCATTCATTTCTTTTTGAAAAGTCACTGAAATTTTCTTTTGAGGTATTGCCCTTGTCTATGGATGATTAATCTTTTGTTAGTCTAAAGGAGAAGTTTTGACAAAATCAGAAATGTCTTTGTCAAAACTTCCCCTTAGCCTGAACAAAAGATTCTGGGAAGATTTTTCTACATATTTTGCTGATATTGTTCCAGAAAGAAGGAGGCAGCATAATGAAGTGAAGAGAATGCTAGATTTGGAGTTAGGGGACCTGGGCGCTGCCACTTAACCATCTGTTTGATCTTGGGCAGGTTGATTGTACTAGAAGTATAGCAAACAGCAGGGTTGCCCTTAGAGTCAGATATAATATGGTCACCACCCTCTGTCTCTGTGCCCTGTGAATGTGTGTGGGTTGGGGGAATATTCCAGAAGGAGTACTACATAACTATGCAGAGTATATGAAATAAATATATAAATGCAAGATGAGAAGCCACTAGCATCTGGGGCGGGGGGGAAGTCAGGAATGGACTCATGTAGAAAGTGATATTTCAGCTGAGTTTTGAAGCAAAAATGAGAATTCTAAAAGGTGAAGGTGAGTCCTCTTTGGACCTTATTTTCCTAATTTGTAAGACAAAGGGGCTGGACTCAATGGCTTCTGTGATCCTTTTCAGCTCTAAATGGAACAACTCTACGGGCTCTTCTTAGTTATAATCGTCCAAGGGGAGGAATGCTGTAGATGGTTATTTGTCTCTTGCCTAAGAGCTTATCATCAGCCTCAGATGTGCAGGAGTCATCCACAAATATTTGTAGAGGTGGCAAGAGAATGCAGGCTGCTGTCTAATGAGCTGAAAGTCTGTGATATTTCTCTGACTTTAGATGGATTCTTGGCTCTTCCTTCCATGGCGCATTCCCAGGGCTTAGCTCTTCGTTGTATAGCTTTCCCTGGATGCCAGATGCTCTTACTGGGCTTTGAGGCCTCAGGGGATAACCCCTAGTTCTTGCTGAGGAGGCCCCAGGAGTGACTGAGAAAAACAGGACTGAACTTGTGGGTTCGCAGCGTAGGTTTGCTTAGTTTCCCCTTTGAAAATTCTGGGTGCCTTCTGCCTCAATTCCCATAGGTTTCCACCAATGCCTTTGGCTTCCTGGAATTCCCCCTTCTCCCTCCTGCACTGGGAGCTGCTGGGTTGGGAAGGAGACTGTTTTCTCCATTATGACTGGAAAGTAGTGCTAGCCAACGAGGTGTCAAAAGAAACCATAATTATGAAAAATACTCCAATACAGGGGAACAATCCTGTCTCTCATCACTTCCTGCTGATTTGTCCTCTGCTATACCTTGAAGATCTGCCCATTTCCACAACTAGACTTGTCTAGAACCTAATCCCCAAGAGTCAGGACCACTGTAATAGCCTCTTGGCCAGCTTTTTTGTCCTCTTGTCCAGTGGTCCCCTTACTATATTAACTATACATTTCTATCAGTTAAAAAAATTAGCAGCTATCTCAAATATGTATATATATAAATTATTTACATGTACTATGTTATACATATATAAATGTAATGTTATTTTCATGTATTTATACATATAATTACAAAAGATGCACAAAAGAAATTTTAAAGAATGAGATAAAAATAAAATAAACTATTTTTGAATGAATGGTACAAAAACCCTTTCAGAGAGTATGCCTATGTCCTGGGGGATGAAGCAGACTTGTAGATAATAACTGTTAATTAATTATTAAATTAATTTGAGCAGTGAAATTAGCCAAGGAGGCACATTATTTTCTTTTTTTTCTTTTTTCTTTCCTTCTTTTTTCTTTTTTTTTTTTTGACTAGGCAAGTAACTTGCCCAGGGTCACACAGCTAGTAATGTCAAGTGTCTGAGGTGGAATTTGAACTCAGATCCTCCTAACTCCAGAGCCAGTGCTCTATCCACTGCCCCCCCTTTTAAAGATCCTTTTTTTGGGGGGGGGTGGAAAAGAACCCAATGCAACAAGAAAGTTATAGGCTCAGCTAGGTAATGCAGTGAATAGAACACTGGGCATGGAGTCAGGAAGACCTGTGTTCAAATCTGGCCTCAGTGACTCTAGGCAAGTCAATTTGTTTGCCTCATTTCTTCATCTGTAAAATGGGGATAATAATAATGTCTACCAAGGTTGTTGTGAAGATCAAATGAGATAATAATTGTAAAGTGCTTAGCATAGTATCTGGTACACAGTAAGTGCTGTATAAATTTTAGCTATTATTAATAGATCACAACAGTCACTGAATATAATAGTATTTTTTTGGGGGGGGGATGAGGCAATTGGAGTTAAGTGACTTGCCCAGGGTCACACAGCTAGTAAGTGTCAAGTGTTTGGTCTGAGGCAGGATTTGAACTCAGGTCCTCCTGAATCCAGGGCCGGTGCTCTATCCACTACATCACTTAGCTGCCCCTATAATAGTATTTTCAATAGGTGTCATGTTTCTCTGCGTATAGATAGCCACCATTCACAATGCAAAAACAACAGGCAAAAGTGAATTCTCTCTAATTTCAATTTAGCAGAAAGTTATCAGTACAAATCCATTCCTTTATGTGATTTTTCTTAATGAATGTGATTGTACCTTAATTAATGTTTAGATCTTTTAGTTGTGTTTTTGTATGAATGAAAAGAACAGCATGAAGGTCAACTTGACTGGACTAGAGAATAGAGAAAAAAAAATTGTTGTTCTGTCATTTTAAAGTCATGTCCGACTTTTCGTGACTCCCATTTGGTGTTTTCTTGGTGGAGATAATGGAGTGGTTTGCCATTTCCTTCTATAGCTCATTTTACAGATGAGGAAACCGAGGCAAACAGGATTAAGTGAGTTGCCCAGAGTCATGCAGCTGGTAAGTATCTGAAGACAGATTTGAACTTAGGAAGATGAATCTTTTTGATTCCAGGCCTGGAGTTCTATATACTGCCCTGAAGGAAAGGGAGTAAGGTATAATTAGGCTGGAAAGGTAGAGTAGGGTCAGGTTGTAAAGAACTTTAAATACCAGAGAGGTTTATATTTTATCCTGAAGTAATAGGGAACCACTGCAGTTTATTGAGTAATAGGGTGACACTGTTAGATCTGTGCTTTAGGAAAACCTCTTTGGTGGTTGTATTGAGGTTGGATTGGAGCAAGGAGAGACTTGAGACAAGGAAACTGATTAGGAAGCTATTGAAATATTGGGGAGAAGGGAGGGGATGGAGGGAGAAAAAATTTGGAACTCAAAATCTTATAAAAGTGAATGTTGAAAACTAAAAAATAAAGAAAGAAAGAAATAAGTAAAATAAAAAAAAACTAAAAAAAAAGAACGAACATTTCCAAAAAAGCTATGAACCAAAGTATCTTAAATCAATCGATGTTTGCATGTTGTTTCCCCCATTAGATTATAAGCTCTTGGAGAGTAGAGACTTTATTTTGCCTCTTTTTGTGTCCCCAGCACTTTGCACAGTGCCTGGCACATAGCCATTGATTAATAAATACATATTGACTAGGTGATTTAAAAAGAGAAAAGGAAGCTATTTCAATTGTCCAGGCAGGAAGTAATGAGAGCCTTATCTTATGGCAGTTGTGGGAGCAGAGAGAAGGGGATGGATGTAAGATGTCATGGACATAGAAATGACAAGATTGGGCAATTGCTTAGGTATTTGGAACCAGGGAGGATTGGGAAGTTGAGGATGGCAATGAGGTTGCAAAACTGTGTGACTGAAAAACTGGTTTGGAAGAAGAGTAGGTTGACGAGGGAGAAGGGAAGAAAATGAGATGTACAATGAAGATCGAAACTTTCCCATGCCTGCCTATTCTGTTTGACTTACTCAGTTTGACACAAAATGAAAATGAACAGGACTGGGCTCTTTTTCACCAATCACTGCCCTGGAGCACAGAGCCCACTCTCCAAGAGGCTATTTCCAAGCCTAGGAGATACCTGTAGGGCAGGAGGTGGTCACTTTGGGGATGGGAGGAAGAGGATTTTTCTGTCCCAGCTGCTTCTGTCCGTACTGGTTAGGTTATAGCTGCATATCTTGCCTTCATTATTTTCCATAAAGCTTTTAAAAACACTTAAGCCCAGATATTTTTTGCCACATATACAAATCAGTTCTACACACATTTACATAGAGTACTAACTCTATGCAAAGCACTATGATAGTCTGGAGGCACAAAGATGAATAAGATATAGCCATATAAATGACTATAAGATATAGTCATATAAATGACATCTACAGAAGTGGGAAGGTTAAAAAATTGCAAAGGGGCCCGAGGGGATGGAGCAAAAGAGCACTGGGCTACAACGAGTGAAATGTATGAGTTGTATTGCAGATAAACATTTGGCTTTAAGAGGAAGATGAGATATGATCCATATTCCCATGGTTGATCACGCACTTTTTGGGGCTATGCTGCAGTACCCACTTTTGAGACCATTGTTCCAGCTTTTTCCCTCTGTCCTATCTCATCTTTCCAGTGCAGATCAGAAATCCAGCCTCCTACTCATGAGAACCCTATATCAACTGGTCCCAAGTTAACTTGATGTTGTTTTCTTCTGCTGGGCATTGGATTTTACTCTTGGATTTCTAACTCTTATATGAGGAGGCAGCTAGGTGGCACACTGGGCTTGGAACTAGGAAGACTCATCTTCATGAGTTCAAAGTCTGCCTTAGATGCTTACTAGCTGTATGATCTTGGGCAAGTCACTTAACTCTGTTTGCCTCAGTTTCTCATCTGTAAAATGATCCAGAGAAGGTAATAGCAAACCAATACAGTATTTTTGCCAAGAAAACTCCAAATGAGGTCATGGACTGAAATGACTGAAGAACAACAAATTCTAACTCTTATTATTATTTTTTTTTAGGCAGTTGGGGTTAAGTGACTTGCCCAGGGTCACACAGCTAGTAAGTGTCAAGTGTTTGGTCTGAGACCGGAGTTGAACTCAGGTCCTCCTGACTTCAGGGCCGGTGTTCTATCTGCTGTGCCACCTAGCTGCCCCCCTTTTTAAAATTTTTTTTAATTTTAATTTTTTTAAAAAATTCTAACTCTTACATGGCCTGTGTTTCTCAAAGTGTGATCTGAAGACTCCTGGGGTCTCCAATACTCTTTCAGGGGAATCCTTGAGGTTAAAAACTATTTTTGTAATAATACTTAGATATTTTAATTTAGAATACAGTAATATAGATAGATATATCCAATATAAATAAAAGTAGATATATCCCATATCAGCAAAAATTCTTGTGGGGGGGTCCTTAATAATTTTTAAGAGTGTTCTGACACCATAACGTTTGAGAACCACCTGCTTCTGCCTCGGAACCTTCAACCAGCATGAAATTTCTGTTGATAAACAGACTGTGTTCTTCCCCTCTCTCAAAAGTGTCCTGTTCTATGAGCTCTCCTATTTAGCCCCAGCTTGCCTACCTGCTTAAACCTCCTCACCCCAATACTCAGTATTTGCATACCTTATCTTTAAGCCGCTGTAATTTGTTGTATGTTGACTTGTGTTAAGTCTGTTAAGCTTTCCTTTAAACTCTCAGAGCACTTTGGTGGAACCTCTCTTAGGCACTTTCATACTCTAATTTCACTATATTTATTTGTAAAAGTGTCATATCTGGCTGTTCCATGAAAAAGACACTCCATCTTTCCACTCTGGGCATTTTCTCTGTCCTCCATGCCTGGAATGCTTTTCCTTCTCCATTCCAACTACTGACACCCCTGGCTTCTTTTAAGTTTCATCTAAAATGCCATCTTTTGCCAGAAGCCTTCCCCAACCCCACTTAATTCTAGTGCCTTCCTTCTATTGATTATTTCCTATTTATCCTGCATATAGCTTGCATTGTATATATTTGTTTGCGTGTAGTCTCCCCCATTAGATTGTAAGCTCCTTGAGGGCAAGGACTGTTTTTTTCCTCTTTTTATATTTCTAGCACTTAGCACAGTGCCTGGCTCATAGTAGGTATTTAATGAATGTTTATTAATTGATAGATTTTTAGCCCTTTGAGGCAAGAGGCTATATCTTACTCATCTTTGTGCCTCCAGACTACCATAGTGGTTTGCATAGAGTTAGTACTCAGTGAATGTGTGTAGAACTGATTTGTGTGTATTTGCGGCAAAAATGTCTGGCCTTAAGTATTTTAAGGAGTTTTATGGAAAACAATTAAGGCAAGATATGCAAGCTTTCCCCCAAAATGTATTTTATTTTTAAAATTTTATTATCTTGTTTTTTACATCACCTACATTTCTCAATCTATTTTTCCTTACAACAAAAAATTTTAAAAAAGATGGGGAAAACAGTTTAGCAAAACTAACCAACAAGAGGTGTATACTTTTAAGTGTGCTGATATGCACTTAAGTTACATGGCTTCAGTGAAAGGGGTCTTCCTTAAATGGTTTTGGGATCTCAAGTCACTCCCATAGAAAGAGAGTCACACACACCTCTAATATTCCTAAAGGATGTATTGATAACATTCACACCTTCAGTGGGACATTCACTCACAAAAAAGGATGCAAGGAGAGTTATGCTTCCCCTCTCTATCACCCTTGAGTTCTAGTTCTGAGAAATGAAGGCGGACACATAACCTTGCTGGTCAATTCTCTCCACCTCTTGGGAGAGGCATATCTATTATTGTCGGTCCAATGACTATTTGTCAAAGATGAGTCAAATTGAAAGCAAAGAGATTTATCAGCAAATTAAGGAATCTACTCTTGCTTGATACCAGATTCATATTTTGGGGTACAGTTTTGATTTTTATAACCTTTAGGCCTGCTTAAAGTACATAGCCAACCAGCAGTATTTTGCAGCAACTTAGGTTAGATAAGTTAAGTATTTCACAGGAAAGGGAAGGGTAGATAAAGATACAGAAAAGAGAGTTGGAACCTTGTATAAATGCACCAGTTGGGGTCAAGCAGGCCCCAGATACCTCCAAATACACAATTAATGAGTTGGTTAAATGAGGTTAAATATAGGCATAGATAGAATTCCTTTGGTGTCAAGGATTGTACTCCTGGATTCTTCAGTCGTTCTTGTTTCTATGTACCTGCTCCCTTCCTCCCTCTCTTTGTGAGTAAATAGCCCAAACTAACCAGCCAGCACCACCCCTGTAAGGAGGAATCTTTAGGCTTGGCTAGATGGGCTAATCACATGATGGTGGTGGTGTGTTGATAAGAGTTTTTAAGAGTTAAGAATTTAAATGCAATTCTGGATTCAGAAAGGGGCTGAGAGAAAGTAGAATAGCTTTCACAGAGGGTGAAGGGCTGAGGGAAAAGCTTGAAAAGGAAGGACACTAAACCTAACCCCCAATTATTCAGTTCTAAAAGGCTAAAAGTTATATGGGAGGGGATGGGGATATAGCAGCCAGAAAGTGTTAATGGAGATGTGACCTGTAGCACAAAGAAACTGAGAGGCAGTGAGGTGTAGTGGAAAGACCACTGGATTTGGAATCAGAAGGGAGTTCAAATTCTTTTTCTGCCACTGATATCCCATATGATGCCGGTCAATAATAATAATTAATAATGATAAAACTACTAATAATAGCTAATATTTATGTAATGTTTGTTATGTGCCAACCACTGTGCTAAGTGCTTTACAATTATTATGTCATGTGATCCTCACAACAACCCTGAGAGGTAGGTAAATTATCCTTATTTTATAGATGAGGAAACTGAAGCAAATAGGAGTAAAGTGACTTGCCCAAGGTCACACCTTGATTTTGTCATGGGCCTCATTGGCCTTCTGTTGCAGCCTATAGTTCTCTTCTCAGAAAAATACTTTTAAGTGCACAAAACAAAATGCAGAGGTTAACAAAGGAGACCAATTGTACTGAAAAAAAAAATTTTTTTTTTGGCAAGGCAATTGGTATTAAGTATCTTGCCCAGGGTCACACAGCTAGGAAGTGTCAAGTGTCTGAGGCGGTACTTGAACTCAAGTCTTCCTAACTCCAGGGCTCATGCTCTATCCACTGCGCCACCTAGCTGTCCCCCAAAATATTTTTAAAATAAGTTCATGGACCACAAGTTAATAACCTCTGCTCTAAAGAGACCTCCCATGCTGGATATTTTAAATATAGAATAAGACATAGCTGTCAGGTCCCTGAGGTATGCCTCCTTCTAAGACTGGGTGATCCAAAGTTTTTGAAACTGCATAAAACAATTCATTTGAATTCTAGTTCTTTATTTTGTAGAATCAAAAAATTCTAGAATTTTAGGACTACAGGGGATTTCAGTGAGTCAGCAGAGTACCCTGGATAGATTAAAGTTCTTGTATGGTGGGAGAAGGGCAGCAGGTTGGTGCATTGGATAGAGCAGCTGGCCCCTAGTCAGGAAGACCTAAGTTCAAATCTGGCCTCTGACACTGTGACCCTGTGCAAGTCACTTCACCTTGTTTGCCTCAGTTTCCTCATCTGTCAAATGAACTGGAGAAGGAGATGGCAAACCTCTCCAGTATCTTTGCCAAGAGAATCCCAAATGGGGTCATGAAGAGTCAGACTGAACAATGACAACAACACAAAAGATAGGAGAAGAGGCATGCACAAAGAGACCCATCCATTTTTTTGCCCAAACACAACCCATTCGCAACAGAACTTTTAATGTTCTCTGGTTTTGTCTTGTATCCAGATGCTCCTGGAGCATTGGAATAATCCCTTAGGACTCTACTTTCTGAGCTGAGTTTCAATGGGGCAGACTCCAAACATTGTCCTAACAGAAACTGGGGAGAGAGGCCCTTTAAAATGCAAAGCAGAGGGGGCAACTAGGTCGTGAAGTGGTTAGAGCACCAGTCCTCGAGTCAGGAGGACCTGAATTCAAATCAGGCCTCAGACACTTACTGGCTGTGTGACCGTGGGCAAGTCATTTAACCCCATTGCCTCTAAAAAATAAAAAATAAAAATGCAAAGCAGAGTACGAATTTTCTATTATGTCAACCGTTCTCACCAGGATGACCTTCTACCCGCAGCAAATCTGACTGAATCTTCTTGGTAAATTCGGAGGCCATGGCCTCTTTCTTTAGGTTCTGCCATTAACTGGAAATGAATTATCTGCGAAAGCAGAAAAGGAACCTTTTTTAGTACCTCTTACCCAACTGAAATAGCAATTAGCCTCCTTCCTTTTTTCTTTCTCTTTCCCATCCACAAAAGCACCCTCACCAGGGTTTTGCCTTCAGAAACAATTTATCTGTTCAATCAATGCACATTTACACATAAAGCGCTGAAGGGGATATAACGATGTGTTAGATCTAGTACTTGTCGCCAGCGAGCTGCCCCTGGAGCCTTTAACCAGTACCCCTTGTGATGAGGGAGCTGACCCTGTTTACATTTTTGTCAATGACTATTAGTTTGAGGCACTTGATGAAAGTGTACTTGAGTTCTTTATTTATTTTCAACAGTTCCTCATGCATAAATGAGCCTAAAATAAGGCCTGCATAATGCCAACCATATGCTAGAGAAATCAGTCAACCCACGGAAGTGCATGTACACCCTCACAGGTCCCACATCAAATCAGTCTGGCCTAATGCTTGGGATATGGAACATACTCCAACTTTGTAGATGAAGCGGATTGACAGAAAGTCCGTATATAAGTTCAAAGTTTCATCCACAAACTCAAATGCGCTAAGTGAAGCTAATGAAGTTGCCTTTGCTGATAACTGGACTATTTAGTGAAAATAGAAATATTGCCTGCATCATAATAATAGTTAGCATTTATACAATAATAGGTAGCATTTATACAGAGATTTAAAGTTTGTGAAGCACTTTACAAATATTTCTCTTTGTCTTCACAACCACTGTGGGAGATAGGTGCTATTATTCTTCCCATTTTGCAGATAAAGAAACTGAGGCAGTCAGAGGTTAAGTGATTTGGTCAGGGTCACACAGATAGTATCTGAAGCTGGATTTGAATGTATCTTCCTGACTCCAGGTCCAGGGCTCTATCCACTAGGCCACTTAGATACCTCAATGCTAGTATAATACCGTGTGATCTCATTAGCAATACAGCTATAACTTACACAGGTAGAATAGGACTCCACTCCAGGGTGCTCCCATCTGGTTTGAGTGGGGAGGGACCTTGCCTTGAGGTCCTCCAATGGCCACAACTACCCTGGCTGCCGTCATTAGCTACCTGTAACCATGGCGCCTCTTCTCTCAATGCTCTTGTCTTTTCTCCAACCCCCATTCCCATGGAGGTATGGGCCACATTCTGGGGAATGGGCAACCAAACCCAATGTTCTCTGTGATGCCATGCCCATGGACTCACTGTTAAACCATCCTCTGCACCATTATTACTTCTCAGTGTAAGACGTTGCTTTCAGTGGCATTGGTCATTTCCAGTTCAAGAAGTTATAAATTAAAATAGGAGAAGAGCAGGGCTTGAGGTAAGGACAATAAGGCCCTAGAATAACTTCACTTTAAAATAATAACTGACACTTACATAGCACTTTAAGGTTTGAATATTTGAGCCTCAAAACAATGGTGTGAGGTAGCTACCATAGGTATTATTATCCTTACTTTACAGATGAGGAAACTGAGGCTTAAAGAGGTTAAGACATTTGCTAATAGTCATGCAGCTAGTAAGTATCAGGGGTAGGATTTAAATTCACTAATAATGCATTAATTTAAACTCATCAATAAACTAATTAACAAATACATTGTGTTATTAACCTGACTTCAGGTTCAACACTTTTCCCACTATACCCTGTTGTTGAATTTTTGTTTCTTGGTCAAGTCTGATTCTATGTGACCCCATTTGGGGTTTTCTTGTCAAAGATGCTAGAGTGGTTTCTCATTTCCTTCTCGAACTCATTTTGTTGTTTGTCCTTCTTTCTCAAAGAGGACCATAACATCAGGGAAGTGATGTCACGACATGCAAGTGAATTAGATTTAAGTGAGGTAGAGCTGTGCCTCACTTTCTCCTCCAGAGCCTTCTGGGCCCAGTGGCAAGATATATATCAGGACAACAGGAGATGGCCCTGGATGCATTGGGAGACTTTTTAAGTTAAGGTCTTTAACAGGTCTCAGTATGACTGAGGCAACACCCAATCGGTGCTTATTTTATAGATAATGTCCCCCCAAAAGTGGTATTGAGATCTTGAAGAGAGCAATATAATAACTCACTTTTCTGGTGATTTCAGGTACCCATGACACAATTTAAAATGGGAAAGAAAGTAAACAAAAAAGATCTGGGGGCTTTCCAAATAATTTACAAAGTTACCACACTAAAAGCTCATTCATTTTACTTACAGGAAAATTCCTTAGATCTTGACTCTGTCCTCTTATTTGTTCTTACTTTAGACACTGTGGTAACAAGATGATTTATCAAATTTCTAACAAATAAAACATTAGAAACAATAAATTAGAAAATGGGAATGGAGTTAGCACTGTCAGGCACAGGTCCATTGACAGCAATAAGAAATTACACCCAAAGCCTGAGATAATTACTCAAAAAAACAGTCTGGCACCATTTTGTATGAGAGTACAGAACCTTATATACACATCTTAATAGGCCTTAAGGATGCCAATATAATAAAGCATAGCACAACCATATTTGTATTCCTGACTGTGAATTGGGGACTGCTATAGCATCCTACTTTGTCTCCTTGTCTGAAGCCTCTCCATTCTCTGATCCATTCTTATGAGACAATAATAATGATAATCATTATTGATGGCTGGCATTTATATAATGCTTTAAGTTTGCAAGGCACCTTAAAAATATTCCCTCATTTTATCCTCATAACGACCTGTGATGTAGGTGCTATTATTATCCCCATTTTATGCATGAGGAAACTGAGGCAGACAGAAGTTAAGTGATTTGCCTGGAATCACACAGATTGTAAGTGTCTGGAGCTGAATTTAAACTCAGGTCTTCCTGACTACAGAGTGCAAAGCTCTAACTGTTGTTCCACCTAAAACTGATCATCCTAAAGCATATCTGATCATGTTTCTCCTCTGCTCAAGAAATTCCACTATCACCTTACTCCCTCTTGGATAAATTCCTCTGTTTGGCACAAAGTATTTTACAATTTGACTCCAGGCTACCTTTTCTGGGATTATTGCATTTTACTCCACTTTATGACACTTATTAGCCAGATTGGACTAATTACCATTCCCTACACAGAGCATTCCAATTTCTCTCTTTTTGCCTTTGTATGGGCTGTCCTCTAAGACTCTCAACTCACTTCCATGTTCTAGAATCCCTTCCTTCAAAGCTCAGCTCAAGTGCTACTTACTACACTAGGCCTTTTCTGATCTAATCAGCTTCCAAGCATCCTTACCCTCCCTCTAGGTTATTTTGCATAGCACCTTCAGGCACCCTTTCCATCTTCTACTATATAGAGCAACCCAGAGAACACTACCCTAGGGTCAAGGTAGCCTAGGGGTCTTTCATTGTTGATGTTGAGCTGTTTTTTTTTTTAAGTCCTATCTGACTCTCTGTGACCCCATTTGGGGTTTTCTTGGCAAAGATACTGGAGTGGTCTGCCATTTCCTTCTCCAGCTCCTTTTACAGATGAAGAAACTGTGGCAAACAGGGTTAAGTGACTTACCCGGGATCACCCAACTAGTAAATGTCTGAGGCCAGATTTGAACTCGGGAAGATGAGTCTTCCTCCCTCCAGGCCCAGCACTCTAACCACTGTACTGCCTAAGTAGGTGCCCAGCCTATTCAGCTACATCCACGCAAAACCATAGTTCACAAATATCTATTAAGAGGCAGCTAAGTGGAGCAGTGATAGAGTGATGGGCCTGGAGTGAGGAACATTTGAGTTTAAATCTGACATTTACTAGCTGATTGACTCAGGCAAATCCCTTAACCTCTGCCTCAGTTTTCTCATCCATAAAATGGGGATAATAACACCTACCTGACAGGGCTGTTGTGAGAATCAAATGCTATAATATTTGTAAAGTACTTAGCATAGTTCCTTGAGCATAGAAGGTTCTTAATAAATGCTTATTACCTTCTCTACTGATGCGTTTATTTTTCATAGTCAGCCCAGAGGGTAGAATTAGGTCGAAGTAAAGCCATTTAATGAAACAAGGTAAGTAACAATAAAACATTTCTTCCATATTCTTTGGTCAAACTCTCTAACAAAAATACACACCTTCAGTAGGAAGAGTAGACACAGTAGGAAATGTAGCCAGGGTACAGGTACGAGGGGAATCTCATACCTCTAGTATTTCAGGGCCACTGATGTCTTCTGGTGACATTGTAGTTCTGCTCCTATAAGGCCTGATTGATCCCTGCTAATCTTTGTTGGAAATGTTATGGTCTGTGGTTGTATATTTTCCATCATATGCTACCATGCACAACCTCACTGGGTGGGAACATGGCTCTGGATTTTATTTCTACTTCCAGCTTCAGCTGAAGTCCTTGGATATGGTGTTATCTCTTATTTATGAGTATAATGAACTTGTGTTATATTCTTGTGTGTGTGTGTGTGTAAAAATGACTGTAGCTTATGAATCAGTGTAATTAAAATACATTTAAAAAATAAATTAAAAAATAAAAACAAATTTGTTGGTGTTCAGTCATTTCAGTCATGTCTGCCTCCATTACCCCATTTGGAGTTTTCTTGGCAAAGATACTGGAATGATTTGCCATTTCCTTCTCCAGCTCACTTTTACAGATGAAGAAACTGAGGCAGACAGTTAAGTGACTTGCCTAGGGTCACATAGCTAGTAAGTGTCTGAGGCCAGATTTGAATTCATGATGATGAGTTTTTCTGATTCCGAGCCTAGCATTCTATCCACTGAGTCATCTAGCTGCTTAAAAATAAATATATACATTAAAAAAATAAAAATAAATACAGTGTAAAAAAGTAATCAATTTTAGGACCATACATTTGAATAGATACCAATAATTTCAATTTTAGAGGCTAGGTTTATTGCAACTGTAAGAAAAATAAACTATTCTTTTGAAAATCCTTTGGAAGCCACTTTGAGGTTCTTTCTGTAGGGCCTTTGTGATTTACTTGATTACAACGGAAATATATGATTCAATTCAACCTTTCAGAGAAGACATTCCAACTTGCATGATCTCATCCGCCTGGAGAATATTGGAGGCAGTCACAGGTCAGGAGTGAAGAAGCTCTTTCTTTACATGATAATTGGTCCAAACGCCAGCTTCTGCCACAATAACCAGCTCATCTATCTTCAAATAGATACCAACAAGTTCTCCTGATTCTGAATTTTCAGCCTGTACCTTAACTAGTGTTTTTTGAACGTCAGAACCAGAGTTCTGAGCAAGAACCTTGGGAGTAATAAACAGTGCATCAAAAGCTTGGACTCCAAGATGGACCCTTTTACAGTGTGCTTATTGGGCTTAATAAGAGCTTTAGCTATGGCTGCTTCCGCTATGGCAGCACCTGGAGCCCCATAACCATCTTTAATAGCATTCTTGATAGCTCTCAGACCATCTCTTACTATGTCCTTGTTGTGGAAGTATGGGCTTATTTGGTCCCTTGTTAGCAATGTGACAGATTGAGGGTTGCCCTGTTTTTCAAGGTGAATTTCTCTTCTCCCAGCGTGTGTTCATAGACAAGTCTCATATGTCCCCGTTAATCAGAATTTCCAGTCAAGAGAATTCATAGCCTTTCTACCACGTGCAAGAGTTAGCTTCCATATTTCCTCTCTGCACAGTGCCATTATACCTTCTTTTGCAAGAGCATCTAAAGAAAACAAGTCCATTCCCTTTTGATTAATAACATATAATAATAATTTTATTATATTATTCTACAATGACTCTCCTTTCTACTTTTACTAGTTTTGCCATATTTTATTAAAAAAATCCAGAATTCACTTCTCTTTTTTCATATTCTAATGATACAAGGCAAATAAGGATGTAAGCATTTTCTACTCTTTTTTTTTCATATCAGGATATCAGGCACCATGGTCCAGAATTAATCCTCTGGTCAACATTATATCAGTTTTGATTTATGTTTCATCTTCACAATCCCTGCCATGAAAATATCAATAGGTTCACCTGGTTTTCTAATGGCCAAAACAGTCTACCACTACCTCTGTCAATAGGTCATTTAGTTCAGCATTAACTTTAGTATGCAGAGATGTTCTGACCACATCTGTAAGTATTTCTCTATTTCCTTGCTTATTTTGACTTGATCTAAATCTTCAAATACCTTTTTTCTTCGTAGCTTCAAATCCTTCTATCATTATTCAAGGGTACAGACTTTCAGAGATATAGAAATTCACTAGTTTCACCAGCTTTCTGATGATGAGAACATTTAAAGCAGCTCTATCACCAGTAATGGCATTCTGGGGTATAGCTATTTTTGCTGTCAAGGAGGCTGTTGGGTGATGAATTTGTATCTCATGTAATAGCATGTTGCCATTTTGGTAGGTGTGATGTCTCCAGCACCAGAAATAATCATCTTTACAGTCAACCAGTGCCACGAGGGCGCTACTGACCTTGGCTTCGGAGTTGAGCACTTTCATGCTCAACATGGATAGGGAAACCACAAAGGAGAAGAGGGCAGTGGAGGAGGAAATGAGTATGAGGGAAATAGCTAGGGAAAATATCACCTCATCTGGGGCCCCAAACTCAAGCACTGCATGAACTAGAAAGACTGCTCTACTTTTTTAGTTCAGTGCTTCAAGACTTTTTTTTGGATCTCTTTTAGAAAACCAAGAACCCGTGTCTCATCCGAAGAAGGAAAGAAGCAAACATTTACTATGAACCAGGACCTGTGCTAAGGGCTTAACAGATATCATCTCAGTTTATCCTCACACCAACCCTGGAGGATAGGTGCTTTGGTTATTTCCATTTACTAGTGGAAGAGACTGAAGCAGACAGAGTCGTGATGTGACTTGCCCAAGGTTACATAGGTAATAAGTGTTTGAGTCTGGATTTGAACTCAAGCCTTTTTGATTCCATGCTCAGTGCTCTATCCATTGGGATGCCCAGCTTCCTGCCCCCAGAGGTTTAAAAAAAAACAACTTGGCTTTTTCCCCTTCTTTATTCAGTGCCCCATCTATTCCTTTTAAGGGTCTTAGCTAGACAGCCTTCTATCTTGCTATTTCCTACCAGCTGAATCCTTGAGATCAGGGATTGTTTTATTTTTTGTTTTTGTATCTTCAGGGCCTAGTACAATGGCAAATACATAGTAGATGTTTAATAAAAGCTTGTTGAATGAATGAATGATCAAGAAAAATGAAAAAAAAGTTTAGTATCCTTAGTTTGAGAAGGCACAGGAGTGCATAATACATTTAGAAATATTTTCATCAGAACTGTGAAGTGATCCAACCATTTTAGAGAGCAATCTGGAATTGTGTCCAAAGAATTATAAAACTGTGTGCACCGTTTGACCCAGCAATACCACTATGAAAGAAGATGCTATCGACCTCCAGAGAAAGAACTGATAAATAGAAGTATATATAGTATGGTTTTACATATATATATATATATATATATATATATATATCTGTGTCTAATGGTGGCCTTCTGTAGTACAGGGTGGGGAGGGAGAGAAAAAAATTAAAAGTGCATAGCAGAGAACAAAGAAAACTCAGAAGGAAGCAAGCACAGAAAAACACAGTAGCTTTGAAAACAACGTATAGTATTTGTTTCATAGTTTTTTTCAAAATAAACAAATAGTGTGAAATGGAGATTTATGATTTAATATTGAATCCTCTTTCTGTGTTGTGGTATATACATGGAAATTTTTTTTTGTCTTTTTCTATTTGAGTTCAAAACGAATAAAAAAGAAAAAAGAAATATTTCTATCAAGATTAGTTCACTTTTTAACAAGTCTTAGCTCTTATGAAAATAAATGTGAAGGAAGGTGTCCTAGTTGTACCAGATCTCAAACAGTATTATAAAGTGGTAATCTCAAAACTTTCTGGTACTGGCTTCTTAAAGATGGTTATGGGGCTCCAGGTGCTGCCATAGCGGAAGCAGCCATAGCTAAATAATAGAGAGGTGGATCAGCGGAATAGATTAGACGTACAAGACACAGTAGTAAATGACCATAGTAATCTAGTATTTGATGAACCCAAAGATCCAAGCTTTTGGGAGAAGAACTTACTATTTGACAAAAAACAAAACAAAACAGGAAAACAGTATGGCAGAAACTAGGAATAGACAAACATCTTATACCATATGTTAAGAGAAGCTCAAAATGGGCACATGATTAAAACATAAAGGGTTATACTATAAATAAATCAGGAGAGTAAGCAATAGTTAACCTGTCAGACCTATGGAGAAGGGAAGAATTTATGACCAAACAAGAGATAGAGAGCATTATGAGATATAAAATGGATAATTTTTATTATATTAAATCTAAAAGTTTTTGCACAAACAAAACCAAAGCAGCCAAGATTAGAAGGAAAGCAGAAAGCTAGAAAACAATTTTTACAGCAAGTGTCTCTGATACAAGGTTTCTTTTCTCAAACATATAGAAAACTGAGTCAAATTTATAAAAATACAAGTCATTTCTGAATTGATAAGTGGTCAAAAGATTTGAACAGGCAATTTTCAGATGAAGAAATCAAAGTCATCTATAATAACATGAAAAAATGCCCCTAACTCAGCATTGATTAGAGAAATGCAAATTAAAGCAACTCAGAGGCACCATCTCACACCTATCAAATTGGCTAATATGACAGAAAAGGAAAAGGATAAATGTTGAAGGGGATGTGGTAAAATAGGGACATTAATGCACAGTTGGTGGAGTTATGAACTGATCCAACCATTCTGGAGAGCAATTTGGAATTATTCCCAAAGGACAGCCAAATTGTGCATACCCTTTGATACAGCAATACCACTACTAGGTCCTTTTAGCAGCCTTTCCTTGTCCACTAAAGGCAGTTTCAAAGCTTGACAGAGAACTAGCAGTTAGAGGAAGGACATTTCTGAGTTTGGTTTTAATAGCAACAACAAATAGAGAACAAAAAAGGGAAAAAGACCTATTCTTACAAAAAATATTTATAGCATCTCTTTTTGTAGTGGCAAAGAATTGGAAATTGCAAGGATGTCCATCAGTTGGGGAATGGCTGAACAAGTCATGGTATATGATTGTAATGGAATACTATTGTGCTATAAGAAATGACAAGCAGGATGATTTCAGAAAAACTTGTAAAGACTTATATGAACTGATGTAAAGTAAAGTGAGCAAAACCAGGAGAACACTGCACACAGTAACAGTGATATTGTTCAATAAAGAACTGTGAATGACTTAACTATTCTCAGCAATACAATGATCGAAGACAATTTCAAAGGATTCATGATGAAAAATGCTATCCAGAGAAAGAATGGTTGGAGTCTGAATGAAGATTGAAGCATACTATTTTTCACTTAATTTGTGTGTGTGTGTGTGTGTGTGTGTGTGTGTATGTGTGTGTGTGTTTTCCTTTGGGTCTGTATCTTCTTTCACATCATGACTACTATGCAAATATGTTTTGTATGATTGCCCATGTAGAATCTATATGAAATTGCTTACTGTCTCAGGAAGGGTAATAGGAAGGAGGAAGGGAGGGAGAAAATTTGGAACTCAAAATTTTAAAAAATGAATATTAAAATTGTCTTTACATGTAATTTGGGGAAAATAAAATATTATTTAAAAAAATAAAAAAAATAAAATTTGACTCTTAAAAGTGGCAAGCTTCAATGACCTGAAAAGTTCATTTACGTAGAACATTTCACTCCATGATGATGCCAGATAAATGAGATGTTACTCTAATCTGAAGGTAATAAAGTTATCCACACCATCTCATTCAAAGAATTTTTCAGAATTCTCAGTAGAAATGAGTGGAGAAATCTATTTCCTCTCCCACCTTTGTATACTCTATCTTGGAGAAAGGGACTGGACTACCCAGTAGTGAGATACATATTTGTTTTACAGGATGGTAAAGACTGGGCTATTCTCACATCTTTCCAGGATGCCATCCACGTGCAGATTCAGCACATCTGTGCAGGTGATGATTAAAAGCACTTCCCAACCCCCAACCCCTTTTCTGTGGTGGTTGCTATTAAAACCAAACTCAGAAATGTCCTTCCTCTAACTGCTAGTTCTCTGTCAAGCTTTGAAACTGCCTTTAGTGGACAAGGAAAGGCTGCTAAAAGGAAATAGATCATAATTAGCCCCAAGGACCTCAAGGCCCCCCTTCCTTTTTGTCACAGGTTGCTCACAATGTATTGGGAGGGAGCTTCCCATGTGCACTGGTAATGTTTGAGAACTGTTTTTGGAGTCAGGAAAGGAGAATTTGGAGATTCAGAAGCCAAGTAGGTAAGGCATACAGTAATAGATTATATATAAAATATTTTAAAATAAGAAAACCCAGCATTGCACTCAGTAGATTTAGCTTTTTGAATTAAAAAAAATGAACATTCATCTTCTTCTCTCCCCTCCGTCTTACCCAGAATCACAGATTTTTAAGGTTTGGGGGGCCCTTTTCTATGTAATTGTGAGGTTTGTGTAGGGAGGCAGCATGACATAGGGGATTTAGGCTATTTATCGCACCCTGGTGAGATAGAGGTAAATGGTACATGGCAGAAGATGTTTATGAATGTTGATAATGACGTTAGGATCAGGACAACAAGCATGTGTAAAACCGTCCCTTTCTAACTTTCTTGACTCTTTTCATTTAGAGAGGGTGGTTATGAGAAGTTTATTTTCTGGGTACTAATTCAAGATTATTACATTTACTTAGAACTGAGTTCACATTCTAGGGGAAGAATAACTATATACCACCACCTCTACCTTTACCCCTATAGCTATAACATTCCAAGCACTAAAAAGAACATCTGAGACTGTCAGGAAGAAAATGGGCTACTTTTTAATTCTCAGAGGTTTGTTCGCTTCTTCATCAGTGGTGGTGAATTTCCAATCACCAGCTCTTGGAAGACTTGTATCGTCTTCTAGGCTGTAAAATTGACTTTTAATTGAAGAAAAGGTTAAAAAAAAAGAATATATCTTACAGTTCCAAATGTAATACGTGACCTAGAAACATGAGGAGACTCGACTCATCTCCTTTAAAACTGTAAGGGAAGAGGGTCAAGCTAGGAGTGAGATGGTGTTCTCAGACCTGGGGAATGAGTTGCTGGATGCCAGGAAAATGCTGGTCCACTGCTTGTGCATGCACGTCGCTCGCTGTGCAGCTGCAGACCTATTCCCTTTGAGTTGTCTGACATCTGAGCCCTGCTGGAATCCTTTCCTGCAGGAATCTTCTTGAACTTACAGGCTCAGCTTGCTTATTTGTCCTCAGAGCTTTGGATTCCTGTGGTGTCTCTGTTACGTGGCTCCCATAACATAAAGATCAAAGGTTGTCTTTGCTAATACTGTGTCTAATTTTGAAATCCAGTCTCCTGAAATTGAGGCAAGTGGAAGAATATGCCCAGAGAATAGTGATGAACTTATCTGAAGACTAGTGGGAAGCATGGCCGTTGCACACATTTGTCATTTTTCTTTTTTGCTGAGGTTGATTTTTTGTATTTCTGTTGGCCTGGGAATGAGGCAAAGAGTACAGAAATGTAGCACAAAAATACTAAGTGAGGAATTTTTCAATTTCATCTTTTAGTATTTCATGTCTGTCTCTTTGCTCTGTATATGCTTTGAAGGATTTGTTTTTGAAAAAAATGTAGTTAATTACTGAAAGGTATCAACTCTTTTTGACCCTCTCCTCTCCTCTCCTCTCCTCCCCTCTCCTCTCCTCCCCTCCCCTTCCCTCCCCTCCCCTCCCCTCCCCTGTCTTTTCCTTTCCTTTCCTTCTCTCTCTCTCTCTCTCTCTCTCTCTCTCTCTTCCTTCCTTCCTTCCTTTCTTCTGGCTGCCTGCCTGCCTTTATTAAGTACCCATCATGATTCTGAGAAGATACTAGGTTCTGGGAATGCAAAGACAAAAACCTTCCCTGAAGGAGTTTATATTCTATTGGGGGCATAAATATAAAATATATAGAGGGTAGATGCAAAGTAATTTCTGGAGGGGAGGAAGGGCACTAGAAATTGGACTTTCCTAGGGAAGTTTCCTACAGGAGATGATCCTTGACGTGAGCTTTGAAGGAAGCTAGAGGTCTTAAGATACAAAGGGTGAGGAGAGAGTGTTCAAAGGCACTGTACACCTTAACTACTACTTGTGGTTGGTCATCAGCCTGAAACAAAATAGTCTGATAAAAGTTGCTGGTCATTTTAATTTTTACACATTTAACTGAAATGCAGAGTTATTGTACTGAGTGGGATCAACAGATGTTAGAATCACTAATTTTTGTAATGGAACCTCACAACAATACTTCTCAGTAGAGCAGAATCTCAAATGAGGGGTTTGCTTAGAAATGGCCAGCTGGATAAACCACTTATTAAGCACTTACCATGTGTCAGGAGATGGAGCAATCAGGGGACTTAGTTGATCTGGGAGTGGAATGAATGATGGTGAAGTTCCTCACAAAATAGGATCCTAGACAGCAACTCACCAAGCATGAGAGCAGATTCCAAGGCAAGGAAAATTGCCAGGTGCACAAGGAGGTTTAGTCATTCAATACTCAAAAGGCTTCAGTATATGGGAGCATTGCCTTTTGGGAGATTTCATGCCTTGAGTTCAAGACTAGAGGAAATGCTTTAGAATCAAACTGACATGGATAATAGTTGAATTACCTTCCTTACAGTGCTGTTGGAAGGCTCAAATGAAATACTATATATAATTTTTCCTTTTTAAACAAACTTTTAAAAGCAACACATGTCAATTGTCATTGTAATTATGACTATTATTAGATTAAAAATTAATGTCTATGACCTTTAATGGGAATGACAGAATAAGTCTTATATTTCAGAAGATTATTAGGGATAGATGGTCCTTGACCATGACTAGAATGGAGCAGTTCCTTCCAAAGCTGTGGCAAGAGGTGACTCTGAATGATTCTTTTGCCACTTTGGCAGCCCAAGATGGTGGCGTCTGGGTGTTGAACCTTAAAGCTGATGTTTGAACAGAGTGTGCTGGAATCCAATAGCTTAGGGAGGGGTCTGCCAGAAAAGCTACACAAAATCAGTTTTTGGACACTGGGCTGGAAATTGTGATTGGCTAAGGCAGTAAGAGCTGTGCTTTCCAACATCTCCATCAAAATAGAGTTCTCTGGGGCCTGAGCATATTGGTACATTCATATATTTTCATATTTTAGCCATCCTTCTCCACTTCCTTTCATTTCTCTTGCTAAATGAGAAAATAACGTTCTCTAGGGGTTAAATGCTTCCCAACTGCTTGGAAATTGTGATGATGACCTATAATACATGAATTATAAGGGAATTTTATGGAGCAGGGTGAGGATTGAAAGAAAAAAGTGCAGACCCTTGTCAACAGACCAAGTAGTTCTAGAAAAACTATTTTTTCTGGTATTTGGAACACTATTACTATATTTATATTTTAGTAATGCCTTCCCTACCCAAGAATTTTCTCCTGTATGCAAGGGTAGAGGACTTCATATTATAATATGCATGAGCAACCATATGTTAACTTTTAATACCACTTTTCATTGGGGAAGTAGCTACCATTATTTATGTTTTTTCTCAAAATGAGTAAGGTTGGAAGCATCACCCTCATTTTTTTTGTAAAAGGAAACAATGTTGTCACTTACCATCCCTAAGATCCCTTGAAAAGTTAGTGGCAAAGATAGGGTTATCACTCCCACCTCAGCAGTTCACTTGCTATACACCTTATCTACTTTTTCCAAAAGAGTTTACATTTCTCCTGAGGTTCTGAAGAAGATTATAGAAGCAGTTGGACTTCTACTGAACTTGGTTATTTCTGAGGGATGGAAAAAACACAGTATGGATTGTGTCCACGTCCAAGTTACTGATATTGGCAAGTCTAATAAATATTCTTGGTAGAAAATATGTCTCCCTTACAAAATAATAATTAAAAAGATAAAACTTTGGGCTGACTTTTTCTTATTTTGGGAGATCATAGAAAAATGGAACCCATAATGCTCATCATCAGTAGTTTTATCTTCTAATATGAAATATAATACCTATATTATTCCTACTTATACTTACTTATCTGTAGACATTTACATAGTACTTCAAGGTTTACAAAGTGTTTTCCTAGCAAGGTCTACATGATGTAGGTAGCACAAGTATTTGTTATTTATAAATAATATATATTCTTATATTATGTGATAGATTATATTTATAAAAATATATTATTATACCCACTTAAAAGATGAGGAAATAGAGGCTTAAAGAGGTAATGTGACTTACTCAAGAACATGTATCTAGTAAATGTTGGAGGTAGGACTCCAGCCCAGGTTTTCTGAATCTAAGCCAGTATTCTTTATACCATCAACCATGCTGTCTTTGCGCATGCACATGTATATGTGTTTGACTCATAATAAAGCGAAAAATTCAGGTTGATGTCTGAAACACAGATAAGTTCCATGGGATAGGGACTTTGTTTTATTTACATTTTCATCTTTAACCTTGTCAAGTTTAGTGCACTGTAGTCACAACACCCAAGGCGGCTACATGCTTCTCAAATTCACCAGACAAATGATGTTGTATGAGTATGATTTTTGCTTTTATCTTCATCACCAACTAATACAAGTTTGAATTGAACTTGGGCAATTATGATGATGATTCTTCTAGAAGGATCTCTGTCCCTGCCTGACAGAAGCCTTTATTTTCTTAAAAAATATTTTGTAATTATATTTATATAAGTTCTGAGTATATCTTGGTAGTTTCACTTCCAGATATATGATGAATTTTATAATTATTTTGAAAAGATTTCTCTTTCCATCTTCTCCAATTGGATTTTTATTAGTAATATTCAGGCTGCTGATGACTTTTATGGATTTACTCTGCTATTTTATAAGTAATCGATTATATTAGATTAATTTTTCATTGAATCTCTGGGATTTTCTATTTAAAATACATATCATTTACAAATAAGAATAATTTTGTCTCAATTTCTCAATTTCTTCTTCTTAATTTATTGGTACAGTTACTTTTTTATACCTATATCTTCTAATGTTGGAGATAATAGAAAACCTTGCTTTATTCTTGATTAGGGAAACTTCTAATGTTTCTTCCTTACCAATAATATTTTTGGTAACTTTAAGGCGGTGTATTTTTACTACTTTGTTTTAGTGCTTTTAACAGAAGTTGCTGCTATAGTTTATTAAAGGATATTTCTATGTTTTTTGATACAATCATATAATTTTTATAGGTAATATGATATATTATGTTTATGTTTTTCCTATGAACCTCCTCTGAATTCTTGGCATAAACCACCCCTGATTGTTGAAGAATACTATAACAATTTATTGAATATAGCCTCTTTGTAGCCTCTTTGTCAATATTTTATTCACTATTTTTATATTAATTTTCACTTTCAATGTTCTGTAGTTTCCTTCTTGACTTTTCTTTCTCCCTATTTTGGTATTAGGGCCATATTTGTTTCATAGCAGGAATTTTGCCGTTTTGTGACCTGTATGTTTTAGTACCAGTATATATAGTAAAATTGATTACTCTTTAAATGTTTCAAAGAATTCACTTAGAAATCCATCTTGACCCAGGTCTCTCTTTCTCCTTCTGTGACCTTCATACTGTTGGAAGGTCATTTAGGGCTTGATCCATTTTCTTTCTGTTTTCAGTTTGCTTAGATTCTGTATTTTCTGTTCTGTTAATCTGGATATTTTACACTTTTGAAAATAGACATTCATTTCATTTAAAATTTTAGTTTTGTTGCCACATAACTAGATGTAATACTTTCTGACAATTTCCTTTAATTTCTTTCCATTCATTATAAATTCTCCCTTTTTAAGTTTTTATTTTGACAATTTTCTCCCTTTAAAAAAGGTTCTTTCATTTTGCTCTTTTAAAGATAACCTTTTAAAAATTTAGCATCTCAATGATATTTGTGTTTTCAATTTTGATTATCTGTTCTTTGATTTTTTGGGGGGGTTTCTTTTTTATTTATTTGGAGTTACCCATCTGTTGATTTTTGAGTTTTTTGGTGCATATTCAATTCATTTATCTTTTTTCTCATCTTGATTTAATTGTTTAGAGCAGTAATGTCAAACTTGAATAGAAACAGTCACAATTAAACTGTACATATGGATCCCTATGGGCAGCATGTTGACTTAGAAAACCATGTATTAATATTATCTTTGTATTTTTATTTATTTTGTTAAATAATTCTCAATTATATTATAATCTAGCTTGGGCCTTACTTGAAAGTGTTTTGGGCCACAAGCAGCCCATGGACGCAGGTTTGACAACTTTGGTTTAGAGGTAATTAGTTCCCCTAAATTTTCTTAAATTTTGTATATTATCTCATTGTTTATAATTTTATTAAATTGCTTCCTCTATAGTTTATTCTTTGACCTATTAATTCTTTAGTGTTATCTTTAGTATTAGTATTTAGGTTCCATTTAAGGAGTCAGTGTGGTATGGGGGAAAGATCACTGGTTCTAGAATCAGAGAACCCAGGTCAAATCCTCATTGTGACATTTGTTACCTATGTGATGTGGGACAAGTCATTTAATTTTTGTGGGCCTCAATTTTCTCATATGGAAGTTGAGGAGGTTGCATTAGATAACATGCTTCTGTGGTCCCTTACAGCTTTAGATCTATAAGTATGAATCATTTATTCTAATTTCCCTTATTGCTTAAAATTTTGTATTGCTGTAGTCTATAGAAGATGTGTTCAATGTTGCTGACTTTTCAAATTTGAGTACTTTATGATCTAGTAAATGATTACAGCAATTGTAAAAGTGACATATAATGCTAAATATATGTACACTTCTTAAGATTCCCATTTAGTAATCCCATGCAGTAATCCCATTCAATAATCCAAGAGCCATCAAATCTCTTCTCTCTGCACCGCCCCCTTCCCCAGTATTTTTTTTAGTCCCTAAGGTTATTTATTATTTATCTTTCTGTTAGATCACAGTCAGAAAGAAGCATGTCAAAGTATTGAACAATTATTATCTCTTAGTTCAGGTAGCTTTTATTTCCTCTTTCCTTAGATGCTATGCTATTTTATTCACATATGTTTAATATCGATATTGTTTCATTACATTTTATTCACATATGTTTAATATCGATATTGTTTCATTACATTACTAAATTTAAAGAATAATGTAGTTTTCCTGTTTATTTCTCAACCATCTGTGTTTTTACAATTGCCTGAGATATGATTGCCATTCCTATTTATTGGCTTCAAGTAAGGCATAATAAATTCTATTCCAATCTTTCAATTTAATTCTATATGAATTTTTGTATTTGAAATATGTTTCTTAAGAACAATAAGCTTTTGTGATTGCTTCCCAAGTAATCCTGTCACCCTCCTCTGTTTTATGGACAAATTGCACTCTATCAAATCATGTTATAATATTTATTCTCCCCACCCCCACCTCCCATATTCTACCCTTAGAAGAAAAAACAATGGGAGGAAGGGAATGAAATCAGCAGTAGGTATCTAGTTTATATCACTTGGAATGTTATAATCCCAAACTTCTCCTTTCTACCCTAACACTAGTTCTTGCCCTACTCCCCCTTTCTTTTTTTAATTAATTAATTTATTTTTAGTTTTTGACATTCACTTCCATAAGCTTTTGAGTTTTAAATTTTCTCCTCCTCTCTTCTACTTCCCTCCCCAAGATGGTGTGCAACCTGATATAGACTCTACATATACATTTCTATTAAACATATTTTCACATTAGTCATGTTGTAAAGAAGAATTAGAACCAATAGGAGAAACCACAAGGAAGAGGAAACAAAACAAAACAGAAGAAAAAAAAGAGCAAATGGTATCTGCATTCAGATTCCATAGTTCTTTCTCTAGATGTGGATAGCATTTTCCATTGTGAGTCTTTTGGAGATTTCTTAGATCTTGCATTGCTGAGAAGAGCTAAATCTATCAAAGTTAGTCATCGCACAATGTGATTGTTACTGTGTATAACATTCTCCCAGTTCTGCTCATTTCACTCAGTATCAGTTCATATAAGTCTTTCCAGGCTTTTCTGAAATCTGCTTACTCATTATTTCTTATAGCACAATAGTACTCCATTATATTCATGTACCACAACTTGTTCAGTCATTCCTCAATTGAGGCATCCCCTCAATTTCCAATTCTTTGCCACCACAGAAAGAGCTGCTATAAATATTTTTGTACATGTGGATCCTTTTCCCATTTTTATGATTTCTCTGAGACACAGTCCTAGAAGTGGTATTGCTGGGTCATCAGTTCTCTCTCAGGAGGTGAAGAGCATTTTTCATCATGGGTCTTTTGGATCATTTGTCATGGTTTTAGATCATTGTCTTGCTCAGAGTAGCTAAATTTTTCCCTGTTGATCATCCTTACAATAGTGCTGTTATAGTGTACAATGTTCTCCTGGTTCTGCTCACTTTACTTTGCATCAGTTCACATAAGTCTTCCCAGGTTTTTCTGAAACCATCCTGCTCATCATTTCCTATAGCACAAAGTATTCTCTCACAATCATATACCACAACTTGTTCAGCCATTCCCCAACAGATGGGCATCCCCTCAATTTCCAATTCTTTGTCCCCACAAAAAGAGCTGCTATAAATATTTCTGTACAAATAAGTCCTTTTACTTTTCTTTGATCTCTTTGGGATATAGACCTAGTAGTGGCTCAAGTTTTATGTTAACAGCTATTTTTACTCCTCAAATCACAGATGTAGACCAAAATAAAATAAAACAAAACAAAACAAAACAAAACCTCTCTCAATTTCTCTTATTAGACATTCCAATTTCTTAAAATCCTTGTGGAAAATGTATTTTCTTTTGGGAGGAATCTTCTTGGAGTTGCTGTGGAATTATTATCTTCTGTAGTTTTATCAAACAGTCAACAAGCATTTATTTGGCACTTAGTATGTTCCAGGCATTGTGCTAGAAGCTACAGATATGAAGAAAAAGCAACCCTAATCCTTTCTCTCAATGAGCTTACATTCTAATGGTGGAGGCAATATGTAAATAACTAGGTAATGCATGATATGTACAGAGCAGATGGAAAATAGCTTTAGAGAGAAAGGCTAGCATCTGAGGGAACTGAAAAAGGCCTCTTGCAGGAGGTAATACTTGAACTTAAAAGAAATCAGGGATTCTAAGGTCAGAGGTTAGCAGGAAGAACATTCTTAGCATGTGGGACAGTCAGTGCCAAGACATAGATAAGAGAAATGTAATATCATGTATATGGAACATCAAATAAGCCAACTATGATGGGCCCATTGAACATATGGAAAGGAATAGTGAGTAAGAAGTTTGGAGAACTATGAAGAGGCCAGGTTGTAAAGAGGTTCAAATGCCCAAAAGAGAATTTTATATTTGATCCTAGAGGTAATAGGGAGTCACTGAAATTGGCATGGTCAGACATACACTTTAGGACAATCACTTTGCCAGCTGAGTGGTGGATGGATTCGAGTGAGAAGAGACTAGAGGTAGGCAGACTGGCCAGAAGCGTTTGATAGCCCAGGCATAAGGTGATGAAGATTAATATTAGAGTGGCAGTTGTGTGAGAGATATTGTAAAGGTAGAAACAAGTTGACAACAAATTGGATATTTGGGGTAAATGCTAATGACAAGTCAACACTGAGGTTAGGAGCCTAGGTGACTGGGAGGATGGTAGTATCCTAAACCCTACTATTACTACTAGTGGTGGGAAAATTCTGAAGAGGGGAGAGTTTGGGATGGAAAGACAATTTCAGACACGTTAAATTTGAGAGGCCCACAGGATATCCAATTCCTGCCAAAAGACAGGTTGGTGATGTAGGACTGGCGTTCAGGAAGAAGACTAGGATAGTAAATATAGATCTGGGAAGTTAAACCAAGTAAATGAAAAACAAATGAAGGCCTCAGAGAATAGATAATTACATTATAAATTGGAAATTTATTTAAATTATAATTTATTTAAATTATAATTGGAAAATTGACCTGGTAAAACTTGATTTGTAAGTAGAACTTCTGAACTAGATGGCAGATCACTGATGTCTGACAAAAGTATTTCATTGCTAATGAGCCTACTGAGAGCTGAGGAGTGACAGGAAAAATTGTCTTGAGGAGAGGGGGGAGGGGAGAAAGTTGGATTTAGGAAATACTAGCAATTAGATTGAAGAAGTTGAGTAAGAAAAGGATAAATGGATAGGTGATTAGGTTAATGGCAGGTTAGAAATGCAATAAAAGAAAATGGGAAGAAGGGAGAAGAAAAAACACTCTTGTGTTTGTGAAAACTTTGGGAATTTTCCCAAATGTTTCGTGCTATATGCAGAGAGTGCTTAGGTTTCTGGAGGGTCTAGTGGGTGACCAGCCCATATTGAACAATAAACCCTGTAGGGTTTTGCCCTCTTGTTTAATACTTTGGCTTAAGAAAGACAAAGGGAAAGAATGACAAAAAAAAATTCACTGACTCAGTCACCACAACAGCATCAACATGTGAATTCCATGAAACTCTAGACAACTCCTAGAACTTGGGAAACTTTAGTGAAGCATTCCATTGCCTTGACTAAAGGGAACATACAGCACACTATAAACAGACTTCCAATTTACAGTGTCAAGAGAAATAGCTGTAGGCATAAATACTGCTCAGGGCAGCCCCTGGACTCTGAGGGGCCCCCAGGAAAAGAGAATCCTTCGCCCCTTCACAACTGGAGATCTGTGTACTTTTTCACAATTAATATGAAATTTCTTTTGGTAATTGCTTCCTGGCTCAGAATTTAAACCCATACCCTGGAATCAGTCAACATTGGCAGGCCTGCGCTATTGTTTTTGTTGTTTGTCCTTCTTTCTCGAAGAGGACCAATGACATCAGAAGGGTGATGTCTTGACTTGGAAGTGAATTGGGTTTATGTGAAGGAGGGCTGTGCAAAGTCACCAGCCTCACTCTCTCCTCCAGGAACATCAAAGTCCAGTGGCGAGACACGTGGCAAGGTCAGGATGATGGGCGACGGCCCTAGGTGCAGTGGGAGCCCTTGCCCTTTTTAAGCTAAGGTCTTTGCCAGGTCTTAGTTTGTCTGAGGTAGAACCCATTCAGTGATTAAAGGCTAGGTTAGAATTGAGGCAGAAGATGGTCTAGTTTGCCTTCTCAAAAGAATCAATCTGAGAGGGTCGACTCTTAGGTTTTCTGGCCAGAACAGAAACAATTGCTATTTATACTCACTCTGAGCCATCAAAACCCAAACAATGAGTAAGTGAGGCTTGGGCTGGGGCCTATTATTGTCTAATCAGTGAGAGCCAGAGTGATTTGGGTTTAAAGGAATAGTCAAGTAGCTCCACTTGAATCCAGATGGGCTTTATCATGCCTGGTTTACCAGAACTATGTTTCAAGAAATCATAAATGAAAACTACATGAGATAAAAGAATTAATTGTCCCAGTTTTTAAAACAAACAAACAATGATAAAATAAATAAATAGGGAAGAAAAAAATCTAGCCCCCAAACCCCAAGATATCTTGTGAAGTAAAATTGATTAAAATTGATATTCCTTTGGACAGAGCACCCACATGTAAGGGTATAACTCCCCATGTGGTCAGAGAGAGACAAGGAGCCCTGCTCTACTAGTTTTCTGATGTCTGGTCAGTTACCTAAGACTTATCAAAGCTAGAGGAAGTCTCAAAAAAGTCACCAGGTCTGTCCTTCCATATCTGGATAAGCGTGTTCCTAAAAGATAGTAACTACTCATTTTAAAATGTGTTTAGAGGAGGAGTTGCTCATCCTTTCCTGGGATTCATTCCATCATCTAAATATCTATCCTTATGTGCTACTTACTACCTATGTGTCAATCACTACCTTTCTGGGCCTCAGTTTTGCTGTCTATAGACAGCAGGAGGGAAGGAAACAAACATTTATCAAGCAGGCTCTGTGTTGTGTTTTACAAATATGCTCACCTTTAATCCTCACAGCAACCCTGGGAAGTAGGTACTTATTATTATTTCCATTTTAGAGTTGGGGAAACTGAAGCAGACAACAGTTGTGACTTGCCTAGGGTCACATAGCTAGGAAGTGTCTGAGGCTGGATTTGAACTCAGGTCTTCCTGACTCCAGGTGGCCCAGAGTCGCCTGGACTTGATAATGATGATTGACATTTATATACCACTTTAAGGTTTGCAAAGCCCTTTATATACATTATCTTATTTATGCTTCACAACAAACCAAATGGGGTGACCACGATTGCCTCAGATTTACAGATGAAGAAACCAAAGTTCCAAAGAAACCAGAGCTACTTACTGACACCCTGTCTCTCCTCAATTTTCCTTTTTTCCTACAAAACTTACCACATTTGAATCATTTTAGTTGTTTCCTTTGGGGTGCTCTTTGCCATCTTTGCCTCTGGCTTCCATTGTGGGCCCAGATGAACACTGTACTCTGTTTTGGGCTCTTCTAGTCCTGTTGTAGGGACTATGTGTTGAAAGCATTCCAGAGAGTATAAGGCACTGGACAGGCAGCAAGGTGGATAGAGTGCCAGGCCTGGAGTCAGGAAGCCCTGAGTTCAAATCTGACCTTAGACCCTTACTAGCTATGTGACCCTGGGCAAGACACTTCACCCTGTTTGCCTCAGTTTCCTCATCTGTAAAATGAGCTGGAGAAAGAAATGGCAAACCACTCCAGTATCTTTGCCAAGAAAACCCCAAAATGAGATCATGAAGACTTGTCCATGATTGGAAAATGACTAAACAATGAAGCACTGGACAAGTGTAAGATATAAGGGAATAAAGACTAGATCTGTGATTTCATTGAGATAGAGAACTTGCAGATGAGGAAACTCCCCCGACTAAAGTAGGTTGCTACCTTTCTTCAACCTTAATGAGCTGTTTATAGCATTGGGAGGTCAAGTGCCTTGTCCAGGGTCACAGAGCCAGTGTGTGTCAGAGGTAAGACTTGAACTCAGATCTTCTTGGTTCCAAGGCCAGCTTTCTAGTCACTGTGTCACATTGCCTCAAGATATTAGCAATGATATTATCATCAATAATTATCATCAACAAATTGCTCTTGAGTGCTCTAAAGATATGTGAAATAATATAGGACCATACTTTCTTCTCAGTTGGGTCATAGATGTATATTGCTTAATGATACTTGGGTTAGCAGGTGAAACTATCAGGGCTTGAATTTTTGAAATTGGAGATTGGTTTCAATAGGAAAAGCTGCAGGTGGGGAGATGAGAATATTAGAATTTAGAATAGAAACCTATATCAGATTGCTTGCCATCCTGGGGAGGGGGGAAGGGAGGAAGGAGAAAAATTTGAAACTCAAAATCTTTCAAAAGATTAAGGTTGAAATTGTCTTTACATGTAATTGGAAAAAAATACTATTAAATTTAAAAAATGTTAAAAAAATAAAATAGATAACAATGAGAAAAGAGTAACACCAGATATGGGGATTTTGGACTCCAAGAATTATGGGCCCCCTAAAAATATAAGCATCTGTTAAGGAGTGGGGAGACCTTCCATACATACTTTGTATGCCTAGGTATACATTGCATACCTGGATAGGGCAGTGGCCCCAAGGGCCCTGGAAAAGAGGGATTGAAAATGTGCTCACCCTTATTTTTTTCATTTTAGTTTTTCAATCGATCAACAAATATTTATTAAGCTCTCATTATTTGGGGTTCTGATACCATGGTTCATAAGCCCCCACCAATATGTTGACCCCGAATCATTTAACTAGCTGATATCTTCCCAATATTAATTCACCAATTAGCTTTTACAAAGGGATAGTCTCTTATAAGATAAAGCAAGGACCAAAGTGTCCCCAAAGTCTGGGACACATTCTCACAAAAGTATATATGGAGCTCAGGGCAATGTGGGCTCAAACTTAGAGAACAAAGGTGACAAAGGAGTGACTCGCTGCTCCTGGCTGACTGGAGATCCTACTCTTCTTTCATGGAGTTCTCATGAAATTCCCCTTTTATTTAGCTTTCTCTCAGGCTCCTTGTAAAATCCTAAAGCATCCTTTCTACGAGGGATCCAGATTGTCCTTGGCTCCCAATTTTAATGATTCCCTGAGCCATTGCTACTTGGAAGGCCTGGTAGGAAGTCTAAATCTTTTGACTTTTCAAAGTTCACAAGACCATCCTCTGGTCAAGGGTGGGATGAGGAGACAGAGACTCCACATGCTCACCTCCAAGTAGTTGTCTCTCAGAGCCTTGGCTGAAGCTACTTCACAACTAGGCTGATCTGCTATTAGAATGCTGGATCCCAACTGGCTTTCTGTTCGTACCCAAGTGCCAAGATGTGACCAATGCTTCTTAACCAAACACAAGACATTTCCTGTGAAGCATTATTTTCTTTTATCTAATGTCTCAAAAGCACTTTGCTTCTCCTTTGACTGATTGGATGCATCTAATTTATGCCTCTAATTGATGGATTCAGTAGAGAAATTTGGACTCTGCAATTAATGAGGTAGGGGCATGAAATACCCTTCTGATATAAATAATATAAAGTGTTTTTAACTGCTGTTTGAACTGAAGTTATCCTGACTCAAAATCCAGCTACCTCTTATGATTATGGGTACAGGCAACTAGTTCAGTCCACATTAAATGAAGATTTACTTCATTGTTCAAGCGTGTCTAGGCAATGACCCTTTTGAAGTCTATGGTTTGGATGCATATAATAAGAGCTTTTTTTTTTCTTTTTTTTTGCTTTTTTGTTGAGGTTATTGAGATTAAGTGACTAGCCCAGGGCCACACAGCTAGTAAGTGTCAAGTGTCTGAGGCCAGATTTGAACTCAGATCCTCCTGACTCCAAGGCTGGAGCTCTATCCACTGTACCACCTATCTGCCCCTAATAAGAACTTTTATTAATCCTGGCTATACCTATCTGAATCTTTCATATAATTCTCACTGATGAAACATGCTAAATATTTGGTGGAAATATATATGATTTTAAGTATATATTTTATAAACATTAAATCATTTTCTGAAATGTTAACTCGATAAAGTAAACTACAACTTTATTTTATTTTTTCTATAAGTTTATGTTAGAATATTATGAAGGCAAAAAGTGCACACAGATAATACATCATAGCAGTTTCCTTGATTTTAATAATATCAAATGAGATAATGTATTTGAAATATAAGAGCTATTATTATTTCTGGTGTTGCCCAATGGTGGAATTGGTTAGCTTTCAATTTAGCTTGATCTTTGAAGCTTTCAGGTTTTTAAAGGGCTAATGACTTTCACATTAGGCAGAGCCTTCATCATGACCAGATTGTGGCAGAGACTTCTCCAGAAATTAGAGTTAGAGAGCTCTGAGGGCCTGGTGGTGGAAGTAGCATCCTCAGGGCAAGGAGAGTTGTCTGGCTACCTATGGCCAATGAGGAAGCTAATACGCTGGTCTAAGAGAGTCATATCAAGGCCTAACTTATTTAGTGGCAGTCAGAATGGAAAGGACAAGTATGAAAGAAAAATCAACAAGATCTGGTAACCAGATATGGGAGAGCTGGGAGTGAGAAGAGAGATAAGTCAAGGAAGACTGAAGTTTTGAGCCTGAATAATGAGAATAATGGTACCCTTAGTAGAAATTAAGGATTAGAAAAGACTGAGAAGGGGGAGGAGAGAGAGAGAGAGAGAGAGTGAGAGAGAGAGGAAGAAGAAGAAGAGAAGGAGGGAGAGAAGGAAGAGAGAAGGGAAGGGAGGAGGAGAGAGAAAGGGAGGGAGAGAGAGAGGAAAGGATGGAAGAGAGAGGAGAGGAGAGGAAAGAATAGGAGTGGAATAGAGGGGAAGAAGGAGAGAGGAGGAAGAGAAGGTGGAGAAAGAAATGGGCGGAAGGAGAGAGAAGAAAAAGAAGAGGGAGAAGGAAGAGGAAGAGAGGGGGGAGGGAAGGAGAGAGAAGAAGGAGGAAAAGGAAGGAGAGAAGGGAGGAGGGAGAAACAGACGGGGAAGGAAGGAGAAAGGAGAAGAAAAGGATAAAAAGAAGAAGAAAAGAGTTTGGTTTTAATTATATTAATAGCTAGCATTTACATATCACTTTAAAGTTTACAAAGTACTTTTTTGTGTTATCTCATGTGATCCTCCACAGCAACCCTGTGAAGTATTATCCCTGTTTCAGAGACGAGGAAATTGAGGCTGAGAGAGACTACCAAGGAAGCCAATTTTGGACCTAGCATCCAAATACTGACTCTAGTCTAAAAAAAAAGGTAGAGAAACAGACTAAATTCCATTATCTGAGAGCCCTGAGAATTTTAAGATAGGAGAGACAGGATGTTCTAAGATATTATTTCTTCCAAGATACTACCTTTACAGCAGGTTAGTTGCTGAGGCACATACCGTCTTAATAGATGAATATAAAACACTATCTTCTCAGGTAGGTGATGTTCTCCTTGTGCCTTAGGAATTGTAGGGTCCAGGGACAGCTAAGTGGCACAGTGGATAGAGCACTGGCTCTGGAGTCTGGAGGACCTGAGTTCAAATCTGACCTCAGACACTTGACACTCACTAGCTGTGTGACTCTGTCACTTAACCCCAACTGCCTTGCCAGAAAAAAACCAAAGAATTGTAGGGTCCTTTGAACACAGCTTTCTGGATACAGAGCTCCTTTTCTTCTATTCCTTTGCTCATTTTCACACAAGGATCTCCTCTTTGTGCATCTGGTCAATAGTTTATGTTTAAGAATGTGAAGTCATCTTAAGCCAGACAACTTCAGACCTTGGTATTTGGTCTTTAACTCCATAGAAGTGTCTGGTTTCATTGTATTCACTGATGACAAGGGAAACATCTCCAAAAGACCACCCACCTATGGACCAAGAGGAGATTGTATCTGTCTTTTTTTTATTTTTTAATTTTATTTTAGTATTTTTTTGTGAGGCAATTGGGGTTAAGTGACTTGCCCAGAGTCACACAGCTAGGAAGTATTATGTGTCTGAGGCTGGATTTGAACTCAGGTCCTCCTGACTCCAGGGCTGGTGCTCTATACTAGGTGAGTCACCTAGTTGCCCCATTTGTATCTGTCTTAAGGAGCCATGTATAAGGAATCCTTGCACGTACTGAAGAATTGTATCTCTCAACCCCCTCCAGAGAGTGCTTCGCATGTCTTCCTTTGTCTGGCCATCCCCATCTCTCACCATACTTAAATTCCCCAGTTCTTGGTGCTTAGGCTCCACCTCGGTCTACTCCCAGGCATGGGGGCATTTAAAAATGCCTTCAATTGTGTAATTGAGAACAACTCCTTAAACACATTTTTAAAGTCTTCAGTTTGAGTCCTCTCTAACATCTCAGACCAGCACTCTGCCTATAGCCATAGGAATGCCTTAGTCCTAATTCTGGCTATATAACCTTTGCTTGGTAAATACAGTCTTGGCTTGTTTTGTGTGAAAACAGTAGGCAATCGTGGTAGCATAACCCAGTCAACAAGCTTTTGTTAAGCACCTCCTATATGCAGGGTGGGCAGCTAGGTGGCACAGCGGATAGACTGCCTGAGTCAGAAAGACTCATCTTTGTGAGTTCAAATCCTGCCTCAGACACTTACTAGCTATGTGACCCTGGGCAAGTCACTTAACCTGGTTTGCCTCAGTTTCCTCATCTGTAAAATAAACCAGAGTAGGATGGTAAATTACTTCAGAATCTTTGCCAAGAAAACCCTATATAGGGTCATAAAGAGTTGGACATGACCAAGAAAGGACTGAACAACAATATGCAAGGCACTGGAGAGTCAAAGACGAAAGTAAAACTGTCCCTGCCTTCAAGAGGTTTCCATTCTATTAGGGGAGGCAATAAGTACATATTTAAATAGATACAAATAATGGGAAGGGGGCAAGAAAGCACTACCTAGCCTTAATCACTGAATGGGTGTTGCCTCACATAAACTGAGACTTGGGAAAAACCTTAACTTAAAAAGGCCAAGGTCTCCCACTGCATCCAAGGCCATCTCCAGTCCTCCTGATCTATGTCTTGCTACTGCACCCAGATGGCTCCAGAGGAGATAGTGCGGCTGGTGACTTCGCAGAGCCCTGCCTCACTTAAATCCAATTCACTTACAAGTCAAGACGTCACCTTCCTGATGTCATGGTCCACTTTGAAAAAGACAGACAAACAACAACCATAATAGCTGGGGAAATTAGAAGAGGTCTTGCCAATTAAATGGTAAGCTGCTCCATGGCTTTTATTTCTGTCTCTTCTCTCTGAGATTATTTTCCAATTACATTGTGTATGTCTTGTATGTATATAGTTATTTACAATATGTATATGTAAGCTTCTTGAGAGTAGGGACTGTGTTTTTGCCATATGTATGTATTTATTTCTGTGTATGTGTATATATATATGTATGTGTATATATACATGTATACATATACACACATACACATATGCATATTTACATAGCACTTAATAGCATGTTTAAAAATGCTCATTCATTGATTTGTATTCTTTCTAACATATAACTCTGATCACATCACTCCCCTGAATAAAAAAGTTCAGTGACTCCATCATCTACCAAAGTTCCAATTCTCCAGCCTGGCCCTTAAGAGCCTTCATTTTCCAGTTCCAAATTTCACACTACTTCCTTCTTCTTTCTCTACACTCTGGCCAAATCGGTCTCCAGAATGCCTTCCCCACAATATCTCTGCTAATTGATATTCCATAATCAGATGCTACCTCCTCCGTGCAGCCTTCATTGATTACCTCTCACCAGAATATCTCCATATTTTAAACTCTCATAGTATTTTGTTTATAGTTCTCAAGCATCTTTATATTCTTTTTCATAGCAGAGTCATTTGTATATATGTGGTCCTGGGAAAATAGTAGTTTATAAAATGTCCTTCAAATTCTTGGCCAGCCTATAGAGCTATGCCTCGGATGCCTACTTGGAATCATGCCTAGTCAACAAAAATTTTAGCCACCAAAAGTTGCAATTTAGACTTTTCCATGGAAATTGTTGTTGCATACTCAGGGTCAGCATTTCTCACAACTGATTTCATGAATGAAACATTTAAGAGCTCCTCACAGGCCCAACTCACTTGACTAACTTTGAACAAATAAATCCTAATCTTCTTTGCATCTCCAAAGCCAAATGTAATTAACCGTGGGACCAATGGGTCTTCCTCAGAGCCCTTTGGGCTAAACTTGTCAGGAGGAAGAGCTTTTCAGAGACTCTCCTCCAGAGTCCAGCTCTCTGGCCTCCTGAAGATGGTGAAAAACCTAGGTTTGTTTGGCATTTTAACTGAGTGACCTTAGAGATTTTGGGTCTTTATCTGTAGGGACCCTGATAGGTATCTGTTAGTTTTATTATGAATTCGTTTTGCCTCGGTGAATGCTGCCCTATAATGCCTTGATGAAACTTTTTTATCTCAATTAAAATGGAAAGAAAGGACTCCTTAAGTTGTGTGCATCATAAATAGCATTGAGTGCTAGGGAACTGGAGAAGAAACAGAGCTATTTTGGGTAGCATTTTTTATTTTGCCCAAGGAATTTTTAGTTCCACAATCTCTACCAGTTCACTTTGGCTGACTGGCCTGATTCATCTGCCATTGGAAAAGCTGAAAAAAAAAAAGCTGTAAAAGCTAGAGGATTGGGTCCAGAAAAGACCAAGACGAGGGCAGTGTGATTTAAAATGGAATCCATACTTGTTACTTCAGGCTTACAGCCTGAATGCTCACAACCTGAAACTTCCAGAAGGGGCCTCCTGGTTCTGGGACTGAGAAATATACTTGGGGCCAGACTCCAAATCCAGCCTTGAATTACAGAGAAATTCTTATCAGCTTGTGTGTGGATAGGCAAAAGTAGGAGAGCCCACTAGGTACAGGGTTCATATATTTTTGTGGAGAACGGTTTAAGCAGAAAGATTGGGTCTAATTCATAGTTTGGAGATAATCCAAGGGAAGGTAAGAACTATATTAAGGGAAGAGGGAGACAGAAATATTAAGGGAGGGGAGGGAGAAAGATTAAGGGGGACATGGAGAAGAAGGGAGGAGGAGATAATGAAGAAAGATTGAAGGAAAGAGGAAGAGAGAAAAAAAAGAGATTGAGGGAAAGAAGTAAAGGGAGAGAGATATTTTCTAACTCTGAGATTTCTACGATCATGTGATCATGCTCCTAGCCCAGTCCATTATGGATGGAATATACTGTGCTGAATTACTATAATCAGAGGAAGTGCCCTGGGGGTATCTCAATAGCAGAAAGAGTCCAAATAGTAAACGCTAGATAGACTCCTGGAACTGTTCTCCCCTCCTGCCCTTAACCCCACCTTTCAAAAGCTGGATCATTAGGCCTATTATTCTCTGGCAAACCCAACTTCCTAATTTAAACTACCGCAGTTGCAAACTGTTATGCATCATGGTAGGATCCACGGCAGTGTGAGATAAGATCACAAAACCACAGGGCTAGAGATGTGATCTCATCATTGCTCCTAATAAGAATGGGTTTCTGCACATCTGGAGCTACCACATAATATTTATTTATATTTATTGGAAGCAACCATGCTTATTAGCCCCTGAGGGGAGGTTTGCAAGTACCATAGAATGAAAGACAGACCTTCCTGTCATGAGTTACCACCTAAAACAGAACCTGAAAACAAAACATGTTCACACACACTACAGAAAAAAAAACAACTCTTGAAGAATGAAGCCTCCAAAGTATAAAAGGAATTGAAAAAGTATTAATTGGCAACTTATATTAACCTTCCCAGGTTCCAACCTTCTCATGGGTCCCAAGGTTGAGAGAAAATGTTAACCTGAAAGCTAAAGCGTGGTGTGAATTTTTGGGTTGCCATTCAGCTGAGTTCAGTAGAATTTTATTAAGCACCTATGTGCCAGGTACTATGCCTTCAATTGTGTGCTGTTTATAATTAATGGCAGAAATTGTGCAAAGAGTAATTAAAAACTATGCTCAATCAACAGGTGTTTCTTAAGTACCTGTTACATGCAAGTAAGTGTGCTATGTATCAGATAATACACAATTGAAAGTCTCTGCCCTCAAGGAGCATACATTCTATCAGAGGAGACAACATGTACATTCACAATTATATATACAAGAGAGATGCAGAATAGTTACGAGATAGGTTTTTTTTTGGGGGGTTATTAGGAGACTTGTAGTTATGGCATGGGGAGTGTCTCATAAAGGCTTTAAGTAGAAGGTGATGCTTGAGATGAGTGTTGAAGGAAACTACAGATTTTATGAGATAAAAGTGAGGCAAGAATACATTCTCAGCATCGGGGCTAGCCAGTAGAAAAAAACAGAAATGCACAATTCGATGTCAATGTATGAGGAACAGAAAGAAGGCCAGATTGAATAGATGGTAGAGGGGGCAGTTAGGTGGGGCAGTGGATAGATCACCGGTCCTGAAGTCAGGAGGATCTGAGTTCAAATCCAGCCTCAGACCAAACATATGGCACTTACTAGCTGGGGTCCAGGATTCCTGCACTGCGATCACCCCCACATTAAGTAACTCCCTGAGTTACTGGAAGTCCTAGATTTTATAGTGTTGAGGCTGTTTCTAGCTCCAGTGAGTCTGGTTGGCTTTTCATCTTTGATGCCAAATGCAAGGAGATGCTAACTACTGAATAATGTGAGAGAGACAGATAAAGCAAGTACGGAGTGGAAGTGTGGGCTATGGAAATTTCCAGAAAAGAAAAAAAGCAGGTGTTAGCCGGGAAGAAGGGACATTGGGGCAGGAGCAGAGGCAGTCTGCCCTTTAGTAAGTCTCATGGGTCTCAGAGTGGCCTAAAGGTTCTAGGGCTTTGGGTACTATCAGTAAATGCAGAATGTGTATACTTGATTCACAGGCTTTCTTCAGTATCATCATGGGCTGTGGGGGGCATCCCCTTTGAGATAATTTTCACTCTGGATTTTTTATTTTGACACCTTCTCATGATTAACTAGAATACATTGGCTCTGATTCTGGATTAATTCCTTTTGATTTTGCCATCCCTCACCTGCTGGATTCTGACAATTTAAAAATGATCCCAAAAGAAAAGAACTATTTATAATATTTAAACAGCCTTTTATTTTTTTCCTTTGAGGCAGCTAGGTGGCATAGGAAATACAGAGCTGAGACTGGTGTCAGAAGGACCTAAGTTCGAATATGGCCTCAGACACTAATTAGCTGTGTGTGGTCCTCGGCAAGTCATTTAACTTCTGTTTGCCTCAGTTTCCTCAACTGTAAAATGAAGATAATAATATCCCCTAGGGTTGTTGCGAGGATAAAATGAGACTTTGTAAAGTATTTGGTATAGTACCTGGCACATAGTAGGAGCTGTATAAATGCTAGTTATTATTATTATTATTATCATTATTATTATTATTATTATTATTTCACATATAGAGAAGTAGCTATGTGGTTCAATGGCTAGAGCACTGGATCTGGAGTCAGTTAATTAAAAACCAGCCTCAGATACTTACTAGCTGTGTGACCGTGGGCAAGTCACTTATTACCTCTAGGCCTTAACTTCCTCATCTATGAAATGGGGATGATAATAGCACTTACCTCTCAGGTTGCTGTGAGAATCATGTGAGTTAATATTTGTAAAGGACGTTGCAAACCTTAAAGCATTATAGGAATGTTAGTTATCTAGAAAATGTAGATATTTGTTGGTTTCAAACAACAATAGACATAATTTTTGTATTTTCTGAATCCATTTTTTTCATTTACAACTTTAGGAAGCCCATTTATTTTAAAAAATGAAAAACAGAAGATTGTTAATCTTGATGTACAACTTAAATTATTGAAAACAGCATATAAATAAAATAAATGAATAAACCTGTTTTTAATTTTTAAATGGCCCTCTTATTAGAAACTTAATGTTTTCAGTATGACACCATAGTGTTGGGTTTAAAAAAATATTATAAATGGCAAAAAAGGGCCTGAAAAACCTTAGTGTCTAGAAGTTTTAGAGCATCTTAACCTATTCTGGTTAGATAGTCAAGGCCTATATCAGGGTTTATGACAAAGGGAAAACTCCTATTAAATAATCAGGCTTTTGAGTTTTCAGTTTATGGCCCAAGCATGTTTGCTTTTGAGGTTACAAAGAGTTTTCTTTCCTGAGGCCAGGGATCCTGTCTTGTGTGTCTTGTGAGGAGTAGGGGCACATTGGCACCCCTGCATGTAACGTAGTCTTATGAGATGGGACCATGAGTGGGAGACAAAGGCCAATATGGATGAAACTATTGATGTTCTTGTACCAAAGGGTTACCAAAAGCAAGACTGCTAGAGAGTCTTCAGAGGCTGAAAGGGGATATTTTACAGGCTGGCTAAAAAGCAAGAATTCTCCAGCTCTGGGATAAAATGAATCATAAACATCTGATGAAAATATTCCTGACATAGTCCATACAGCAAGAAGTCTCTGAGGAGACTTAAACACTGCAGTCATGCCTTTGGTATAAGAAGGTGCTGCTCCTGAATCCTCAGGACTCCCTCAAGGTGGGGATGGTTTTTGAATTGTCTTTCTAGCAGTGGTGATGACCTGGCCAGAGTCATCATCTGTGCTTTTCTGCCTGCTTCCCCTTGTGACCAAGGGCACAATTCACACAGCACAATAGCTGGATTGGGGCTAGGGACGCAGCCATGATTTAGGACCATGCAATAGACTTGTTCATTATATGAAGAAAACATGTCATTCCTCTGCTGAAGAAGCTTCCACACTGCCTTATTACCTCTAGGATTAAAAGACAAATCCATCTGTTTGGCATTTAAAACCTTCACAGTCTGGCTCAAACCTGTCTTCCCAAATCTTTTATGTTACAATTTGTCACATATTCTATGTTCCAGCCAAACTATGTTTGCTATTCTTTGTTTACCAGTCAGTCAGTCAGTCAATAAGCATTTATTAAGTGCCTACTATATATCAGGCACTGTGCTGAGCATTGAGAATGCGAACCAAAGCAAAAGACATTCCTGTCCTCAAGGAGCTCACAGTCTAATGGGGAAGAAAACCTGATCATATAAGATTATAGCTATGTCTGTCACTACCTCTATCTACTACAAAAGAATATATCTACATCTCTCCAAATCTATATCTCTATCTCCATCTATCTCAATGTATAAATATAGAATATAATATACCAATATAGTATATTAGTATACCAATAATTAGCATAGTATACTAATATAACACAGTATTATACAATATGTTATATTATACTATATTATATAAATTATTTATTATATTATATTGGTTATATTATATAATTATGGTACATTATTAGTATGCTATGCTATGTTATTAGTATACTTATATAATATACTCTATTAGTATGTAACATACTATGTACAACATAGGTAATTACATAGGTAATATAAATAATATGTTATATATAGAGATAGAGATTTAGAGAAATATAGATATATACACATATATTACATGTATGATAAATTGGAGCTAATAAATAAAGAGAAGACATTAGAATAAGGGGGACTGGGAAAAGTTTTGCCTAGAAGGTGAGATTTTAACAGGGACTTGAAGGAAGCTAGGGAAGCCAGGAGGCAGAGGTGAGAATGAAGGGCATTCCAGGCATGGGGAACAGGGAGCGAAAACATCCTGCTTAGAGAAGAAGTGTCTTTTTTAAGGAACAGGAAGGAGGCTATTGCCACTGGATAAAAAAGTACATGCGAGATAGGTGCCATCATTATCTTGATTTTATAGATGAGGAAACTGAGGCAGGCAGAGATCAAATGATTTGCCTAGGGTCCCATAACTAATAGGTTTCTGAGGCTGGACTCAAGCTCAGATCTATTTGACTCTAGCTCCAACACTGTTGCCACCTTGCTGCCTATTATGTATGTTATTTCTTTTGATTCTCACAGCTCCATGAGGTTAGACTGTATAGGTATTCTCCTTTCGTAGATAAAGAAAATGAAGAACAGAAACACTCAGTGAGATGTCCAAAGTCACATGTCCAGTGGGTGATCAAGGTTGGGATGGATCCCAAGTGTTCTGACTCAACATCAGTGACAAACACAAATACTAGTAGCCAAGGGAAACACTGCAATAGGAAGAGCCATTAGGTTTCTCTTATATCACAGCTGGCTCTAATCAGAAAGGCTCATAGACTGAGAATCTTGGAATTAAGAGAACTTAAAAAGACCTAGAGACCATCTAGTCTAACTCCCTCATTTTGTGAATGTGCCCAAGTACACACACTAGCAAATAGCAGAGATGGGATGGATAAGAACCCAGCTCTTCTGATTCCCACCTCAGCTCTTTCCTCTTCCCCTACTTTCATTTTTTTTCTGTTATTTTTAATGTTGTTGCCCATTGTGGGACTGATATAATTAGTGTTTCTGAGTCATTGACACCCAGATTTGAAAAGAAAATGTTGGAAGGGTCTCTCTATATCCGGGAAATGTTCAACGTCTTTCTATAAACTTTTCGAGCCTGTTTTTCTTGTAAAGTTGAAGTGGTGTGAATGGATCTCTTGGGGTTTCTCTTCAAATCAACCAGTTAACAAGCATTTATTAAAACTTACTCTGTGCCAAGCACTGTGCTAAGATCTGGGGATACAAAGAAAGTCCTCCAATTCCACATAATAGCAAGAAAATGCAAGTCAAACAGAGTCACCTACTAGCCCCAATCTGGGCTTATGTGGCAATCTTTTGGTAAGAATGCAGCCTCTTCTTTCCACTGCCATGTTCCCAACATAGCTCTTTGACTGTGTGGTCAGTAAAGCCTTACCCCTTCTTTGTAGTCCCTTGGAGACTCTGAAAGGAAAAGGGAATAGTAGACTGTTTTTGGATAGAATCGTTAGGGAGGCTGAGTCAATAGGAGTGGCATTATCCTTATAAGGTAGGGAGAGAGATTGTATTAATCTTGGAAGCAGTCTCTCAAGACTTTTGCAATCTCTATGGAAGTATGTTAGAGAATTTGAAATCTATCCCAAAGACAATGATTTTATCCAGGTGTAAAATGAATGTAGATGAATTTAAAATACAATTGTAATTTAGACTTGAAATTTCCTTCAAATAAACAAGTAGATAGTGTTTATATTATGCAAAGCATTCTCCTTAAAATAACCCTCAGGTAATGGCAATATTGTTGTATCTATTTCTTTTTTAAATGAAATGTTTTGTTAAAACATATAAAACATTCAGTGATAGGCCAAAAGAAGACTTTTCAGTGAATTATCTGATTCTTTGGTAGCATAAAGATTTGTGCATCAGAATAAAAATAATAATAATTGCTTCTTTGTATATCTCACTTGATTCTCACAACGACTAAGAGCTGAGGATATACCCAGATATCCCCAGGCAGGTATTATTATTCTCAAACTCAGGGTAAGCAACATTCTCAGAGTCACAAAGCTAGCAAATTATAGAACCAGGACCAGAATTCAAGTCATCTGATTCCTAGCAGAATGTACTCCCTTTCTCTGTATATGATGAAGGAAAAACAATGCACATAAATATTCTGGGGATTTTTGTAAGAGCACTTTCTACATCTTCAAATGCCTGTAATGATAAGACTTTGTTGTCCCCAAAACAACCAATGACATCAGGAAGTGATGTCTTGACTTGCAAGTGAATTGGATTTAAGTGAGGCAGAGCTGTGCAAATCATCAGCCTCACTCTCTCCTCCAGAGTCATCGGAGTCCAGCGGCAAGACATAAGTCAAGAAGACTGGTGATGACCCAGTGAGACATTGTAGATTAACACAGAAACATCCCCGTCACTTAACAAAAGTACTTTTCTCTAGCCAACAAGCATTTATTAAGCACCTACTATGTGCCAGGCACTGTGCTTAGCACTGGGAAATAGCAAAAAGAAAGACAGTTCTCATTCTTGAAGAACTTACATTCTGAGGGAAGACAACACATAAAAGAAAGCTGAGAGGAGAAGGATAGGTGAGAGGGCTAATGGTGAAGTCAGAAGTCAGGAGAATCAGGACAAGGTGGAGAGGAATGAAGGAGTGAACATGGCTGGCCTGGGGGCTCAACCTTACAGTGAAAGTGCCAAAGGGAGGTGATCAATTAGTTGAGGGGGGATCTTCTAGGATGAGAAGGCTGTTGGAGTGAAGTGACTAAGGCAGCTTCCAGAGTCAGAAGGTTGTCGTGGTATGACTTCTACAGAATTATGACTCCTTTGGGCTTTCAGTTCCTCTTTTCACAAAATCTCCTATAAACTCAAGTCATTCCTTGAAAATCGTTAGTTGTAGGTATGTATGTCTATTGAAAGTCTCTGAACTTGAAAATAAAGAACCCAAATCCCACAAAGACCTTGGGATCCAACCTAAAGTTGGGTAAAAAATCCCACTGGGCCCAACTGGTTGTAAATCAATTCAAGATGAAGACGATTCAGGCATTTCTGCGTCTTTCAGAAGATAACCCTGAATTGACCGACAGTAGCATCCCCAACCCACTCTGTCCGACAGCTGGCCAGGCACGAGCTCTGGTATCGGTGTTATATCTCTGTCTTCCCGTCTTCCCAGATAAAGCCCCTCAATAGCAGGTCTCCCTTTCCCAAAAGTAAGTGACCTTCTGTGCTCTTCTTTCTCTCTTTCTCCAACAACTCCAATTATTAAAGCAAAGTTTATGAAGGAAGAGCAGAATCAGGTCCCATGTTGTCGATTCATTTAGCTTTTTGACAGGCCTCCAAGTGGGTGTGAGAGAATGTATAGAGTGTTCATAAATTAGAGAACTTCCTTTCCAGAGAGCTATAATAAAGTGTTGGTAGCCGCAGCCAAGACCTCTGGAGTAAGGGGAATGGAAGATTGCAAAATGGTCTGAATACTGCAATCAGTGTTTTGGTTATTTTCAGGTTCCAAATACTAAGTCTAGGTTTTATATCCCAGCCCTACCTGGATCTTTTTTCTTTCTTTCTGCTTGGTTTGGGGCCATTTCCCTAGTTTTATCAACAGCTACTATAGGCTTCACTGGGGAAGTAAAATACAAAATGTAAATAGTTCCATTTTGTTATTTAATTGTAGCCTTCTTGGAAAGTTTGGTGGAAAAAGAGGTTGTAGTCATCTGAAATGAAACCATTGGATAAATCAGTGGATTATCTTTCAATTTTCTGGTCTAGCTATATTCCTACTTCTTTGTGGTTATTCTATATTATTGTACTTTTTCCGTAGACACAGAAGCTCAGAGTTGGAAGGGACCAAAAACATGGAACCCATTTCTAAAGAGGAATCTCTTTTGTATCATCCATAAGTTATCATCCTTTTTCTGCTTGACAACCTCTAGGGAAAGGGAACTCACTACCTCCTCAGATAATCTATTCTGATTTTGGACTGTTCTAATTGTTAGGAACACAGGATCATGAGAGCAGACATTTATAACTGGAAGGGCCATGTAATCCAATCTCCTAAATTTACAAATGAGGTCAAGGGGTTAAATGATTTGCCTATGGTCATATAATTTGTGGCAGGGACAGAATTTGAACCCAGGTTCTCATACTATGAAATTTTTCTTTATATTGTCAAAATTGACTTCTTTATAGCTTCCTTCTGGGGCCAAGCAGACCTGGTTTATTGTCTCTTTTACATGCCATCTCTTCAGAAGGCAACTTTTATAATGTTTTACCCAGGTCTTCTCTAGGGTAAATATTCCCAGTCTTCTGAACTAGCCATCGTATGGCACTGGACACAATATAAGCAGATATTTATCAAATAACGGAACCAATCATCCCACAACATTATTCCCTCTTTCCAAACATATCTGTCTAAACAACTAACCATTGAGTCATCAGTGAGAAGAGCACTGGTATTGGAGACTAAGAACTTGGGTTTGAGGACTGATTCTGATGCTTATTGGTTCTGTGACCTCTGAAAGCTAGTAAAGCCCTTCCACTTAAGTCTCAGTTTCCTCAGCTGTAAAACAGGGATAACAATTCCAAAGGATATAGGATAGGTAAAATGTAGGGCAGGGGGAGGGAGGGACACACACACACACACACACACACACACACACACACACACACAAAGACGGAGAGCGCAGATTAGCATCATACATTAAAAATATACTCATCTAAGTAAATCTAGGAATAATAAAAGCAAGGAAAATGTAGTAGAAAACATTGGGGTAAAGCTCCATGGAGGCAGAAACATAAGTCACTTGATTTGTTCCTCTCTAGTGAAATTATCATGTATTATTGGGAATTACAATATCAATGTACAGGCCATATCTCTTATTAGACTGTAAGCTTTGTGAGGGTGAGGGTGTGACTTCATTAAAATCTGAATCTCTTGTAGCATAGCATTCTGCACAAAATTAGTACCTAACAAATATTTGTTGAATAACACTAACTCACATTGCTTCTGTACTTTAGGATTTACAAAGCACTTCTTTCACAGCAAATCTCAAAGGTAGGTAGTTTGAGTATGATTATTCCCATTATGTGGTTGCAGAGTCTGAATGACCTCAGAAATTGGCAAATGCTGCAAATCAGGGCTTGACTTAAACTGTAAACACTATTTACATGTAAATTATTATTATGAGGAATTTAAAAATCTGAATTAGAATTGTATTTGAAGTTTACCAAGATCTATTCTCCACTAAGATAAAATAATTATTTTTACAATAGATTTCAAATGCTGTAATATCCTTCAGGCAGGACTGCAAAAGGGTTTCAATATAAATACAACATAAGTTTTCTCCCTGCCTATAAGGATAATGTCATTCTTATCTCAGTTACTCCAAGGCAAGTAGTAGAAACGATATTAAGTGGGGAGTACGGGGAGGGAAGTGAAGAAAACCTCCTAGGCAGGATAATGCATAAAATATGCATAGACAATCAAAATAACCACTGCCAGCATTTAGCCCTGGTGATAAGGCCTCCTTAGGGGCTTCATTAAATGAGTTACTCCAGATGGTTGGCATCAGTTAGCCCAAACAACCAGTTGTCGGCTGCATTTTAAACTCTTCAACTGCTTGCTTCGGTATGGGCATATGAAGAACCTAAGAACTGTTCAGACATCCCGTCACAACTCTCTCTCAAATACATGGGAAATGATGGCTATCTGAAAGAGTATGGGATAGTCTCGAGATTTTCATAAAGGGATTGAGCAGTACTATTGAATGCTGAGTTACAGGTTGTGAGCAGAGGAAGGAAAACATAATTTGGACATCTTTTCTATGCAATTAAAAGCTTCCTATTGCTGGTTTTGGTAGTTTCCTATTCCATAGGTCTAACCTTTGCAAGAGAAACATAAAGGTTATGATCTTTAGTGATAAAAAGTCAATGGTCAATAGGTGATTATACAAAATTAGTAATTCATAGGAGCAAATAAGGAGAGGGAATCCAATTTCAATCATTCTTATACTATATTAATTTAGAAAGAGTAGGGATGAGTTCCTAGGAGAAGTGTCATAATTATGTCTTACTCCTCAACACCTACTTTTCAATCTAGTAACACTGGCCTCCTGGTTCTTCCATGAACAGGACATTCCATCCCTCAGCTCCCGGCATTTTTTCTGATTGTTCCCTATACTTGCAATGCTTTCTCTCCTCCACTCCAACTACTGACTTCCCTGGCTTCCATTAAATCTCAACTAAAATCCCACCTAATAGAAGCTTTCCCCAAATTCCTCTTAATTCCAGTGCCTTCCCTCTTTTAATTATCTCTGATTTATCCTAGATATTTGCTTTGTAAATATTTGTTTTCATGTTGTCTCCCCCATTAGACTGTAAGCTCCTTGAGGGAAGGGACTATCTTTTGCCTCTTGTATCTATCTCCAGCGTTTAGCATAGTGTCTGGGACATAGTAGGTACTTAGTAAATGTTTATTGATTGATTGAATCAATCAATAAAATCATCAACAAAATCTAGTTGGGATGAACCAAAATCTAAAAATAGCAAGAGTGTAATTACACAGCACAGTAATTATATACTTTGTAGCTATGAGTTTTTGATAATAGTTTGCAATAATAGAATGAGGCAATGTATTGAAGCAGAATGAGAACTATAATTGAGGTCAGAAGACCTGGATCTTTATCCTTACTCTGCCACTTATGGTCTGTGTGACTTTAGGTAAGTCACTTAAATTTGCTGAGCTACAGTTTTCTCTTATGGAAAAGGGACTGGCTAGAAATTTCTTTCAGTCCAAAAGCTTATGAAATACATACAGACTCCCTTTATAAATTCCCCTTCCCTCCCTTTTTACAATGCTATGGGATCACAGACCAGAGCTCAAAGGACCTTTAGAAGCTATTTAGTTTAACACCGTCGTTTTACAGATGAGGAGTGAGACCATGGGAGATTAAGCGATTTATCCAAAGTCACAGTTAGTAATCAATGGTCTCTTTACCACAGAAGCCAGGCAGCTAGGTAAAGCAGTGGATAGAGAACTGGGCCTATAGTCAGGAAAGATCTGAGTTTATATCTAGCCTCAGACACTTACTGTGTGACCTTGGGCAAGTCACTTAACTCTGTTTGCCTCCATTTCCTCAACTGTAAAATGAGCTCGAGAAGGAAATGGAAAACCACTCCAGTATCTCTGCCAAGAAAATCCCAAATGGGAGTCATGAAGAGTCTGACACAGCTGAACAATGACAAATAAACTCAGAGTTTCTTCATAGATGATAATTCAATATTGTTATAACACTTCACAAAGCACTTTCTTCACAACAATTTTGTGAGGAAGGTAATAGAAATATTATCATTCCCATTTTACAGATGGTAATTAGATTCAATAGATAAATATACTGAAAGGTGAGGACTTGCCCATGCTCCCACAACTAGTAGGTGCCAGAGCTGAGACTCAAACCCATGCTTCCTGACTCCAAGCCTGTTGCTGTTTCATTCAGCAGACGTTAAGTGCTTACTTTATGCAAGGTACCACGTCATGCTTCTTCTTCTTCTTTTTTTTTTGGCTAAGCAATGGGGTTAAGTGACTTGCCCAGGGTCAAACAGTAAGTGTCAAGTGTCTGAGGACAGATTTGAACTCAGGTCCTCCTGACTCCAGGGTCAGTGTTCTATCCATTGCACCATCTAGCAGCCTTCCCCCCCAAACCCCCATGCTGCCCCTTTAAAGATAAGGGGTCCCAGGTTCTTATTAAAATTTTGCAAAATAAAACGAGAAAGGCATGAACAGATTTCTCTAGCTCTTTTAATGTCCACTTCTGTGTGTTCTTTAGGTCTGTGCCTGACTTTCTTAAGGCTTAATGACATGCCAGCTTGCACTGTTGTTTCAATTACTGATTAGTGTCCATGCTGTTTATTAATGTCAGGTGCATAGTTAGGATTTCCTCAAAGTGCTAATTCCTTCCAGTCTCTAGGACTTCAGCCTAATGGGCTCCATATTGTCTTTTCATTTTCATGCTTCTTTGAGCCTCGTGCTAGGATTTGTGATTCCGTGTGATGTGGAAACATCAGGCAATGGGAGGCAAAAGCCAGTTTTGCTTTGTGTGAGACAACCAAGCTAAGCTGGTTAGAAAGGTTTATCTGCTTACAACACAGACAGAAATGGTGTTGATCCTGTGATTGGGATGCTTCAGGGCTGGGAGACGGCAAGGCCCAGGCAGATCTGACCTTGTGTAGTGTCAGAAGGAAAGTTCCCTTCACAGTTTTCACCACTGGAGGAGGAACTGAGAAGTATATCAAGGGATTACAGTTCTTGGAAGGCACCACAGATTTGGAGTGAGAAGGGATTTAGGAAACCATCTAGTTCAACCTCTTGCATTTTATAGATGAGGAAACTGAGGCCCTGAGAAGTTAACTGACTTGCCCAGGGTCACACAGGTAGCGACAGAGATAGGATTTGAACTCTGGTCCTCTGAATCCAAAGCCGGTGTTCTTTCCACGTTCTATGTCCTTCAGGGTTGTCAGGAAGTAGGTATATTGCTGTTGTACTGCAAATGATGACCTATGTCGTTCAGTCATTTTCAGTTGTGTCTGACTCTTCATGACCCCATTTGGGGTTTTCTTGGCAAAGATACTGGAATGCTTTGCCGTTTCCTTCTCCAGCTCATTTGAAAGATGAGGAAACTGAGGCAAACAGGGTTAAGTGACCTCTTCAGGGTCACACAGCTGGTAAGTGTCTGAGGCCAGATTTGAACTCAGGAAGAGGAATCTTCCCAACTTCAGGCCTCTATGCACTATGGCACCATCTAGCAGCCCTGTATGTATACATACATACACACGTACATTCATGAATGTATCTATATACAATTTCTTACAGGGAGAATAATTAGTTTTTAATTTGTGCTCAGTACACCAATCACCACTTCTTTACCATCAGGAAACTTTTCCATTTCTCATCTTCTGTCTTCATTTTTGCTCCTAGCACAGTACAGAAAAAATCTCCCCATATGGTCCTCTTCTTAACTCATTTGTTTCTTTTGCTTCTTCAGGGCAGATTTCCTGAATGAAGGACATATCTCAGAGTTTATTTCCAGGGGCTGGCCTTCCTTTTAAAACAAAACAAAACAAGAGTCTACAGATTTTTCTCCACAGACTTAACGTCTGAAACACACCCTGTTCCCTCTCCTGAATAGTTTCCTCTGTACGTTTCTCCATGTGTGTTTCATTCCAAGCAGAACTAGGGCTGCCACAGTCCAAACAAGATTCATTTTGGAGAGCCTGGGTGTTTCTATACATTCTGAGCTTCATTCTCCAGCGAAAAATTCCTGCCAAACTTCTCACTTCTGTGCGGCAAATAATCTTCCCAGATCACCTCATGGCATTCAAGTTCTCCTGAACCTCCCCTTGAGGTTTTATTGATTGATTCAACAATCATTTATTTATTTGAGATGCACAAGTCCAGGGAGGATGTGGAAAGTTTCATGTAATTTATACGGTCTCAAGAAGTTCAATATGACAAAAAACACAAGTTAGATAAAATGAGAGACAAAGCTTGTGTATCATTAAGATAATAAATAATAGAATAGCTATGCTAAGGAAAGTGACTGAAATTCTAACTTTACTGCAAAACTGGAAAGCAGCAAGTTCTGATAAAATCCTAAATTGTTGGCTCAAAAACCTGACAGTGGTACTTTAATTACTAGCAAAACACTTTGTAAGTTGCCTTTCAAATGTAAGCCTGAGCCCACCTTTTCTTAATAGAAGGTATCACCTATCTACTACGAAAAGATGAAGATACTACACATGGGTCAGTTACATGTTATATACTTTAAACAAAGCATTCACAGCTTGCATCATAAACAAATCCATATGCATTTAGAAGATTATGATACACAAAACCCTGAGAAGGAGAAGGGGTGTGGTCAGAGGTCTGCTAAGTGTAAAGAGCAACTTAATGATTTAATAACGATTCAACAAATTGCCTGAGAGACTATAATATTTATTCTATCATGACTAGTTCTTTTATCTTTACTGGGGTGTATGCGGTGTTGCAGGAAGACTTGCACCTCTGGTGTGAGGGCTTGCCAAATCCTTTTCAGGTCTGTTCAGCCCTCTTTGTTTCTACCTAGCACTCAACTCTCACCTGTGGCTTCAAGAAGCTATAGCATGCACAGCAGCCACACCTGGGTAAACTGTCTTGGCAGATGGGCTAAACTGGGTTGAGAGTAACTGAGAGTCCTCAAACCCCTCTATGAATTAGGGGGATGTCTACTCTAAGCACGTAAAGATTTCCCCCAGAGCAATGGGAAGATGAGAACAATTTTTGCAATGTGGAGTGCTTAGAGCTTGGTCAGACATCAAAGACGTCAAGGTCATCTGCTGCATCCTGGACCATCACTGGTCATCTTGACTTTTATCTTGCCACTAGACTTTGATGACTCTGGAAGATAGGGTGAAGCTGATGATTTTGTGCAATTCTGCCTCACTCAAATCCAATTTATTCACAAGTCAAGACATTACCCATAATGTCATTGGTCCTCTTTGAAAACAAAGGGCAAATAACAGCAACAACTAATTACTGATAAGTCTTTGATTCATATTCATGGCTTATTCATATACTGTAAATATTATATTTAATATATTATAGATAATACATTAACACAACATAAAATATTTATGTTACATGTGTTATACACATGTACTACATATTATGTAACATAATATAATACATATAAAATTATATTATAATACAGACCTGAGTATAGTGAGAATGCTAGGGTATTGGTCTTCACACAGAGTAATGTTCTCGATTTAAAACATACCATGTTAAGAATGGTTGACATAAAGTATAGTATCTTTCAGGAATAGAGTTTAAGCTCTTTATGGTTTGGCCTAGCTCTAAACCCATCATTATCTCTCCTAAGTAGAATTGAGGATACCTTCCAAGTAAGAAGGATATCATACCAAAAAGTCTTATTAATTACTTGATAGATGACATCAAGTTATATGACTTACCAAAAAATACATTAAATTGCTTTTTCTTCTTGTGGAATCTTTCTTCAATGATACTGAAATGTTATTTTGACTGTATATGTGTATAATTCTTAATGTATGCCAAGGAAAGATGGAGAACAAAGCTTTGCACCTGAATTTGAAGATCAAATTGACCCAAAGGATGAAGGTGACATTAAAAAAAACCCTAATGCCCTGAAGGAATCAAGCATAAAAGTACATATAAATTTAGATATATAGATATGTATCAATATATCAAGGAAAAAAACCATGGCTATGTAAATCAAGAGATAATAATATTAGATATTATATAATATCTATATTATATATCTATATATAATCTAGATATATATTATATATCTATATATGAGTTATATAATATCTATATATAATCTCTAATATAAGAAATAAGAGCTAATAATAATAGCTAACATTTCTGTAGTGCTTACTGTGTTCCAGGCACTGTGCTAAATACTTTATAATTATTTTCTCATCTGATCTTCCCAACAACTCTGGGAGGTAAGTGCTATTATAAATTGCGTTTTACAGTTGAGGAAATCACTGATATCTACAGTCAATTCTCAGTGGGAAGAATGTGCTTAAAACAATTAATGCCTATGCAATTCCAGTCCTCACGTCCTTTTCAAAGTGTAAAAAAGCACCGTAACATCTTTGGAAAGTATTCTAAGAAGAACACATATAGTGTTAATGAAGCACAAGGCTCATTAACCTAAGACAATTGTGGAAAAATAAACACTTCTTCACTACAAAGGAGGAAGAAGACCAATGAGAATTCTCAGAGGTCATGATATGCAGATTAAAAACTTATAAAAATCCTTTAGAAATAGACATCACTTTACCCATCAGATCAGAAAGGAGGACAGTACTTTGATGCTATTGGATCTGTTTTATGTAACTAAAAGTGGTTTATCTCTAGGTGCAGCTTATGAGTCAACTCAACAAACATTGGAAGAGCTCAGATTCTAGAATGGAATCCAAAGGGTCTCCATAGGTGGCATTCACCCGAACTCAACCAACAATAAATTGACAAAGAATCATTGAACAATGGCTGAGTCGTGCAGACTTCTTTATGGAAACAGAAGGGTTTATGATAGCAATTCATTACCAGGCTGTCATCACCAAAAAATTTAGATATAAAGATCTTAGACTTATCAGTCAATGCAGATTATGCAAAGGAATGGTAGAAACTACACATGACAGTAGGCAGCAAAAATTTAGCACCTACTGAATGCCTAGCAAGATATGATCTAGTGGTTTGTTGATCAGAAGCTTGTTATATTTCATAAACTAATAGAAAACAAACCCCTATTATACTATGCAACTACAGGTTTCAAAATATTTTTGGGAATTCAACAAATAAACTGTACTAGAAGTAGACTACGGTCACAGTTGAAACTGTTGCCCATAATTCCCTGCTCAGAAATCACATCAATCCTTAAAAATTTATGAACCACATTTTTGGTTGTTGTTGTTGAATTGTTTTTCATTTATGTCTGACTCTTTGCGACCCCGTTTGGGGTTTTCTTGGCAAAGATATTGGAGTGGTTTGTCATTTCTTTCCCCAGCTCATTTTGCAGATGAGGAACGGAGGCAAACAGGGTGAAGTGACTTGCCCTGTGTCATGCAGCTAGTAAGAGCCTGAGACCAGATTTGAACTCAGGCAGATTAGTCTTCCTGATTACCAGCCCAGTTCATTATCCACTGTGCTACCTAGCTGCCCCACATTTTTAGTGGATGTTCCCATACAAAATACTCATAATTTTATGTTCCTTTCAAAAAGATGTTAAAATATAGAGACCTAAGGGGAAGAATCAAAGCCAAGTGGGAAGTGGGTGAGTTGCATGCCATCCCTGTCATCCTGTTTGCTCCTGGAGTTGTCTCTAAGCTCCTTTCTGTGAGCCCACAAAAGATGAGATTGCATCTATACACTGTTATTAATTACAAAAAGCAGCCATTTTATTCTCCTGTGTAAATAGTTCACAGAACATTACATATGAAAGAATAAAAGCAGGATAGTGACTTGTCCCAAGACTATTACTCTTTGAGCACCTAAAAAGAGGAGAAGAACTGAGATCAACATAATGGACATTTCTAAAGTGCTTTAAGGCTCACAAAGTACTTTACATAGCTAAATACTACAGGAATTAGTAGTTCCCCCATTCAGATGAGGAAACTGAAGCCCAAGGAGTTTGTTATTTGCTCATGGTTTCACAGTTAATGAGAGGTGGAATCATTTAATCAGTCAATAAACATTAATTGTTTACTGTGTTCTAGGCACTGTGCTCAGTGCTGGGAATACAAAGATAGGCAAAAAAAAAATAGTCCCTGCTTTCAGGGAGTTCACAGTCGAATGAGGGAGACAACATGCAAAAATTATATTTGTACAAGCTCTATACAGGATAAATTGGAGATAAGCAGCAGAGGGAAGGCACTAGAACCAAAGGGGATCAAAAAAGGCTTCCTGTAAAGAGTGGCATTTTATGTGGGACTTGAAGGAAGCCAGAGATGAGGAGGGACATCGTTCCAGACGTGAAGTGACAAGGCCTGGAGCTGGGAGGTGGAGTATCTTATTCAAGGTCTGACCTTTGCTGGCAGGGTCAGTGGATCGCTGGGGATGTGTATGTGTGGGGGTAAGGTATAAAAAGACTAGAAAAGTAGCTGGAGGGGGACGGTTGGCTAGATTATGAAGGGCTTTGAATGCCAAATAGGATTTTATATTTGATCCTGAAGGTAACAGGCAGCCACTGAAGTATCTTGAGTAGGGAGCTTAGACGAATTAAATGGTGACATCTTAACTTTAGGAAGATCTCTTTGGCAGATAAGTGGAGTAGGAAGAGATTTGAGGCAGGCAGACCCACCCACAGGCAATTGTAATAGTCCAGATGTGAGGTGCTGGCAGAGTCGGAGGAGAGAAGGAAGTGTATGCAAGAGATGTTACAAAGGTAAAATCGACAGGACCTGGCAACAAGTTGAATACAGGGGATGAAAGAGAGTGAAGGGTGGAGGATGAATCACTCAACTGAGGCGCCAGGGTGGCGATTAGAGTTGACTCAAAGACATCATAAGACCTATCGGACAATGTATTTAAATGGTGGTTGGCTGGCCACTTGTTTGGGATGTTTAGGACCATTTGTAGCTGGGGACTCAATGACCTCAAGGGTCCCTTTCCATGCTGTGAGTCCACGATCTACATAATTCACTCATATTAAAGTGTAAATAAGAGACAAAACTTAATGAATCACCTCTCTCTTTGGTTTTTTCACTTTTATTGGGGCACAGTGTGTTACAGGATCATAGGATCATAGCCTTGGAACTGGATGGGCTGTGCCAGGCCACTCAATCTAATCATTTTTCCTCTTTGTGACCCCATTTGGGGTTTTCTTGGCAAAGGTGCTGGAGTGTTTTGCCATTTCCTTCTCCAACTCATTTTACAGATGAGGAACTGAGGCAGAGTTCAGTGACTTGCCCAAGGTTACACAGTTAGTGTCTGATGTCAGATTTCAACTCAGAAAGATGAGTCTTCCTGACTCTAGGACAGCATCTTATTCACCACGCTACCTAGCTGCCCGATTATTGGTGGAAAATTATTGGAAATACTCATTCAATATATTTGAACCTGAATAAAAACTAGATTAAAACTGCCTACAAAATTCACTGCAGAAACCAGTTGAAAAAATTAGTAGTCAGATCGAGGGAGAAGAATAATTGCATACTATTTACAAACACAACTGAATAGTCCAAAGAAAATAGTATTTGTAAGGGGGTTATAAAAAGGTTATTGAAGAACTTTCCCCTCCCCTTTTGACCTATGGCATGAGTCATTCCAAGATAAGACTCTGTGTGTGGGTCAATCGTATGGGAGAATGATGTGGGAGACATTCATATCAAAAAGAGAACTTTGTTCAAGAGAATTAAATAATTAGCTGGGTTTTTTTCTTTTAGAGGAAAAAATGACTCATGATTGAGAAATAACTCTTATAAAGTGACAGAAGTGGCACCATGTGTTTTTGGTTTAGATTTCCTTCTTTAACCCAGGAGCAACCAAACTTAGGGGAAACTAACCAATAGCCTCTCTATATAAGGAATTGAGGACAGACATATCTCAAGCACTCAGGTGTGGCAGCAGCACCTTTATGTAAATCAATTTATTTGTAAATGATTTGTTCAAACTTTAGACCTCTACTTTCTTGGATTTTTTTTTTAACCATGTCAGTGTGAAATATGGGAATTAAGAGGTTAAATACCTCTACATTTTAAAATCCAATGATGTGGTTCTTCAAAGCAGATGCTAACTAGCCTTTGGTTATTCCATACTAGGCCTTAAGAATTCCTATGCTCTTTATTGCAAGCACTCTCTCATCATTTGGCTTCAGTTCAATGACTCAAAGGCTAGTGTTAAACAACCAGCCGTCTATGAACTAAAGAATGACAGCTTCTTTCTGGAAGACAGTAAATTAGACTATGAGAACCCTAGGGAATTATGTGGCAATCTATGGATTTGGCTGCAAGACAAAGCATTAAGGGAAAAATTAAAACTGTCTATAGATTATTACGCCTCTTTTACTGAACTGCTTGGTTTAATAGCAAAGAATCATGGTGTTAGAGCTGGAAAGGATTTTAAAGGTCATCTAGTCCAAAACCTTGCACTTTCCAGAAAGGTAAAATTACTTTCCCAAGGTTGCGACACTTCACAGTAGGTATGGGACTGATGTATTTGGTTATATCATCCTAATTCTGAAATGACTGGCTGATTAAGTCAGTTCATTTAGCTTTATATTCTCAATATTAGCGACAGGAACTATGAATTTGTTTATGAATCTGTTTGTCTGAGAAAATACTCCAAAAAGCTAAGATAAATGAGGTGACATTGTCTTATTTGTTCTACCAACTTTGTTGAATTGAATGAATATAATGCTATAAACATGAATATAATGCTATAAACAAGTTCCTTGTGGGGGAAGAATCATTACCAATTTTTCATTTGTGTTACCTTCTGTCTACCTTGGATGTTTAAATACTTATTGACTTGAATGTGGATTACATCTGCTCTCCATGGGCAGCAGGAAATTATGGACTATTAAAATTTTTGTGGGATGGTAGTTGAATAGGGCCACAGCTTATCAAAAACAAATACGTATATTGATAGGAATGTATATTTTGATATGTATGTATACGCATATATATGTGTATACGTATATGTATGATATATATCTATATCTGTAAAAAGACAGACAGAAAGAAAAAGACAGAGAGACAGGGAGAGAGAGAGATGAAGACTGGGGCTAGGGCCCTTAAGGTGAGTTGATTCAAGATTGGTTCCTAGGGCTTCTCCTGCTGACAAAAGCAGTCATACTATACATACATACATACATACATACATACATACATACAAATACACAAAAATGCAGAATATGTATATATATCCATACATATAGATATATACATATATAGTCTCAATTCTATATTTATCTATTTGAATTTATTAAATACAGCTATAGATGGATATCCATTCCACAAAGAATTTGGTTATAGCATTATGTTCAATTGAACAAATGAATGATAATAATCATTATAATCAATAATGATGATGATTATAGCTTTATTATTATTATTGCTAACCTTTATTTAGTGCTTTAAAGTTTGCAAAACACTTTATAAATATTATCTCATTTTATCCTCACAATACCCCTGGGAGATAGGTGCTATTCTTATCCCATTTTACAGATGAGGAAACTGAGGCAGACACTGCCAACTCTTATTACCGATGCAGATTGGGAACTCACTTGTAAATTATAGTCTTAGAAAGTTGCCTTGGAGGCATTGAAAGGTCAAGTGACCTGCCCAGATTCATACAATTTATGAGTGCCTGAGGCAGAATTTTAATCCATTTCTCCAACACTTTTTCCATTAGGCCACACTGGCTCTAATATAGTAGTTAATAATGGTCAAAGGACCATAGGTTTAGGGCTGGAAGATACCTTAGAGGTCATGTTGTCCAACCCCCACATTTTACAGATGAAGAAAGGGAGGGTCAAAGAAGTTGCTGAGTCAAGTCAACAAACCTTTATTACGGGCCCTACGTATCCTGCAGGCATTGTGCTAAGTGTCCTGCCAAGGTTACACAAGTAGCTAAGCATACATAGAGTCAGTCTTCAGTCTATTGCACCAAGAAAATACTTCGAACTAAACATAAGTGTGCTTGATACTAATTCCTGGTTTAAAAAAAATTTAAGCATGAATTTTTAAAGGAATAACTTGTCAATACTCAGAAAATAGAAGTGTTCCCTAAGAGGCCAGAAAGGTTAATTAAGAACAAATCAGTCAAGCTAACTTCATTTCCTTTCTTGCCAGGTTTACTAGATTAAAGGATTAAAACAGTGTGGATAGGGTATATTTTATAGGTCATCGAGGCAGGAATCTGATGAAGTTTCTCAAAACATCACTGTGGATAAAACCATGATCTTTGGCAAACTTTTTATGCAGTGCTTTAAGGTTTGCTGAGAGATTTCCCTCCTCTGGGCCTTAATTACCTCATCTATAAAATGAGAAGATTGGACCTAAATGACTTCCAAGCCTCCTCCCAGCTCTAAATATATGCTCTTATGACATAATTCAAAGGTGAATTAAATGATAGTAGAATTAAGAAGTTCTGAACTGGTTGACAAACTGAACAGAAAAATTAATGAATGGATGTTAATCCTAGATAAAGCAGTCTGGCAGAGGTGTCTCTGCCCCTGCACTTGTCAATGGTTGTGTTAGTGACTTGGGCCAAAGCATAGATGACAAGCTTATTTTTGTGACAAGGCCAAGGGTCACATGGCAGCCAAAAAGCTAATGTAATCCTAAACTGCATTAATAAAACAATGGTTCTCAAGATGTGGTTTGGGGACCCTGGGTAGAGGTGGCCCTGAGATACTTTCAGGAGATCTCTGAAGTCAAAACTGAAGAATTTAGCATAATAACATTAAGACATTTTAATTTTTATGTGGTAAACACAAATATGACCCATATAAGCAAAAGCTAGGGAGGTGGACAGAGGCTCAATAATTTTTAAGAGTGTAAAGGGGTCCTGAGACCAAAAGAGTATGGGAACTGCTATAATAGAAGAATCTTTTTCCAGAGCATTGGAGAAGATGGCCTTGGCAGATTATACTTAGAATATCATGTCCAATTGTGGGTTTTGTATTTAGGAGGCATATGTACAAATTGAAGCAGGTTCCAAGAAAGATGATCATAAATACAGCAAGTTTTCCTTTGGGCCAAAATGCCAACACAGCATTTTTGTAGCACAGTGTAGCTACAGATTCCAACAATCCCAGAGTGAACAATGCACAATTGTGGCTTATGGTCTGTAACAGAAGTCATAGGCAACAAGTGAAGAAGGGAATGAATCCCTATTGACTTTTTGGGCACTGAACCTTATACCATCATGTGATACTTCTTCTACTGCTGCTAAGTTCTTATATTACTCAGTTTTCTAAGTACACATTCCTTATATATACAATTAGATTGTTAAGTCCATCAAGGGATTGTGTCATATTTCTTTATATTAAAGTTCTAACTCTGTGTTTCATCTTGTGATGGAGGTGACTCTGGGCTCCTGAAGGTCATATTAGCATATTACAAACTCTGGTAGGGCCTATCATGATGGAAAGGCCTTGGATATATACCTCACATAGTGTAGGTCTGTTCTCTGAAAGTCAAACTAGTCAAAATAGTAAGGGTCATGTCAATAATAATAACTCACATGGTTTTTCAAGGTTTACATAGGGCTTCTCTGGCATTATTATCTATTTGAGCTTCTTTGATATGGGTATATGCCATTATAGCCTTTTACAGGTATTATCATCCTATTTTACAGATTTTTAAACTGAAATTCAAAGAGAAAGAAAGATGGATGGACAAATAGATGATAAATGGATAGATAGGTAAATAGATGAGTGGATAGATGGACAAATAGGTAGTTAGATAATAGATGGGTAGAAAGACAGATAGATGGATAGATAGATAGATAGGCATTCAGATAGATAGATAAAGCATTTATTAGGAATAAGTGATTTGCCCATAGTAACAGAGCTAGCATCAGAAGCAAGATTTGAACCTAGGTCTTTTTGACTCCACTCTATCATTGAAAAGTTCAGCATTAGAATATTGATATGAAGTGATTATTTTAGGAAGGGTACAACAACTCCTGAAGAAACTATTAAGACAGGTAGAAGTAGTGATCTGCATCGGTGGAGGGAATAACAATATACTGAAGAAAGCACAGACTTCTTGATATCTTTCCCTGTAAGCAGTAATTGCTCCAGGTGGGCAGGGATCATGCCTTATCAAAACTTTGTAATTTCCTCAAAGTCAAGCATTGTGTTCTTACTGAGTAAGTACTTTTCATGTTTGCAAAATTGAATCCAATGTTTTGAGTTGAATAGTAGGCCCTCAATAAATACTTTTTAGTAGACTTAGAACCTGACACACTTCCTGGCATAGAATGAATGCTTACTAAATGCTTGTTAACTGACTGGACAAAGACAGTTGGACTAGATTGTTGGATCAAAGAACTGAAGGCATGCAAAGAAACCGTTGTCTTGTATTCTCTTATTGAACTCTACTCATGGATTTTAAGGTCTTCAATAGGTTTGCTCATAACAGACATAGTCACCATTAAATAAAATATTGTTGTTGTTCAGTTGTTTTTCAGTCATGTCCTACTCTTCATGGCCCTAATTGAGGTTTTCTTGGCAAAGATAACTGGAGTGGTTTGCCATTTCCTTCTCCAGCTTATTTTACAAATGTGGACACTGAGGCAAACATGGTTAACTGACTTGCCCAGAGTCATACAGTTAATAAATGTCTGAGGTCATATTTGAACTCAGGAAGATGAGTCTTCCTGGATCCAGGCCCAGCATTCTATCCACTGTGCCACCTAGCTGTGCTGATCACAGCTACAGCAATTAGGATAAAATACAGGAATCCAGAAAGCACACATAATGAATAATGTATCTTTGCATGTTTTGTGTTGTAGAGGTAGCCATATCATGGTCTTCTTCATCTGAAAGTCAGATTAACAGTAGGCTGCCTGTTTCCTGCAGCAAAAATTGCCATCAGGGATGCCCAGGGTTTCTGGTTAACACAATCTTCTAAAGGTCATGAATGAGTAGACTTCCTTCTATTCTGGACACCCCACACTGTTTGATTTAGTCTTCAGCATGGGTTGATTCAAGGGCTTCTTTTGCTGACAAGGACAGTCCTACCAGTGGCTTTGTGTATACATAGTCCATTGGGATTGAGCAAGGCTAAAAAACATCCTTCTCATTATTAATAACACGGTGATAATGCTTTGGGGCTACTTTACTTAAGAGACGATCCATGAGAATATCTTTAGAGATATTTTCAGTTGGAATGGGCAAAGTTTCTTGGGGTCCTATCCCCATCATTTAAGGTATACTGTAAGAATGCAGCTCCTTCTGATATCAAAATAAGCTAAGCAGTGTTAGAAAGGTAACTGATTCAAAAGGGAAAAATTTGACACATGCTGATATGTAATACGGCTTACGGTAGACATTACCCTAATTCACCAATGGGTTTGAGGCCTGTCAGTTACCCTCAACCTGGGTTAGCTCATCTGAAAATTACTTTTGTCAACATTTATGTGCTAAATGCTAGGTATAAAACTTTTTTAAGTTCAAAAAACATGCAAAAATTAAATACAAAGTAATTTTCACAGGACGTACTAGTAACTGGTGGGAGTTGCAAAAAAACTTATGTAGAAGGTGGGACTTTGTCTGAGTTCTGTTGAAAACTAGGAATTCCAAGAGAAGAAAGTGCTAAGGGAACACATTCCATGCATATGGAAGAGCCCATAGAAAGGCATAAAGATGTATGTTATTTTATTTTATCATTATGACAACCCTGTGAGTCATGGGACAACTATTATTTCCTTATTTTATAAATGAGTACACTGAGTTTCTGTGGTTTACCTGTGATCACACAGCTCATGTCCTGACACTAAATCCAGCCTTCCTTCCACCATACTACCCAACCTCTCTATTAGGAAGTTGGACTTCATGATCTCCAATGTCCCTCTCAGCTCTACCACTCTATGATTTTAGATGAGATTTTCATTTGCAGCTGATTTCACAGAGAACGCACAGTAAGGTCACCCAAGGTCAGTAAAACATTCTAAAAGCCTCTTCTCCATCCAAGAGTCGGACTGACAGTAGGCTGCCTGTTTTCTGGAGCAAAGATTGCTTTCAGAGATGCCCCTATTTAACATAATCTCCTTTTTGTTCAAGCTCTATCTACTGAGCTCAAAAAAGTCTTGAATGACCAGGCTTGCTTCCACTCTGGACATCCCATACAATTTAATTAAGAAGAATGAACTAAAAAGAAGTAGCACTCCTTAATGTCAGGTGACCATTAAATGTACTTTTCTAGTTTTAAAGACATATGTTTACAATTCCAAATGGGCACCTGGGTGGTGCAGTGGATAGGGCACTGGGCTTGGAATCAGGAAAGTTTACCTTCATGAGTTCAAATCGGTGTGATCCTGGGCAAGTCACTTAACCCTGTTTGTCTCAGTTCTTTAGCTATAAAATGAGCTGGAGAAGGAAGAAAACCCCAAATGGGGTCATAAAGAGCCCCTCGTCGGACATGACTGAAACGACCGAACAACAAATTACAATTCCATTGTAGCCAAGTCAAATTCAATTATTTCAGTTAATCTCCACTCTTCTTGATATGTAGGATCATAGATCAAGAGTTGAATAGGACTCCAGTGACCATGTAATACATTTTACAGATGAGGGCACTGAGACCCAAAGAGAAGTTAAATGACTCATGCAAGGTCACACAGGGAATAGGCATCAGAGCTAATATTTGAATATAGGTACTCTGACTGCAAAGTCAATGCTTTTTTTTTTTTTTGGTACTATTCTGATATTTTAAGTGTAGTGTGATGAAAAAAGAGCCAGAGGAAGGGAATGAGAAAGTCTCAGCATAAGTCCAAGCTTCATGACTAACTAGCTGTGTGATCATGGGTAAGTCTTTTTTGTTTCTTTGTTCCATGACTTCCTCGTCTATAAAATTTGGATCAGATAATCCATGAGGGCTCTGCTAATTCTGACATTACGTGATTCTATGAAAAGCCTTCAGGAGGTTGATGGGTCCCATCTTTGTCCTCTCTATCTTCTTGATTATCTTCCAATAAATACAACAAATGTGCATTTCCATTCTGGACAAAGAAAACTTTAGGTCACTCTCCCTACTTAGTCTACAGTCAGAACGACGGCATGTTCTCCTTCAACAGGGCTGTCACAAGTCAACAGGAGAGGGAGAGGGGGCCCACTCTTCATACAGAGCTCCCTGGAACAGATTGGTGGCTGAATGCCAGGTGTGGTGTTGACTTGACTTTACAGAAGTATGGAATAATTTTATACCAGCCAAAAGTCACATAGAAACTCCATACTGTTAGACTCTTATTCCAATCCCTAGACTTTCCTTCCTCTTATAATACTGGCTGAGATGGGTTAGTGCTGTGCTATTGTCCACAAAATATTATGAGAACCAAAAGCAAGGCCTCTCGCATTTTGGAGAGAAAAACTTAAAGATTTTCTGTTGATAATTATAAAAAAGAGTCTTCTCTCCTACATGGTGCTTAAACTGTGACCAAAAATGAAGATTTAATGAATTTTTCACAATCATGAGAAATTATAGCGACTAATTTATGATGGCATCGTTGCCATCAAAAAACATTGGTTAAATCAATGGAGGGAGTGAGATTGTCCTTGTCTTTCTACAAAAAATATTCATAGACACAGTCCTTGATCTCTAGGAGTATACAATCTGACAGCTACATTGATTAGATATAACAAGTTCAGGACGCACAGATATTCTTCTTCTATGGTGGTGCATGAAAATGCTTCATGACTACTTGGGACCAATGTGATCACAAAGACATTAGAACAGAAATTTCCTCTAAGCGGCTGCATTTGACACTGCTCACTACCTTTTCCTCCCAGATATTCTCCTTTTTTGATTTTTGAGATACTATGCTGTTCCTTCCACCTGTCTGACCATTCCTCAGTCTCCTTTGTTGGTTCAAATCAACAAACATTTATTAAGTGCTTACTATGTGCATCATGGTACAGTGGATAGAGAGCTGGGTCTGGAGTCAGAAAGTCCTGAGTTCAAATTTGGCTTCAGAACTTCCCAGTCATGTGATTCTGAATGAGTCAATTAACCCTGTTTACCTCAATTTCCTCATCCATAAAATGAACTGGAGAAGGAAATGGCAAACCTCTCAAGTATCTCTGCTGAGAAAACCCCTAAAGAAGTTGCAAAGAGTCAGTCATGACTGAAAACAACTAAACAAGAGCAAAAGACGTGCATCATGTCCATTAACTGTGGGTGTATCCCAAGGTTCTGACCTGGTCCCTCTTTTCCTTTCTAACTACACTCTCTCTCGGTGACCACATCAGTTTCCACAGGTTTACCTGTCATTTCTCTGCAAATAATGACCAGATTTATATGTTTCTAGCCCTAGTCTTTCTCCTGAGCTTACACATCATCAAGTACCCATTGAACATTTTAAATAATATATCCTGGAAGCATCTCAAATCAACATGTCCAGAACAGAACTTGCTATTCTCCTTACACTGTAGTTCTAGCCATCCTGGCATGCTTAGTATTTTTCATCCATGATGTTCCATCTTCATATTTTTTCATTGGCTGTTCCCCATGTCTGCAATAGATTCTCCTATCAACTCCCTGTCTTGAAATTTCTGCTGTCCTTCGTGATTCAGCTCATCCACTTTCTAACTAAATGGTTTTCTGGTGCCCTCTCATCAGCTGCTAGACAAAACTATTGTATTCATTTTGTATATACTCTGTATACCCTCATATGGGTACATGTTATCTCCTGCATTCAAATGTAAGTTCCTTGAAGACATGGACTCTTCACTTTTGTCTCTATATTATCAATGCTTGGCACAATGCCTCAAATAGTAGACTCTTAGTAAATGCTTGGGGTTTGATAGATGTCAAGGTTCCTCAGATGCTTCTGTCTGCAGATGACATTGTGCTTAACACAATGAGCCCCTGAACTCTACAAGAGCCTCCTAATAGAGGGTCCTTTTCTTTTTTCTTTGAAGTGGAAACCTAGCAGTGGCATGGCTGGGTTATAGGGTTTGCTCAGTGTAGTAACTTCTGGGCATAGTTCTAAATTGTTTTCCAGAATGGTTGGACCAACTGATTCCACCAGTAGCGCATTAGTGTGCCTATTTTTTTGGCAGCCCCTCCAACATTTTTTGCCAGTGTGATGTTTATGAGATGAAACCTCAAAGTTGTTTCAATTTGCTTTTCTGTAATTATTAGTGATTTAGAGCATTTTACAAGAGCTTCCTCAATGAGAACCACAACCATTTAAAAGAGACTAACTTAGCTAAGTGTGCTGGAAAATTAAGATTGACAAAGAACACATATTATCTAATTCATGACATGTTGTTAAAGAGACAACCTACTGAGTTAATCCAGAAGTACATGCACATACATATTTATCTTGGAGAGGAGCTGCAAGGAGAATGAATTGAGACCAGGACCATGAAGACGGGAGAAGGTTGTATTGAAGTGGGAAATTATATAGCCCTTGAAATGATCCCATCAAGATGTAGAGGAGTAAGACACAAGATAAACAAGGAAATTGCCTCTATTAGTTCTAGTAGGATGGTATGGTGAGAAGAGTGCTGAATATGGGACCAAAGGACACAGAAGACATGAGACTGAATCCTGACTCTTCCTGTTGATACCTGTGTAACCTTGAGCTAGTCATTTAATCTCTTTGAACCTCAGTTTCCACATCTATAATGAACCCCATAGCCTTTGCCTGCAACTGATCCTGTTTGGGAGTGGGGGTGGGATAGTATATGAGGCTCTCTGGGGATAGGGAGACCCTGGAAGTCTTAGGCTCTAGGTTTTGGGATAGAATCTAAACATCAGGAAATTTTAAGATTTATGAGGGTTGGAGTGCTTTAGGTTTGGAGGATTGTGCAGTCCTCCCTCCTTTTGCTCTGTCCCTGTCACCTCCTTTCTGTCTCCTTGGTGGTCCTGTTGTGAGTTAAAGCTTATATTTCGGATTATTGTGCTATAAAGAATGACAAGCAGGATGATTTCAGAAAAAAAAACTGGAAAGACTTAACATGAACTGATACAAAGTGAAGTGAGCAGAACCAGGAGAACATTGTACAGAGTAACAGCAATATTGTATGATGAAGAACTGTGAATGACTTAGTTATTCTCAGCAATACCATGATCAAAGGCAATCTCAAAGGACTCATGATGAAAAATGCCATTCACCTCCAGAGAAAGAGATGTCATCCGAATACAGACTGAAGCATGCTATTTTTCATTTTCTTTTTTTATTTGTTTAAGTTTTCTTGCACAAAATGGCTAATATGGAAATGTTTTACGTGATTGCACATGTATAATCTATATCAGATTGCTTACTGTCTCAAGGAGGGGAGGGAAGAGAGGGGTAGAATTTAGAACTCAAAACTTAAAAAAATGTTAAAAATAGTTTTTACATGTAACTGGGGGGAAAATAAAAACAATTTTTAAAAAGGCTATGTTCAGGGTTTGGAATGAAGTTTTCTTGGTGAAGATGTTAGCACCTAAACCTAGAGGAAGCTATTTAATAGCCTCCCATATGCACTAAACTCTCCAATGAATAGTCCTTAAGGGATAAATTATTTAAATCTCACCAGCTTTTAATTAGTAAGATCCTTCTGGCTGATGCCTCTGTCTGAGTTATTAACGTCATTAGCATTAGAAAACATGCTTGTCAAATTCCCAAATGCACTGAATGACAGTCAGGATCCAAAAACTTAACAGGTTAGAAAAGAAGGCTGAACTAAATATACTGAATAAACTAAATGTACTAAATAAACTAAATATACTGAAATGTAATGGGGATAAATTTAAAATTCTGTGCTTGGGATAAAAAAAATAACTTTGCACAATTACAAAGAACAAGATTAGCTCTAAGGAAGAGCTATGAGAAAACACATTCCTGAACTCTGTAGAAGTGAGGACATTGCACATGTAAGACTTTTTTCAATGTATTGATCAATTTTACTTTTTTTCTTTTCTTCCTTTTTTTTCTTTAAAAAGATAATTCTTTGCTCTAAAGGATAGCTCTCTGAAAGAAAAGAGGTGGAGGAAAACAGGAAAATTTAGGTTGATATAAAAATAAAAGATTTCAATAATTAAAAAATCTTTATGAGTCCAAGATGAAGGAAGCATGGCTATATAGTAATTACTATGAAATAGATCTAGGAATTTTTGTGGACCACAACTCAATAAGTCAAGTGTGATATAACTACTCTAAAAATATAGTGGGCAATTTGTGTCTCCACAGCAAGGGCAGTTATATATCCCTTCAGAGGTCTAGGGATACTCCTGAGGGGCTGGGGTATCTCTTTGCTACTCTGTCATAGGCTTGGTCCCCCATTCTGGATATATTCCTCCCCTGCTAACTTCTGTTGACATATCCCAGTTCTATTAACCAATTAATATCAATTAGCTTTTATAAATGGAATATATAACAAGAACAGAAGTATAAACATTTCCTCATGGGACATACTCTACCCTATACCACCTTGGTCTCTAGAGAGAGTGAGCTCAGATTAAATGTATTTTCTACATAGCAATGATCGTACCAAGTTTCACATCCAAATGCTTCATTGCTGCTGGATGAATCCTCTCAGCTTCTGAGAGATTGGGCCTCGAGGGTCACTCCTCAATTTGTTGATTGATTGACTAATCCTTCATCAAATGAGGTACACAGAAGCTGCTAAAGCTGTGAGAGCAGATGGTATGGGGTGTAGTATAGGCTAGGGCTCAGTCAAGGCCCCATTGTTCTCTATTCTTGCTCTCTATTGATGTGTCCAAAGACCCAGGGGGAAGATTGATATTGTCAGAAAGACCCTGCAGAGGGATTTCTGCATACCTGAACTGGATGACCTTTAATTTCTATTTAGTAAGCTCCTCAAAGGTACAAAACACTGTGCTAGGCACCAGGGGAGATACAACAATCAAGTCAGACATGATGCTTGTCCTTATGAACTTCATTATTCAACATACCTCCAAGGTTTATGGGAACTAGTGAAATATACTGCAGTTCTGTGACATTCTGAGGTTTCTGCCACTGTTGGAGATGCCTCTACTATGGTTCTTAGGATCTTCCCCAGGCAACACTTCTTGGTCTCCAAGCCAATATCTCTGAGCCCCAGAGAAAACTGGTATAGGAACCATTCCCACAAGTGGGTTCAGGAGACCCAGTGGCAGCCCCGGGTCCTTATTTCTAGCCAAACTTGTGTCTACTCATTGTCCCTAAAGATGATATGCACATTCCTGCCTGTTTATCCCTATTCTCACTATCTTCCTAGCCTAGAATTCCATCCCATCTCTCCCAACCCACTTCTATCCTCTCCAATTAATTAAATCTCACTTTGTAATTTTTTTTTGGTTAAAGGCCCAGTTAAAGTCCTCTGCCTCTCTGTCCTTCCCCAGCAACCTAGGATGGCTACTACCTCTGAATTCCTGCAAATTCCTACTTCCCATCTAACCTACTCCTTTATCACTTAGCTTATTCTATTTTTTATTATTACTCTTTTTAGAAATCTGTCCTAGATCCCCACTTAGACTTTAAGTCCTTTGAAAGCAGGGACTATATATACCATACTAATGTATCTCCAATAACTATCAAAAAGCCATACACACTGAAGCCCTCAATAAAATTTTCCCTTTCTCAAAGGGTAGTATTTAATGAAATATTGTGAGTGTTTTTTTTGAACTTTCACTGAGAAGAGGTATGGTATGGAATGAGAGCTTCCCTCAAAACCAGGATAAATCCAGATTCAAGTGCCACCTCTGAAATATGCTGGTTATGTGATTCTAGGCAAGTCACAAACTCAGTTTTCTCAACAACTCTCCAAGATTAGAAGTTCCAGGCAAGGTTCTAACCTCCTTCGGTGAAGGGATTTCCTCACCTTAAGTTCCTTATAACAACGAAAGTACAGGTCTAGTCCCTATCTTTAATTTTTCTAGCCCCTCAGCAATCATCCATGGGTTTTCAAATATGATATCTAGTAGCACTGAGAAGCCTTTGACCACCATCTCCTTCCATTCATTAGCAATAAGAAGTGATATGTGTGTGTATACATATATGTGTATATATATATTATATATGTATGTTACCCTTTAGATTGTTTCATCTAATCCTCACAATAATCTTGTGAGGCAAGACCTATAGGTTTTATCCTCACTTCACAGATGAACAAACTGAGGGTCAGAGGTCAAGTGACATGGCCATGGTCATGGAACCATTAAGGATCGAAGCTTGTGCCTTGATTCCTAATCTTTCCATACTCTAGTTTTAGTATTGATTTCCCTACAATACATTGTCTCTTTGATGACATGCCTGCCAACAGACAAGAAAACCATCAGAGCTTTCATAGAGCCAGATGGTTTAAGTCATCTATCAGCAATTCTTTCCTTTGTCCTGCTTGGCTCCCTGCCGTCTTATCATATGCATTACTTGGTCCATCTTTTGGAAAAACAGCACATCCCTTTATCAAATGTCTTTGCATTTTGTTCCTCATCTTTTGCTTTTCGGTTTTCTTTGGCTCAGTTTCCCACAACCATTTGTTAATAAATACACTTCTGGAAAAAGTAAGTATGCTGATGAGAAAATCTCTACTGTGGAGGTTTGCTTTTAGTTACATGATGCAAGTGCTGCTGTCCCTTGAGAGCCATGAAGTCATGGTACGTTCTTTGGTTACAGGCAGTCAAGCTCAGAAATCTCTTCAGGGAAATTTAAGTGAAAATCTATCACATCTCAGTGTCTATATTTACCTGAGTTGGTTATAGAAGTGGGCATAACCTAGCCAGGTCAGTGGCCTGGGCTGGGACTCAGATGCTTGCCTCTGTGGGTAGTATTGTGTCTTTGGGAGCTAAGCAAGGACAAGATGGAAGCATATTCTTCTCAGACTCTGGCATCATCACTGCCTAACTCTTTTTCTCAGGCAGGGATTCCAGCAGAGAGATGTCTGACAGGCATCCTGACAATGTTATATTAAATCAGATTTGTGACTTTGGGCAACATTTAATATCCCTGGGCCTCAGTTTCCACATCTCTAAAATAAGGGTACTAAATTATTTGGATCATAGATATAGAGTTACAAGGGGCCTTACAGGCCATTTGGTCTAATTCCTTCCCAGTCTTACAGATGAAAAAGTTGAGATACAGAGAATTTCAGTGATTTACCCAGGGTTATACAGGTATTATATGGATGAGCCAGGATTGGAACCTAGGTGGTTTGATTTCAAACCCAGTACTCTTTTCCCTACACCTATAGCTCTAAACACATGAGGCTATGACTTCTGTGGGACTCAGGTTCCTCATTTATAAAAAGAACAGGTTGAACTGGATGACCTTATAAGAGCCTTTCTAGTTCAACAAATGTGATCCTAAGATTATATGCCTAATTGTGTCCTCCTAACTAAAGGAATTATGTGCTTTTATTAAAGGAGTCATTTTTACATAGTTGTGAAATTATACTCATGATAGCTTAAAGCTTCAAAAACTAACCATACTTTCCAGGGCAGGTGTGGCTACCATGTACAATCTGGACTGCTGCACAAAGCAGCAGGTCCAGACTTGGACAGCCAAAAGAGGGTCCAAAGTGGCTACATATGGTGCTGCTTTGGGGGACCCAAATTTTGAAGTAGTGGTGCTGACAATCCCTTGATGAGGAGGGAAATCCTTTAGCCCTTAACCCAATTTCCAGCAGCAAGAAGTTATTGGCAGAAAACAATGCTATTTCACTTGCCTAGAGTGCCCTACTCCTTTCAGTTGAGGGAGGACCTTTCTTACAAGGCCAAGTTGAAATCCCACTCCCCCTGTGATGCAGTCCTCAGGGATCACAGTATTTTTTTAGATTCCTGGAGCATCTTCTTTCTGCATCACACACTTGATATTTAACATAGGTGCCTTGTGGTGTTAGTCATCTTTTGAGATATATATCCTATTTCCCCAATCAAACTTATGATCCTGCAGAGCAGGAACCAATTTTTATTTATCTCTGTATCCCCAATTCAATTCATTAAATTATTATTAAACATTTAACTATATGCAAAGTAGAATCAATGCTTTTGAATTATGGTGCTACAGAAGACTTTTGAGAGTTCCTTGGACAGCAAGGAGATCAAATCAATGTCAATGCTTAAAGAAATTAACTCTGACTATTCATTGGAAGGATAAATCCTGAAGTTGAAGCACTTTGGCCACATAATGAGAAGATGAGGGTCATCTCCAGTCATCCTGATCTATATCTTGCCACTGGACTCAGATAGCTGCAGAGGAGAAAGTGAGGCTGGTGACTTTGCACAGACCTTCCTCACTTAAATCCATTTCATGTACAAGTCATGGTATCACCTTCCTGATGTCCTGGTCCTCTTCAAGAAGAAGGACAAGCAACAAGAAGACGGGACTCATTGGGAAAGACCCTAATGTTGGGAAAGATTGAGGGCAAAAGGAAAAGGGCAAGGCAGAGGAATAGTGTCATGGAAGCAATGAACATGAGCTTGGACAGACTTTGGGAGACAGTAGTGGATAGAGGGACCTGGTGTGCTATGGTCCATGGGGTCACAAAGAATCGGACATGACTGAAAGACTGAACAACAACAATGGCAACAACAACAACATGTGCAACGTACCATACTAAGCATTGGGCACACAAAGACATACACCAGTATTTGCTTTCTGCAGGAGGAAAATGACCTATACACAAATAATTCATTACAAAGTATACACAAAAGAGGGGAGGGAGGGAATAAGCATTTATATAGTGTCTACTATGTACCAAGCACTGTGCTAAACACTGTATAAGCATCATCTCATTTGATTCAACAATCCTGTGAGGTACTGTTATTATCCTCATTTTACAGTCAAGGAAACTGAGGCTTAAGAGACTTGCCCAGGACCATGCAGCTAATAAGTGTCTGAAGCTGGATTTGCACTCAAACATTCCTAATTCCAGGCCTAGCACTCAATCCAGTGATCCATCTAACGGAATTCAAAGTGATTTCTGGAGTAAGAAAGAACATGGGAGATCAGGAAAGTTCTGTGCGGCCCCTTCTCCATCCCCACCTGTGGTGACTGCCTACATATGTGTTGGCCTTGATATACCTCACACTGGACCTCAAGTCTCTCTGGCTGCCACCTCTTGCATTACTTTCCCTGACCATAGGTGATTTGTGTTGAATAGCAATCCTGAAATGGATATTTCCAATTATGGTGGCTGCCTCATGGACTAAAGAGGTCTGAAGTCATTGAAAGGTCAGGTGACTGGCATAGCAGCCAAGATTCATGGAAGAGAAGATGACCTCTTATGGGAAGATGAGCCAAGCACTGACTTACCAGAAAATATGGATCTTGAGTTAGTTGTTTGAATAATGTGGCATCAAGATGAAAGTGAAATGGCTATTCAACAGAATGTTTCATGTTTTAAATATCAATCTTCTGGGAGAATTTGATAGGAGTTATTATTTTATGCTTTCAGTATTTGCCAACACATGCTAATGATTTTATTTTTGAGCTTGCCTTTTATGTTGAGGGAAATAAATAGCTGTCCTATACCCAACCTACTTTGTACATTGAGTACATTTCCAGAAGGTATTCTATTCATCCCTTTGGAGGAGACTCTACATGTGAGTTATTCCTAATCTTTGCTTTATACATTTTCTCTAAAGTTGTACTCTAGGCCAGCTAATTTGTTATGTCTATATGACATAAATAATTTCCTACTGTGCTATGTTAAAAGCCCAAGTGTTCTCTCCATCTCTCACCTGCTAGATCTCATGCACTGTACTGAGTGCTGGGGAAACCAAGACATAGATGAAACATTCTCTGCCCTCACTTAAGTGGCACAGGGAATAGAGCACAAGAACTAGAGCCAGGAAATCTAGAGTTAAATTCCAGTTTCAGACACTTACTAGCTGTGTGACCCTAGGAAAGTCACTTACCCTCTGCCTGCCTCAGTTTCCTGAGGGAAACTATAAAATAGGGACAATAACAGCACTTACCTCCTAGGGTTGTTGTGAGACTCAAATGAGATAACATTTGTAAAGGGCTTAGCACATTGCCTGGTGCTTAGCAAACCCTTGTTTCCCTCCTCAAAGAACTTACATTCTCTAAGGGAGACAACATATATACATATAAGAAAATATAAACTATGAGACATTCAATGGGCCTATGATTTTTATTGGTATTAGAAACTTTAGGGTTAGGAAACTCCCTCAACCAATAATTTATCTACCACCTAAAGTCTTAAAAATTGCCTAGAATAGTGAAAGAATAAGTGACTTGCACAGGGTTATACAGCCTATGTATGTATATACATATATATATATATGTATGTATGTGTATATATATATATGTGAGAGGTGAGTCTTGAACATAAGTTTTCCCAGATTTGTAGCTCTCCCTATCCTATATACCATGCTAGTTTTCTGTATGCTATGCTTTTATACCATGCTTGGGTCCTATATACTATCCTGTATAGCATACTTTCATACAAAATAAATACAAGTTAATTTTTTGGGCAAAAACACTAGGATTGTGGTGGGGGGAGTGGTATTAGGAAAGAACTCATGAATGATGGCTATCTTCATACCCAGTCCAAAATTTATTATTTAAAGCCTTGTTTTGCATCTAATTCCCAGATCTGTTTTTGGTCATGCCATTCTAGTTCCAGTCTGTACCTTTTTTCATCATTCACATCACACCCGTTGACAGCTCAACAAGCATGAGGCAAATCACAAAGCCGGGGCCACCATGATTTAATTAACTATTTTGGCTGAAAAACTACACTTTGAAGTCCAGGCTGAATATTCAAAATGAAATGTTTTCACAAAATATTTCACTGGGTGGATCCCTTATGAAGACTGTTACACATACTCATATGTACCAGTTTCTTCTTTCTCCAAGCTTTACCATCACATAGCTTAGAGGTAAAGATTAATCTGCTTAAAGCATTAAATATATGGGATGTCCCAAAAGTCTCAAATATAAGACCCTGTGTAAATATGTGAGCTTCCTCCAGGTTTCCTTGGCCAATCTCATGGCACCCTCAGGAAGAATTGGCTCAGCAAGAGGGACTCTTGTTCATTAGCTTAAGAGCTACAGTACTAGTTCTGTCCTTGATTGACTTTGTTGCTTCAATGGACTTTTCTGTACTACTACACCATACTCCAAATGATTATGATAAGGAAAAAATAACACAACAGCTTACAAAGGTGCTCTTGAAATGCTTATAAAGTGCTATGAGACTAACCATAGAAACCTTCTCTGTAAGATTCCACTTATCATTTTAGGTCAATTCAGTCTCTGCAACCAGAAGAGTTCATTATGGACATTTGCAAAATAATACCATGTATATTAGACCATGAGGGATTTAACATTCATATATTCAGTTTTCAAACAGAGGAAGACAAAATGAAAACCTCATCAATAAGCTGCTGTTCTTGCATGTGCACAAGCCAACTTTCAACTATGAATAACTCAATATTTGGCAAACCCTGCTACATATAACTGATTTCATAGGGACAGCTAACTATGAATACAACCTAATTAAATGCACTTTCTTGGACCAAGAGATGTGTTGAAAGACAAAAGTTAATGAATTTAGCAGCTAAAATTTGTACAAGGCAACTTGGTATAAGGGATCTATAATAAATTTGAAGTACATGGCCCCTGTTGCAGCAGATCCATTACATATGTCCTTCTTTACTGTTTATAGTCATTTATGTGTCTTCCTGGACCATAAGTTCAATCAATCAATCAACCAACAATTATTTAGTAAGTACCTACTATGTACCAGACACTGTGCTAAGTGCTAGGAGTACAAAGATAAAAATCAGATAGTCTCTACCCTCAAGAATTAGCATTTTGTTTGAGGAGATAGCATGTATACAGATAAATACATACAAAATAAATTCAAGTAGTTGGATTCAGGTTACTAAGGGTTTTAAAAGCCCAAACAGAAGAGTCTGTAGTTGATCCCATAGTTAATAGGAAGCTATTAGAATTGATTGAGCAAGGAAGTGACATGGTCAGACCTGTGCTTTCAGAATATTACTTTGGCAACTTTAGGGAAGATGGGTTAGAGAGAGGAGAGACCAATAAGGAAGAGGCTATTGCAATAGTTCAGTTGAGAGGTGATGAGACCCTAAGATGGCTGCGACTGGAGAGATGTGAGAGGTGTTGGGGTCGAACACTCAACAAGTTTTGGTGATCGACTGGGTATGTCTAGAGAGGAGAGTGAGGAGAAGAAGATGACTGTGAGGTTGCAAGCTGAGTGATTGGAAGGGTGGTGGTTCCCTCAGCGGGATCAAGGAAGTGTGGAAGAGGGGTTGGATTTGGCGAAAGAAGATAGGACTTCTGTTTTGGTCACGTTGTGTTAGAAATGTCTATGAGAAATCTAGTTTGGTGACGTGGGATTGGGCCTCATTTCGTAAGGGCAGGGATCATATCCTAACTAAACTTTGTATCTCAACCAGAATCCAACATAGTTCTACAGTGAATGTTTAAAACATTCTTCTTGACTAAAATTAATGCACTAATTCTCCTTTCTTTTTGGGGGGGGGCAGGAGTAACAGATGCTTTCCGGTATGTGGGTTTTCTTTTGTGAGCCTTAGGCCTGACTCCCAGTGTCTGGTTCCACCTCAAGCACTGTTTTATGAAATTAGAATGGTGGATGAATGAAGAGTAATCCTGGGCAACTAGAAATTAAGTAGACCTTTCTCTGCAAGATGAAGAGGTTGGGATGTATGACCTCTAAGATTTTTTTCTATTTCTTCATCTATAATCCTATGATTCTCCTTTCTGGCATACCCAACCTCAGTGCATTGAACACATGTAAAACCCACAAGCAAATAAAAAACCCCAAAGGTGTTGAACTCAATGGCCCTCAAGGTCCCTTTCAGTTCTAAATATATAATGCTATAATTATCTGATCTTGGAAATGATAACCACATTCAGGATGTGTCTATATCTACATACACACATACGTGAAAAGTCATTTGTATTAACTCAATCTAAAAACTGTTTTATTTTAGCCCCTACTCATCTGAATAATTTTTTAAAAAATTCTTAAATGGTTATTTGGAAAAGTCATAGGTAAAGCTTTAAACACAAGGATCTTTAATGAATCCAGCTATAAAAAAATCATCTTCACTGGATTAATCACTATAAATACTTTTGAAAAATTAATATTACTCTGTGAAGTGATTCACTGTCATCAAGTGTCTCTTGTGCTTGGATCATCCTTATTGGCTAGCTCTGAGAAAGCTGTACTAAGCTCCGTTGAGTACCACCCACCCTAACATGCATTACCTCAGTGCAAGTAAATGAAATAATTATTTGGGTATGTGTCCCTTAAGGACTGCCTGGAGTTTGAGCCTAGGAGCCTTCAGTTTAGCATGTTCAAGTACATTTTTGTCCCTAATTAAGTTGATTCTTTCACTAGAGCCTTGAGAAGTCCCTTAGCACAAATCTAACCTCTCCGGCTTTCTCTTTCTCTGCAGGTGCGTTTGATTTGAAACGAATTAGGATTACTCTTTTTTTCTCCTTGGCTCCCTAAACTCAAATCACAAAGTCTTAAGTGAAACTCAGTGCTAACCTTTAGAGATGAAATAAAAATAGAAGACATTTGGGGAAGGACCTCTAAAATATTATCTCATCTTGTTTTGTTTCCTTCATTAGAAAGTGAACTCACTAGGGGCGCAGGGACTGTTTCATTTTTGGCTTTCTATCACTGAGAACAGTGCCTGGCATGTAGTTGACACTTGACAAATATTTGTTGATTGATTGATTAATCAGATCCACAATGGAGGACACATTTATTTCCAAATATATCCCTCCCTACTCTCCTACTCATCTATCCTTTTCTTATAACAAAGATTTTTAAAAAGTAAAAATTTTTAGAAAAGGTGAGGTTAATCAGTAGATACAATTGTATCTGACTGCAGGCAACATTCCCCACCCACAGTCCCCTAGCTTGGTGATGCAAAGCACTGGGCCTGGAGTCATGAAGACCTGAGCTCAAATCTGGTCTGAGACACTTACTAGCCATGTAACTCTGGGCAAGTCCCCTCTTTTTGTCTCAGTTTCCTCAACTATAAAATGGGGATAATAATCATACCTACTTTGCAAGATTATTGTGAGGATTGAATGAGATAATATAGGTGGTAAAGTGGATAAAGTACTGGGCCTGGAGTCAGGAAGGTCTGAATTCAAATTTGACCTCAGACGCTTACTAGCCATGTGATCCTGAGCAAGTCACTTAACCCTGTTTGCCTCAATTTCCTCATCTATAAAATAAACTAGAGAAGGAAATTGCAAACCGCTTCAATATCTTTGCCAAGAAAACCCCAAATGGGATCACAATGAGTTGGACATAACTGAAAATGACTGAACAACATAGTAGGCTCCTAATAAATCTTTATTTCTTTCCTCCTTCCTTTCCTACTTCTTGAATGAAAGAGAAGTGGTATATTTTCCCAACTCTTCTCCAGAGCCTAGCTTGGCCATCATCATAACATGGCTTCATTTTATTGCACTTTCAATTTACATTGTTGTAGTCATTGAGTATATTGTTTTTCTGGCTCTGCTTACTTCATTCTGCATCAGATCATCAGTCTTTCCATGTTTCTCCATGTTCATTGTTTCTTATGGTGTAGTAATACCTCATCACATTCATTGACCACAATTTTTCAGCCATTACTCAGTTGAGGAGCATCTACTTTGTTTTCAGTTCTTTTGCCATAATGAGTGAGGCTACTTGTTTTAGCTTATATGGGACCTTTCTTTCTGCCTTTGTCCTCCTTAGAATGCATAGCTAGCAGTAGGATCTCTTGGACAAAAAGTGGTTAAAAAGTGATTAAACCCAAAAACCCCAGCTTCTGGGATAAGAACTCACTCTTTGACAAAAACTTCTGGGAAAACTGGAAAAAAGTATGGCAGAAACTAGGCATAGATCAAAATCTTACACCATATACCAAAATAAAGTCAAAATGGGTCCATGATTTAGATATAAAGGCTGATACTCTAAGCAAACTGGGAGAGCAAGGAGTAGTTTACCTATCAGATTTATGGAGAATAGAAAAATTCTTGACCAAACAGGGAATAGAGAACACTATGAAATGCAAAATGGATAACTTTGATTACATTCAATTGAAAAGTTCTTGCACAAACAAAGCCAATGCAACCAAGATTAGAAGGAAAGTAGAAAATTGGGAAAGAATTTTTACAACCAGTCTCTCTGATAAGGGCCTCATCTCTAAATATATAGAGAATTAAGTCAAATTTATAAGAATACACGTCATTCCCTAATTGATAAATGGTCAAAGGATATGAGCAGGCAGTTCTCAGATGAAGAAATTAAAGCCATTTATAGTCATATGAAAAAATGCTCTAAATCATGCAAATCAAAACAACTCTGAGGTACCACATCACACCTATCAGATTGACCAACACGACAAAACAGGAAAATGATAAATGTTGGGGAAGATGTGGGAAAATTGGAACACTGAAATATTGTTGGTGGAGTTGTGAAATGATCCAACCATTTTGGAGAGCAATCAGGAACTGTGCAGAAAGGGCTAAAAAAATGTGCACACCCTTTGACCCAACAATAGCACTTCTAGGGTTATATCCCAAAGAGATCATCCAAATGGGAAAAGGACCCACATGTACAAAAATGTTTATAGCAGCTCTTTTTGTGGTGGCAAAGAACTGGAAATTGAGAGGATGCCAATCAATTGGGGAATGGCTGAACAAGTTGTGGTATATGAATGTGATGGAATACTATTGTACTATAAGAAATGATTAACAGGTTGACTTCAGAAAAACCTGGAAAGACTTGTATGATCTGATGCTAAGTGAAGTGAGCAGAACCAGGAGAATGTTGTATAGAGTAACAGCTATGTTGTGTGATGACTAATATTGATAGACTTAACCCTTTCCAGCAATACAAAGATCTAAGACATCTCCAAAGGCCTCATGATGGCAAATGCTATCCACATCCAAAGAAAGAACTACGGAGTTTGAAGGCAGATTGAAGCACACTGCTATTTTTTTTCTTCTATCGTGTTTTGTTTCCTCTTTCTGGTGGTTCCTCCTATTGTTCTAATTCTTCCTTACAACACCACTAATGTGAAAACATGTTTAATAGGAATGTATATGTATAGCCTATATCAGATTGCATGCCATCTTGGGAAGGGAGGAGAGGAAAGAAGGGGAGAAAAATTTAAAACTCAAAAACTTATGAAATTGGTTGTTGATAAATCAAAATAAATCAATAAAAAAAACACAATTCCAAATTGATTTCCTGAATGATTGAACTGATTTACAACTCCACCTACAGTATATTGGTATGTCTGATGTATGGGTGTGGACTAGCACCTCTGGTGCGAGGGCTTGCTTGGCCCTTTTCAGGGCTGCTCATCCTCCTTTAGTGTCTACCTTTACCCACCTCTCACCTGTGGCTCTAAGAAGCTGTAGTAAGTACAGCGGCCACACACCAGTAAACTGTCTCAGCAGATGGGCTAAACCAGATTGAGAATAACCAATAGGCCTCAAATCCATCAGTGGATTAGGCGGATGTCTACCTCAATCATGTGAAGATTTCCCCCTGCAGAATGCATAGAAAAGAACATTTTTTTCTAATGTCCCTCCATGAAGGTGGCTGAAGCAAGCTCTGTGGAGCATTTAGATCTTGGTCAAACATCAAAAATGCCGAGGTCATCCACTGCACCTTGAGCCATCACCAGTCATCCTGACTTTTGTCTTGTCGCTGGACTTTGATGACTCTGGAAGAGAGAGTGAGGCTGATGACTTTGTGCAGCTCTGCCTCACTGAAATGCAATTCAGGCAAGTTAAGATATCACCCTGTGATATCATTGATCATCTTCAAAATGACAAAGGACGAATAACATTGGTGTGCCTATATTCTAGCAAGTCCTCCAACACTACGGACATCTTTTGTCATCCTTACCAATTTGCTGGATGGGAAGTGAAATTTTAGAATTGTTTTGATTTGCATTTCTCTCATTACTAAGTGATTTGGAGCAATCTTTCGTATGATGGTTAATAATTTAAAATTCTTCTTTAGATAATAGCTTCTTCACATCTTTTGAACATTTATCAGGGAATGACTTGGTCTTATATATTTAGGTTAATTTCATATATGTGTGTGTATATGTATACATACTTGTGTGTGCATATATATATATATATATATACACATACACATACATACATCAGAACCTTATTAGACATTTTTGAGGCAAATATATTTTTTTCCCAATTGATACTTTCACTTCTGTCCTTTCTTTTGTAATCTCAGTTAAGGATTCTTCTCCTTACTATCATGTGAAAGGTATTTCTGTCCATTTCCTCCTATTTATAAAACTGACATGAACTTTTATATTTATGATACGTATCCATTTGGGCCTTATTATGTCATAAAATGAAATACATTGATCTAAATCTATATTTCTCCAAACTACTTTGCAGTTTTCTCAGCAGTCTTTGTTAAATAGGGATTTTTTTTCATTCATTCAACAATATTAATTAAGTACCTACTATGTGCTAGACCCTATACTAGATATTGGAGATACTGAGATATAAATGAAATATTTCCTACTCTCAAGGAGAAAAACAACATATACATAAAAATTCTGCTGGGAGAAAACAACATATACAAAGAATATTAAGTATAAGTAGTTTTTGTTCTTGAGTTTATGGGATGCTTGATTATTGAGGTCTGCTTATTGCTACTTGTCCCACTGATCCATTTTTCTATTTTATTTTAACCATTTGGAAATATTTTTGATATTTGCTATTTTATAAAATAATTTGGAGTTCTAAAAATGCTATTCCCACTTCATTCTTTTTTATCATTTCACTTGAAATTCTAAACCCACTCTTCCTCTAAATGAATTTTGTTACTATTTTTTCTAGCTCCATAAAGTAATTTTTTGACAGCTAAATTAGAATAGCTCTAAATCTGTAAATTAATTAAGGCAGTATCTGGGTTGTTTTTGAAATGATTAATTATGTTTATTGTTTTTCTAAAATTGAGCATTCTTGCATTCTTGGTATAAATTTTAACTTGGCCATAATCAATAATCTTTTGGATAGCTTGGAATTATTGTTGCTCATTGCATTATTCAGTCATCTAGTTCAACCCCCTTTCCCTATGGAACATTTATCAACTGCCCCACCCCTAAACATAAGGATTTACTACTGCCCCCCGCCTTGGCCTTTCCCACTTCCCTACACACCCTTCTGGCTACCTTTTTGTAACTTTTCCTCCCCTCTTCAAGGACAATATTTTTGTTCCTGATTTTTTTTGGGGGGAGAGGGTCGAGACTTGTGTTTTTGTCTGCTGTGGAACTTGAAGTGTGGAAACTCTCTTCACCAATGTAGACGGTCAACTGTCTATAACTTAGAGGATTATGGAGTTGTCAAGGGCGTTGAAGGATTAAGTGACTACTTCATGGACACTCATAAGCAAGAATTGAACTTAGATCTTCTTGTATACCTGATCAGCTCATATAGAATTTTATCTACTAACCCAAGCTACTTCTCTAATCTGTTTTTTCTGTATTTACAAGGCTATAGGGTTGAAAGCAAATGAGCAATGTTTCTCTCTTCTCTGATCTCTCTCCCAGCCTGGACTGTTTCTTTACTACTACATTATCTCTTAGGGCAAATCGTCCTGATGTTAGCAGAATAAATTAACCATTATCTATAACCATCAGAATCAGGTCCTTAACATGGGATCCAGTCCTTTCCTATAAAATGTTTCATCAAACCTTTTTTTCTTTTTCTTCCAAGCCAGGTGTCCTACCGGTATTGAGGAAGTTTTCTGACAGAAGCTTCTCAGTTGGCTCACTGTGAGACCTTTCCACCCTGCCTTTTCCCTACATTCTTTGTGGTTCCTTAGAGATACACATGCGGAGATGGGTAAAAAGGCAACTGAAGCCAAACACCAGAGGGCATTCTGGAAACACTTTCTTCAAGAAGCATGACATGGGGCCAAAGGCAGTCACTTAGGTAAGCTCTAGCTCCAGGCAGACAGACTGACCTCAATAACACAGTGCATCAAACAACTAAGTACCATACAAAATGTTGACTACAGAGCGGCAGCCTTAGCTTTAGGGAGTTTGCCCTGTCTTCCTGAAAGGATTGTCTGCCCTTTTGAAGGGGAGAGCTTCATTCCTCACTGGAACCTCGCTGTATCTGCTTATCATTTCTGTCTCATAGCATCATGGAATCATAGGCTCCTGGAGTTGAAAGGGAATGAGAAGAGGTCATCTATTTCAACTAACTGTACCTGAAAAAGAAATCCCCTCTCCAACCTCACTCATAAAATGGTCATGCAAATTCTGCCTAAAGACCCCTAGGGATGGGGAACCCAGGTTCTCTTGAGGCAGCTCAGGATCAGGGCTATGGTGGGGTCAGTGGCTTCTCCTAATAACCCCTAGGGTATGCCAGAAGACCTTCTCTGCTGCTACCTGACAAAGCAAAAATGATATATTATCTAGCTAGCAGGTCACAATTTGGCCAGCAATTAGCTGGGGGAAAAAATTCTGGAGTCTTAGTTGTGGAGTTGCCAGTACAGTTTGGAAGCTTTGTGAAAATCTCCAGGTGTTCTTGAGCCTTACAGTGTTGAAATCATCACAGGGTGTTTAAGGGGAACCCAAGGTTCTGCAAGCTGCCAAAGGCATGTTGCACCTATTCTTAGGATGAGTCAGAGAAGAACATGTGAGGCAGTGTTGATGGGTAATTTGGACCCAGGGAACAATCAAAAGAATTTCCAAGAAGCACATGCCAGTTTTCTCCACGGCACATTAACCTTTAGAAAGATTCATCTATAGGTCAAAAAAAAGTCAAACATGAACTGTATCTAGGAGCAAGTTGCTTGGGGTAAGTTGCTAGACACCTGAGAAGTAGATGTCTTTCACAGTTGTGAATTCAATGCACACTTAATGAAAGAGACTCCCAAAGGTTCCAATCTGAATCATCTTGAGCAATAGGTGATTTAAGTCTCTTAGACTCAGAAAACTGAAATAGAAGTTTCTTCTCCTGCAGGCCACTAGACTTGGAATTGTGAAGACCTAGGTTTAAATTTTGCCTCATTCAGAGTGACTGTGACTCTGATTAAGTCATTTGACCTCTCTGAGACTCAGTTTCCTCATTTGAAAATAAAGGGGTTGGATTTGATGGCCTCTAAGGTAACTTCTAGTCCTCAGTCTATGATCCTAGGTTCTCTGTAGCTAGAGGCTCAGAGATATATGCTTTCTGAGTTAAAACTAACTCAGCTGCTCAAATTGTTTCAACATCTTCCCATCCCTAGTTCCATCCCACTGCCCTGGTACTTACTTATATAGTGCCGATAGTCTATCATGAGGTGAACAAATGTAAGCCCAAATCAGCCAGATTGGTACCAATTTTCATCAATGTGAAATCCAATGCGTGGAGAGAAGTTGGAAAAGCAATTGTAGAAATAGAGAAAGGAAGTCTCTACCAGATCAGGAGTCAAAACAGAGTGAGTGCTAGGAGAGCTGACGATTTGTCCACCTCAACCTGATTGTCTAAAGCTTCTGCATTTTTATAGCATCTCCTTGCATATTTTATGGTAGATAGTGTCCCAATAGATACTATTGGGAGACACCCTGTTTTCCAGAGCTAAGGCCCAGCAAGCAAGCTGTGCCCTGAGCTCGGCATAACACCATCCTTTGCACTTACCCTCTGGATCACCTCAGCCACAGTAAAATCCCAGAATCGTTTCATATAATTATTGTATTACTTGACCAGAGCCAGGTGTTCTGTGAGCTCAGACAAGTACTTGCTGAATCCATGTTCTGGTCACGAAGCCCTCCTATGAATCAAACTTGTCTCATTGTTGCTGTTAGCCCTCATTGTCAGGGCTCAGCTTACTACATAACCTTTGGTATAAGTATTAAGATTTGACCACATTAAAGTAGGTCCCCCTACTGTAAGGGGGGCATGCCATGTGTGTCTAGCTTGCCTCCTTGCTCATAAGCCATTTCCCCCACTTTGAAATTAAACTTCTGTTTGATTCCTGACTCTCCTGTCAGGAGACTGCTCTGTTCCACCCAGATGGCGGGTTCGGTCCAGCTGACAATAGAAAGGCTGAGACCCAGAGAAATTAAAGAATGTCTCAGTGTGGTCTTGGATGGGATACATCAATACCCTTCTCTTGACTCAGTCATGTCTGCCAGGTTAGGGGTTCATATGTAGAGACTGTTCTGTAGACCGTGCTCAGAATCACACCAACTTTAATTTGATTACTGGTACTCTAAATATAAGATTCTTGCCCAATGACCAATGAGTAGACATATTGCAAGAGGAACAGAATCATAACATGCTTAACATTCTTGTTACAAATGAAACCGAAGAAAGAAGGAAATTGCAGCTAAATGGAAAGATGGTGCCCCTTTACTTTTTTTTTTTAACTGGGTTTTTACTGGAGTGTATGTGGGAGGGTTGGACTCCTCTATGCCCTTTCATGTGGCTGTCTTAACCAGAAGTCCTTCAGTCCCCTCATGTTACAGACAAGGAAATTGACACCCAGAGAGGTTAAGTGATTTGCCCAAGGTCAGACCGGTAGTAAACTGCACAGTTGGGATTTGAATCTAGGTCCTCTGACTTAATTTGCTGCATTCTTTCCATTGCACCGTAAGTCAACAAGCATTAATTAAGAGCTTACTATATGCCAGGTACTGTGAGTTTTCTGTCTTTAACATTAAAATATACTGGCATAAAATCATCAACTAAAAGAGAAAAAGTTAAATGTTAAAGAGTTTGATGAAGATGGATTTAAAAAAAAGTTTTAAAGAACAGATTGCAGGAGACATGTTTGCAATTTGTATTTTGGCTCATGGGATCATCGTGTTCCAAGAGAAGACTCATTAGACACAATTTCCACAGTCAACTTGGCACAGCATCTGATGGAGACTCATAATGTTAAACTATCTTGTCTTCCTTCTCTCGAAGAACAGCCCTTTGGTTACAGGGGCCATAAATGTTGTCTTGGATTTCTGCTTCAAGACATTTTTTTCCTAAAAAAAAATAGAATTTATTGAAGCTTTTTGTCTTTGCATTTCTGAATATCTCCCTCTTTCCCCAATATGCACAAATATAACCGTCCTTTTTAACAAAGAAAACCAGTTAAGCAAAAATGTCTGATGTAGAGACCTATGTGACAAGGTATACAAATGTATTGTATATAGCACTTAATATTCTCTTCTAGTGTTCCCTACACCTCTCTACCCCTTGAGGAGGGGGGAATGTTTTATTATCTTGTCTCCCGGACTATCATTGGTTTGGGGTTTTGTTTATTTTTTTTTTTAATCATTCCGAGTTCAGTTTACCTTTAGTGATCTTTTCATTTATATTGTAGCTATTGTGTATAACATTCTTTTGGTTTTACTTAATTTACTCTGCATTTGTTCTTATAAATCTGAATAACTCCCACCTATTTTATTTCATATATACACATATATTCAACATAGGGTGAGTATATGTACACACATGCACACACACACACACACACACATGCATGCACACATGCCTTTTGTTTCTGACTTTGAACTTCTTTGGGTACATTCCTGGTAATGGGATCACTGGTCAAAGAGAGTGGATATTTTAGGCACTTTTGTTTCATGATTTTAAATTTATATCTAGAAGTGTTAGCAGCTGGACCAACTTGTGGTTCTACCAGTACTGTATCAGAGTGCCTGTCTTCTCTCAGCCCCACCAATGTTGATTACTGCCATTTTTTTGAATTATTTTTACCAATTTGCAAAGTAAATGCAACCCTCTGAGTTATTTTAATTTGTTTAATTTAATTTTTTTTTTTTTAGCTAGGCAATGGGGTTAAGTGACTTGCCCAGGGTCGCACAGCTAGTGAGTGTTATGTGTCTGAGGCTGGATTTGAACTCAGGTCCTCCTGAATCCAGGGCCAGTGCTCTATCCACTGCACCACCTAGCTGCCCCTCTGTTTAATTTAATTTTAATTTGATCTCATACTATTAGTTATTTGGAGCATGTTTTCAAATGAACATTTCTAGTTTATAATTTTCTTAAAAATGCTTGTTCATATCTTTTGACATATCTATTGGGGAATGATTCTTGGTACTACGTGGTTTTGTAATTTCCCTATATATTTTGGATATCAAACTTTTATCAGTGATTTTTTTCACAATTGGTATTTTTTCCACTCGGTTTCTGTTCTTAGTCTATCTTAATTATTTTTATTCATTTAATTTTATGTAATCATGGTGACCTATTTAGTTTTTATTATTTACTCGATTCCCTGTTTGGTTAAGAATTCTTTTCCTAGTCATAGTTGTGAAAAGTATCTCCTCTTAACCTTCTTTAAATGTTTTATATGCGAGTTTTCATATTCAGGTAGTATCTATTTTGAGCTTATTGTGGCATATGGCTTGTGCTTTAAATTAATTTCTGCCCATTTCTGTGATGTTGGTAATTTTTTTTAGATAGTCATATCCTAGGCTGTGTTTGAACCTGGAAATTGATTTAATAAGAAAATAAGACAGTAACAGTAAAAGGTGGAGAATGGCAAATTTGCTCAGGATGTTCAACAACATCCTTCTCACAGTACGCAGATAACCTTCACCTTTTTACACTTCTTTTTATATTCTCAATTACAGCATGTGTAACCTAGTAGGTTCTCATGATACTATTGCTGGTAATCATTAAGTAGGTATGTGTGTGTCAGGCTAATATGACTATATGCCTAAGAGTATACACACATACACATCCTCCCACCCTAACTACATAGACACATTTCACCACCAGCCAAACAGAAGCACATTTTTTTAATTATTATCTTGGCTCTCATTTCCATAACATTTTAAGGTTTTTGAAGTATTTTCTCCACAAGAACCCTCTGAGGTAAGTAGTGCAGATACTTTTATCCCCACCTTAAGGGTGAGGAATTTGAAGTTCAGAGGTTTGAAATGACTTGGCCAGGGCCACTTGGCTAGTAAGTTTTATGAAGCACACCCTATTTCTATGTGCTTGATTCATAGGGAAAATTCTTTCGCACTCTTGCCACGGTGTACTATTGCCACATTACTAACTGTCTTTGACCATAGATGTTGTAGAACTAAGATGTTGAAAGTCCTGTTAAAAGATCAAAACCTATCCAAGAATTCAAGCACTATCTGGAAAGAAAATGAAATTTTTAATATTTTTTAAAAAGTACTTATAGGCTTTGAGTTCATAGGTTAACCGGAAGGGTTACAATAATAGCTTCATCAGGCAGACACACTATGGATTCCTGTGTTCATCCATGCCCTCTTATGTCAACAAGGGAAAGAAGAAAAGAAACATGAGGCATGCAACAGGAAGGGAGTTGTCTTTGTGGTAATTCAAACATGGACAATTATTCAGGGAAAGCTGGCTGAAACAATGCACACATTATTGCAAAGTAACTGCAAATTTTTTTTTATGTTTAGTAGGGTTTGTGTCTCAGTGATAAGTCATTTGGGCAGGAGGTCTGTATGTTTTTTTAGGTGTAAGAATGAAAGGAGTAGCTTAGGTTGAGGGGAGAAGAGGTGTAGCCCATCCACTCATTTTAACTTGGTTGGTTAGTTTGTCTTGGAATATGCCTAGATGGGTTTACCTACCTGGAGAATGGTGGGAGAGGATTCTTGTTGGTTCTTTCCTTAGAAGGAAGTGCCGCAAAAGAAGAGCAAATTAACTGGGGTAGCATCTAAGATATTCTGTTACCTAGAGAAGCGAACCGCCAGTCACTGAACTGTTACATAGACTCAAAGTGCCGGGGGGATCAGAGAGAGACTCATCAGCAATCAGGACTGCTAATAGACTTTATGACTTTGTTGAATACTCCAAACTACAGTTTCAGTAATGTGGTTAATTGGTTCCACAAAAGCACCACTTGAGATGTTAGAGAGGGCTATTATTTCTACGGAGATGATGTTTTGCAAATCTTAAAGCACCGTATTAATGCTTGGTAGTGCGTTCTAATGCATAGCCAGCCTGACGTCAGGGCTTAAGTCCTAACTTCATACAGAAAGTTCTTCTGTAAGGCTTGTTTTGAAAATGTGAATTTGTTCCAATGCAATTAATATATTCAAGAATAGTTTGAGCATAACATGAATTTTGCATTTATTTATGCATGATTTCATCAAGGCATCCCCCCCGATTCCAGAATAGACCTTTTTGATCTCTGCTACTACCTGCCCAGTGAAAAGCCCGGTCAGAGATGGCCTGTGGAAATGCACCCTGTACCGTGAGGGGTAGTCCTGTGGCTACGTCATAGAAGAGGCTATGCCAGTTTTCCCATTCCACATCATAGGGTGATTCCGCCTATGACCCTCATCGACAGTGGCTACTGTGTTGTCAGGGATTGGGGTTTGTCACGTCACTCTCATGGTAGCTTCTTCTATTTGATTTATCTACGTACATCTTGTTTCTACTAGTAAAATATAAGCACTTTGTGGACAGGGACTGATATATTTTTGTCTTTGCATCTCCAGCACCTTGCATGTAATAAATTACATAAATGCTTGCTGAATGAATAAATAAGTGAATATAGATTATATGAGGGGAATAGTGTGCGATAAAGTTGAAAAGATAGCTTGGAGTCAAATTGCGGGGGAACTTGAATTCTTGGCTAAGAAATTTGGACTTTATTTGGTAAATGGAGAACCTCACAGACCTACATATTAGGAAGATGAGTGTGTAATTAGAATGTAGGATGGTTGGAAAGAAGGGAGAAACTGGGTGCCTAGAGATTTTTTTATTTTTAAAATTGCTATTTCATAAGAGAATGATAAAACTAGGAATAACATATCTTGCTGTGTGTCTTTTTTCTTTTGAGAGAGACAGAGAGAGGCAGAGAGTAGTGAGGGGAGAGGAGAGGAGAAGATACAACAGGGGAAGAGAGGATAGGATAGGATAAGATAGGATAGAAGAAGATAGGAGAGGAGAGAAGAGGAGAAAAGGGGAGAGGGAAAGAGAAAGGAGGAGAAGAAGATAGGATAGGATAGGAGAAGGGAGGAGGAGAGAGGAGAGGGGAAGAGAGGAGAGGAGAAAAGAGATGAGATGAAAGGAGAGGAGATAAAGCAGAAGGATGTACGGATTGATGCAGTCATTATGTATGAGTGGGTTTTTAAGGGGTGTACAGGCTGAGTGGTATGCTCATAGGATGAATACAGCTGCATCAAATGGAAGGCCTCCTGGAGGAAATGAAATTGGTCAGAGTTGTTATTGTTTTTTGTTGGGTTTCTCCGCCAAAGTCTACCTTGGGTAAAATTATGAAGTGTGGTTTGTCTTGGCAGCATCCCAACTCTCCTTTCTGTTCTTATTCTTCCCTTTCAACTCACTACTCTTTCCCCCACATTCCACCCTGCTTCCTTCTCCTCCAAACATTCTTTTGCTTCAACCAGTGCTCAGGATTTTCTGCCGTGGTGTCTGAGCCAGACTGATTTTGCCCTCTCCTGGCATTGTCCCATGTTCTAGGACCTAGATTTCTCTGGTTCTCCTTTCCCCCTCATCAACACTAGCCTGTTCTATGCCTCTTTTCTCTAGGATTTTTTGACAATAAGTTTGTGTACACCTTAAAATAGATTTTGTTCTTTGGTCTATTATTTGCACTGAAAGTATAAGGCACTAAAAATGACTCAATCCAGTCCATGAGGAGAGAGTCTTTCTTATATCTGAGTGTGACAAGTTATCTAACTCTCCTATGAATTAATTTGCAGTAATATGTTAACAGTTTGGTGTGTTAAATACAGAGGTATTTTTGGATGAATATAGGATCTCACTGGTGGAGGTGGAGGGCACACCCTCTAAGAGGGCAGCTCACCTCCCATTCAAATCTTCTCATCCCATGCCCTCATTATTCACAGCTTCTTGTAAATACACAATACCAGATACACCCAACTTCCCTTGACATAATGTGGATTCCAGTGGAGCATACAGAGTGGACATTGGTCATCTCTTGCTGTCACTACATTCCTTTTCAGTCCTATGTCTCTGATATAATTCCCTACGCTACTTCTCCTACACAATTCTTGGTAATGTGTTATAGTCCACTCACACTCACTGTGCATCTCTCTATTGACCCTTGACTTTACCTCAGAGACTGTAGTGCCCCATTCCAAGAAGGAGAAACTCTAGCCACATCAAAAATGAAGCTTGAACAGTGGAAATTTCAGTCACCACAGCAGGCAGACCTGGGAAAGAGATATTTACAATGCCCTTAAATTATATCGCATATGCTACTTCTTAGAGGTAAGTCCAGCCCCCTTCTTCAAGGGGTTTGTGCTACTAAGAAAGACTGGGAGCAGGGAATCTGGGGGCTGGTTCACCCAAGCAGACAAGAGCACTGGGTTGTTTCAGGCCAAGGACTGATGTCTCAGAGGCAGAGAGAAGCAGCGAGGTTGGACATTCTTCTCAGCAGCGTGCCACAGCTATGCTATCACTATACCAGCGATGCTCAAATAGACATTTGAAGTTTAAAACTCTGTTTCTACTATAAGAGCCTGAAGAGGAGGCTCTTTCCCTCAGTCTTCTACCCTTTAGGACTGACCCGGAATCCTCTTGAGGGTGGGGGAAGTGAGACTTCAATCTGTATTTTCCCATTTGTCTTAAGTGGCTTTTAGTTATTGGAAAAACCTGTAGGAGTTAAGAGTCGATCTATGCTCAGTTTTTTTATATTCTTTTTGCTCTTCTTTCCTTCTGTCCAGCCCAAGAGGAAGCAATTACCCAAGGGCTCCTTCAGTCAGATTTTCAGTCTGTGAGATAAACCCCTAAAGGTTATGTAACTAAACAGGTCCAGCTGTACTGATAGGTGAAGGAGGCAAGGTCCTTTGGTGTAAGTCAAGGTGTAAGTCAAGATCTATGGTATAAAAGAAAAAAAAACATTGTCTGGTAGGGTAATATGTTTTGCATGATTGAACATGTATAGCCTATAAAATTGCAAAAGAGAGGGAGGGAAAAAGAAAACTTGGAATTCAAAATTTTTTAAATGAATGCTAAAAATTGTCTTTGCATATAACTGGGGGAAAATAAAATATTATTCTTTTAAAAAAGAAAAAAAAACATTGGATTTTGACTCACAAAGGACATGGGGTCAATTCCCAGCTCTGCCATTTTCTACCTTGAAGAAATCATTTAATCCTTATGGGTCTCATCAGATCATTGATTTAAGGCTAGAATATAATGCTAGATCATAGAGGCCACTGAATCCAGCCCCCTAATTTTACAGATGAAGAAAATGAGGCATAGAAAAGTTAAGTGATTTGTCCAAGGTAACACAGTTAGTAGGGATCTGAGGCAGCTGAGGCATCCTGAGGAAGGATTTGAACTCAGGTCTTCCTGACTCCAAACCTTCCATTCTATCCACTGTGCTTCTTTTCTTTTTTGGTTGTTCAGTTGTTTCAGTCATGCCTGATTCCTCATGATCCAATTTGGGATTTTCTTAGCAAGGATGCTGGAGTGGCTTGCCACTTTCTTCTCCAGCTCATTTTACAGATGAGGAAACTGAGGCAAACAGGGTTAAGTGACTTGCCCAGGGCCACGCAGCTAGTAAATACCTGAGGCTGAATTTGAACTCAGATCTTCCTGACTGTCCACTGAGCCACCTAGCTGCCCTTACTGTGCTACTTCGCTGCCTCTAAAGTTTGAGTTAGATGGATATGGGGGAGGGTAGAGCAAAAAGTCCTCTCCAAGTATGAGCAAAGGCATAGATATAGGAGAAGGTAATATGAAAACAAGAATGGAGACTAGTCCAGTTAGGTTGGAATATAGAATGCATGATAAGATAAGGTATGAGACAAAGAGGAAGAGGTAAGATTGTGAAGAGACTTTAATGGCAGACACTGGAATTCATCTTTTCTTTGGTAGGGAGCCCCTGAAGGTTTTTGAGTAAAGGAATCAATGAAATTATCACAGTAGTTCATTAAGGAGATTACTAGGGCCATGGTGTGATGCTTGGCTTGAGGTGACGTATTATATTCAGGGAGACTGGCTAGGAGGCTCTTACAATAAGCTAGAGGAGAAGGGAAGAGGGCCTGAACAAGGCTTCTCATCTCCAAGTTCAGTCTTCTTTTTACCATCTCATGCTTCCTTCTGTAGTGAATGCTGATGACCTTGCAAGATTCTCAATTTAGTCAGCCTTATACTTCTTGCATAGAATTCTCTTCTAGTTTGCAGACAAAATAATTTTCATTAATCAATGAATAGTTATTGCGTGGCCACTATCAATCAACCAAGTATTTATTAAGCACCTACTGTGTGTCAGGCACTATGCTAGGTGCTGGGGAAACAAAGTCCTGCCCTCAAAGAACTTGTATTCTAACCAAGAGACAATATGACATCTATGGGTACATGAAGAATACATACAAAACAGATATAAAGTATCCTTGCTGGGAAGACTTTAACAACCGAAGGAACCAGGAAAGACCTTATGGGAAGATAGCCCTTGAGTTTAGTCTTGAAGGAGACCAGGGATTCTAAAAGGCAAAGCTGCTGATGACGATTTCATTTGTCCTGAAAGAAGAGGGTTTTTAGAAGCCAAACATGTAGAATACACACAATTGTGCTATTTACTTTGTATTTTAGAATTTTGGAAACCAAAAGAAACTTGAATTTCAAAATTATTAAATGGTATGTTTTTGTGGTGTTGTGAAGGAGCACCATATTTGCCATCTGTTTTTAGACTGGTTGCATCAGTTTTAATGGTGAAAGCATGACAGCAACCCAAGTTGTTCTAAATGAGATCTTGTCAGTTTGTTTAAGTAAAAATGATGATTTATAGACTTTGGAATAAGATATAGTTTCTGACCTAAGCATCGCTTCTACCTTTGCCTTGAGGGGCTATAAATCTGTATGTTCCCTGAAACAAGATTTAAGTTCCACATATGCATTGTGATATTTAAAATGTTTTTGGGAAAGGCAATATGTAAATAACTTTACAATGTCACAGATTTCCAAAGCCAGTGAATTCTCAGGAGCATTCTAAGCAGGACTTAGCAGATGGATGGCCTGGGGAGGGGGGTGTGGAGCAGTAAGGGAGTGGTAGAAAAAAATAAGTAAAAAGAAAGATGTTTCCCCTCCTGGTTCTTCATGGAATACAGCGCTACTAATCCCAAATGATAACAGAGAGCTCTTGGTGTGCACTTCCCCTGGACACTCTCAACTCAGGTCCTGGGGCTTCAGCACTAACTCTGAGCAGACATACCAACTACAGCAACTGTTCCATACTACTCCAGACCCCAGTGTTATTGACCTGAGTAGGTCAAAAGTAGAATCTAGATTGACTCATTGTGTGACTTTCCATCTTGGAAGCCAGAAGTTTCTTCCCGTACATTACAATAATAAAAAATAATCATCGTTGCTCTTGAATTTTTAAACAAAAAGCATTGGGCCCAGACATCTGCATCAAACTAAACTGGGGAATCTTTGGTGGAGATTTTTTCCACAGCTGCAGAGAACTGCAAAAAAAAAAAAATGAGAAAATGACCAACAGCTGCCCAGGAACCCAAGTATTATAAGAATTAAGAAATCTTGAATGCAAAAGAAAGTGGCTACTAGTTACCTACCCAAAGTTATTACTACAGAGCTAGTTATTATGTATTAATCCATCTAGTAGTAGTCAAACATTAATGACCTTTAAATGACATCATTTACTTATCATTCCAAAGATAGCTTTAGGTGGTGTGGATCTGGGCCAAATTTATAAAATAATCTTCATTTGGGACTGACAATAACCTATTGTATATCCAAGGGTGAAAAATAATAAGTTTCTATAACAAGCTGAGATTTCTTATTTGTCTGCCTATTTTAATGCAGGGAGAGAAACAATTTTCTTTTTGACAGAAATGAATAACAAAGACAGGAATGTAGAAATAAAGAACCAAGTTGGAAGCTGCCAACTTTGTGTTCCATATAACCCTTTTGGTTTTGCCCCAAAATGATTTACATGTCAGCCAATTTCATCATTTGAGTTTGATGGAAATGGTGGAAGGTGGAGGAGAAAGTCCTTTCTAGGAATTTGGGGTTGAAAAGTATCTCCTAACTCTAGCTTCATATAGCTGTTTTGATATTTTTGCTAAGTGGAATGCTGGGATGATTTGAAGGACATGAACTAATGATTAGTGATATGTTTGATTTTAAAAGTATCATAACTCAAATAAAAGTGTAAACTGAGGGACCCTAAATGATAGCATGAGAAAGGAAGCTCAAAAGACAAACTTAATGCCTGAAGGTTTTGTTGTTGTTGTTGTTTTTTAAACCCAGTTGGCTCAATGTGGCTTGCTGGGGTTTGTATTACAAATGAGCTAAAGATGGCCTCTGTGGATTTCAAGCTTAAAAGGTGATAGTTCCCCAGCGCTATGAGGAAAGAAATCATTGACTACTTGAGATGAACAGATAGTAACCAAGAGTAGCAGCAGCAAAGGAGATCCTTGGTAGAGAGTTCTAGAGGGCAGCAGAGGTATCTACCAGAGAGTAGAAAGAACAGAACAGCAGAAGACCTCAAATTAGTAAAACAAAAACAACAACAACAACAAAAACCCAAATGTAAATACTCAATGACATCACCAGAGGATACCAGTTACTCTGAAGCATAAATATCACTGCCCTAACCACATATGGAGGAATAAATTGCCCTGGCCATATGCATCCCTTAATGTATATTACTTAAGTTTTCCCTTCATGTATATTCTCTGGCCATATGTATTATAATGTCCCTCCACAATGTTGCCTGGTGACACATGTTATTTGTATGTGTCCCTTTCCCCAGCAGTGGTGTGGTAAAAACTGCGGAAGAATGTACTTACGGTGTATAGGGACCTTCTTGGCGTTTTTCTTCATATATTGTTTAATTTTATATGTTTTGCTTTGAACTAAGGTGCCTCTTGGTTGGTTGGTAAAAGAAACACTTTGGAGGGGGCTCATTTTGATTGGATATTGATCCATATCTACAATGTGACTGAAGTCAGAGATAGTATTCTAAGAGGCCCATATGTGAAAGGAAATTTAGGGGAAAATTAATAGTGTTTTTGAGCATTCAGGGTAATATTTTACATACTTACCGAAGATTATATAGAGTTTGAACTGGAAGGGACCTTAGAGATAAACTAGTCTAATGCCCTCAATTTACAGATGATCAAACTGAAGCCCAGAGAAGTTAAGTATTTGACTAAAGTCATACAGGCAATAAGCAGGTTTTCCAACTCGGTGATCAATGTTTTTTTTTTTTTCCCACCGCACCATGCTGCCTATTCTGTACCATTCTGTCTCCAACATAAGATAAAGATTTAGAGCTGGAAGGAAATTTAGAGATAATCTATTCTATCCCCACCCCCTACCCCATTTTATAGATGAGGGAACCGAGGCTTAGATAAATGATGGATTAACTGAAGGCCATGCAGGTACTAAGTAGCAGAGGCATGATCAAAACCAACCTATGTCTGCTGATTTCAAATCCAGAATTCAATTGTATCATGAATTACTTTACAATTCAAAAAAAATGAAGTCTACATTTATTGTAAATTAGAGTGGGCTTGTCGAATGAATGATGAATCCACAGCTTTTCAAAAGACACCTTACTTTTTCATATTTACAGATGAGCTTTATTGGCATATGATACCACAAGAAGCATACAAAATAGAAGGGTTTGGAGGAAGTCTAAGGGAACACAGACTATGAAGTTGGGTTGGGCTTTCTCATCTCACCTATCGATACATGAAATTATCATCTTCACTGAAGTCATTTCTGTGTTCACATATTTTAATTTCCATAGGTTTATCAATATCCTAGGTTAGGGGATATTTGTAATTACTAGTTAGTCAACAAACATTTATTACGTACTTACTATGTGCCTGGCATTGTGCAAAATACTGGAGATCTAGAGAAAGTCAAAAGACAGTGCCTGTTCTGAAGGAGCTCACAATCGAATGGGGGAGACAATATTGTGTACAAACCAGCTGTATACAAAATAAATTAGAGATAATCAACACTAGAATTAAGTGAGATTGGGAAATGTTTCCTGTAGAAAGTGAGATTTTAGCTGGGACTTGAAGGAAGCCAGGAAAACCAGGAAACAGAGATGCTGAAAGCAAGAATTCCTGGATGCCAGTATCAGAATAGCCAGAGAAAACGCCCAGAGTCAGGAGATGGTGATAGAGTATGTAAAGGAGGCCAGTGTCACTGAATCACAGAATACATGTCAAAATGTAAGGTGTAAGAAGACTGGAAATGTGTGTGTGTGTGTGTGTGTGTGTGTGTGTGTGTGTTATGAAGGGCTTTGAATGCCAGAAGATTTTATCCTTACTCCTTGAGGATCACTTATTTCACAGTAATCCATTAACTGTTTTGAATTATAGAAATATCTAGGCCCACACATTTCTAATTGACTGAGCCAGATCCTCACCCAATGAAGAAATAGGGGAAAAGGCCATATGGGGATAATCTGGTTAGTCAATTATAGACTCTTTTTTCCCAAAGTGAAGCTGAAGTTTCTTGTTCTTTGTTCAGATTTTAATAAAAGTGCCAATGTTCAGAAAACTGTAAAAAGTTGCACATAACAGGGATCACTTAGGACTAAATTCATATTAATTTTCCTATTCTGTAAACAGGTTACTGAAGGCTTTGAATTTCAGATTATGAAAGTGTGAAAATCTGCCTTTAATTCCGTCACTTGGTCAAGTCAGAGTCATTTGGTTGGTAAGGGTTGTGGGATTGCCAAAGGCATGTGCTTGTGACATAATGAAGAGTTAAACTGATGCCTGAAAAACACAAAGGCCTTGCTGAAATTTCCATTGGATTTTTCCTGCCAAAACCCTTAAAGTATTAAAGCCACTATGTGGCCAATTATTTTTCCTACAATACAGTGCTATTTGACACTTGTATGGCATTCTATATTTTTGCCAAGTGTCTATCAGTCACTGAGCAAGAGAAATGGTTTGGCTGCATTACCATTTACAGACAAGAAGCTTCTGTCTGCGAGGGCATTTTTCAGATATTTTCATATAAGGACAATTATTCATCTCTTTTCATTCTTGAAGTTGAGAAGGGTTCCTCTAATTGTTGGCATTAGGGCTTGGGTGACCAAGATGGTGTCCTAGCCTGGGGGTGGAGAGGGAGATGGAATATGGGGATAGCATGGGATAGGGCAGCATCAGCCATGGAAAATGGGAGACTGGGTAAAGTGTTAGAGGAATTTGACAACAGTGGAAGTCCATACTGGCAAGTGATCCTTATGATGAAGGTTCAGTGGTGGGAAGGTGTCCCAGCAGATTTATCAAGCATGATGTCAAATGAGAGAAATGATTATTCCTTTCCTATACTAATAGCCAATTATTTAATTAGGACTAAGGTTATTCCCCTTCCTTTTCCTCATTTAGAAACCAACCTCTGTAGGCTATTTAAGCATCCTTTGAAGTGCAGGGCTTAACAGCCCGGACCAAAAACAAGCAGGACTTCCTTCTAATTTCCTCTCTCCTGCAACTATCACATCTACTTGGTCTCTTGTTTCTACACCAGGAAGAAAACTCTGCTCCATGAAGCTAGGATGGGAGTGGGAAAATGAATGAAAGGGCATGCTACGTCTATTTTATTATTTGTGGCTGCTTTTTATGAAGAATTAGGAAATGTAACATAGATAAGCCAAACCACCCACAAATTAATGAAACAATACAGGCAGCTACTGATCTGACTCATAGATGTCCTGCACACACAAATTGCCCCTCTTCCCGTTGCCCTCCTCATCTTTCCCACCCTCTTATGGCCAAGGCTCTGCTCCATTTCCCATGGAAGGCACTTTGATAAATGTGGAACTTTAAGAACTACTGAGGGCTCAGAAGTGAAGAAAAGTAGGATGCTATGACAAGCTAGAGTAGTTTGTGGGTTTGGAATTGACTCTTGGAGTGGGCTCCCAGTTAGGTCTGGCTAACCACCAAAAGTCCATTTTTGAAATTTTCTCACTTCAACTTGGCGCAGTCTGAAATTCCACTAAACAAATTTATCTATATTAAGAAAGATTCTTTTACAAATAAAAATATTTCTTAGGGAATTGAGGGGCTATCACTATTCACACCTTAGTGTAAATTATTTCAATTGCTTTCCTGCTAAAACCCAGCTGATTTTAGCTGGGGGACTGAAAGAATAGTTTTCATGATGAGGAAGGCAGGTATTTATTTTTAGCACATGGAACATTGGGAGCTATAATGTGCTCTAGTGGGATGCTTGGGGCAGTACCAGAGTATTGAATGAGTCCTGAGAAGTAGAAAAAAGAGTACATGAAGGGCACTGGGAGGGAAGATGGCAAAGAAAAGCTTTTGCTTTATTCAAACTTTAGTTTCAGCCAGTATTATGCCTAAAAGACTGGGAAGAAACAATTTGTC
>NW_020954953.1:7903025-7916358 GCF_900497805.2 Vombatus ursinus | reverse complement strand
CCTTCCTTCCTTCCTTCCTTCCTTCCTTCCTTCCTTCCTTCCTTCCTCCCTCCTCTTCCCTTCCCTTCCTTCTTTTCTTCCTTCTTTCCTTCCTTCTTACTGGTTAGTTACAGCTGCTGAGAAGGGTGTGTGCCTCTTTATTTGCAATTTTGAGCCCATATTTTCTACTTACTACAAAGCCAAGGCATGACATCCTGCAGATGAGTGTCCTGGATGGATCGGAGACTATGGGAGAAAGATAGAGAGTGAGTCTTCTCTCCTTTATAAAATATGCTATTAGCATTCTTTTATAACTAGAAGAAGAAAATTGCACTCCAAAGAACCATTCCTCAACTTATAAATGAGGTGTGTTCTAAATCTGAATTTGGAAATTGGCTACATGAACCTCAGAATTCATTTTCCTCTGGAAATTGTTTATAAACTGTGGATAGGTCCCTAGTCTAACCCTCTAAGCCTACTTAATCTAGAATGCCTCTGAAGCCTATTTTTACCCCATATTTGAAATCTTTCAAGCTTGGTGGCACATGTCATAGCTAGTACTCCATTAACATAGCATTGGAGAACTCAAAATCACTTCCCTACCACAGAGAGGTATCCGAGGGGAATTTTTGTGAAGTTGTTGTTCAGTTGTGTCCTTTTCTTTGTGACTCAATTTGGGGTTTCTTGATAAAGATACTGTAATGGTTTGCCATTTCCTTCTCCAACTCATTTTATAGAAGAGGGACTTGGGTGGAACAGGGTTATATGACTTGCCCAGGGTCACACAGCTAGTAAGTATCTGAGGTTGGATTTGAACTACTGACTCCAGGCCCAGCACTCTATCCACTGCACCATCTACCTGCCCCACTTTAGTGAAGGCATGGAGTTAAAAACCTCTCTAGCAAGTATCACAGTACACAAGAATAGTCATTTAATGGATACTTATTGATTGATTGATTGATTTAAAAGCTTTATTCAAAATTCACAACTTCATAAATTACAAATGAACAAATTCCTTTATATCTACAAACTAAAGAGTAGATTAATCATCACGTCGATTACTGTTTCCTCCTTCAAAGAAATGCTGACAATGTCTGAAGAAGTTAAGTAAGGCTACAAGATGTAGGTGACAGGAGACCAGGAAAGAGCCCTGCACTGGGTCTGGAGTAGGAGGACATGGGTTTGGATTCCTGCTCTGCCGCTTACTACTTTCATGAGCTGAGGTAAAGCGCTCGATTCTAGGGGCCTTGGTTTCCTTATCTTTGGGATGAGATAAGATGACCTCTAAGGTCCTTTCTTTTCCACATCTCTGATGTTAATGTAGCAAAGTCGAATCACAGACTATACTACTGGAAGGCACGTTGGAAATTATCTATGAAAAGACTCCAACCAAGAAAGTTAAAGTGATTCGCCCAATGTCATCATGTTAGCCAAGTCAGAGCTGGAACCTAACTCTTGGGCAAGTGATCTTTCCTATGTGTACATAGGTCACTGGGCCTTCCCATGTCTTTATTAAGGCAGATCAGAATGCTAGAGGTGTCAGAAAGTAGGCTAGGGGACAGCAAAGGAGGTCAGAGGGCACTGAAGAATAAATTTCATCTACTTTGTAATTTTTCTGATAGCTCTGATGGTATCGTATAGCCTTGAAAATAATTGTAACACTGCCTTTGGCATACATACTCTAGATTGCCAATGTCTAACAGGGTTGAGGAACCTGAGGCCTCAAGGCCACATGTGGCATTCTAGGTCCTTGGATATGGCCTTTTAATTGAGTCCATGTTTTACAGAACAAATCCTTTTATTAAAGGGATTTGTTCTGTAAAGTCTGGATTCAGTCAAAGGGCCACACTTGAGGACCTAGAGGGCCACATGTGGCCTCAAGGACCTACCCTTGGAGTTTATTCCATAAATATCTCCCATCATACTGTAGAATGGATAAGTTCCTGGAGGGCAGGGATTGTTTCTTTTCTGTCTTTGTATCCCCAGCAGCTAACACAGTGCCTGGCACATAGTCCTCACTTAACAAATGCTTATTGATTTATTGTTAAGAAGTAATAATAATAACAAATAATAACTAGCATTCATATAGTACTTTAAGGTTTACAAAATGCTTACCAATTTTATCTTATTTGATCCTCACAACAACCCCAGGAGGTAGATGCCATTATTATTATCCCAATTTGACAGATGAGGAAACTGAGACAGAAAAGGTTAAATGACTTGCTCAGGGTCATACAGCTAGTAAGTGTCTGAGGCCAGATTTGAACTCACATTTTCCTGACTCCAGAACACTGCCCCGCCACCTACTCTGGTAGGAACCATGTTGTTGAAACACTAATTTCCATGAGTATACATGCATGAATCAGTATAATTGGATCCCATGTAATGCAGTTATAACTGTATCTACACAAATACACACATGTATCTGTGTGTGAATATGTATATATAGATATGTATACACACACTATATATACACACATACATATACACACATACATCCATCTTCTTGCCTTTCCCTATTACAGTTACCATTTCTTCTAACCCCTACCACGTTGTCAAATGGATGAGGAAACCTAAGACATCTTCCTGGCCCACCCAAGCATACTGACACATATTGTAGGTCAGGAAATAGCACAAGAATCATCTGTCTTAGATCGGTTGAGGTGTTGAGCTGATAGGAGTCAGGGGGCTAGTAACCTCTGCCAGACCCTTCTTGTCTTGGATCTTATATTAAAGGTAGTGGAGAGAATATACACATTTAAGAAAGGAAACTCAGAACAGATGTACTATTTTATAAACAGTGTAAAGGATGCATTGAATTAGCCTCTCCATGGTGAATTGTTAAGTTGGTAATACAAGTGAGTGGTATTAACAACTCAGCCTCCATGGTGCAGAGAGACTCATAAGAAACAGATCCACACGTAGACACGGACTGATTTAAACGTGTCTCCCAGTTTGACATCTCCTTGCATAAAAATGCTAGGGCTGTTGGTAAAAGTCTGAGGGCTATGTGATGAAATGAGATACCATAGGACTCTCCACTTCAGAAGGAAACCCTAGTGGCTAGTGAAAAGGAGTTTACATCTGGGTCAGATTTAGTCCCAAGTAGAAGTGCATCCAAATCCTAAAAGCACTCCATTAGGCTAGTGGCACCATGGAGAGGAAGACATGGGATAGGTGTGGGGTAAGAACAACAAGGTATAATTGCAGAGCCTGCAGTCTTTTTTCATGACTAGGGTCAATGAAGTTGTTTTGTTTTGCTTAATATTTTGATAACTATATTTTAATATAATTGGTGTACTTCATCATACTATGTATTTTATGCATTTATAAACATTCTGAGGAGGGGGTCCATAGGCTTCACCAGAATGCCGAAGGGGGTCTATGGCACAAAAAGTTAAAGAAATACAAAACCTGTAACTGTTTCCCTGCATTTATAGGTTTTCCAGCCAAACCAGACTACCTTCCTTCCAATCTTTATTTCGCCTTCATCCATCTCTGTGCCTTTATTCATAGCACCCCAAGGACTAGAAGGGATTCTCTCTATCTCTATAGATGGAAGTCTCTCCTTTCCTTCAAGACCCAATTTAGGTGTCACTGCCTCCAAGAAGCCTTCTCTGACAGCACGAGTTCTAAGTAATCTCTCCTTCCTCAAGTTTGGTTCAGCATATTTGCCTGAATTGCCTCCTCTGCATTTACGAGACCATCTCTTATATCATGCTTCTTAATCTATGTATAAACTCCCCTTCCATTTGATCATAAACTCTCTGAGTGAAAGATTTGTATTATATCTATCTTTCTATTTCCAGCATCTAACACAGTGCCTTGGACAGTTCTTTTTTTCCTTTTTCATTTCCATCCAGACCTGTGGTTTCACTGTGATAGGCAACTCCCAGAAAACAGTGAGGATACACCTTTTATCAATGCATAGCAACAACTTTTCTGCAATTTATAATTTTAGAGACTTGCCTAGGATGCTAAGACTTTAAATGCTTTATTTACCTTAGATCACAAAGAGTAAGTGTAGAAGGTGGAACATGAACCCTGGTCTTCCTGACTCTGGGGCCAGCTCTCTGTATTAAATAACAAATATTTGTTGACTTGGAAATGGAAAAATATAAAAGCACTACTGCTAGTCCTCCATGCAGATAAAGTAATAAATATTTATTTTAAATAATAAATATTAATTATTACAATTATTGTCATTATCATTTATTAACAAATATTTAATAAAGTAACAAATATTTATTTAGAAAATAAACAAAGAATTGACACTCAATTTCATTTTTAAAAATCATTCTATTTAAAAATATAATGATTGATGACTTGAAGATGTTCTTCCATCTATCTAGAAACATTATGATCATAACAATTATAAGGAAGACACCATGTTGGTCTTTTCCATGTGGTCTGCTGTAAAATGTTGTTTCTGAAACTTGATGGTTCCTTTCCCATATTTCTTCAAAGTTGTTTTCCATTAGCATGTAGAACTTTCTCATAAAAATTTAATAAAGATAGGAAAGTAGGGATATGGTTCAGTAGTTATTAATGTCCTTTCAATCACCATCTTTGATTTTTAAAATAATTTAGTAACCTCCCCTCTTTAGCTGTCTCAAGAATCAAATTCTCAATGCCTTCAAAATTGTGATGATTATATAAAATTGTGTGTATATATATATGTATATATATGTATATGTATATCAGAGAAAGAGGGGGGGAGGGGGGAGAGAGAGAAAGAAGCAGGGAAAAAGAGAGACAAAAATAAATAGTGACAAATAGATCCAAACACACAGAATCAGAGAGAGCAAGAGATCTTGCTAGATCATATTAGGGAAACTTTATCCAATTTTTTACTGCTCCCAAGATGCCCACAGTTGCAAAAGCCTACTTGTGTAACAAAATTCTCCCGAAATCTGGGCCTAGATATCCACTCTTCCACTGAACCTGCAGAACACCATGTTTTATCATCTACCTTCTACATTTGTTTCCTTCCCCTATTAGAACAGAAGCTACTTGAGGGGAGAAGCTATATTGCTTTCATTTTTCTATTCCTTGTATTTACCACAATGTTTGACACATAGAGTCAAATAATCACATAGTGATTATTCATGCTGATATATGGCCATGAATCATGGAACTCAAAAGAGTTAAAATTATAAATAACTCAAAAGACAGAGGGAAATACATGTGATAATAAGGGGTAAGCAGGTTGTATTGATGTATATGGATAGCCTACACATTTCACTAGTAACCACAAAATATTAAAAGATCCAGAGAAAGGTTTTCGGTAAATTGGGTAGTGGATCTTTTGAAGGATTTACCAAAGACCATAGACAAGAATCCCATAGGTCGATAAGGCAATAATGGGTTGCAATCTGTCCTGGTGGAGGGAGTATACTTGCTAATGAGATCACGCATTCATTCAATTATCAAAGTATATCATATATCTATAATATGAAAAACAGTATGGAATTATGGATAGAGTGCTAGGCTTAGAAACAGGAAGGTCTAGGTTCAAATCTCACTTTAGACACTTACTAGCTACGTGACCATAGGCAATTTACTTAACATCTCTGAGATCCAGACAACTCTTTAAGACTGTATCAATGGAGGGAGTATCCATAGGGATGTATTGATATATAGATTATCTATCATGTATACCCATGATACAATGTATATGCACATTTATATGTACATTGTTTAATTGGTGTGTATTTCTTCCATACTTTTTCATCGTAGATGTTTCTTATACAGGTTTTCCAATAAATCAAAGAGCAGTAATAATAACAGCTATTACTAGTTAGCATTTATAGACCACTTTGAGATTTGCAAAGTGTTTACATATACTAGCTCATTTATTGTATTCATTCAAGATCCATTCAATGCTCTAGAGGCCATCCTTTTTTATTTTTTATTTTTATCTCTTGATGGTACTAGTGTACTGCTTGGGCTGTCCATTTGTTGGGTTTCATGACTGTCACATGACTGGGCCAGCACAGTCTCCATTCATACACAACCTTGCTAATGATTGCTATTTTACTTCTCATATACAAATAGTCATTGGTAATATCATGTGGACTTTTTCTTATATATACATAGAATCATAAGATCACAGAATGGGAGCTAGAAGAGACCCTCAAAGTCTGTCTCATGAGTATATATATATATATATATATGTATATGTATATATGTGTGTGTATATATGTACTCACACACACACACATACACACACATATATATAAATATAATATAGAAAGAGGCAATCTAGCATAATGAATAAAGCTGACCTTGGAGTGAGATAGACCTGGGTTCAAGTCTTAACTGTGACACATACATTGGCTGTGTGACCCTGGGAAAATCAACCTCTCAGTGCCTTAAGTTGACTTTAAGGCTCTATGTTGGAGACTGTACATATCCATTCTCTATGTGTGTGTGTGTGTGTGTGTGTGTGTGTGTGTGTGTATATATGTATTTGTACATATAATATATGTATGTGTGTATATATAAATGTACTTGTACATATAACATATGCATGTGTATATATAAATGTATTTGTACACGTAATATATGTATGTGTGTATATACAGTCTTTCTGCATGTATCACATATATTACATGCATGTATATATAACTTGTAAATTTGGTATACATATATTGTGTATTATATGTATGCATCTGTAAATAAACATTATAAACACAGAGAGACTGAGCGTATATATACACAAACACATGTATATATACACATGTATGTATATACACGCATATATAAACAAACACATGCATATATATACACACACATGTGGATATATGTACAATACATACATATACCTACATTTATATACAAGGAGTTTTAAACTCTTAAAGCTTAAAACTGCACTAAGATTTTTGGGATACCTCGTGTGTATGTATGTCTGTATGCATGTATGTATTATGCATGTATGTATGTATAAGTATGTAAGCTTAGAGGTATGAAATAATATATTTCAGCAAGCCTAAGTATTTTGAGCATTTTTGCAAATGCAAAAGTCAGGCATCTCTTCAGTAACTATAGATAAATATTCATGTGATCGGTTCACTTTCCTAAGGGATAGTTATGGTTGGATAGAGCCAATAAAGTGGGTTTGAATCCTATCTTTGACACATACTGGCTTCTAATCTGGGGTGAGTCACTTCTCCTCTCAGTGCTCTAGGCAATTTGAAGAAAAGGTACCAACTTGCTTTGGTGGAGGGTATGTTCTCTCCTGGCTCCCCTACACCTGTGCTTCCCAATGTTTTTTAATTCCACAAATCCCTTACAAAAAAAAATATGGTGAACTCCCAGGATAACTTAATATACTACTCATAACATTCTTTTAGATTTATTCATTAAATGCTCACAATAACTGCAACGATAATTTCTGTTCCCAAAAGCTCATGACAGTTTTGAATTGCTACAGATACAAACCTATAATGCTTCAAATATGCATATGCTTGTCATCACAGAAAAAAATATATTTGTAACATAAGTAGGAAATTATTTACTATCTAGGGCCCCATTAAAATTTTTTTTAGCTCAAATCACTTGGACCATCATTGAGAAATCCTAAGGGGTTTGTGAACCACTAAATGGGAACCCCTGCCCTATGCCAACGAAATCCCAGGTCCAATCCCTATCCCAAGGATAGATTGTTAAGTAACAGGCTGGGTTTTTGTTGGTCTTTTGTCATTTGGCCTGGATATTTACCTCCTTACTTCCTAGTTGTTAACTTTCTTAGCTTCACCATCATTTTTTTTTAATCCTTCATTGCTTTATTTTATTTTTAATTTATGGATTAAAACAAGTATTTCCATAACTTAGTATAATTCAAAAGATGATTGTCTATGAAAGAAGGTCTTGTAGTATTTCCCTGTAAGATATCAGAAGGTTGGGGATGAGTGTCCAAGAAATGAAAGGCAATTTTTAAAATTACCACCATCATGAAAAAAGACAGTACTGAACACAGCCACTGTCCTCCTCAGCTCATTTAATTAACCTCTCTTTTACCGTATGAAAGAAAACATAGTTTGCTTCAAAATTCATTTAATCCCCTCCTATCTCTGCTCTCCTCAACAAACTATACTCCTGTAAGGATGAAAAGCAGAACAGATCTCAATTTTTCTCCTGTGGACCTTTAGGCCGAAGTTTCATCTGGGGAGCCCACGCTCACTCATCTTTGAGAAATGCTTCCCTCTCCAAAGCCTTTAGATATGGGAGCAGGCCCAGAGCTCTCTCAGTGGCAAGAGCCACAGTTTCTGTGACTTGAAAACCCAACTTACATTTTGCCAAAGCAGGAATGCCTCCAGTTAAATCTGACAACAAAAATATTTCTGCCAATTTCCTATTGTCTTTTCAAAGGGAAAGAGGAAATAAACAGCAAATAAAGCAGCTTCAGCAACTCATGCTGTTCCTTCATTTAGTTTTCTTGTTTCTGGGAGCTTCCTAATGCAGCTGAACATTTCCAGCAGAAGGTTCTGCCAGCACCCACAAAGTCCCCTTCCAAATATACTGAAGATCTTGTTCCTGGCCCAGGGATACTCCATCTTAAGCCCTTCTCACCAACATCACTGTTGTAGCTGGTCTGATGAGGAAGCCTGGGAACCTTTTGATATTCAAATGCATACTGGGACCCATTTTTTTTTATTAAGCTAAGATTTTAATGACAGAGTAGTAAGGCTGAAAGACACCTCCCTTATGTGTTCTGATAAAAATGCTACATTTATCAGATGCCATAAAAACCTTGCCAGAAGCCTTGCAAAATTTTTAAAAATAGTATTTTATTTTTTTCCCCAATTACGTGTCAAAACAATTTTTGAAACATTTCCCTCAAAGTTTTGAGTTCCAAACTCTATCCCTCTTTCCTTCCCTTCCCTTCCCCCTCCCTGAGATGGTAAACAATTCAATATAGTTTATACATGTCAGACAAAATTAATGAGTTTATTTTAGTGGTGCTCTCATTTTCTTGTTGTTGAATCAATTCAGTCATGTCTGACTCTTCATGACCTCATTCAGGGTTTTCTTGCAAATATATTAAAGCATTTTGCCTTTTCCTTTTCCAACTCATTTTACAGATGAGGAAACTGAGGCAAACAGGGTTAAGTGACTTGTCCAGGGTCACGCAGCTAGTAAGTATCTAAGGCCAGATTTGAACTCAGGAAGATTCCAAGCATGGCACTCTATCCACTGTGCCACCTAACTGCCCCACTCTTATTCTGTATACCTGTCTTATTCTGATAAGGTCATGTCTGTGTTTGCATCACAGTGAAAAATGGAACCACAAGGGATTCATAGGCTATAGAATGGTACTAGGTATAGCCACCAAGGGGATCATCATGCCCTTAGACTGCCCATCTATTATCCCTTGATCTTGCAAAATCACTAGCCTAATTCCTTTTTTCTGTATTTATTTATTTTTAGTTTTCAAGATTCACTTCCACAAGATTTTGAGTTCCAAATTTTCTCCCCAACTCATCCCTCCCCCCATGCCAAGATGGCTTGCATTCTGAATACCCCTTCCCCTAACCTGCCCTCCCTTCTATTCCCTCCCCCTTCTCTTATTCCCTTCCCCTTCTATTTTCCTGTAGGGCAGGTCCTATTTTTTCTAATATATTTCTTGGATATCTTTTTTTTTAAAAAAAATTACATTACCTTAACATGTCAATGGATACGCGGGGGGAAACATCCTCCAAAACTGTAGATAACAACTTATCCATACCTATTCATTCTTTGTGACTCCCCCCTAAGCCTTCACATAAATTTTCTACTAGGGGTTTACCCACCGGGGACCTGTGCAATGGGCCTTTCTCAACACCAGGAGTTCTTAACCTGTTTTTGTGTCATGGATCCTTTTGGCAGTCCATAGGCTTATGAACCCCTTCTCAGAATATTTTTACTTGAATAAAATAAAATACAAAGGACTACAAACCAATTACATTGAAATAGTTATATATATATATATATATATACACATATATACACATATATACATATGCACATTAACTATCTATCACACACACACACACACACACACACACACAATGTACTCTAGGTAAAGAACCCTAGCTACTTAGGTCTTTTAACTTTGTATAAGAGTGTGACTATCTATCTGTTATATCTCATTCTTTTTACTGGACTAGGTCACCTCCATTTTCCATCATAAATCTCTTAGGTGTGATTTTTATGCAACTTCTTGGACACAAGTCATTTTTGCTAATAAACTGGTCTTTTTTGCCCCTCCCCCCACCATGCACATACCCATGGTCTTCTGGATCATTAAAAATACTTATTCTTTGGAGATTGTGATTTTCAATGATTTGTAGCTATTACCAAGGGAATACAAATGTTAAAGTGATGCATTTACATGTTTACTTAGCAAGCAGCAGCAGTGACTGTGATAGAAGCATTGGCCATTTGGCTAGGACCCAGAGTGTTCCAAGATAAGGTGACTTCCGTGGGATTTACAGTCACCTGGCTTGGCTGTGCAAAGGAATGAGTTACTCCACATGGACTGGATAAGAAGCAAGCAAAGGTTAAATGGCCACCGGGTAGGTCTGTTAAAGAAAAGATTTTAAATGTATAGTTTGAACTCATTTGCCCCTGACATCCTTTCCAGCTTTGACATTCTGTAATTTTGTGGTTCTCCTTTACTTTATTATGAATAATGTTCTAGGAAGGCATTCCTAAAACTTGTTGGATTCTTAAAGCAAGTGGTCAACATGGTTTTGTAATGGATTGAATCCCTTTGAATAAAACAGATAAAACTTGCTAGAGAGAGAGAGAGATAGGAATTTCCATTCCAGGGATTTATAGGGAATTTTCTAGTTCAATGTAAACATTTATATTTATTAAAAAGAATTATATGAACTATAAATATAGTTCTAAATAATAACTCTAGAGATATGGACAAACATTCCAGCAAAGCAGCTGAAATCATATTAAAAGTCAGTGTTTGTCCTAGATCTCCAAACAGCTTATTTGACATGAACCTGAGGATAAAACATCAATAAAATTCTGTAAAATTAAAGAACTGTTCTATGTCTTTTGTGGAGTTGGATAGAAGCTCACTATAGCATAGACTCTACCTTTCATGGGTCTGTATGAACTCCCTCATGATATGAAGATCAGTTAGAAGGCTATTGCAATAGCTTAGACCAGAGGTGAGGATTTAAACTAGGATGATGGCTGCAGGAATGGAAAAGAGGGAGTGGATAAAAACGATATATGTGTGTGTATAAATTCCGTCTTTGGTTGCATATTATATATAATATATATGTGTGTATAAATAGACATCTATATATACATATATACATACATTGTGTATATGTATGTGTGTGTGTGTGTGTAATATGCAACTAAAGAGGGAATTTGCTTGGTTAGACTGTGCATATTTGTTACAAGGAATATGCTTTTCTTTTCTCTTTTTTTCCAATGATGTAGGAAATGGGAGGGAGAAAAAAAATGGATTCTGTTCCTTTTTTTTTTAAATTTAAAAATAGAGATGGGTGGGGTACTACAGATGTGAAATGTTGCATGCACTTTTAGGAGAGTGCTACTATATTGTTAGTTTTATTTAATTGTTTCACTTTGTTACATATGATCTCTAACAGAGTGAGAGGTAAGATGCAAATGTTGGAATGCAAAAATGAAACCCATCAGTAAAACTTAAAAAAAAAAAAAGGTGTGTGGAGTTATCATTGAGAGGACTTGGTTCCTGAGTGAATGCATAGGGTGGGGAGGAATGAGTTTGGAGTGAAGTGTGCTGTATCTGGAATCAGAGGATTTGGGTTCAAATTCTAGCTCTGCCACTTAATATCTGTGTGACCCTGGACCTCAGTTTCCTCATCTGTGAAATGGTAGGGTTGGTAATAGTTAAGTACTGTATTTTACCGCATAATTGTCACAGATTTTATGCCAAATTTTTTTCAAAAAAGCTTATGTGAAGCTTTAAAAACTGTGCTGGTATTACTTAAAAATCATTTATTACCAAACTATCTTTGGTGCAAGATTAGGATGCATGAAATACTCATGAATCTATATTAAAACAATACTGACAATGCGTGTGCACTGAGAATTCTAGGCTTGCCGCTCACAATGAATGACAGGTAAATGCGTATCCATATGCCACTGCTGAATACATTGCTGCTCTGTTTACCTTTTAAGCTGCCTGATGAACAGAATTATATCTTGCGACGATTATGCGATGAATTAAGGATGGGGGTGTGACCATTATGTGGTGAAACACAGTAAATGCTAAGTCCCTTCTAGCTCTAAATCTATAATATTGTGAATCCAAAGTGATTTTGAGGTTATAAAGGTCTTTTTCCCTCCCATGCCACATGACTTTACCTTGAGGACTACTGGTCGGTTGATGAGCCTGTTGCAGGAACTGCTGTCTTAAGAGAAACTCCAGTCACACTGCTCGCTTCTCTTCTAGTTCCGTCCTGGGTTTACTCCACCATGTCCATGCTGGCTCCCTGGCCCTATGCATGGACCCTCGTTCCCTTCTAACCTTCTCCCTTCTTTTCTCACACCTCTTTATGTTTTAATGCTTTGGAGAGAGTTGAAGACCAGATTCAGATTCGGCGATCAGCCAGAAAAAGCTGATTATTGAAGCTATGAAAGTGTGTAAGATTGTAGCAGAGAGAAAAGAAAGAAAAGAGCTAAGGATGAGGAATTGAGGACCACCTATATCATAGGATTTATAGGATTGGAGGAGGAGGAGGATCTGTAGGAGACAAAGGCTTTTAGAAGGGGAGGTGGAAGGAGAATCAGTAAAGCTTAGCGAGGAAGGATCCAAAGGGAGGAGTTATCCACACAGCAAAAAGTTGGAGGATAAGGAGGGTGAGTATTAAGAAAAGCCCACTGCTGACCTTTGAGAGCAGTTTCAACACAGTGCTAAGCCAGGTTGTGATGAACTGAGTAGCAAGTAGGTGTTGAGGAAGCAGAGGCAGCGAGAGTAGTAATCAGTTTGTCACTGAAAAAGAAAAAAACAGGTAACAGCTAAATGTGTAGTAACGTCAAGATTTTTTTGTTTTGTTTTGTTTTGTTTTGTTTTAGGATGAAGAGACCTGCCACAGGAGGGTCTAAGTTTTCTTCCCTGAGAAACTGGTAAGAGCAGTATACTTTATATTCTCTTCTATTCTCTTCCCTTCTCTTCTCTTTTCTATTTCTATTTTATTCTATTACACTCTACCCTACCCTACCCTATCCTACCCTATCCTATCCTGTCCTGTTATCCTATCCTACCCTACCCTACCCTATCCTCTCCAATCCTATCCTATCCTACCCTATCCTGTTATCCTATCCTACCCTATCCTGTTATCCTATCCTACCCTATCCT
>NW_020954953.1:7807094-7903015 GCF_900497805.2 Vombatus ursinus | reverse complement strand
TGTTATCCTATCCTACCCTATCCTGTTATCCTATCCTACCCTATCCTATCCAACAAACATTTGAATATCTATCTTGTGCAAGAGATACAAAGACAAAACAAACAAAAACAATTTGCCAAGATAGCTCCTTAGGCAAGGAGCTTACATTCTGTATTGAGAATCATCAAAGAACTTCATTTTTTCCCCTTATAATAGAATCCTACTAAATAAAGCCTATGTGGTGCAGTGGATAGGGTGCTGGGCTTGAAATCAGGAAGACTCATCTTTTTGAGTTCAAATCTGGCCTCAGACACTTACTAGCTATGTGACTCTGGGCAAGTCACTTGACCCAGTTTGCCTCAGTTTCTTCATCTGTAAAATGAGCTGGAGGAAGAAAGGCCAAACCACTTCAGTATTTCTGCCAAGAAAACCTCAAATGGGGTCATGAAAAGTCAGACGTGACCAAAAAAGACTGAACAACAACAAAGTGTACAGAGAGCTGGCCAAAGAGGCAGAAAGACCCCGGTTTGAGTCCAGAGTGTGATGGCATGTACCAGATATGTGGTCCTGGGCAAGTCACTTGATCGTGGGGTACTTCTTAGTGCCCAAGGAAACTTTCTAAGACTACAAGTTGCAGAAAAGATGATTACTTACATTGGCAGAGGGAGCTTTTTCGCCTGGAAGTTTTTTATGCAGATGAAATCACAGGGCCCTGCCTAACCCTACTAGGCGAGGGCCACTCTCCTAGGCACTGAGATACAGGTAAAATGAAACAGGCCCTGTTCTCAAGGACCTTACATTGTTGGGACACACAGTATATATACAGAACAGTAAATACAGGGGCCTCAGTTTCCTAATCTGTAAAATAAGGAGGTAGGATTTGATATTCAGGTTCCATTCAGTTCTAAATCCCATGATCCTAGGAAGACATTCTAATGTCAAGCCTAGTGTCTGGATTGGTCAGTGAGTGGGCAAATGCTTTTCTTTGGTGTTGAATAGAAAAGGTCAGTTACAATGTTTGCAGCCTGACTACCAGCTTAGGTTGTTGATCAATTACTTTGATTTCAGTGGAGCAAAGGCAGGAATAAAAGCACAAGATAGTATTAGATCAGTATAATTTTCTCAATATGTGGTATAAAACTCAACCCCCAGTACCCATGACTGAGTCTAAAAGAAAAGATTATTGGGTATGTTGTTGTTTTTTATTCTCAACAGTTAAAACTACATACACTGTATTAGCATATAATGTATACCCATTAAGCAATCTCAGCAAGTACTATTTTCTCTCATTCTTTCTTTGTTTTTCAGCTGATAGGAAGCCCTAACTTCTGACCACTAAGTCACAGAATCTTACATAACCTTCACCATATTGCTTTCAGTCCAACCTTTGTGGAACTAACCTTGACTATGAAAAGTCAGAAACAAAGAAATCTTTCTCTGGTTTCTCTTTCATTTTTATAGTGTAACCACCTCTGGTAAGGAGTTGACCAGCCACAAAAACCTTGGAATTTGTAGTTCTTTCCAGTTTGGGAAGAGAGAAAGCTAACAAGATGAGCCCTTGGCTGAGAAGGTTAGAGGTTTTCACATACAGACTAGGGACAACTCTCAAGAAGAATGAGAAGAAGCACTGTCCCTGAAGTCAGGAGGACCTGCGTTCAAATTCGGCCTCAGACCAAACACTTGACACTTACTAGCTCTGTGACCCTGGGCAAGTCACTTAACTTCAATTGCCTAAAAAAAAAAATGAGAAGAACATTTCATGGTAGCCATGTGACCACAGTGGCAGCTGCCACCTCTGCAGTCCCCCTTCTTCAAGATCATGAAAGCCAGAAGTCCAAATCCGGATTCAAATACTCAATAATTGTGACCCTGGGCAAATCATTTAACCTCTGGCATTTCCTCCTCCAGCTCAGTTTCCTTAATTGTAAAATGGGGATAATAATAGCACCTACCTCCCAGGGTTGTTGTGACGATCAAATCAGATAATATTTGTAAAGCACTTTGCAAATCTTAAAGTGTTATATAAATGCTAGCTATGGTTGTTGTTGTTTTTAGTATCATCTATGTTTCACCTTGCCCTTATATTGCCAGATGTCCCTTTTTTGTGGCATGAGAACACAATGGGCAATATAAAAGAGAGGAAGCTTTCCTAGTGCAGGGCAGGGGACTTCAACCCCCAGCCTATTGTTGAAGTTTTGTTCTCTAACTGGAGACATAAGTAAGCACGGGCTATTTCACAATTATACTTCAAAATGCATAATTACAATGAATTGGAGCCATATTTTATAAATATGCCTAATAGACATGAGTCAATGTTACAATATTATGGTAAGTGATGTCTTAGCTCTATGGAAAACATTACCTCTAAAGGTTTATAGGATCATAGATTTAGAGAAACCATCTAATCTAACCCCCTACCTTTTTTTTTTTAACAGATAAGGAAACTGAGACTCAGAAGGTTAAGTGACTTAGCCAAGGTCACAGAGGTAGTAATTGGTTTCATATCTTTAATATCCACCTTAAAAGGAAAAATAAAGGATGGAATGTCAAAACTGGAAGAGACCTTACTGAGTTTTTCCTAGACCAGGAGTTGGTAAACTATGGCCCACAGACTGTACAAAAATAAGTTGCAGGCTGGATTTGGCCTATAGGTCATAGTTTTCCTCCTCTTTTCTTAAACCTTAGAGATCATTTAGCACAAATTCCTCATTTTGCAGGTGAGAACCCTGAGGCTGAGAGAGATTAAATCGGGTAATCCCACAACTGGTGACAGAGCCAGGCCTATAGCACAGATCTTCTGATTTCTATTCCAAGGCTCTTTTCATTACAATATTCTGCCTTACGTTCCTAGGAGTCAGGAAGGGGTACTGATTATTATTCTTTTTTACAGATGGAAAATTGAAATATATACAGGTTCAGAGACTTGATTCAGGCTAGTAGCATGATTAGACTTAGAACCCAGGAGGGAGGAGAGATGCTGAGACAAAGCTTTGCCTCTGATCTGAGTACATTGTGACACATAGTAGGTACTTAAGAAATGTTCATTGATTGATATTGATTGATTGGTTGGTTGGTTTCTTATCTCACTCTCTCTTGACACACAAGAATCCTTCTTATTGTTGTCATTCAGTTGTTACAGTTGTGTCCGACTTCATAACCTGATTTGGGTTTTTTTTAAAAATTGTTATTGTTGTTGTTTTTGTCAAAGATACTGGAGTGGCTTGTCATTTCCCTATCCAGCTCATTTTATACATGAGGAACTGAGGCAAATAGGGTTAAGGGACTTGCCCAGGGTCACACAACTAGTAAGTATCTGAGGCCAGATTTGAAGACTCCTTACTCAACGGAAATCCTGACTTGTGAGGTGAACTTTGATCCCTGAATGTATAATTGCAATCTTTTGGCCCTTGCTAGAACTGAAACCTTGGGTTTACTTCTCTAATTCTCTGAGATTAGGGTTAGTTTAGCCTTTGCTGTAGAGACATTTTGTAAGACAGTGAAATGATGCAGTGGAACCTCAAGACCTGGAGTCAGGAACGCCTGTATTCAGATCCCTCTTCAAGATACTTCCTAACTGTATGACCTGTACAACCTCTCTCTGCCTCAGTTTCTTCATATGTAAAATGAGCATAATAATAGCACTGACATTACAGGTTGTTGTGAAGATCAAACAAAATGACATATATATGAAGTGCCATGAAAACTTTAATTCAATATAATGCTAGCTATTATTATTATTAATTATTATATTAAAGTTCTATTCTTTCCATCTTAGCTTTGAGAAATGAACCTCCCTTCTCAACAACAACAACAACAAAAAGTCTTCAAAATCCACTCTGATCCTTTAACCTCCCCTCTGGCTCTCCACTACAGACCTTTTTTCCATATATTTACAGCCTCTATGCTTTTCTGTGATCTTGTCACAATGAAGATAGAACTAAAGAATGTGTGATTTTGGCCTCCCTTCCTTCTGTTTTTCTAGGCACTAAATTCAGACATTTTTAACCTTCAGGGGTTAGGCTGCATTCCCTAGCCAAGTGCTTTCCAATCATTACATTTCCTTATGCTTCCCCCCTGAATACAAGCAAGTTCCTTCCCCATTTTTCCAACTCACGGAGACTACAAGGGAAAACAAGATGCTTCGGGATTAAACTGAAGCCAGAAGGAGAGACTGACCAGGTTTTCCAATCATGGAGCCTAGCATTCTCCACTTGGAGGCCTCCTGGGCCTGTATTCAGGAGCTATTTGATGTGAGCTGGATGGTGCTTATATGAGACCCACACCCCAAAACCACTACAGCCCGGCAGCATTTCATGGCAGCATTTTCTGAGCCGGCAGGGTGTCATGTGGTTTGGCAAACTTAGACTATTATTTTTGCATTGCTACATTTGAAAGTAGCATGGTCTTGCAAAACCTGAGCAGATGATTGGGTCATAGGGTAAAACATGCCACACCCTTCCCTTCCAATGTTACCTTAACATGGAAGTTGGAGCCAGCCTTATTCATAGGTCAGCACGCTTTCAACTATCTTTTCTGTGCGGATGACTCCCAGATCTGTACATCCAGGTCTCATCTGTCTCGAGCTCAGATCTTGCATCTTTAGCTGCCTGCTGGGCATCTTTACCTGGATGTCTCACAGGTACCTCCAACTCAACCAGTGCAAGACAGAATCCTCCTAAATCCATCCATCCTCTTAAGTTTCTATTGAGTTTCTATCCATCCTTTAAGTCACCCAGGTCTGCCGCCCTACTAGTCATTTTCAACTCATCGCTGTCACTTACTAGTCCCCCACCCAATCTAATTAGGCACCAGGTCTTCCTAAATCTCTCTCTCGATAACATCTCTCACACCTCTCTCCTCTTCACTCACAGCAAAACCACCCTCTTCACTTTTCACCTAGGATATTGTAAGAGCCTGCCAACTGGCCACTCGTATCTGGCTTCTCTCTTTTCTGATCCATCCTCCACAGAGCTACCAAAATGGCATTCCTAGAGCCCAGGTCTGATCATTTCATTCCTCTGCTCAAAAAGTGACTGCCTTTGGATTCTTCTACAAAACATAAACTCTTTTGTTTGGCATTTAAAACTTTACAAACTGGCTCCACCTTCTCTCTCCATTCTGATTACACATTACATGCACATTACAAACTCCAACCAAATTGGCTTAGTTGCTGTTTTCTGCATTAATTTAATCTCTCATCTACATGTCTTTGCAAAGGTTGACCCCACTATCCTAGGCCCAGACTTTTCACATTTTACCCTATATCAGGGCTTTCTAGTGCCCTGGGGGAACTGGGAAGTCCCTCTTCTCTGCCACCGACTCAGCCCCCCACTGTCTGTGTTGCCACTGTTATTAGGGGCATACCAGTTCCACCTCAGTGTACTAAGGCCATTGGTCTCCCAAGTTTGGACTATGGCTGGACCTCAAGGACTATGTGATCAACTAATGAAGATGAATGATGAATCCCACTTTTCCCAAGGTAGCCAATCATTAGGTATATCTACAACACAAAAACACCTACCTTTGTCCTTCAACACTCCCATCGCTGCCCTCTGACTCTATATTCTGAGCTTTGGACCCTCTGGACAGTTATAAATAACCAAGATGGGGCACTCACTGAAACAATGGGTCAGTGGAATTAGCAAAATTACTCCAATTCAACACCCATCCCCCAAACCAACCTCCCACTCCCAAATCAAATCATGGTTATGGCAGGCGCTAACCCATCTTGTTACATTGTTTTCCCAAAAATCTACCTCTCTTCTGAACTTGCCTACTTCTCTTGAAGGCCAAAGCCATCCTTCCAGTTACTCAGTTTCAATCGACAACTTGCTCTCCTTCGCCCTATGTATTGAAGTAGTTGCCAAATCTTGTCATTTCTATCTCCACAGCATCCTTTCATTTGTCCCTTTCTCTCTAACTCACTCAACCATGACCCTCTGATAAAAATGTATATTGTAAAAGTTTAGAGATCATTGTCCTCTGTTAAAGATATTCTTCTGTGAACCAGAAATAATGGTGCCTGCTTTCCTATCAACTTGTTGAGAAAGAATAGAGCATAGAATGGAAACTGTGACTCAGTGCTTGGAGCTCCTCACAGAAGAAAGCACACATTATAAATAATACAGCACTAGGTTATTTCTATCCTTCCTCTTTCCCCCTACCCAAAGCCATGTGGTTCCTAACCCAGTTATTTGTTTGCTTGTGTCAAGCACTCCTGCTACTTCTTAAGGAAAAATTTCCAGAGAAGCTCATTTTGCAAGTTGGCTCTTAATTGCCATTTTTTAAAAATGAAAAATATACAAAAGGCTTTTTGCTTAAGAAAATCAAGTAAATGCATGGATTTTTTCGGTAGAAGGCCTATATTCTACAATATGGTAACCAAACTTGCATGCAGACACTGCCATACACATAACCTCATGTTTTACCCACATTTGCCAAAAGCCATTTCTGCTCTGGGGTTCATGGCTGGGTACAGATCATTGCTTATATTACATTGTGCAGCCTGATTTGGGTTTGCTAGTGATGCATAAAATTAGCACAAAATATAAGAATTTATGATATTCTTGGATGTATTAAAAAAAACTCCTTCTGTATTTCATTTCTTCTTTCCCTTCCTCTCCTCATCCTTCTTTTCATCCTTTTCCCCCTCCCCTTCCCCTTCCCTTCCATCACCCCTTCCTTTCTTCCTTCTTCCTGCCCTTTCCTTCCTTCCTTCCTTCCTTCCTTCCTTCCTTCCTTTCTTCCTTTCTTCCTTCCTTTCCTCCTTCCTTCTATTCCCTTCCCTCCTTTCCTTAACTTGTAAACATGAAACTAGTCATCCAATTTTACAGCGACAAATAGGTTCAGGACAGATATCTCCTCATTTCCCACCTGGTTGTACTACTTTGGGATGACACTGACTTCTCCAACATGCCCCTGCTTGATCCTTCCTTGGTGGGAACTCCTGATGGAGGAGATCACAAATCCATTTGAGCAATCAAGAGTGTTGCCTTTGGAGGATCTTATAAAGGTTTCTAAACAAATGCACAGAATTAGTAAATTGAAGAAATGCACAATGGGTATAAAGCACAATACACCAAACACAATGGTATTTCCTTTGGGAGTGGAGAATTTTGAAAAGATCAAGGGTGTTTTGATGGCTGTAATATTAACTGATATCCATCAATGAGATGAGGAATGACTCTGGGTCTTCCGGAAGTTTCCCAGAAAACTCTATAGCTCTTGCTTGCCCCACAAAGCCAGAACTAAGGGCAAAGAGAAGTGTGAATCTGGCATAGTTCCAGAGAATTCATGAAGAAGCACACGATTTACCTCTTGACAGAGAGGCGATGTGTGCAGAATGAGACGTGTTTAGAGATGGCCAATGTAGGAATTTGTTTGACCCCATATACTTTTTATAAGTATTTTTAAAATTTTATTTTCTATCGGAATGAAGCTAGGTAGGAGGGAGAGAACATAAATATTTTAATTAAAGAAAAAAAGTAAGTCTGGTAGCTATGATTACTCTTATTCAGACCTTGACCATGATAAAAGTCTCCTTGGCCACCTGTGTATGTAAGTTACTAGTTTTCTCAAAGCCTCAGTTTCTTCAGCTCTAAAATGGAAAGAATGCTTGTGCCACCTACCACATAGAGGTGAGGAGGGCGAAGAACTTTGCAAACTAAAAAGACAATATCAATGAGCATTATTTGTTTTGTAGAAGGCTTGAGATGTTAAATAATTAGGTCACATCTATTGCAGATAACACAGTTTTTGATGTACTCATCCAGATAAGAGTAAAATCTAGGTCTTTTGTCTCCTTTCTTATACCGTAATGGAAACCTTCAATCAATAGGTATCTTTTAAATGGCTGGAGTTCATAGAGGGGCCAGACTCTGTTCCACTTGTGGACTATGAATGGAGTCTCCTAAGTGAGAGAAATGATTATTAAATAGGCAATTATTGAGGAGATCCCGGGTTATTTCCTTTTTAAAGAAATCTCTGTCCTTTCCCAAAAATTTATCCCGCCTAGACCATCTTATCTAGGTGGAGTTGTTACCCCATCCAACTAGAGAACCTCACAAAGAATTTAATCAAAATGAATTTGCTCCTTGTGTTCTACTCAGGCTTGGGTAGGATCAGAGACTTTGTCTAAATTTCCTGAGTCTAGGGGGTGGTCTGGGAACAAGAGTGATCAAAGTCACATCCCTCAGCCTCTCATTAGATTAGATCCACCTCTCATTATAATATTTATTCTTATTAATTGTTAGCCAGTCAGAGTCAATTGCACCCTCAGGAATACTCATTCTTCCCAGGGTATATAAACTTGAGTGGTTTCCATGAGGGGTCTTTGGCATTCGAGACTACCACTGACCCCTTTTATAAATTATCTACTAGCATGACTAACAAAATGACTAATTACCCAGAAATGATGTCTCTTGAATTTCTTATATGTCACATAAGTTAATTAGGTAAAAATTGAATTAAATAACCATTTTCATTTTTCAAACTTGGTTGTTCATTTAAGGAAAATACAAGTTCAACTCTCAATATATGGACAACTTAGTGTAGTGGGTAAAGGACTGATCCTGAAATCAGGAAGACCTGGGTGTGAATCTCACTTCAGATCTTTATTCTTTGTGTGGCCCCTGGGATAGTCACTGAAACTCTCTGTATCTCAGTTTCCTCATCTGTAAAATGAGAAAGTTGAATTCAAATGAGAGTTGAACTCTAACATTCATTCTAAATCTGTAGTATTAGCAGATGTGTTCATGGAAAGTTATATGTTAAAAACAAATTGTACACAGTAGAGATTCAAGGTTTCATATGCAGTCCTGTTTTTCTGTTCTTTGTATAGGGAAATGTTCATGTTTGTTGATGTAATAATAAAAAGAAAATTCCTCAAAAAAAGAAATTTGCATGTTAATTTTTATAAATCAATATTTTAGGCATTTATTAGTAAGTAAAAAATATTTTATTGGCATTAAGAGAAAGGTAGCATAGAGTAATGGATAGAGAACTGGGTCCTGAATCAGGACAAACAGAGTTGGAGTTCTACCTCTTGACTAGTTGTGTGACCCTGGGCAAATCACTGTACTTCTGTGTTCTGCAAGCAATTCTCTCTCTTTCTCTCTGTTTCTGTCTCTCTGTCTCTGTCTCCCTCCTCTATTTCCAACTTAATCTATGTAGGTCCTCCTTAGGCAGCCTTATGGTCCCCCATTCCATGCCAGGGGCCCCTCATATTGGTGCCAGAGACCTATTGCAGCTCAGAATTCTAAAGCATAAACAATTCATCAGCCTCAGTCTCCCAGTAGAAGGGATTATAGGCATATACCAGTTGTGGTCACTTAAACTTTCTAAGCCTCTGTTTCTTCATCTGTAAAATGGGCATAATAATAATAATTATCCTTCCAAATTCACTGGTTTGTCCTGCTGATCAAATGAGATGGTGTGTAAAAGATTTTCTTTGTAAACTGTGAAGTTCTATGTAAAATCAATTATTATTATTGAAAAGAACAATGTTCTAGTGTTCTAGAGATCTGAGTTCCGTAGTCATGGTTCTTTCATATACTAGCTACGTGACCTTAGGCAAGTCGAGTGGCCTTTCTGGGCAGCAATTCCTCATCTGTTAAATAGGTTTAACAAATCCATTTTGCAAGGGCTGCTCTGCTTGTTTTCAACTCTGTGAATAAGCTGGCCCTCCCAGGATAAGCACATCACTTTTAATTTCATCACCATGCTGCTAACTCAAGCCTTGATTGACATCACCTGCCTCAGCCTCTTCTCTCCTCTGATTGAAGGGCTGGAGGATGGTGGCTCCTCCCAAAATCTTCTTTTATAGAGGGCAGAAACTGGACTTTTTGGCTCACCCCACTTTGCATCTGCTGCTCTGTCTGGGTTCAACCCAATGGAACAAGATGCCCCTGCACTGAGTGCCCCTTAGTGTCTTCCCCTTCCTCTTCTAGCCTCATTTTGCATTGTCTCTCCATACCTTCTCCCCCCCCCCCATTAGATTGTAAGCTTCTAGATGACGGAGACTGTCTTTCTCTTTTATTAATTGTATTTCCAGCATTTAGCTCAGTGCCTGGCACATACTAGGTGCTTGGTAAATGTTTATTGGATTGGATTGAATGGGTTGTGATCATGGGGAGGGTTTCGGGTGGTCTTGAATGGTCTTTTGTAAGTCCAAGAAATTGTGGTTCTAAGATAGCTGCAACTGTGTAAAAACAGATTATGTGAGACAGAATCAGCTCAGGGGAGAAATGTGTTCATTACACAGGAAATTAGTTGTGGAAGCAAAATTACACAACCCTGCAAGGCTTCTAAGGTTTTGCATGTGATCAGTCTGGTTTTTGACCTCTAGAATCCCTACAGTTACCTTGCTGGGGCTGAAAACTTGATTATCATGAGGAAAGATCTGGCCAAAACGAGGCAGCTGCTGGCTATTGAATTGTTTTTACAATAGGTGGATATATTTTTCAAATACCATCAGACATTAAGTGTCATTTTCTATATCTAGAAGTTTAAAAAAAAACATATAAACCAGAGGACCAGGTAAGTAGATAACTTTATTTAAAAACATAGCTCACAATGGAAGAGCTCCTTGAAGGCTCCAAATGCCTCTTCAGGCTAGTGTGATATTTTTTGACAAGAGCCCATTGGGAAAATAAATGAGAACTCTTACATTCTGGTTGGGGGGGGCGGTGTGTGTGTGTGTGTGTGTGTGTGTGTGTGTGCGCGTGTAAGAGAGAGAGAGAATGAATTCTGATTTATTATTCATTTACATTTTCTCTACAATAAAACATGTGAATATAAATGTATTTAATATCATAGGCTTGTAAATTTAGAACTGGAAGGGACCTTAAAGCTTATTGAACCTAACTCCCTCATTTTGAGAGATGAAGAAATGAAGTAGAGTATGACTTACCCAAGGCCACACAAGTAGTAAGCATCAGAAGTAGGATTTGAATCCTGGTTCTTTGACTCCAAATCCAGAATTCTTTTCATTGTGCCACCTCTGTATTCTATGTCATCTGTATTACATGGATACTATATATTAGTTATATTAACTTCTACTATTTTAATCACCCTTGACTTCTCCCTGAAATAATAGTGCATATTTTAATAACAATATTCTATCAATATTAGAAGGCTGAGAGTTGCTAGTTCTGAAGATTTGATGTTGAAAATCACCTGAAGGGTAATGGAGAGGCTCATATCAGGTATAAATAGGTTGACACATTACAAATAAGTAATTACAAAGGAGAAACAGTAAAAAAATGCCAGCAAAGAAATACATGTTTGGAAAAGAAGGACTAGTTGTGTGGTGAGAGGGAGAGATCATTGATGAACTGGCCATGTGCTTCACTGCTATCTTCAACTAGCAGTGGATAGAGTGCTGGGCTTGGGGTGAGGAAGACCGTAGCTCAAACCCAGACTCAGATGCTTGCTAAATGTGTGATCCTGGGCAAGTTATTTAATCTCTGCTTGTCTCAGTTTCCTCATCTGTAAAATGGGGATAACAATAGCACTTACCCCACAGGGTTGTTTTGAAGATCAAATGAAATAGTATTTGTAAAGCATGTAGCATAGTGCCTGGCACATAATGGGCACTTAATAAATACTCATTCCCTCCCTCCCACTGGCACCCTCATTTTGTCCACTGGTGGCAAAATTATGGGAAGGACTTATGAACAAGAACAAAAATGCCACAGCACGAGCAGGCTGATCTCTATAGTGGCAGGGAATAATGCCCACACTGATGAGATCACAAATCTATCCAAATATCAGAACCATCATATACATATATATGTCATACATGCACATGTATAATATATACATAGCATCTGTTTATACATAAAATGCATCCAAATTTTATATGGGAGTAGGTAAAATTAATCGAAGTACAGTATAAATAAAACACACCGGCTTTTATTTATGTTTTGTTGTTCAGTCATTTTTCAGTTGTGTCTGACTCTTCATAACCCCATTTGGGGATTTCTTGGCAAAGACATTGAAGTGGTTTGCCATTTCCTTCTCCAGCTCATTTTACAGATGAGGAAACTGAGGTCAACAGGGTTGAATGACTTGCCCAGAGTCATACAACTAGTGAGTGTCTGAGGCTGAATTTGAACTGAGGATGGTGAGTTATCCTGATTCTAAGCCCAGTACTCTATCCACTTCACCACCTACCTGCCTATTATTAGCTGTGAAGTACTCTATCCACTTCAACACCTAGCTACCTATTATTAGCTGTGAGGGACATACGTAGGTCAGGCAGCAAGAAACTCCCTAATAATGTAAATGATAAAGGAGTGGCTACTCTGCATAGGTGGAGAGAGGTGGTTTCTTCAAGGGGAGTTCCCCACCTAGTTGTAATCAAAGTTCCAGATCTGTCTCTCCAAGTTAGTGGCTAGTGCCTGCTAAGTTTTTTATCCCTAAGGGATCCCTCACAGCTGAAGTAGATCTGAGGTAGGACCTAGGTCTTCCTTGCTACCTCTGGACTTAACCTAATTAACTTAAATGCTGAGTGATCTAAAATCATTCACCTCCCCTTGTCCACAGCACCCATTCTTCTCCAATCCTGGCCACATTGAGCCACTTGAACAGGGGCTCTCTTCCCTCTTTTCCAAAATTTTGCCTGCCTCAAGACCAAAGAAATCACAAAACATCATTCTTTAGGTATGTAAAACGTCCCTCGTCCCAACCCAGCTTTTCTTAATAACATACTCGGTAAATTCAGGAAGCCTTTTTTGGGTAGAGGACAGCCTTCTGCCTTTGCTACATGCCTTCTCCAGACGAATCTTAGGCAAGATTGCAGTTTCAGCAATTTGACCCTTTAAAGCTGCAGGAGGTAGACGAAAGTCTGGTATTGCACCCCTTCTAGTATTTAAAAAAAAAAGAATCTTTTGAGTATATAAATACAGCTTTGGCAGGGTTTTCATTTGGCATTGTTTCATTTTTCACAAAACAGAAAATGGGCAACCCCATTCCACCCTTCACTAGGCCCCTCCAACATGTACCTATTAATAATGCTAGGGTCAGACTACTTCAGTAAATCAGGCCAGGTGCACTCCCAGCCTGGACAAAATTTCTCTGCTTCCATTCCCTTTTACCTTACTCTCCCTTATTCTCTCTCTCTCTCTTTCTCTTTCTCTTTCTCTCTCTCTGTCTCTCTGTCTTTCTGTCTCTGTCTCTCTGTCTCTATATATACACACACATACATGCATATATACATACATGTATACATATACATATATAGTTACATACACACATACTCCCATAGGCTGACAAGTAGGTGCCCATGTGACCCCCTGAGGCAGTCCAGCTGAGGGTATCATACCCTATTTCCTGCCACTGGGATATATTCCTTCTGCCCTGGGCTTTTTCTACCGGCCCAGTGGTTAGGCTTGGTTGCCACCACAGAAATGGCTGTTCCTTGATAGTGACCAGAGGCTTTCCTAATCTTCACTCCCACATACCTTCCCTCCAACCCAGTGTCAGTGGCAAGGACATGTGAAGGTAGGACTCTGCCCCTATAGAACTGTGTCCTTGAGGATCACTTTAGTGATACTAGCTCTGGGACCAAAGAGAGTATCATCAATAGAATGGTGGTGGAAAGAGAATTAGAGTTCTAGCCCTGAAATTTACTAGCTGTGTGACTGTGGGCAAGTTAATTGACCTCTCTGGTACATTAGTTTCCTCAGCTGTAAAATGGGATAATAAAATTTGTATATGTTGCTTGATAGTTGTTATCAAGAAAGAGCTTCATAAATATTTTTATTTCATCTGAGTAGGAACTCACAGTGAAGAAACCCCCTCTACCAATGTAGCCTGGCAATTGTTCTGCTATTCTGCTACTTACTATGTATCTATTGTTCTTGTTCAGTTGTTTGGTTGTGTCCAACTCTTCATGACCTCGTATGCAGTTTTCTTGGCAAAGATACAGGAGTAGTTTGTCATTTCCTACTCAATTGGATTATGGCAAACAGAGGTTAAGTGACTTGCCCAGGGTCACACAGCTGGTGAGTGTCTGAGGCTGGATTTGATCTCAGGTTTTTCTGCTCTGTCCACTGAGCTACCTAGCTTCCTCTACTATATATGTACATGGATATATGCCTATGTATATCTATATAGATATGTTATGATAACATATAACATATAGTATGTTATATACAATATCATGTTGTATGTAAAATAATGATTATATTTTTGTATATACTATTATATGTAGCTATCTACTAAATTAAAGAGGGCTTGTGATGATGATAATAATAATAATTAATATTCATGTGGTGTTTTAAGGTTTGCTAACTGCCTTAGAAATATTATCTCATTTGATCTTCACAACAACCTTGGGAGGTAGGTGCTATTATCATACTTATTTTACAGATGAGGAAACTGAGGCAGACAGTGGTTATTTGATTTGCCAGAGTCACATAGCTAGTAAGCATCTGAGCTAAGATTTGAACTCTGGTCTTTCTGACTTCAGGTCTACTTTCTTTGTGCCACCTGGCTGAGCTACATCAACAGAGGTAGTATATACACTGAAAGCAATTGATTACCCAGCCTTACAGATCCAATACTTCAGCCCAACTAGTTTTTTTTTTGGTGTTTCCCCATGCCATTCCACCACCTTCCTCCATGTTTTTGCATAAGCTTCACCCTATGCCTGGAATACTTTTCCTTCTCACCTCCACCTCTTAGAGTTGCTTTAAGGTTCAACTCAAGGACCATATCCTTCAAGAAAAACCTCCTGATTCCCCTAGTTGCTAGTGCCTACTCCCCAATCAATCATATATTTAGATATGCAAATTATATAGTATTATTAAATATTATATTAATTATTATATACTAGATTAAATATATTAAATTACTGTGCCTTTAAATTAAATTAAATATAATATATGATTACATTGTAAATTATTACAAATTACATCGAATTAATATTAAATATTATATTGGATGTTATAAATCAAATGTTTTTAAATATCATATGGTTATGCAGTGTATTATATTCCATTGTTGAGTTATTAAATATTATGTTGTACCATTATATTAAATATATATTTTATATATATACCATGAAACACATTATTATAATAGATACTATATAACTGTATTATTTTCTTATGTATTATATGATATATGATATGCACTCATATATAATATGTATTTGTGTACATACATATATACACATATACATATGCATCATGTGTGTACTTATCTATATTGTATCTTTAGAGCAGAAAATGAGTTCCTTGAGGGCTAAGACTATCTACATTTTGGCTTTATATTTCTCTCACTTAGAACACTGCCTGGAACATTGTAGGCACATAATAAATGCTTATTGATTGATTGATGATGACAAATGAATCCACAAACTATTTCTTGTTTAACTCAGTGTTTGGAAAATCACATAAGACTCTGAAATAAGAAGACATAAGTTTCAGCCCTGTCTCTGCTGCTAATTTTTGCTCACTGGGCCTTTGTCTTTTCATCTATATGCAAGTTTCCTCCAGACTACGTCTCCCACAATGCTTTGAGGTTCCAACAACTTCACGGATTGGGAGAAGGTCTTGAAGGTCACGTTTCAGAGGGGTATGAGCACAAGAGGACGACTCCTTCCCACCTTAAGCCCCCACTAGTGCGTGACTTGAGATTGGGGGGAAGTTTAAAAAGAGAAGCCTGGCCACAGCAGCCAGGACCCTCTTCTAGCCTTATGCCAGAGTGGCGCAGTTATTGATATGCAAATAGATTCAAAATCTAGGTATCAGATCCAGGAGCCTTCTCCCACTCTGGTCTGATGATATGTCTTAAGGGGATCTCATCCACCCTCAGGGATGCTGAGCCTCTAGGACGCTGGAGTACTCACCCCTTTAGAAGCAGGAGACCATGCTGGCCTCGTATTAAACTACAGAATTTAAATGGTCTTCATGACAAATTTTACATCCTTTCTGTTTTTCCTCCATCAAAGCACACTCAGCAACAACCAATGTTGGTGAGTACCATCAAGTCTCATGGCTCTAGCTTCTTTCCGGTTGTGAGTCAAGTACACGAGAGAATGAGGCTTGAGGCAGTAATTATATTTGTTGTAGTATTTTAAACTATTTGTGGTGCTTTTTTTTTCCTATCACAGTATTTTTAAAGTAAACTGGGCCTGTTCGCACAAGAGACCTTTATTAAATGCCTACTTTGTGTAGGACCCTGGGCTAAGTGCTGGGAATATAAAGACAAAAAGTAAATCAATCCATGACTCCAGAGCATTTGGTCAGAAATTGTGAAAGGCCTCTAACACTCAAGAGTGGATTCTCCTTTGGTGCACTTATGGAAAGACATGGGCAATAGTTGCACATATCCAAATCTAGGAGATCACAGATCTATCTGAAGGTTGAGTATTTCAATACATCAAGGACCTGTGACTTCATCAGTATGAATACAATTTCTATGATGCAAATTATGATCTTTATGTTAGGCAGTAGCCATTAAAATGTCAGCTCCTTGCAGGCAGGATCTGCGATTTCACCAGTAGACGTCCAACTTTCACCAAGGCGAATTGCAGCTTCATTCTGCTGGAAATGGTAGCCTTTAGATTAATATAAACTTTTTGAAGAATGGCTTAGCATTATCTTGGCAAGTCAAGCCTAGTCAAAAGGCATATATTAAGTGCCTATTGTGTGCCTTCAGATCAGCTTCAGAGAAGTTAGGTTGAGCATGGATGGTGAGAGGGATGAAGGGAAGAGCCCTGGCAAAGAGAATTCAAAGCTTGGGACGCTTGAAGCTTTGGATACCTAGAAGCCACTCCTGGGAATGCCACCATTAAGGGACAAGTCAAAGTGGGGCCAAGGAAGAATTCATTTGGATAGGTTGTATGTGCCATCAGCTGGCTTCCTATTTTAACTAATTAGGTGCTAAGCTCAGTTGTTTCTACCTCTTGAAGCTATATAAGTCCTGTTCTGTCAGCAACCTGGAGCAGCCTTTGCCTTGCCAAGCTCTACTCCACTTCACCAAGTTAGGTTCCTTCTGGGCTTTAAAGTGCAGTTACAAATCCACAATTCCTCCTTGATACATTCTAACCCATTTATTAGCTTTCAAGCCAAAAACAGATATACTTACGTAACAGGGCTTTACTCTGCATCTGTCGTCCAAAATGGAGGCATCCTTGTGGGAGATGCCAGGGATCAGAATCTGGGAGAAACATTTTGCAGTTCTTCTACCATGTGAGGGGGAACAGCTTCTTTTGATTGGCTGCATCTATGTCTAAAAAAAAAAAAACTACCGGACTGGTTCTGTCTCTTACTTTCCAGTAGCATCCAGAGGTGCCAAAGGTCCTGTGCATTCACAGCATGGACACCATGAACTGACCTGGGTGAGGGAGAAGACTACCTTCTTCCCTCTCCCTTTGAGGCTTTGTGGCCCTGAGAAATAGACTTGGGGTTTTGTTCAAGACTGTTTTATTAGTTCTTTTCAATTCTATGTGCAGGCATTATACAGGAATCCCTGAAATCAAACCAAAGCAGCCTTGGAGGCTAGATTCCAGGTCAATGTGTCTGGGACTTGAGCCCGGGGGAGGAGGGGTGCACGACTTTGGACTTGGAACTTGGTGGAACTGTGCTACATAGGAACTGAACTAAGCTATGAGCGTAATCCACTACCTTTTCCTCCCCAGAGAATGAGGTGGTATGGGGGGATTTATTTACCCCCTAGATGTTCGGGGGGGGGGTGTTTATATTTTGTTCTTGCTGTGCTTTTGAAGTAAATATTCATTTATAAAAGCTGATCTCGGGGGCAGCTAGGTGGCACAGTGGATAGAGCTCCAGCCTTGTAGTCAGGAGGACTTGAGTTCAAATCTGGCCTCAGACACTTGACACTTACTAGCTGTGTGACCTTAGGCAAGTCACTTAACCCTGACTGCCTTACCAAAAAAAAAAAAAAGCTAATCTGACTATTAAGTTGTCAATTGGAACTTTACAGGGAACCCCTAAAATACAAGGAATACCATCAATGGGCTTGAGACAATGGCAGAAAGACTGGACCCCTCAACCCTTTTAAGGGGAATGGAGATCCCTGGGGAGAGGTTAAATGTAACATAACCGCTCTTTGGGCAGTGGGGGCCAGGGCAGTTCGTGTTACATTTATACACAAATACAAAAGAGAGAGTTTCTTCTACTAAATTCTTACTCACTTGTTCCTTTGTGGTATTGAGATAACCCAGAGATCTCCAAGACAAACTGAAAAACCCATCTTACCCGTAAAGAGTTTCCTTATGTTTAACTGAGATTTGGGAGTGGAGGATGGAAACCATATCCAGTCAGTTTTAATCTGCCACAAGGCTTCAAATATCATCCTAAGTCTAGGTGGCCATTTTACAAATTAGACCAATGAAGAGAATATTGGTGGCTTGGCACAAAATGATCTCTATTGCTAGAAAAACAACTCAAAAGGCACACCTTACTGACTTGTCTCGGCTGTGCCGTATTCCTCCTGCATGAGAACAATATCTGCTCAGTAGGGCATGAGTCATTCTATTCAGATTATTAAAGGAAGAATGATCATTTAGAAGGCCAAAATAATTGTCTGCCTCTAATTGGAAAACAACAGCAATAGCAACATAACAACAAACTCTACTGACATTCTCCAGAAAAATATTGGCAAGAATCAAACTGCAGGCCCAGCTTTGTAATATAATACAATGAGATGTGCCAATTTCTGAGTTACCTTTATTAATCTGCCTTTCCTCTAATGTATCCCTATGGCCATAAGACAGGCTTAGCCCCGCAGATGGTTTCAGAGCTAGAACCAACCAAGGAGGTATGAATGCCATATAAATCAGGTCTAGGGACTACAGTATTAATTTTCAAATGTTTAATGTGGAGCTCTGATTTTAGAATTTTGTTATATGGGAGTCTTCTCCTTTGCCTCTCTTTTTTTCTCCTCTCTGGTTTCCAAAGTGCAGTATTTTATCTGCTCATGAATTGTCTAATACTTTTGTTCAGCCCTGAGTGACATCTTAGTTACATTCTTTAAAGCAGGCATTCTGTTCCCTTCTTTTCTCTCCCCAGGCTTCTCAACTCCACTCCATACTAACCTTTCCCAGAAAATGACACCCCCAACACTTTATTAGCATTATTACTTAGAAGATGGGCTCCTTAACACTTTACTGACAAAATTAAGGGATTGAGACTTCTTCAAGTCTTTCTCCCCTCTACATTCCTTTTTCAATATTCTCACACACCTTTTCTCCTTTCTTCTGATCTCAAAGGATGTGGTGGCACTCTTCCCACCTTGCCAAGGCTAGCCCCTTCACTTGTGGTTTTGATCTCATCCCCTCTCATCTGCCTCAAGATTTTGTATCTTTACTCTTACATCTCTACTCTTGTGTCTTCCCTTCAACTTACAAATAGTTTTAGATCTCCTTTGTCCTAAAAACAAACAAACAAAAAAAATTTTTTTATTGACCTCTCTGTCCCTTCAGGATTGCAGCTCATTTCTTTCTTCCTCTGTACTGTCAAACTTCTAGGGGAAAAAAGGCATTCTGGGAAGATGGTGGAGTAGGTCAGAAATTTCCAAGCTCTCCAGATTTCCTCCACAAACAGACAGAAAATTGCCATGAAATGAATGTAGAGCAACAAAAATAAAGAGATGAAGCAATTGACCTTCTAAGACAACTTGAGGGGACCTCAGGAAAGGCAGGGCTTCCAGGGGATGAAGTTTGGCCTGAGTAATAGTAAATAGTATACACGTTACATTTGTTGTCTCACCATCTACCCACTCTTCAACTCTCTGTCATCCAAGTTTTATCTCAGTCACTTTCTTAAAATGACTCTTTAGGATCATTAATGGCTTTTTTTTTTGGTTACTTTTTTTTTTAAAGCTAGCTTTCTTTCTTTCAGTGGCTTTTGTTTCTATATAACAGTCATTTTCAGATATCTTCCTGTTCCCCATTTGAATCATTCCAGCAAGGCCACTTTTTTATATATAGCATTTTATTTCTTCCCTTACATATTAAAACAATTTTTTAAACATTTTTTAAAAAGTTTTGAGTTCCAAATTCTTTCCCTTCCCTCTCCATGAGACTGTAAGGAAGCTGACATAGAGGTTATTCATGTGCAATCATGTAAAACAATTAATGACCTCTGAATTGCCATATCCAATAACTTTTTATAAGGCTTCAACTTCCTTGGGCTTGGTCGACACTATCAATTCTCCTGCCTCCACCTTGTACTCCACTCTTGGCTTCTAAAGACCCTATTTTAGTTTTCTTGTTTCTGAGTATTATTATCTGGTCTCCTTCACTGGCTCCTTTTCCTCTTTGTGTTCACTAAATATGGTGCTCTGTAGCCTGTGTTCTTGACTTTTCTCTTACGAGATCCTAGTGAAAGAGTTGGAAGGGAAGTTAATAAGGGTTTGTGGTCAGATGCAAACTCAAATGTCTTCTCATGCTTCATCCTTGGGTCCTGGAACAATGAAAAGAGTGCTGGGGAAGACTCAAGTTCAAATGTGACCTCAAGACACTTACTATCTGTGTGAGCCTGGACAAGTTGCCTAACCCCTGTTTGCCTCAGTTTCCTCATCTGTAAAATGGGGATAATAATAGTACCTACCACCCAGGGTTATTGTAAGGTTCAAATGAGATAATAATTGTAAAGGGCTTAGAGCACAGTTCCTGGCACATGGTAAGTACTATATAAATGTTAGTTATTATTATTGTTATTATTATTATTATCATTATTATAAATGCAAGGTAGTTTAGGAGGGAGGACATTAGCACTTGGGATTGGGAAATGCTTCAGGTAGAATATGGCACTTGAGTCACGTCTTAAAGGAAGAGAGGAATTCTTTGAGGCCGAGATAAGGGAGTAATACATTTTAGGCTAGTGTTATGGCCAATGAAAAGGCATAGAGATAGGAAGCATCATGTTATATGTGTTATGTGTGAGGAACAGAGAGAAGGCCAGGTTGGCTTAACCAAAGTGTGGGAGAGTAAACAAAACCTAATGAGGCTGGAAAGATAGGTTGGAGCAAAGTTGTAAAGGGCTTTTAAAACTAAACAGAGGAGTTTATATTTGATCCTAGAAGCAATAGGAAGTCACTGTAGTTGGTTGTATTGGGAAGTAACACAGCCAGCTCTGTGCTTAAGGAAAATTACTTTGGTGGAAGTGTATAGGAAGGGACTGCATTGGGGAGAAACTTGAGACAGTGATACCAATTAGATAGCTGTTGCAATAATATAGGTGAGAGATGATGAATGCTTGAACTACAGAGGTAGTGATGTGAGTAGAGAGAATGGGTCAGGTACAAAAGATATCATGAAGGCAGTGATAGCAAGATTTCCCAACCGATTGACTGTGTGGGATAAGAGAGAGTGAGGATTCCAGGAAAATGCCAAGGTTATGAACCAGGGAGACCAGAAGGATGGTGGTACCTTCAACAGAAGTTTGGGAAAAGATGTGTGTGTATGTGTGTGTGTGTGTGTGTAGGGAGATAATTCAGTTTTGGACATATTAAATTTGATATGTCTCTGAGACATATAATTGAAATGTCCAGTAAGCAATTGGTACTGTAGGATTGAAGATGGGCAAGAGGCTGGGACTGGATATATAGATCTGAGAATTATTTGCATGGAAATGATAGTTAAACTCATGGGAGTTTATGAGGAAACCAGAAGTGTGTGTAGTACATGGGTTCTTAAACTTTTAGGAACCCCTTTGGGGCAGTCTGCTGGAGCCTATAGACCCCTTCTTACAGTAATATTTAAAAATGCATGAAATAAAATATGTAAGTTTACAAAAGAAACCAATTATCTTGAAATAAAGATGTGATTTCTCCCCCTAAGTTCATAGATACCCTGAAATTAGTTCATGGACCTACATTAAGAGCCCCTAGGTTGAAGGGCCTAAGACTGAACCTCAGAGAACACCAACAGTCAAGGGACATGATTTTGATGATGAGTTAGAAAAGGAGAAGGAGAAGGAGAAAGAGAAGGAGGAGAGGTGACGGAGTTGGGAAGCAAACCAGGAGAAAGTAAGTGTGGGTTCTATTTCTTCTCTTAGAGAACCTGCCAACCACAGCTCACTGCACAGTATACTTACATGTTAGAATTGAATTAATTGAATTGCTTACTTCCCCAATCCCTAATGTTTAAAACTTTTTTTCAAAAAAAAAAATCTTGTTTCTTTAAAAATTGGAGTAATATTATTTAGTTCTTAAATTTCATTCATCTTTATAAAGGTAACTCTTTTCATTTCCCTCTACTTGGGCACATTTTCCAGGCCTTCCTCTCTGTTCCCCAGTGAGTATTTTGGCCAGCCTGTATTATATGTTGACATAAAATGCCTTGGGTCTTTTTAAACACAGACGCACACACACATGCACATACATTTGTTATTACTTGCAATCAATCTTCCAAATGTAGATTTTTTTTTAATTAAAAGAAAAAGAATGTGAGTACAGGAAATAGTTACAAAGAATCCTCCAGTCAAATTCACATGGCCTATTCTGATTTCTGAGAGCTGCTCCCTGAATTACAAGGACGTGTTGCTGGTGGGGAGAGTTAAATGGTTTATGACATAAGGACACTGCATGGCTTGGAAAGCATGACAGTCCCCAAAGTTAAACATTTAGGTGGCACAATTCCTATCACCACTAGATTAAAGGAACTGTTAGCATTTGTAAATTTGAGAATTTGAGAATTATTGTACTACTTCAGGGATGCAGAGCAATTGGAATTCTTTGTAATATGAGTATTTGGTGCAACTTGATTTACTACTTGGTTTGTGGTCCATGGAGAAAGAAGAGTGATCGATCCCAGAAGTAATATTTATGCCCTGTTTCTTTACATGGAAATCACCTGAGCAGGGAAGCCCTCAAACTCTATATTGCACCTGTCCTCTCAGTTCTCCCCCACTTGGTTCCTTTGTCCTAGTTAGTATCTGATTAGACTTAATTTCCCATGGTGTGAACTTAAGGTCTATCTCTTTTGCTAAAGTGGAGTTTTCTCCCAAGAAGGGAACACTATCTATCTATATGATTCATACGAATTAGATTACATAGACGGGCAATTCTCAGACAATTACCTTCTTATCTTTTGTCTTTGTTGGACCTGTTTTACATTGAAGAATGATTTGGAGGAAGGAGATAGGAACATGACTAAACTGTCCCTAAAAGATATGAATATTTACAAATTTTTTCTTTAATATATTCTCATTAAATATTTCACAATTATGTAAAAAAATTAACATTACTTTTTAATTTTGAGAAAGCAAGCAATTTGATATTGATTATAGTATGTGACCCTGGGCAAGTCACTTAACCCCAATTGACTAAAAATTTAAAAAAATCTAATTGATATTGATTATACATGTAAAGTCATGCAAAACATTTTTCTGTATTAGTCACATTGCAAAAGAAAACACAGACAAAAAAGCCCAAGAAAAATAAAGAGGTTTAAAAAAAATATGCTTCAATCTGCATTCAGAGCTTATCAGTTGTCTCTCTGGAGGTGGATAGCCTTTTTCATCGTGGGTCCTTTGGAATTGTCTTGGCTCATTGTCTTGATCAAAGTAGCTAAGTCTTTCACAGTTGATCATCTTTACAATATTGTTGTTACTGTGTACAGTGTTCTTCTGGTTCTGCTCACTTCACTTTGCATGATTTCATATAAGTCTTCCCAGGTTTTTCTGAAAGAGTCTGTTAATCATTTCTTATAGTACAATAATATTTCGTCACAATCATGATTGTGAGGGATCTGTGGGAAATGACAAGGGGAGGTGGTTTCTGAAAGAAAACATGGCAAAACCTATATAAACTAATGCAAAGTGAAGTGAGAGGAACTAGATCATTGTGCATAGTGATAACAATGTTGTAATGATGACCAACTGTGAAAAACTTAGTTACTCTGATCAATATGATGATCCAAAACAATTCCAAAGGACTCATCATTAAAAAATGCTATCCACATCCAGAGAGAGAACTGGTGAACTCAGAGTAAAAATTGAAGTATAATTTTCACTTTCTTTGTTTTTCTTACTTTAAAAATATGACTAATATGGAAGTATATTTTTGCATGATTTCATATGTATAATTGACATCATATTGCTTGCCTTCTCAGTAGGTGGTGGAGGGAGTGGAAAGGAGAAGAGAATTTGGAATTCAAAATTTAAAAAGAATAAAATGTTAAAAATAAATATTTTTTTTAAAAAAAGTTACACATACCATCTTCCCATATAGAAACGTTAACAGTTTAACTTATTGAGTGCCTTATGATTTCTCTTTTGTGTTTATCTTTTTATGCTTCTCCTGAGTCTTATATTTGAAAGTCAAATTTTCTGTTTAGTTCTGATCTTTTCATCAGTCTCCTATTTCATTAAATGTCCATTTTTCCTCTTGAAGGATTATACTCAGTTTTGCTGGTTAGGTTTTTCTTAATTGTAATCCCAGCTCTTCTACTTTCTGAAACATTTTATTCCAAGCCCTCTATTCCTTTAATGGGATACCTGCCCAATCTTGTGTGATCTTTACTGTGGTTCCACAGTATTTGAATGGTTTCTTTCTGGTAGTTTGAAGCATTTTCTCTTTGATCTAGGAGCTCATGAATTTGACTATAGTATTCCTGGGAGTTTTCATTTTGTTTTCTCAGGTGGTGGTGATCAATGGATTCTTTTGATGTCTATTTTACCCTGTGGTCTAGGATATCAAGTCAGTTTTCCTTGATAATTTCTTGAAATATATGTAGGTTCTTTCTTTGATCATCTCTTTGAAGTAGTACAATAATTCTCAAATTATCTCTCCTTAATCTATTGTCCAGGTCAGTCATTTTTCTGGTGAAATATTTCACATTTTCTTCTATTTTTTTCATTCTTTTGATTTTGTTTTATTGTTTCTTCTTGTCTCATGAAGTCATTAGCTCCCACTTACCCAATTGTAATTTTTAAGGAATTATTTTCTTCATTGAGCTTTGGTACCTCTTTTTCCATTTGGCCAATTCTACTTTTCGAGAATTTTCATCAGTCAATTTTTGTACCTTTTTTTTCATTTGACCAATTCTGTTTTTTAAAGGGTTACTTTTTTTTAGTATTTTTGGTGCCTCTTTTACCAAGCTGTTAATTGTCTTTTCATAATTTTCATCCTTTGCCTTCATTTTTTAATGTAATTTTCCTGTACCACTCTTAATTTGATTTTGAAAATAATTTTTAAGCTCTTTCAGGAATTCTTGTTAGGCTTGTGTCCAATGCACTTTTTTTTTTTTTGCACTGCGATCAGGGTTAAATGACTTGCCCAAAGTCACACAGCTAGTGAGTATCATGTGTCTGAGGCCAGATTTGAACTCAGGTCCTCCAGACTCTAGAGCCAGTGCTCTATCCCAATGCACATTCTTCATTGAGGCTTTGTCTGTAGCTGCTTTGAATTCATCATCTTCTAAGTTTGTGTCTTGTTTTTCCCTGTCACCATAGTGACTTCTTATGGTCAGGTTCTTTTCTTGTTGTTGTTTGCACATTTTTCTACTCTATTTCTTGATTTTGAACTTTATATTAAACTTGGGCTCTGTTCCTGGAATACGGGGCGGGCGGGTAGAGGCACTGCCTCAAGCTTCAGGCTTTTTCACACTGCTGTTTTCAGAGCTAGTTCTGGAGGTTTGGAAATTTTTGGTGCTAACAATGTAGTGTGATCTGGGAGAGGTATGGCCACTGTTCTCCCGGTCTGCGCTCTTGTTCTTACCCAGGAAGGGCCTCTGATTCCCTGAATTGCGACTGCTCCTCCCTCAGAGTCCCTGTCTCCTTGCAACCAGAAATAATGCTGTTCCTGAAGGTCCCTGATCTCTTTGGACCAGAAGTGATACTGTTCTTCAGGATCCCTGACCCATTGTGACCAAAAGCAATACTTCTCAGGGCTCCTGCTCCCTCTTGATCAAAAGTACTCCTCTCTACCCTTGAACTATGACCCAGAAGTAGGTATAAGCAATAAGAGTTGCCAAACAGCATCTGATCCTTTGCCCAGTGCTAGCAAAAGGGTCTCCTGTAATCCCTTTCTGACCAATTGCCAGGCCCCTTTACTGTCTCTGGTTTGAGGGCTCTCAAAGCTATTATTGCCTCTGTCATCACCACCTAGTTCCACCACTGGTGTTCATCCACAGGGGCTCCAGGCCAGCCTCCATCCTCATGTCACAGATCTCTACTTCCAACCTCTTAAGTTGTTTTAGGTTGGAAGAATGTCTCACTCTGACCTTTTGTTACCTCTACCATTTCAGAATTTGATTTGGGATGTTATCTTAAAGTTGTTTGGAGGGGAACATTGGGAAAGCTCAGCTGAGTGCTTTCTCTACTACACCATCCTGGCTGTATACCTGAAGTCTGAATATTTACTATTTAAAATTTTTAAAAATATATTTTATGAAAATATTTAAATACTAAATATTTTTAAAAATGTTTTATTGACCCAGTAATGCTACTACTTGGTCTATTTCCAAAGATAATTAGGGAAAAAAGAAAAGAATCTATATGTTCTAAAATGTTTATAGCAGCTCTTTTTATAGTGTCAAAGAACTGGGAATTGTGGGGATGTTCATCAATCGGGGAATGACTGAACAGTTTGTTGTATATGATTGCGATGGAATACTATATAATTAAGAGTGAAATGAGCAGTACCAAGAGAACATTGTTTTAAGAATGACTTTGAATTAATAAGTTATTTTGGCTATTGCAAATACCCAAGTTAAGTTTTATAAGACATATGAGGGAAGATTCTACTTACATCCAGAGAAGGAACTGACAAATAGAAGTACGTATAGAATAATTTTGCATACACGTAGCTATTTGTGTCTCATGGTAGCCATCTCCAGGGTGGGGGCAGGGGAGAGGAGAAAAAAAAAAGAAATTTACATGATAATTTTGTCATATATTTGAAAAGAATAGCAAGTTGTGCATAGTAGGTTTGCGGTTTCATGGGCAATCTTTTTTTATTGTACTATTTTATGGAAATGCTTGTTTTATCCCATAAATTAAAAATAAAATTTAAAAAATGTTTTATTGATGCCTTTAGATTTAAACATGTAGACACTTCAAAGAGGGAAAAACTCTGCCCCACCCTCCTGATTGAATCTTCCATTATCATTTTAAAAATTCAAAGCAAAATGATCATTAGAGAATCTCAGTCTGACAGTATATGTAACATTCTGGTCTACCTGCCTTTTTTCCTCCTACTACCCTGCTTTCCCACCCCAGGCCATGTGGAAATTGGTATATTCCATTATGTGTTGTCTAGGACCTTCATTGGTTTTCCACTTACTTTAGAGTTCAGCTTCCTTTTACGGATCTTTTCGCTTATATTGTTATAGTATTGTGTATATTGTTCTCTTGGTTTTGTTTATTTTACTCTGTGACGGTTCCAATATTATCTTCCCATGCTTGTCAGAGTGCATCATATTTGTCACCTTTTCCTGTACAGCAATATCTTAATATATTCGTATATTTTAAAAAGTCACAAACACACCTTCCCCACTCAATGGATACAATTGTGCAACTCTTTGCTACCCCGGAGAGAGAATACTTTGTTATATGTTGGCTGAGAAGAGGAAAGGCTGGCCAGATGAGGCATTGTTGTACAGAGACTCCAAGAGGCTACCATAGTTGGACCTATTCTTTTCTTTTCCTAATCCCACTCTGATTTTCTTCACTAAAGGATGGGTAGGCATGGAAGAGTTTCAGTTTTCATTACAGATTTCATTATATTATCTTACCACCAAATCTACCCCGCTTCTGTATTATCATATTTCTGTGCAGGACACCATCATCCTTTCCAGTCACCCAGATTCTCATTCTTGCTGTCATCTTCAACTCCTCACTTACCCTTACCCTGAATATCCAATCACTTTTCAAGTCTTGTTGTTAATATCTCCACAACATTTCTTGTATTCATCCCCTTTTCTCTATTCCCATAGCCATTCCCCTCATCAGGCTCTCATCATCACTTGCCTGGACAACTGTAATTGCCTTCCAATCGGCCTTCCTCCCTTAAATGTCTCCCCACTCCAATCCATCTGCCATGACAAACTGGTGATCAAATACGATTTCATCTTATTTGATCTTTTAATATTTCTATTTTTATGTAAGTTTTGTAATGTGCATGATAGCATAACAGACTATTATATATTTCATAAATAAGGAAACATATACATATGGATAGGTGTGCTCAATTTTTTTTTTTACTGATGAGGATACAGGACCAAAAAAGGTGTAGACCGCTGTTCTTGTCCACTTTATATCATCTCTTCTTCACAAATAGCCAGAAAGACCTTATTAGATGCTTCACCAAAATGTAAGTAAATTGTGTCCTATATCTATAGCATTTCCCTGATACACTAGTTTATTAATCCTGTAAAATGGGGAAAAAAGGATGGTCTGTCATGATCTCTTCTTGATGAAACTGTTTGGGCTCTTGGTGAACCTTAATAACCATCCCTTTAATATTACATCCTAGAATTTTGACAGGAGGCCAGTTCAATGGTCTCTAGTTTGCACATTCCATCCACCCTTCCCTTTTTTTAAACCAAGACATTTGCTTTTCTCCAATCCTGCAGTGCTTATCCTGCTGTTCATTTTTCAAAGACAGTGGCTTAGCGGTCACATGTGTCAACTCTTGTAGTACTCAGTGAAGTAGTTCATGTGAGCCAGTGACTTGAACTCATCAAGGAATTCCCACTATTTTGGCTGGAGATTTGAGGAACTACCTTCCTTTATACCTCATGTCTCCCCTAGTCTCCCTGGAAGAACATCAGCTGCAACATCAGGATGGAAGCCAAACCCAGCACTCATTTCAACATCCTTAAGAGACCATGAGCTTCACTCTTTATCTGACTCTCACACACTTCTATGGCTGAAAATCTATCACCTCCTATTTCTCTCCTTGTCCCTTTAACTAATCACCAGTAGGAGAAAGCCATCCCCAACCCTAGCTTTCTGTACTTTCATCTCCTAACTTCAACTGGGCCTTCATAGTAGTAAGGAAATCCTTTTACACTGCCATAATCAATTCCCTATTTCATTTCCCTTAGAAACTAATCCAAACTTTTACCCCTTCCTCATTGGGAAATTAGGAAGAAAGGAAGGTTTTCGGGGAAAGAAGATGAATTCAGTTTTGGACATGTTGAGTTTGAGATATCTCCAAGACATCTAATTTGAAATATCTAGTGCACAGTTGGTGATGGGAGACTCAATTTCAAAGAAGGTTTCCTCCTTGACTCACTTAATCAACTACAGTAGCTTCCTATTGCCTCTAGGAAGAAATGTAAACTCCTGTTTGGCACTTAAGATCCTTCACAACCTTGTCTCAACCTATCTTTCCAGCCTCAATGGACTTTACTCTTCCTCCCACAACCTGTGTTCTAGCCAAAGTGACCATCTCTCTGTTCCTCACACTTCAGTCTCCCTTCTCTATGCCTTTTCACTGCCTATCTGTCATGCTTTTAACACTCTCCTTCTTCACCTCCACTTTACAGTATTATCTCTTCCTTCAAGACAAATAAGCATTACCTTCTCCACAAAGCCTTTCCTGACCTTCTCCACCTCCCACCGCTAGTTAATGCCTTCCCTACCAAAATAAATTGTAATAATACCTTGTATATGTATTTGTTCTGTTCATTCTTATTCTGTATATACTTGCATATGTGATTGTGGTCTTTTCCATTAGAATGTAAGGTTCTTATGAGAAGGGACTTTTTTCCACTATTATCTTTGTATCCCCAGCACTTAGCATCAAGCCTCACATATAGTTGGTGCTAGATATAGACTTGTTAATTGATTGATTAATCTAACTTAAAACAGTCCTAGGTATAGTCTTACTGTACTAAATGGAACTCTTTTAAAATTTATTGTCTTCTATGTTCTCCTATGTGCTCAAAAGTCATAACTACCTCACCCTATGACTTCATGGAATTTTGTATCTAATCACTAATAATCGTCCTGGTCCTATAATTATGCAACTATTTTTAAAGTAGTATCTCATTTTTATGGAATTAGTTTAATCAATGTCATTCTATATAAACATTTTCTCGGAAAAAATAGAAACTGACTGAAAGGAATATGACCTATGAACTTTCCTCTAAACCTTTGGAAAAACAAATGAACCCACTCTGAATCTTCCACTCCTACACATGAGCTCTTTTCTTAATAGAGGAGAAAAGCTTTTCTGTCTGTATGTCCTATGTGCAATGATGGTATTCTAATTGGTGACTGCTTGAGATTTTATTGCAAGCTGTGGTTCTTAACATGTGGTTACAGGGAAGCTATTAGCAACACGAACATATTTCTAGACTGCCTGCCTTCCCAGAAAAATTTTTATTCCTGCACTGCTGTCTTGTCTATTCTTTCTTTCCAAACTTCCTCTTCTAATTGTCTCTATGTTTCTTTCAATTGAGTATATCTCCATACCCAACATGATGTTATTCTGGCTGCACCTAAAGGTGGTTTCTGTCTATGGATTTTTGAAATGTAGATCAGATGGATTGAGCAAACCATGTGACAAAACCCTCTCCCCTTAACCCTTAGTATTATTTCTGAAGGAATGCCTATGGGTATATTCAATTAAAGGCTCCATCTTATAGCCTTCTGCTGGTTTCATTAAATGTCTCCTGTGTATTTCTGGAAAAGCCAAACATGGAACCAGATGTGACTATGAAAAATTGATGGCTGTCATAACTAGGGTTTGGGCAATATAGAATTGGACAGGCTAGAAGTAGGAGTATAGATAGACTAGAGTTAGGCAGAAGCCAGGGGTCCAAATATAAGAGCCTAACAAATGCCTGTTACATCGCCACTGTCTCCATTCAGAATTAATCCCTGAGTATAGGATGGGACTGAGCTTACTGGCAGAGGTTAAGTAAAGATCTTTCTAACTCTGAGAGTCTCAGACCTAATGAGATTTCCCTAGAAAGATGTAGAGAATAGGGATCTAGACAAATTATTAGTGTCCTAAATGAGGAGTAGCATCTGATATTCTTCAAGATTTCTAGACTGCACAGAGCACAGAGGTCATAGGTTCATTGATTTAAAATTGAAGACACAATAAAGACCTAAGCCAAATCAATAGACAATTTTTAAGCACCTGCTATGTACAGGATACTAGTTAAGTGATGGGATAAAACAAGGCAAAAAGCATTTAAGCGATTCTTGTTTTTGGAGACAACATGCTCTTTCTACTACCTCATCATCAAGGAGATTCATTATTATGAAACACTAATGTGAATAGAGCACTGAGCTTGAAATCAGGAGACTCATCTTCATGAGTTCAAATCCAGCCTCAGACACTGACTAGCTGTGTGACCCTGGGCAAATCACTTAACCCTTTTTGCCTTAGTTTCCTCATCTGTAGTTGCTGTTGTTTAAGTTGATTTTTTGTTGTTTGTCCTTCATTCTCGAAGAGAGCCATGACATCAGGGAGCAAAATGAGCTGGTGAAGGAAATGGCAGGGCACTACAGCACCTTTGCCAAGAAAACCCCAAATGAAATCACAAAGAGTCAAATACGACTGGAACAGCTGAACAACAATGTAGGTGGGCCTTACACATATTAGACACTTAATGGATGTTTGTTAAATTGAATTAAATAGAGAGTTCTATAGGCCTTTGGAGTACTTTCACAATCTGCCTTCTTTGTTCTTGTTTGTCTATTTGTTGAACATAGCTGGAGAAAATCATGGACCTTGCTAATTGGATTGATTAGAAGTTTCTGTTGTATAATTTCTACTGAGCCCTCATTGCAGCAGGGCAGCTATCTTATAGCTCCCTAATTCATTTGCTATCCCACTCACCATTTGCACTATATCAGACCTTCTCATTTTTCTTCACGTCTCCTATGGCACTTTTCCCCAATCCCCATCCTTCAACACCCCTGGCTAACTACCTCTTTTCATACTTCACTGAAAAAATTGAGGCCATTTGCCAGTTGTTCTCTCTATCCATTCTTCCTCCTTTCATCTCTCATATTCCTCTGACATCTTCCCCTATTATCTCCTACTTCACCCCCTCTCTCATGAAGAGATGGGCCTTCTTACAAATGCAAGCCCTTTCTATATGACCCCTTGAATCCACCTCCTTTAGTCTCCTCCAGATTACCCCCACTGTCATTCTCTCTCTCTCTCCAATCTCCAGTCTCTATATGCTGGTTTCTTCTCTGTTACCTATACAGACACATCCATGTCCTCCTCCCCCACCCCCCATCCTAAAAAATTCCTCACTTGATCTAACCATCTCTGCTAGCTACTATTCAATATCTCTCTTCCCTTTCTTGGCTAAACCCTTTGACAAGGCTATCTATGTTAGGTGCCACTCTTTCTCCTTCAGTCTTTTAAAGTCTCTGTAATTTGGCTTCTGACCTCATTGTTCAATTTAAACTTCCTTCTTCAAAGTTACAGTGATCTCTTAATTGCTAAATCTAATGGCTTTTTGTCAATCCTTTTCCTTCTTCACCTTTTTGCAGCATGTGATACTGTTGCTCACCCTTTTCTCCTATGTATTCTCTCATCCCTAGGTTTTCATGATGTTGCTTTCTCCCTGTTCTTCTACTATCAGTTTAACCACTCCTTTTGACTCTTTCTTTGCTGGGATTTCCTTCAGATGATGCCCATTTACCACAGGTATCCACCAATGCTTAGCTCTGGTCCCTCTTTCCCTCTATACCAAGCATTATGAATCTACGGTCCAGCAGTCTATGGATAGATTTGGGAAAGGAGCTGTCAACTTGGATTGGAAAAAAATATAAATTTATTTTCTCTATCCTTTATTTTTCTTTTTATCCTATATATTTTATTTTATGCATTTGAAAATATTATTCTGATAAGGGGTCCATAGGCATCACCAGACTGCCAGAGGACTTCATGACAAAAGCAAGTTAAGGATCTCCTACTCTATACTATCTTGCTGAGTGCTATTATCAGTTCCCATGGGTTTAGGTGCTTGCACAGGTACAAGAAATATTTTTCTCCCTGTTTGCCCATATTTGTGGAGACCTAGAAATGATCTGTATTCTGGGATTCCCAGAGGAATCTCTGGGTGAGGGCAAAATGAGCCTGAGATTTAGGATTTTGGAAGCAGCCTCTCTCCCTCTACTGTCAGCCAATATTTAACCTACTCTCTGTAAGCTGAAGGAGTTTTGGGGACCCTCTCTCTTGGATATCTTTTAAAAATGAGATAGATAACCATTTGAAGTTATTGCTATATATTATTTCTTCCAAAAGGCTGGAGATGGTTTCTTCCCTACTCCTCAGAGTAATGAGTTTATGATATCTAAAACATTCCTAAAAACAAAGTTGTGAAACTTTTGAAGTGGTATTCTTAACTTTTCTAAAATTAAAACACACACACACACCCCAATAAAATAATACCAAATGCAAAATATTTCAACTTGACTTTACTTGGAAAATGATGAAGGTACTTTTTAAAACTGATCAACTTTACATTACATTCAGAATTTGTAGTATTGTCCAAATTTCAATTGTTCTAAAAAGGTATTGGAACTGGTCAAGTAGATAAATAGAGTATATTTGTTATATTTTCCTTGAACCTCATTTAGGCTGAATGTTTTCCTTCCCAATTATTAAATAAAAGTTAACAATCAGGCACAAAAGACTATTTGTCCAAACTCAGAACAAGAGTGACTGAAGATTATAAATCTTTTTTTATATATATACACAGGCCTGTATCACTTTACAAATTCACAATATGACTTTTTCCCCCCAGAATAACTTTTTTGGTGAGGAAAACCTATGGGATGCATTGCCAGCAGCATTCATAGCCCCTTTTGTCTCTCCCTCCCTCCCTTCCTCCAATCTTGTGAGAATAAATCAATTTATGCATGTAACTGAGAAAAGCTTTTGTCCTAACAATAGATTTCAGCCTCAGCCTCTAGGAATGATTGAGCAGTGAGAACATTTATTTCAAATAATGAAAACATCTTGTCATTAAAAAGGAAAATAATTGTGATAATGTTCTCTCTGTCACTTTTCATCTTCAAAGTTCAGTGACATCATTAAGTTAACTTCCTTTTAAAAGTATCCAAACAATTCAGCCTCTAATTAGGAGCTATTATAATTTCTTTTATTGATAATGAGCCTGAAGCCTTATCAAAAGTAAATCTTCATTGATTCACAGTTAGCAAATGGTGGGGATGAAAAGATAGTTCGGGACTAAAAATAGTTAAGAAGGAAAAAGAACACCAAACTTAAAATCAGAAGACCAGGATTCAAGTCCTCACTCCATCAATTATTAGATATGTGGTGCTGGCCAGTCACTTGATCTCCTCTTTGAGTCTCAGTTTCCCTTTCTACAAAATGAAGGCAATATTATTTATACTACTTCCCCCTAGAGGCCTGTTGTGAGGATCAGATGAAATAATGTAAACAAAGCATTTGGTAATATTAAAGTGGTATATAAATGAGAGCAGCTACTATTACATGTCTTTTGGGGTCCCCTTTAGCCTTATTCTGTAATCAGGCACTGGGCTCCATTTTCAATTTCAACCACATTCACCTAGGTTAACTGGTTGGAAGAAACTACGCTTTCTCTAGTACTGTTGCCATCTTCATTCATTGACTCACCATCATTTTCTGTGGCAAATTCAAACTACTCTCTGGATTTTTATGCCCCTGTCATTGTTTTATTTAACTTTCCTTCAAGCTCTCTCAACCCGTATGCTTTCCATTACCAAAGATCAGCTGCCTTTGATTGTTACACTTTGGTTTTGTCTGAGTGCTAAAGGATGGCCAAAACATCTGGATAACAAGTGAAAAGTTCAATCAAATTGGTGTTTTGACCCTACAATACCAAGTCATATGGCATAGGGGCCAGCCTCGTACTCAAGAAGATTGGGGTCTGACATAGCTGTGTGATTATGAACAAGACATGTAACTGCTAAGTACTGCAGGCAACTCTCAAAGACTATAAATCACATATAGTTGTTCTACATGGGAATTTTGATTAGGTTCTTTTAAAAAGAAACACAATATAAAACTACCAAGAAGCCAATTTGACTGATCTCTCTTCCTCACCCCTCTCCCCCATCACTTGGAACTGATTACTTGTTTTGGTGTTGAGTAAAGGCAAACTTTGCTTTCTTCTTCTTCTGTGACCCTAAAGTTTATAACTGCTCTCCATCCATTAAGCTTCAGTGGTGCACCTCTTACCTTCAAAATTAAAAATAAAGTCCTCTCTTTTTTATTTCATGCCCTTCACAACCTTGGCCCTTAGTATCTTTCTTATACTCTACTCCCTTTCATAAACACTACAGTCCAGTAACACCAACCTACTTGCTATTCCTTTCACACAACACTCCGTCTCTCAAATTCCTAAAATTCCAACTTTTCACCGCCAGTCCCCCATGCTTGGAATGCTCTCCCTCTTTGCCTAGGCCTATTGGCTTCCCTGGCTCCCTTCAAGACTTAGCTCAGATACAACTTTCTTCTGCAGGAGACTTCTTGCCCCCCTCAACCCCCCGGCAAATGTGTTCCCTCTGAGGTTACCTTTCTTACCTTCCATAAAAACATTCTCCCCCTTCCCCATATGAGCATATATACACATATATATATATGTATATATACATATATATATGTGTGTATATATATGTATGTATGTGTAACCCTCAGCTCAAAGTGCCAGTTGCCTGGGACTCTTCTAATTGGTGGAAATTGATTATTAAATGCTCCACACTTTCATGAGGGGTAGAGTTAGTGAGAGCTAGAGAAAAGAGAGATCTTGTCTTTCCTGGCTTCCTCCTTCATGAAAAAAGAGGCAAGATTTCATGCTCTTTTCAGATCTTTGAGTAGGGAAAGACCCTGGTAAAAAAGCAACATATAAAGGAGCTGGCAGACTCTGCCATGGATCTGTCTCCAGTTGGGTATATTAGAAACTTTGGAGAATTTCCTTTTGGGTAAGATCTGGGGTTCTCTCTCAGTTAAGCTGAGTTATTTTGCTCCCAAAGAGAGAGTTTATTCACTCTGTATTGTCTGGAATGTTATCCTATGTATACTTTCTCTGATTCTATTTTGCTATCAACTTGGAGAAGTGGGTTTGTTTGCTATATCCATTCATTGTAAAACTGGCATTTGGTGGGAAGAGAGTCAAACCTTGGATATATAGCTTGGGGCCCTACTCTCCCATTGAGGGATAGCGATTAGGAGTGTAGTTTGAAACTAAAAATTATTTCCTTTAGCCTAAAAATATTTACAGGAGAAGAGAGATCTAATTCTAGTCTGGTAGCCCTTCTCTCTGAGGAAGGTAGAGTGGCCACCCTCTGATCCCAACCTCCCACTCCCCCTGCCATCAGTAACCAAAGTATCCCTTGGATAGAAGTAGGGGGAGGAAACTCTAGAGGTTTATATTCTCACCTCCCTGTGAGTCATGTCTAGGCAGACCTATGTGAACATATATAACCTACGTAAGCAAAACATCACAACTACACACATATGTATACCTGTATCAGCATAGTGTGTCCCAAAAGTCTTAATGTAATTGCTGCTATTAAAAGCTTAAACATTCAATAAGAGTTTTGGGATACTGTGTATGCATGTATATGTGCATACATGCATATATGTGTATACATGCATGTGCGTGTGTGCACACATGCATGTGTTATATTGGCAAGTCCTGCCAAACTGGAATACTTTTAGTATGGGCTGTGTGACTGACTGCATGTCTAGCATCTAAGAAATAGTTTTATAGAGTTCCAAGAACCTTATCACAAGAAATTTGGCAAGCAGATGTTGTTGTTGTTGTTGTTGCTGTTATTTTTACAGAGAGTTATGAAGAACATTTACTAATGCAAAGACCACTTCTGATCTGTGATTGGTGATGAGGACGGGCACTGATGAAATCACAGATCCTTGATGTATTGAAATCTAATACTTAAGAGTCCAAATTTGGATCAAAGTCTATGAATAGGTAGTAACCACTTGCAAATTCATTAATCCTATTTGTGGTTCTTTGGTGATGGCTAATTGTTAGTCACACATCCTGGAAAATGAAGTCAAGTGGGCCTTAAGAGGCATTGCTAACAATAAGGTTGGTGGAGGTGATAGAACTCCAGCTGAACTATTTAAAATCCTAAAAGATGATACTATTAAAGTGTTGTACTCAATATGCCAGCAAATCTGGAAAACTCAACAGTGGCTACTGGTTTGGAAAAGGTCAGCTTACATCCCAATCCTAAAGGTAATGCCATGTTCAAACTATTGTGCTCATTTCACATGCCAGCAAGGTTATGCTTAAGATTCGGCAAGCTAGGCTTCAGTAACATGTGAACTGAAAATTACCAGATGAGCAGGCTGGTTTTCAAAGAGACAGAGAAACTAGAGACCAAATTGCCAATATTTGCTGGATTATGGAGAAAGCAAGGGAGTTCCAGAAAAACATCTACTTTTGTTTTATTGACTACACTAAAGCTTTTGCCGTGTGGATCACAAAATGTGGCAAGTCCTCTAGGAGATAGAAGTACCAGATCATCTTACTTGTTTCCTGAGAGACCTGTACGTGGGCCAACAAGCAACAGTTAGAATTGAACATGGAACAATTGATTGTTTCAAGATTGGGAAAGGAGTAATGCACTGTTGGTGAAGTTGTATACTAATCCAACCATTCTGTAGAACAATTAGGAACTATGCTGAAAGGGCTATAAAACTATGCATACCCTTTGACTAAGCAATACCACTAGTAGGTCTGTATCCCAAAGAGATTAAAAAAAAAAAGTAAAAGGACGTATATATACAAAAATATTTATAGCAGCTCTTTTAGTGGTGGCAAAGAATTGGATATTGAGGGGATGTTCATCAGTTGGGGAATGGCTGAACAAGTTGTATATGATGTGGTGGAATATCATTGTGCTTTAGAAAATGACAAGCAGGATGCTCTCAGAAAAACCTGGAAAGACTTATATGAACTGATGCAAAGTGAAATGAGCGGAAACAAGAAAACACTGTATACAGTAATAGCAATATTGTATGATGATCAACTGTGAATGATTTACTTACTTTGAACAATACAATACAGTGATCCAAGACAATTCTGAAGGACTTATGATGAAAAATGCTATCCATCTCCAGAAAAATTACTGACAGAGTCTGAATGCCAGTCAAGGATAATTTTTCTTTACTTTCTTTCTCTTGGGTTTTTTTTGTCTGTGTTTTCTTTCGTAGCATGACTTACATGGAAATGTGTTCCGCATGACTATATATGTATAACTTACATCAAATTGCTTGCCTTCTTAATGGGGGGAGGGAGAAAGGGAGAGAATTTGGAACTCAAAATTTGAAAAAAGAATGTTAAAATTGTGTTCACATGTAATTGGGGAAAATAAAATATTAAATAAAAAAGCAGGAGTTGCAATCATATTATCAAACAAAGCAAAAACATAAAAAGAGAAAAACAAAAAACTGCATTATGCTGAAAAAAACTTTAAACAGCATACCAATATCAATATTAAACATATACTACAAATGCCTTACCATCCAAATTCATAAAGGAAAAATTAACTGAACTACAAGAATACATAGACACTGATACAATACTGTCAGGAGCTTTTAGTGTCCCACTCTCTGTTTTGGATAAGTCTAGCAGAAAAACAATGAACAGAAAGGAAAATAAAGAAATGAACAAATTACATGATGAGATCGATAACGAATGCATGTATTTATAAGCATCACATATAATTTTTACAAAAATTGACCATTAGTTAGGACACAGAGCTATTTCAAAAAATTTTAAAAGATGGGAAGAGTAAACACATCTTTTACACTCTATAAGTTAATAAAAATAGTATTCAGGGAATTCAGGGAACACAAACAAGACACAGACCCAAAATGGAGACATAACATTGAAATCCTAGATAATACGTGTATCAAAGAACAAAGCATAGAAACAATTAATAATTATATGAAAGAAAATAAGAATGATGAAATAACATACCAAAATTTCTGGTTTGTAGCTAAAGTAGGTCTCAAGTGAAAATATCTTATCCCCACAAATATACATTAACAAAATAGAAAGAGAGATGATTAATGAACTGAATATATATATTTTTTAAAAATTGGAAAACCAAAAATGAAGAACCCTAAGCTAAACACAAAAAGAAAATATTAAATATTAGAGGATAAATAGATAAACTGGAAACTAAAAGGAAAAAATAATCTGTTTAAATGATAAATAAAACTGGAAGCTGATTCTTTGAGATGACTAGTAAAATTGATAAACTGTTAGCCAATATTATTAAAAAGAGAAAAGAAAATCAAATCAACAAAATAGAAAAGGAACAAGGTGAAATCACAACCCAACCAGAAGAAATTTTAAAAATTATCAAAGCTCAGATAAAAGAATTATCAGAACACAGATACATATACTAACAAGACTGAGAACATGAAAGATATAGAGGAATATTTGTTAAAACATAATATACCCAAACTAATAGAAGAACAAATAAAGATCTTAAGTAATCCAGTCTACGAAAAAGGAAAGAACTAATTGTAAAGGTAATACTGAAGTAGGTAAAAAACCCATCTCCTGGTTCTCATGGATTCACAGGAGAATTCTATCAAACTTTCAAAGAACCATTAGTACCAACACTATACAAATTATTCTTAAAAATTAAGAAAGAAAGCATCTTACCAGTTTTCTTTTATGAAACAAAGGTAGGCCTAATACCTAAACCAGGGAAGAATAAAACATAGAAGTACAACTAGAGATCAATATTTTTACTGAATAATGACTTAAAAATTTTAAGTACAATTCCCACAGACTACAGTGATTCATCCAAGAATGCATTCATTATTACCAAGTTGGATTTATGCCATCTTTGCAGGGATAATTCAACACTAGAAAAAAATCCATATAATTATACACAAAACGAAGCATATAAATACATATAATTATCTGAATCTATGCAGAAAAAGCCTTTGATAAACCACTATACTGATTTATGCTACAAATCCTACAAAGTATAGGCAGAGAGGGACCTTTAACATATCATAAGATGTATCTATCCAAAACCAAAGCAAGCATCATATACAATGGGAATATATTAAAAACATTTTCAATAAATACGGCGATAAAGCAAGGATGCCCACTCTCTCTATTATTATGTGATATAGTTCTGGAAATATTAGCAATAGCAATGACAAGAGAAATTAAAGGCAGAAAGGTAGGTAAAGAGGAGATAAAATTCTCCCTATTTGCTGATGATATGTCTGCAAGGATAGGCTCCTGGCCAGGAATAGCATGTACCCAACAAAAGTTGCTAAGAATGCATTTATTGGTGCCTTGCAAATCTAATTTTAAAAAAGTTTATACAGAAAAGTTGGATTGGGGGAAAGGGAATTGCAGACACACACACACACATCAAGATACATGCTATGGAAAGAATAGGCTACATAGGTAGAATCACTATTGAAATTCTTAGAAGCTCATAGTAGGGAAAATTATAGAAAGGAGATAAGAGTAACATTCATGGCTTCTAGGGTCTATGGACAAACACACAAAGTTTAGGCAAGAACAGGGTGAAACCCTAATGCAAAGAAGGAAATTTGATCTCAGACATAGCCTGAAAACTAGGTGGGATGACACCCATGACTAGAGTGTAACTCTTTCTTTATTTAGGACAACAGCATAAGGTAAATTCCTAATAATAAGGATTGTTTCATTCTTTGTTCTTGTGTCCCCTGCATAGCACAGTCAGCAGAGGTGGGGAACCTGTGGCCTCAAGGCCACACGTGGCCTTCTAGGTCCTTGACTGCAGCCTTTTGACTCAGACCAAGTTTTACAGAACTAATCCTTTTATTAAAGGGAATTTGTTCTGTGAAGTTTAGATTCAATCATAGGGCTGCACTTGAGGATCTAGAGGGTCACATGCATCCTCGAGGCTGCAGATTCCCCACCCCTGACATAGTACCTGACACACAGTAAGTGCTTAGTAAATACTTGTTGATTAGTGGATTGATATTAAGAAAGCATACTAATGTGAGGAAATCTGGGAACTGGAGTGGAGAAGCATACTAGAAAGCATTTGGTCCAGATGAATGAAGAGACAAATGAATGATTTTGTCAAGAGAGTAGACAGAAAGATGGAATTGTTGCTTAAGAGGCAAATCACAGGGCTGGCACAAAGGACTATTATAATAATGATGGGATCCATTAATTACACAAGCAGTTACTGATAAAATCAGAGGAACTAAGAACTTCTTGACCTCACTTAATGGTAATTTAATCCTTCAAAAAATGGAGGTACTAATAAGGGGAATTTTGATTCCAGATAATGATTCTTACTAACAGGAAGAGATTGGTTACTGGTTATTTCCCACTAGGAAATTACTCCTTCCTGAAGTTCATGATAGAGAAAGAAAAGGAATCTGAACATAGTCTGAAATGCACCCTAGATTTTGGGAAAGCAAAATTTAAAGAGTTCAGAGGAAGGACAGATAGGCCTAAAATTGGACCTCAATGAAAGCCTAGGAAGAATGGGATATTCTCGAGAATGAAGATAAAAAGGGAAATAATTCTGAGGAAAAAAAATGGGAGTTGTCTAAAGAGACTCATATAGATACACAGATAATTTACTAACAACTTTAGGTTTTAAAAAGAAATTTACAGAAGATGGAGCAAGGCCAGAAAACAGAAGATGAATATAAAAAGAGGACAAGATCTTATAAAAATTGCCAGCGGTACTAAAAATAATGAACAGAAAATTTGATGAGGAAATCTAAGGACATCAAGAAAGCATTTTATAGCTACATTGGGAGAAAAGGAGACTCAAGGAAGCAAGTGGACCTGTGCTTGGGGTGAATGAGCTAATGATAACTGACAGAAGGAAGAAGGCAGTGCCTTCTCTCTCATTTAATTTGTATTTTTTATTCTGCCAAGGAGAATGATCTTTGCACTGGAAAAGATAAAGACAAACATGACTAATAGGGGTAAGTAAAGAGGTAGTAGGAGAGCCCCTAGCTATCCTTGATGAAGTCTAAGATACTCAACTCAGATGAACTGTATCCTTAGCTACTGAAAGAAGTAGCAGATGCTGAGCCACAGATAGTCATATTTGAAAGGTTATGAAAGAATGGGACAGTATGACAAGATTGGAGAAGGCCAATGTCCCAAATATCAAAAAAGGGAAGAGAGCAGAGTTTGCAAATTATAAGCTAAAATGCTTAACTTTGATTCCTAGGAAAATTCTAGAACAGATGATTAGGGAGATGCATGTAAAAAGAGAAGTGATTATAAATAGCCTACACATTGAGATCAGGTCATGTCAGCCTAACTTCAACTCCTTTGACAAGATAACTAAAAAGATAGCTCAAGGAGGTGATGGAGATATGGTTTACCCAGATAAATTTTGAGAAAGTATTTCATATACTTTTTGTGGACAAGATGGAGAGATGTGGACTAGATCAGTGCTTCTTAAACCCATATGGGGTCGTGAAAAATTTGGCAGCAGTAAAAGGTTTCTGAATGTGCAGTGACCAAAAATTAATTAAAATTCAAACACATAATGAATCCGAGGTGTTTATGGCAGCACTTGCCCATGTTGCATCATGCAAATTCACTGAAGCCTTGGTTCTGAACACACTTTTCACCGTGCATGCCATCATGCCATGCAACGCCAACAAACGCTGTCAAAACGCAGAAAGGGGTCATAAGCGGAAAAAGTTTAAGAAGCCCTGGACTAGATAATAATACAGTCAGGAGGGTTCAGAACTGAGTGAATGGTCAGACTCAAAAAGAAGGAAATATTTTAATATAATCTAGCAAGAAATTTCTAGTCTAGTACCTGAGGTATCTGTGGTTGACTCTATGCTGCTGAACATTTTTAACAATTACTTGGATAAAGACATAGATAACATGCTTGTCAAATAAGCCAATGACAGACACAAAACTAGGAGGTAGAGCAAACACACTGGAGCACAGAATCAGGATCCAAAAAGATTTTGGTAGGTTAGCTGTGGCCTGAATCTGATAAGATGAAATGCAATTGGGATAAATGTAACGATTTACACTGAGGTATGAAAAATCAACTTCACGAGTATAAGGTGGGGGAGAGACACGGTTAGACAATAATTTCTCTGAAAAAGATGTGGAGAATTTTAGTGTACCACAAATAATATGAGTGATGTGGCATCCAACAAAATGAATCAGTCTTGGGCTACATTATTAAGATAAATATAGCAGCCAGGAAGAGGGAGTTGATAGTCTCATGTAAATTGTCCTAATCAGAACTCGTCTGGATTATTGTGTTCCTTCTGGGTGCCACAATCTACAGAGGACTTTGAATAACAGATGGAAGTTGTAAAGAGGGAAATTTAGGTTTAATAGAAGAGAAAAGACCCTATTTACGCTTTGACCCCATTCAGAAGTAGCACATACTGTCTTTGGAGTTGGTGGTTTCCCTGTCACTGGACATCTTTCTTCAAAAACTGAATGTCCGGTTGTTTATTCTTCCCCTCCATTTTATAACTAGGATATTTGGAACGAGGCATGTCCCACAGGTATCCTTCCCTTCTTCAGTTGAGAACCTTGCAGCTCTCTCCCTCTTCTTCCCTGTTCCTCATCTCACCTTACTCATATGCCTTCTACCACCATATCCTTCACTTCTATTTCACATGAAAAGGTAGCCCTTCTCCTTGTCAAGGCAAACCTCTCTATAAGCAAAATGATCCCATTTCATCTCATTTTCTCCAACAAATTGTCTCTTCTATAATCTCCACTTTCTCACTAATCTTTAATTGCTCTCTGTTTAGCTGCTTCTCTACTGCCTACAAATATTCCCGTGTCTTCCTCATCCTAAAAAAAACAAACAAAAAAAAAACCCTTCCTTGATCTGTCTATTCTCATTAGCTATTGAAGTATATATATCTTCCCTTCAGTGGCTAACCTCCTTGAGAAGAGCAGGTAAAATAGTTGCCTCAACTTCTTCTTTTCTGATTCTCTTCTTAACTTTGCAGTCTGGCTCTCAATCTCATCATTCAACTGAAACTACTCTCTCCAAAGTTATTCTTAATCTCTTAATTACCAAATCTAATGGAGTTTTCTCAGTTTGCATCTTTTTTGGCCTTTCTGCAGACTTTGATACTGTTAATCACCATTGTTTCCTTGATAATCTGTCCTCTCGAGGTTTTTGTGGCACTACATACACTCTCTTGGTTTCCCTCCTACCTGTGCCTGACTATTCCTTCCTTGTCTCTTTTGATGGATCTTCATCAAGGTCATGCCCACTAACCTTGGAGAACCTTCAAGACTCTGTCCTGGGCCTTATTCTTTTCTCCCTCCATATTATTTCATTTGGTAATCTATTAGTTCCTATTAGCTCCATGTCTATGCAGATAACTCTCAGATCTACTTATCTGACTCTAACCTCTCCCACTATCTCCTTTCTCTGTCTATTTGACATCTTGAACTGGATGAGTATAATATGTCTAAAACTAAACCTCATTATCTTTTCCACATTGTTCATTGATGAGTGACCACCAGTGACCCTGAGAATCCTGATTGAGAGAAAAAAAAGGCAGCTTAATTGATGTCCGCAGCACTCCCTGGTGGTCACGTGGAACTTGTTATGTATTTTTTTTTAAACAAATTCTATTTTCTTTGGAAGATTGTAGGTTTATCATTGTAAGTCTAAGGATATTTTCTTTTGGATGGAATTTATTTTTCCTTTTTTCATGATTTTAGGCTGTATTGACAGTTAAGACTTATTATTCTTACTAGAACTCCCTTCCTGCATGAATAGCTGTGTTTCATTGTGTTTCTAATTTTATGCTATTTTAATGTGATATTGCTCAATACTGCTCCTGGTTATGTGATCAAGTGTTTACATTTGTTTTTGTGTATTATTTAAGCGATAAAATCAGCAAATTGATTTTATATTATTAATGCATTGCTGTATAGAAGGGATCTTATAAATTCAGTAGAAGACTCCTAGCATTTAGGAGGATATTCATTGATGCTGAGAACAAAGACAAAGAGAGCACCAACTGTAGTGATACAGACAACTAGGGGAGATGTGAACGTAAAGTATCAGAGACAGGCAAAACCTTGTCTATGTTTTCTAAATTGACCAAAAGCAGTGGCACGTCCCTGAATATCATAAGAGATAAGAACTGAAGAGGTACCTGGAAATTGGTAACTAGACCTTCTATTAAGAGATGCTTTGATGGGTCAAAATCATTCTGAACAGAAATTGATTATCTGAAGATTGTCTGTTCGTGGGAAAAGTGACACCTGTAAGGTTGGTAACAGCTAAGAAGTAAAGAACATTATCAATGTCCTCATATCAATGCACTGATCTTACTACACCGGAGATTCTTAACCTGGCACCTATGAACTTGTTTTAAAAGTTTTTGAAAGCTATTTTTCAATATAATGCTTCATTTGTAATTTAATTTTATGCATTCAAAAAAGTTATTTTGAATAGGGGTCCATAGAGTTCCCCAGATTGTGAAAGAGGTCCATGATACCAAAAAAAATTGAAAATCCCTCTAATTACCCCAAGTTAAGAAGCTTCTCAGGGGAAAACCTATGTCTCCCTAGGGAGGAAGCATTTGAATATTGAATAAGACATGCCACTTTGAGCAGTGTCCAGAGACTGATATGATGAAATGGGAAAAGATCATGAAATTCCATGGGGGGACCAGCATTTGATCTCATGCTCAGGTTTTTTGAAATCACTTTATATACACACACACATACACACACACACATATACTGATGACATGTAATTATACATAATATATAATAAAAATATATGTTATATGTTTTATATATTATATAGAATAGCCTCTGATAGGCTGGTTCTGTACTTGTACTTGAGCAATAGGGGACCAAAAGTTCTGTTTAAATGCATTCAGCCTGTCTATATGCATAGGTCATTTGAATGTGCATCAAAAATTTTACTGGAGTCATGTGTTCCTCCTGCCTTAAACCACCCAACGCTGTTCCCAAGTGAAAATTCTGCTCTTGGGCATAGAGAAAGGGCTAAATTTTTTCCTGCCTTTTTGGTTCTTTTTTAAAAATACTTTAGCTTTGAGTAAGAAATATGATGGTTATATACACAAATAGGTTTTGAAAAAAATGAATATAAGCAGCTAGTTCTTTTTATTTGATATTCATCAATATCCCACACCTTCTACTCCCATCCCTTTCTAACTGCTTTTTATATTTTGTCTTCCACTATTAGAATATAATCTCAATGAAGGCAGGGACTGTCTTGATTCCTTATCTTTGTATCTAGTGCTTAGCACCATGGCTGCCAAACGATACATGCTTAGTAATTGTTCTATCTATCTATCTACCTATCTACCTACCTATCTATCTATCTATCTATCTATCTATCTATCTATCTATCAATCAATCTATCTATTCTTGACCATTCACCCTCCTTTTCCCAGCGTATCAAATCAATTGCCAAATCTTGATATGTGGTAGACACACAAAGACAAAAAAGAAATAGTCACTGCTTTAAAGAATACGCATTCTATGACTTTGAGATAAGTAGTTGTTAACTGGTTATAAATCAGTATTTGAACTAAGTTGTTAGTTATTCAATAAGTTGATTTTTATATGACTCATTGTTGGTCCAAGTTCAGCAACTTAAAAAAATAGCTTGTGTAGCACAGATTAGTTATTTCAGTCTTATAATTTTGTATCAAATTGGTAACAACCAATAGAAGTTATTTTCATGAGCTTGCTCTCTCCCTAAGAAATGGATAGGTAGCAAAATATGTCAGAAGATGGTTTGGTATAGTAGATGGAGTGCTGGATTTGGAGTCAAGAGACGTGGGGTTGAGTCTAACCTCAATCACACACTAGATAAGTGCATCAGCAAGTCAGTAAGCCTTCTAGTACTTTTATTTTTTTCATTTGCAGAATGGAGGTAAAATTACTGGTGCTACTTAAATCACTGGGTTGCTATTAACCATAAACTATTTATTACGACTTGCCTGGTATAAATGATCATTTCTCCTCTTAAGTTGGCTATTTGCTTGCCTAGAATTGTTTTCCCATTACTAAATTACTTTTTAAAATCTTAGTTGGCTGTAGAATCATGTAGAATGGTCTTGCTTATTTTTTTAATTGCTTTTTAGATTTGTTAGCAAAGAGACAAGAAGGGAAATGCTAGATTCTGACAATTTTCTGTAAAATACACTGACCTTCCTTCACATGTACAGAGTGAAATAGAAAGAATGAAAGAATGAAAAAGGATTTATTGAATGTTTCCTCTGGGCAAAACACTGTGCTCAGTTCTAAAGATACAAATATAAAAGAAAGACAGTGCTTTTCTCTAAGGACACCATTATTCCTGGGGTTCTTGGATTGTGGTGGTCTGACACACTTGGTAATGATGTCTCCCATCTGTCTGTCAGGATTCTTTGCTGCTTCTGCTAGGCTGAGTTGCCTGACCCATTGGTGGCAGTTAGTTAGCAGTTAGTGTTTGTTATGGCACTGCTGCTAAGCTCCTTCTCCAAAGGGTGAATCTCCCACGGATGGTAGTTGCAGGGGTGGGATATGGACAAATATCAAATAATAAGAACCAGTTACTTATATTCAGTCATTTTTCAAAACCTATTTGTATATGTAAACATACCACATTTCTTACCCAAAGCTAAAATATTAAAAAAAAAAAAAAAGAACCAAAAAGGTAGGAAAAAAATCAAGCCATTTCCCTATGCCTAAGATCAGAATTTTTGCTTGGGAACAGTGTTGGGTGGTTTAGGGCAGGAGGAATACATGTCTCCAGTAAAATTTTTGATGCACATTCAAATGACCCTATACATATAGGCTGAATGCATTTAGATGGAACTTTTGGTTCCATATTGCTCAACTACAAGTACAGACCCAGCCTATGAGAGGCTATTCAATGGGCTCTAAGTGATTTCAATCTATGTTCCTATATAAATGTTTAAAGTTTATATTTAATGTTAAAATTTATGAAATTTATGCAAATATAATTTATATTAAAACATAAAATATTCTCAATTACATATTTAAATAAGCAATATCTGTTCCCGAGGCAGCTAAATAACTAAAGAGCATGGAATGGAAGTCATTACATTTTGAATTGAACTTAATATGAACTATTTTGCGACATCCTATATTTCTCAATACATTGTCTGCAATCCCAAATTCTTTTTGGATAAAGCTGGTGCCTTTGAAAGAGGCCTTGCCAAATATTGCATCAGAAGAACGGCTACTGTATTTGAAAGCCTTAATGAATTTCTCATTGCTTTGCATTTGTAGACAAAGTGCTCCTTTTATCAGAGCCCTGGACTTTTATCTAGGACAGGTGGTAATTGGGTCATGGTGCACCAAACAAATGACAAATTTAGACTCTTCACCTCGGAAAGGGATCAACATTCCAGCTGAACTTCCAGTCCTTTTTGGAGGATTATAGGCTTATAAATTTAGAGCTGGAAGAAACCTTAGATGTCCATCTGGTTCAGCCCCATCATTTACATTTTATCTTGATGCTGAAAGAAGAGACGTAACTTTCACAAAGTCACACAAATAATAAAAATGTCCCAGCTGGAATTTGAACTCAGGTTTTCTGCCTCTAGGTCTGCTAGAGCAAGTTGTCTTTCCTTGGGAACTGGAAGGTAATGGTGGCTGAATGAGGAAGACTAATTCTTTCTGGGGAACCCAAACTGTTGTAGTTGACCCAGATATTGTAAGCCCAGGTCAACCAAATAAACCTCAACTGTCCTGGGAAAAAAGATCTCAGCCTACAGAGCTTCACTGAAACAACCTCTCTCCTTGAGCATGATTGGCATATAGACTACCCTTGAGGAAGCTAGTCTTACCTTCTATCAAGTTGTTGATCTCAGGTCACTGAGAGAGTCCCATATTGTGTCTTCCAAGTTACCCAATTATACCAGTTTATCAGTTATGACTCTGGAGAATCTGATTATTCTTTGTTCATAGTTCTACCTGCTGCCATGTATGAGAATCTCCCACACTCCCCAAAATAGGGCATTTTGCTTCAATTAATCAACAAGTATTTATCAAGCAACCACTATATGTTAAACACAATATTGGATTCAGCCACCTAAGGAGATGGGGGATCTTTCTGGAGATGTTGAAGCCTCCACCTAGATGGAACTCATGGGGTCCAAGGCTGAGCAATATGCTGCCTGGCAAGTGAAACTCTAGGAAACATGAACAGCTGCTTTGGATCTCTGGCTGGTCCCACCAAAGACCAAAGGAATTTGGCAGCCCCCTGGCATTGATTTACAATTACTTGGCCCACAGGTAGCTTAACATGTAACTGCATCAGTTGGATTTCTCAACAGACTACATTTGGATGTGCTGCGTAATTAGAGACCTGCTGAGCCATGCCCTATTTCATGGGCTGCAAATTTATCTTGGACTCCAAGAAGCTTTTCTGGGGGAGGTCTAGTAAGCCTTCAGGGACCAACAGAAGGAAGCAGCCAACATTTGGATTTGAAACCCATGGAAAGGCTTTGGGTCTTTACTCAACTACACCAGCTCATTTTGGCTATGTTTGATCATCTTGATTGGAGTGAACCAATTCTTGCTGACTAGTTCCAAGAGGGTAGGCCTCTGCACGTTGGTTGAGGTTGTAGGAATCTTGCAAGCTCTGATTAGCCTGTGCCTCTGAATCAAAGAATACTTGAACTCCCAGGAAGGGACTTCCTCACAGTAAATCAACTCTACCCTCAGTCTGTACTACCAGTCTTAGTGTATTCCACAGGTGCTCTCTCTCTCTCTCTCTCTCTCTCTCTCTCTCTCTCTCTCTCTCTCTCTCTCTCTCCCTCTCCACACACACACACACACACACACACAGTCCATGCCAATGCTTCTGGAGTCATTTCGGTCTCATCTCAAACAATGCAGAAATAGGATCAATGATTGACCAATCCATAATTGTACTACTTCTAGATCAACCACCGTACTAAAGCCTTATAGAGCCAGAGACCTAGCTCCCAAAGGAAGGCAGCCAATATCCTTGTTCGTCTTGTGGTTAGTAATCCCCCATTAAGGTAGATTTGCGTAGTCAAAAAGGCCAACCACAGCTTCCAATTACCAGTGAATCTTTAATTTTTAGGCCAGAAATCCTGATGAGCCCAAACAGTTGTGGAATCCAAATCATCCAAAAACTTTATAGACTATAAGCTTTTAACACAATTGAGAATCTTGATAAGAAACTACTGTATTAACACTGTAAAGGAATTATGGTGCAGTAGAAAGAGAGCTGGATTTAAAGTCAGGGGATCTGAGTTCCAAACATAGTTCACCTGTTTACTACCCTGTGTGACCGTGAGCTAATCAATTAAAACTCTTTGGGCCTCAGTTTTCTTAGCCATAAATTAAGTGATTTGGATTATATGACCTCTAAAACTTCCTTCTAGTTCTAAATGTCCCCTGATTTAGGGAGTGGTCATCCTATAAACTCAGAATGTCATGCTGATTAGTGAGGTGAAATAGATTCTTGTGTAATTGGTGATGGTGGCCCTCCACATTTAATAGATTGGGATCCAAAATTAGGTTTCTTTGTCCATCTACCGCCTCTGCTAGTATTGTTTCTTGGGGAAAAGTGGAGAGAAAGCTCTGTATTGAGTAATATTATCTCCATCTGTAACTAGTCCCTTTTTCCAAAGTGATTCAAATCCTTTTCACCCCTTCTCAAGCATCCCATGGCATCCCTTCCCTCCACACTTTCAGCACAGGGCCCTGGATACCCTCTAGGTTTTTACACCACTGCTTTCTCCTGATTCTCCTATCAGTCCACTCCTTAGTCTTCTTTACTAGATATCTATCCACACATGGTATTCCACTAACTATAACTGTGTCATCCAAGGCCCGGTCTCTCTCTTTCTCTTCTCTTTTTACTCTACATTAGCTCATTTTATTATATCATTAGCTACCATGGATTTGATTTCTATGCTGATGATTTCCAGATCTATACATCCAGGCTTTGTTTTTCTTTTGAGCTACAGTCACCCATTACCAACTGCTTTTTGGGTATTTCTACATGGATGTTTGTAGGTATCTCAAATTCAATAGGTCCAAAACAGTTTAAGTTCTTTGTTTTGTTTTTTGCTTTTTTCAGTTACATGGCCCATTGATTGATCTCTTCTTTTTCTCCTTTCTTGATAAATGTATATAAAGATGTACATTTTCCCCTAAGGACACTTTGGCTACCTCCCAAAAGTTTTGGCATGTTAATTTTCTTTGATGAAATTATCTATTGTTTCTGTGATTTCTTCTTTGACTCACCAATTCTTTAGGATTAAATTATTCAGCCTCCAATTATTGCATCGTGGTCAGTGATGGGTTTGTTTAATATTTCTGCTTTTTTGCATTTGTTTTTGAGTTTTTCATACTCTAATGATCATTTTTGTAATGGTTTCATGCATAATTGAGAAAAATATATATTCCTTTCTTTTTTAAAAGTAATTTTATTAATATATTTTGGTTTTTAATCAATTTTAATCAATTTCTTCAAGTTTTGTGGTGATCAGGATTGTTTAACTACCCCCACTTTCCTCTCACTTTACTAATTACACATTAGTTTTTTATGTTTTTTTTGTATTTTTATTTCATTTATTTCATTCTATTTCATTAAGTATTTCTCAATTTCTCAATTACATTTTAATCTGGTTTGTGCTATACTCTGGAGTATTATATATTTGACAATTCTAATCTATGGTATAGCTTGACCAAACTAATCGCCTGCATAGTTATTTTCAATCATCACAGAATGATTTAGCCTGTCACAAGATGACCTACCATCCTCTTTCCAAATTTGAAGAGAATTGTATGAGATGATGGTGGTGAGAGAGAATGAATATACTCAACTCTAGAAGTCTATAATTGATGTATTCCACTACCTCTATTCTGTTTTCCTCCAACAGTCCCTGAATATAAGCCCTTCCCCTTTTATTTCTTTCTTTTTATTGCCTTCTTCTTAATCAACCTCCTAAAATTGGAATTTGTTTTCTTTATAACTAGTTCTTTCTTAAATTTACCCTCCCTCTTAATCTCCTCTTTCTATTCTACACCAAATGCTGTGTGTGTGTGTGTGTGTGTGTGTGTGTATGTGTGTGTGTGTTCAACCCTCTTCTTTCTGGTTCAGATGATATTAAGATTTATGTTGAATCTGTTCCCCACACCCCTTCTTCCAAGTTTGTGTAGTCATCTTTTTACACACCTAAATTATATGAGATGTTAAGTTCTACCATTTTCCTCCTTCTTCTATTATGGGTTCATGTGTATTTTCTTCTCATCCTTAAAACTTAACAAAACTACTACCAGGCCCTCTGTCTTATTCACTTCCTATACAATCTTGAAGACATTAGAGTTTTGAAAAGATATTTTATTTCTTTTCACATTAAAATGTAAATACTTTGTCATCACATAGTTCTTTCCATTTGCTTGAATGTATCTGCCTTTCTAGGTTTCTTTTGACTCTTACGTTTGCATTTCAAAGCATGTATTCAGCTCTGATCTTTTCATTGTGTTTGTTGTTGGTCAGTCATTTCAGTTATGTCCAATTCTTCATCACTCCATTTGGGGTTTGGTTTGCCATTTCCTTCTCCAGCTCATTTTACAGATGAGGAAACTGAGGCAAACAGGGTTAAGTGATTTGCCCAAGGTCACACACCTAGTAAGCATCTGAAACCAGATTTGAACTCAGGTTTTCCTGACTACAGGCCCAGGGACTGTTGTGCCACTTAGCTGCCCCAATTTTTTTCATTAGGAATACTTATAAATCTATTCCATTAAAGTCCATTTTCCCCATAGAATTTTTCTTAATTTTCCTGGATAAGTTATTTTTTATATACTTTGCCTTCTGGAATAACATATTCCAAACTCTTTTCTCCTTAAAGTAGTATCTGCTAGGTCTTATGTGATTCTGATTATGGCTCCTTGGTTATTGAATTCTTTCTTTCTGGTTGCTAACAGTATTTCTTTTCTCTACTTGAAGCTTTAGATTTTGGCCATGATGTTCCTATTAGTTTACATTTGGGGGTTTCTTTCAAGAGGTGACCAATGAATTTCTACTATTTCAACTTTGTCCTTTGACTCTAATAAGTTTAAATAGTGTTCATTCGTGATTTCTTAGAATATAGTATCTAGATTTTTTTCTTTTTGGTGATAGTTTTCAGGTACTCTAATGATTCTTAGATGATCTCTAACCTGTTTTCTTCATCATTTGTTTTTGATAGGACATCCCTTATATTTTCTTCTGTTGTTTTTAAATGTTTTTCTAGTATTTCTTGTTATCTCATTAAGTCATTTATTTTTGTTTGGTCTAATATAATTTTCATAGTATCTGTTACTCAGTTAACGTTTTTAAACTCCATTACTAAGCTGTTTATTCACCTTTCAATTCTTTCCTCTCTAGTTCTCATTTTATTTATACTATTTTTTTAAACTTTTGATTTCTTTCTTCTATGAATTCTGGTAGAACTTGGAACAAATATGTTTCTGTTTGATAGTTCATTTTAGATATTGTGGAGTCAATGTCTTCTGCATTTGCATCTTAGTTGATCTTAGCTCCATAATATTGCTTTATCATTTTTTTGTTTATTCACTTTTCAGCCTTATTTCCTGAAATGATACTTTGTATTTTCTACGAGCAGTGTCACTGAACTCAAATAAAAATGGATCTTGGCTGGCTGCATATTGACTTAGAAAACCACAAATTAACATTATCTGTATTGTATTGTTCTTTCACTTACTTTGTTAAATATTTCTCAGTTACATTTTAACCTGGTTCAGGTCACATTTGAGAATTTTGTGGGCCCCTTGTTGGCCTCTGGGCTGTAATTTTGACACCTCTGTTCTAAAGTCCTGCCACTACTTCATCCAGGAACTGAGTGCTGTATTCTTCAAGGACCTGGGGGTAGTGAGGTGATGTCAAGTCAATGAGCTGTGATAGCAGCAACCTGGCTTCACAGACTCTTCACCAGAAATCTGGAGTCAGTGACATAACTATAGGTTCCACATATGTGTACTTCCGTACAGCTGCTCCCAGGTACCAAGCTGTAGGATCCAGTCTTCCCTGGCTCAGCTCTTACCCATGGGCTGGAAGGCTTCCATGAGCCACACTCCCAAGACAGACTTTACTTGCTTGAGTTGTTCCCTAGTGCCCAAAGGCTTCTCTGTCTCTTTCTGTGTATCTGGACTGGAATAATATGCATACTTATGTTTCTCCATGGATTTTTTTGACCATTATTCAATTCAATTCTCTTTTTTTATCTTTGATGGACTAGTTGTGTGATTGAACTGGGCTATCTGTTACCATTCTCTCTGCCATCTTGAGAAGGTCTCTGTGTTTTCTGTTTATCAAATAGAGGCATTTGTTGATCACGTTATAGCTTGGCAAAGAACTTTACAAACAATGGTGAGAGGAACCCCACATCTTTTTGCCAGTATTGGTAGTGATTTGGGCTTTACATGCCCATTATGAAAGCGATCCCTTTTTTATTTTAGATGTGGAATACTAATCCTTCCAATGATAGGCACTCCTACTCTGAACTCTATGCTTGTTTATGTTTGTGTGTGCCTTAGAGATTAGATTTACCTGGCAAGCCTAGAGGCTAGCAGTCAACAAGATTATCACAGCCCCAAGAACAAATAACCTATACCCACTCACCGAGAACAGATATATTAGGTAAGAAGGATTTTTTAAAGAAAGAAACATCTTCCTGGGTCTCTGAAAGAGCTTAGTTGGCTCCTGAAGTCTGCAAGATTTTAATGATGACTATTAAGATTCCTGTTTGAAATCCAATATGCCTTGACAACTGGTCCTGTTCCAGCTCTCTCCAGAGTTTCTACATGGCTTCAGTTGCTTTAACAACAATGACAATTTGGGGATTTTTTTTTCTTTTTCCAAATACATTATAAAAAGGAAAATTTCCTTTTCTCTCACTCCTCCCCTGCTCCTACTGATTATTACTTTTCTTTGAGCTCAGTTAATCCCTGAGTATAGCCATAGCTTAAAGAATGGTACCACCAAGACAAAAGTCTCAGCATTTTGGTTGGGTTTGGTTGTTGGAATCAGAAGGAGGGTGTCTGAAAGTCAATGTGGAGAAGACATGAATTTGTTTTCTCCTTTGCAGAAACTTGCCTTACTTTTCTGGAAAGACTTTTTTCTGACTCTTAGGATTCACATTTTGGAGGAAAGCTCAGGTCACAGCAAGATGGAACATTATTTGGTTAGAACACAGGGAGAAAAAATAAGGATCTTCATGATGCCAACCTGGGGTATGCTTTATAGACTTCTACAGAGAGATGCATTTACTGATATTTTAGGCACAGTATAGATAAAGGTCTGACTCTGGTCTATTCAGGAAAACAAGCAGGGAATTTGGAGAGATAGCATGGTGGAGGGGATAATGTGTAGGAGATGGAATCAGGAAAATCTTGGTTCAGATCCCAGCCCTGATACTACCTGAGTCACCATGGGGAAGTCACTTAACCCCTCTGAGCTAGAGTTTCATCTACAAAACGGGGATAATACTACCTCACAGGGTTATGTGAGACCCAAAAGAGCGAAAACATACAAGGCATTTTAAAAACTTTAATGTGCTTTATAAATGTCAGTTATTATTATTATTAGACAATAATGTACACAGTGTATCAGGATTCACTTTTCAACTCTCATCCTTGGGCTAGAAGGCTTCCATGAGCCAAACTCTCAGGAAAGACTTTACTGGTTAGAGCTCTTCAGGCTTCTCTCTGTCTCTCTGTGTGTGTCTGGGCTGAAACCATAGGATCTCTGAGGTGGAAGAGAAAGAGCCTCAGAGGTCATCTCTCCTCAGAGATTTTCCCTAACTTTTCTCTAATTTACCCTCCACTCAACTGCCAAAAAATTACCCTAAGGAACAGGTCTGACCATGTCACTCTCCTCTCTGAAAACCATCAGTGGCTCTCTATTACCTCCGATGAAAACTCCCTCACCTGGCATGTAAGGCCCTGAACTACCTTTCTAGCCTTATTTATTTATATGACAGCTATATGGTGCATCATGTAGGTCAGTAATACCTAAGTTCAAATCCTGGTTCAGACATTTACTAGCTTGTGAGCCTGGGCAAGCCACTTAACTTCTGTCTGCCTCAGTTTCTTCATCTGTAAAATGGGAATAGTAGTAGCACTTGCTTCACAGGTTTGTTGTAAGGATCTTTAGTAACATAACATTAGGTTGTTTATCTATTTCTTCTCATTACACTCCACCCCACATCCTGCCCCAAACCAGATCAAACTGTATTTGATTCCTAGTAACCCTCTTTGCCCTGTTTGTTGCCAAAGTCTTTTCTGGCTTTCCTTATATGGGTCTTACTCTGGTGGGATTTAGATGTTAGATCTCAGTCAACTAGGCCAGTGCTTCCCCAAAGTAATAGGCCAGTGCCCTACCAGAGAGCCTAAAATAGCTAACAAGGGTCCCTTCCAATGAATACTGGCTACCTTTAGAAATTTATTCCTCATCCCAGCTATAACAGGTTTTGGATTACCCATGGAGCTCAGGGGTATATATGGCAGATTGCATGGCCATCCGCCTAATGGAAGAGGTTTGGGCCTCTTCCACACTGTCCTAAAGGATCCATACTACTTGCATCTCAATAGAATACATCTAAGTATCCCTACAGGCATTAATAATCCAATCTAATAGGGAATAATTCCCCTGAATTCTTCTGGTGCCATTCAATCACTGTCATAAGGCTGGATATGTAGTGACACTATTCATCTTTTCAGCCTTGGATCCAGATAAATTAATTCCATCTGCCCCACTATAACTGTCTATTAACTCTCCCAGGGCATAGTCTCTGAGGCTCATAATACTTTGTGCTAGGGATTGCGGACCTTGATCAGTCCGCATAGGCCCCAGTTTGATGTGTCTTTCTAATAGTGGTCTAATTTGGTATGACTGAAGAGGGTCTGTGTCTTCTATCTCCCCCTCAAGCTCTGACACTACCTCCCATTTCTTCCTCTAAATCCATTTCCTCTGGGGCCCATGTCCTCAATCCCAATTCTTAGATGCTACAAGAACTCTGACCTTAATTCTGGGTACTTGATGTCCTAAAGGGCCCTTGCAAAAAAAACATGTTAAGTTGGAGAGTTATTTTTCCCCTTTTCCAGGAAAATCCTTTATTATGGAAGGTGGAAGTCCATACATCTCATCCTAACCTTAGGTATTCTTCCAATTTACATACTTGAGCCCCAGCAGCTAACTGTTAAAATAGCACAAAGCAGTTAACAGTGGGCAAACTACATTAACAATTGTTGTCTTAGCTTCTTTACCAGTAGCTGGAAATCTCATTTCAGCCAGTAAGGTGGAGTCTAAGGGACATTCTCTCACTCTCTAGGTGACCCAGATGAATCTGTTACTCAAACCACTGGCACCCACATTCCCATAGATGGCCGTCTGGGAATCTCCCTGATACTTTCCTCCCTCCCCCTATCCCATTTCCTGGGAATCCTGCTAAGCCAATTGTTGTAGATTGGGGCACTGAAGCCCGCTATTGTATCTGCTTGTGATGCAGGAATTCCAAGGAAAGGAGCACACAAAACCAGTATGATCAGTCCAATCTGTACTAGGGGATTTACTTACAGGAGACCCCTACCTTGCAAGAGACAGCAAGCCTCAGTCTGTGCATGGGCTTTATTCTTAAGTTATTTATATGTTTTACTGAAACTGCTTAAAGAGTAAGTGAAACATGTAGGATATGCTGGGGATATACAACCTAGGTAAGCAGGATGTGTAAATGTGAAACCAAGACAGAAGTACCTGTTAGACACACATCATTCTTGACCTAGTGAAACTATTTATGATTTTCTTACTCTCAAGTGCATCCATGATCCATTTAACCCACAATGCTCCTAACTTCAACCGTGTTCTGTTTAACACAATATCCCCAATATTAACACAGTGATTAATGAATACTCATTTACTTGATTTGGAGATGGATGGCCTACAAGTTTTGGGAGATCTCCCTGAATTGTCCTCCTTGTCCCTCCATCTGCTTTTGGTGTTTGACCTAACCATGTGACTGATGAAGCCTAACTTTGACAAGCTAGCCAGGGGTGGGCAACCTGCGGCCTCGAGGTCACATGTGACCCTTTAGATCCTGAAGTGCAGCCCTTTGACTGAATCCAAACCTCACATTCACCTTTCTGTGCATTACACAGCATTCACATTCTCTAGGCTAAGAACCTCTTTTCTAGAACTTTATTTTCTCCAAATGAATTCTGTTGTTATTTTGCCAGCCTTGTCCTTTAATTAATCTGGAAGCAATGTGAAGTATGGATTGCATAGAAAAGAGGCTGGAGGCAGAAAAATCAGGGTATTGTAATAATCCAGGCATTCTTTCTCAGCAGTGAGACTCAGAAAGAAGTAATAAGTGCCTAAAGTCCAAGATTGAAGGGATAATGGCAGACATGAATATACTTTTTTCAAAGGAAAGAACAAAGAAGAATTTATACCTTTTCAAGTATAGAGCAACTGATTTAAGGGTTGTTTTTTTCTAAGTTGCCTTTTATTTTTATACTCTAGACATTTGTCTTCAATCACCCCCAATCTTAAGTCTTTCTTTGTAATAAAGAAAAATTTATGGACAACCAGCCAACACAATGGCCAGCTCTGACAGTGTAAAACACATCTGTTATCCAAAGTCCCCATCTCTCTACTGAAACAAAAAAGGTGTATTCCCTTTATCAGTTATCTAGGACTGAGGTTATTACAATTCGCCAGAGTTTAACTGATTTTTAGTGTTTACATTATAAAAAATTTTGGATGTATATGTTGTTCAGTTGAATAATGGCAGAACAAAATGATGGTATATGAATGCAACAGAATGTTATGTGTAAAAATGACAAATATGACAAATTCAAAGAAACCAGGAAAAATTTGCATGAACTGGTGCAGTGAAGAAAATAGAACCAGGACAGAAATATATACAGCGATTATCATAATGAAAAGGAAAACAACACCAAAAATAGCGGAACTCACAGCAATACAATGAATGATATTTATTCTAGGATGGGGACTGATGATTCAACATAACTATCTTATCTTGGTAGAGAATTGGTAGACTACAGGTGCAGAATGAGTCACATTCTGTCATTTACGGTGAATATGTTGGTTTGTTTTACTTGAGTAAATTCTTTTTTTTTTAAATAATAGAGAGGCCTTTGGAGGGTGGTGGTATTTAGAAATAATAGTAATTTTTTTAAAAAGTGTGTTTGTGTGTATATGTGTATATTTGGTGAAGGAAGGGACCTAAGAGATCATATATGTCAATCCTTTCATTTTAAATATGAGTAAACTAAAGTCTAGAGAGGAAGAACCTAAGGTCACACATTAAGTAGAAAGCCTTGGTGATTCCAAATTTACTGGTTTTTTACATTATGCCATGGCTCTTCTACCTTCATTGGGTGACCTGAGAACTAAAATTCATTATACAGAAATTCTAGCAAAATCTTTTATTAAAGAATGCATAAATCAGAAAATTTATTCAAAGTAATAGCAACTCCTTGTGTTTGTCTAGTGGACTCTGACTTTCCAGGAACCAGAGGAACACCTAAGCTTATTGCCATAGCCCTTGAAATTATCATCCCTGTCCAAAATGGCAAGGCAGAGTTTAAGGATGCAATAGCTAGGTGTACTCTGTCCTGATGTTATTATCTCTGTTCCCTCCCTCCCCTCCCCCCCATCACCAAAGTAGAATGTCCTTTTGATGACATTACCGTATCACAGACTCATGCAGAGCCTTCTGGGAAATCTTTCTCTGCTCCAAATTCTATTATTTGGAATTAACTATATTTTGTGTTTTCAGGTCTTCTTAGTTATATGTTCTATATAAATAGACTCAACTGTTGACTCATTCTTTTAATCTGTTATGTTACAACACATGTGCACCCTTGATCCTTCATTATTTACTGCATAATGGATCATTGTCTATACTGAACTTTTGTATTCTCTGCCTTTTATCCCAAATCAATTTATTCATTTCTTTTTTTAAAATTTTCTGTCTTTGGTTTTTATATTACCTTTGTTTCCAAATATAGCCCCTCCTTTTTCTCTACCCAATCAACCATTCCTTGTAACAAATATTTGAAAAGCAAAAAAGCATTTCAGTAAAACTAACCCACATATTCACCAAATCTGACTGTATATGCGTTGTTCCATACCTATGCGTTGTTGTAGCCAATAAGTACATTGTTTTCCTGGTTCTGTTTCTTTGTTTTGGATCAGTTCATATGTCTTCTCATCCTCTGAATTCTTCATATTAACATTCATTATTTTATAGAACAGTAATATTCCATTATATTCATATGTGACATAATTATAGCTGAAGAGTTGTATTATACATTTGCCACAATTTATTTAGCCATTTTCCAATTGATGGATACCTACTTTATTTCTAATTCTTTGTTACTACAAAAAGTACTGTTGTGAGTTTTTTTTATCATATTTATCTCTAAAACTCAGCAGCTTCTAAGAAAGAATGGACAGTTGCATGAGATCTTGAAGAAATACTAGAGACAGGAAAGGACTCTTCAGTTCTTTCAGTAAAGCCATTATTGTTTTCCCTAAAGACCTTTGAGTTTCTGTGCCAAACATAAAAAGTCTCAACAACTTTGGCTACTTCTCATTCCTATTATTTGACTTTTGCACTCATCATTATCACTATTCAAATCAGGAAGTAATTGTTTTCCATTTGAAACATGCCATTCTCAAAGATGTATAACTTGTGATTTTTCTTGTACCTCAGGGTAAAAAAATCCACAACAGACTGGCCAAAATTATAATGAAGTCAATGGGAAGTTGTTCTGTTTCCAAGAGTCCTCCTGATAGCCCATATCCAACTAATTCTATGGAAAATTTAGTGTTTCTAACCACTGAACAATCCAGTCTCAGGATTTTGCTATATCTGTTAGGTTAAATTTCTGGTAATTGAGTATTCCAAAAGTCCTCTAATTAAAATGCAAGGATAAAAGATTGGCCAATTATATTCCAATACTTTTAAGGATCTGTGATTATGTCCATATGACTTTTCCTGTTGATACACATTATAACTCCCTTATGCAGAGCTATATTATCAATTTTGTACCTGGAGCAAGAGGCAGGAAATGCTGCCCTGGGCTAAACATGCCCTTGAATCAATAGAGGGCTGAGAGACCCAGGGACGTTTGCTTGCTGTGGAGGGGAATATCTTTAGCACTGGCCACATGAAGAGAGGTCCTAAGACAACCACAAGCACACTGCTGGGGATGCTGCTAACTGCTTTGTGTCCATAGGGACTGGGGAGGGGACACATGGCCTAATCTCATCCTAGGCGAACCAGTTATTTTTGCTAACTAGTTTCTATGCTGTTGAAGGATAAGGGGAAATGTTGTCAAAACATATGCAAAACAAATTTTAAAGTTGAACAATATTTTAAAATTGTTATTTTCAGTTTTGGTAATTAAAGTTCTGTGCCCTGGGGAAAAGTTCCCATCCTAGTTACAGTTATGCTGTATGTGTTTTTGTGAGTTGCTGTGACCAAAACCAATTTCATTTAGTTGCATTATTGGTTAAACCAGTGGTTCTCAAAATATGGTCTGGGGACCACTGAAGGAAGTCTTCAAGGTCAAAACTATGTTCATAATAATAGTAAGACATTTTAATTTATAATATGGTAAACGCCAATAGATATAACCAATACTTTTTTTTTTGGAAAAATCTCTTTGAACTTCTCAATCATTTTTAAGAGTGTAAAGTGGTACTGAGACCAAAAAGTTTGAGAACTGCTGATTTAGGCCGTTATCTCTCCAACTTCTCCATGGGACTAATGAGACATTTTATCAAATACTTTTCTGAAATATAAATTATATATTATCAACATCATCATAGATTTGGAGCTAGAAGGAATTTTGGGAGCCATCTTATCCAACCTCCTCATTTTCTGGATGAGAAAATTGAGGCCTAGGAAGTTTAAGTGACTTGCCCAAGGCCATGTGAGGAGAAAGTAACAGAGGTAGCTGCTTGCTATCATGCTATACTCAGATTTTTAGTTCGTTCTAACCTATAATGTACTGGTATAGGGAACTCCGAGTAAGGAAATTCATCCTACTAATGTGGGCTAGCAAATATTCTGTAGCTTATAGTCTTGGAGAGGTACCTGGTTCTCTGAGAAATTAACTGTTTTGCAGAGGGTCTCACCAAAAGTAGGACCTGAAACCAGGTCTTCTGGACTTTAGGGCTTAGTCACAACATTATACTGTTTCTCTAGCACCTAGTTAGCAAGAAAGATTAGTAAAAATAGGAAACTGCAAGATGCAGTTTCACCTTCTAGCATCTATATCCTAAAACAAAAATTTTTAATTTTCAATTCCATTCCATTCAATAAGTATAAAGAACCTACTATGTGCCAGACACTGTGCTGTGTGAGTTGAAGATACAAAGACAAAAGGGGAAATGGTTTCTCCTCTCAAGGAACTTATACTCTATTGGAGGGAAACAACATCTATATAAATAAATACTTATAAAATTATACTATTTTACACAAAATGATACAGAGGCAATTAAGTGGTGCTAGTAGATATATTGGACCTGGAGTCAAATCCCTCCTTAGATACTTACTAGCTGTGTGACTTTGGGCAAGATACTTGACCTTTGTCTGCCTCAGTTTCCTCATCTGTAAAATGGAAATAGCAATAGCGCCTATATACCAGTGTTGTTGTAAAGATAAAATGGGATAATATTTGTAAAGTTCTTTATCTTGGAGCATTATATAAATGCTAGTTGTCATTATTATTACTAAAGTAATTACAAAGTCTACCAGCTACTTAACCTTGTTTGCCTCAGTTTCCTCATCTGTCAAATGAGCTAGAGGAGGGAATGGCATTCCAGAAGGAAAAAACCATTCCAGGATCTTAGCCAAGAAAACCCCCAAATGGAATTACAAAGAGTTGGATACACCTGAAACAACTGAACTACACAAAAATAACAACAAAATGAGCTGGAGAAGGAAATGGCAAGATGCTCCAGTATCTTTACCAAGAAAATCCCAAAATGGAGTCAGAAAGAATTGGGCACAACTGAAACAATGGAACAACAACTGCAATCTGCCTGTTAGCCCTGCTCACAGGAAGCTGGAGACGAAGGAATGAACCTCCCTGATTGTGGGAGAGCTTCCCTGCCATTCTCCTGGAGTCTGCAATCTGCTCTTGACCTTGAATTGGAACAGGTTGTACAGAAAAAGGAGGAGGAGCCACACTGCAGTGGCTCTTGTAATGGAACCATCCAATAAGGACCCAGATCAGAGGACAATGGGGACATCTGAACCAGGGGTGGGCCTCTAGGTCCTCAAGTACGACCCCTTTACTGAATCCAGATTTCACAGAACAAATCCCCTTAATAAAAGAATTTGTTCTGTAAAACTGTGCAGTTCAACTGAACCTTCCTAGCTGACCAAGGATGGTGAAAGAAGAGGAGATGATGACTGACCCTTTCCCTTTCTCTTTCTTTCTCTAGGGAGAAGCCAATCTCTCAGTTTGTGAGTCCCTTTTCAATTTATGCTTCCCTTATTCTTCTAGGTGCTTTGAGAAGCATCTAGGTTTAAAAGTTGTTCTTTTTCTATACGTTCGTTTACATTTTGTCTTAAGTTGTTAACCTATGCTAAAGTTTGTTGGCCAACAAGATTGTGTTTACTTAAGGTACAGATAGGAAGAAGGAGATATTTTGCCCATCAAAACTGAGCTGGGGATTAAAGCCATAAAGACCAAGGAAGGAATCCATAACCTTGCCAGGTAACATCTGAGAACGAAGATAGAAAATACCTATTGGGACCCAAAGAGCTTTTTTTTTGTGGATTATATCTATTGCTATTTACTGTATTAGAAATTAAAACTGATACATTAAAAAAAGAAAAATGGCCTATTTTCTTTCACTTTTGAAAACTTTAAATCACTATAAAAATATTAATTAGTATTATTTGAGCCAACCAGGGAATTAAGCTTTCATGTAGAATATGTAAAATAGCCCTGCTCTCCCAGTAACTGTCCTGAGAAAGGAGAAGGGCTAAAGACTGTGAGGTCTGAAATAGCTGAATTTGAAAATGTGCATTGGGACATTAGGAAGGGCTCTGGGAATTTGTGTTCAAACCTGGAATTAAGTCTAGGGTCCTTTGGCTTGGAATAACTGACAAGAGTGTTGTTACATGGAGAAAGCTCCCTGATAAAGATAGTGGGAATTTGGAATTGAGTCAGCCACAATGAGGTTACCTCCCTCATAAACAATTTTTCCGTTGTTAATGCTGAATAAAATGATTTCATATGTCACTAAAGATGGAAGAAGGATCTCAATCAGCTTGAAACAGGGTTGGTTTACGAAACTGGTGACAGGTGGGAGAAGTGCCCGGAACTGACATTCTCACCATAACTAATCAACATGATGGATCTCAGAGGAAGCTTGGGGTGGGGGATGGGGTCAGTGTAGGAAGCTAGTACCTCTCCACTCTAGCAGTAGCTCCACAACCACATTGTTATCCTTGATTTGCAAGGTTAGAAAAAGCAACAAGCATTGACTAAGCATCTACTGTGTGCCAAGCACTGTGTTTATAATAGGCTCACATTGTAGTCAAAATGATCAAGAGCATCACAAAACTTTTTTTATGTATATTTCTATACAAAAAGCCTTTTCTCTCTCCATCCTGTACCATAAACACACGCAAAAAAAATTTAAAACAGGGGTTCTTAACCAGAGGTCCATGAAATTGGTTTTTTAGAAATATTTTGATAACTATATTTTAATATCATTGTTTTCTTTTGTAATTCTTTACAAATCATAATTCTGAAAAAGGGTCCATAGGCTTCACCAGAATGCCAAAGGGATCCAGGACCCCAAAAATGTTAAGGACCCCTGTTTTAAAAAGAGATCCCCAAATTCAGAGGACTTGGAATATCATATGCCTTGTTTGTTTAGCTCTTTACTTTTGCACAGACTCCCCCCTTTGTGTTTGGAATGCGTTCTGTCCTAGTATCCTTAGTTCCTCTCAAAGTTCACTCATGGACTACTTCCTGCATGAGGCCTTTTCCTGATCCCCCAGTAGCAGCTAGTGCCTCTCCCAGAAACTGCTTTGTATTTGCTTTATATATGTTATATATACTAATGTATATATGTTGTTTCCCCTAATTGCAATATAGGTAGGAACTGTTTAATTTTTGTCTTTGTATTAATAGGATGAATACTCACTCATTAATTGAGTGATTGCTGTCTTCCTTTCCTTCACAAAGCTCAGAGGGAGTTGGGGTCAAGGGGAAAATGCCCAGAGGAGTGGAGGGAAATGGAAAATCAGGCTCTGGTAGCACAGAATAACTGAAAAAGATGGATGAGAATTCTATCAACCATTTCCTCCCAATATTTTTAAAGTTTGAAGACCGTAGCCTCCTGTCACATTTGTTGCTGCTCAATTGGGCCAGTGATTGTAGGCTCCTGTCTCCTTCTATAATATAATACCCTTCATTAAAATCTTCAAAGCTGGCATGGAGGTTAGCTGTTGATTAGCTGCTCTTCTTAAAAAGAAACAGATGCAATTAACAAAGCAGGAATATGGTTCCTGTCCCAATGTTGGCAGACACTTCCTTTTGTTGTCATGAGGCCGGTTTCCATCAGATGTAAACATATCATCTTGGACAGTTTTTAAGAGAACAAATGGCTGAAAGGAACCAGGACAGTGATGATGATTGCAGCTTTTCCTCATTTCACATAGGAACTGACAATGTGTTTCATTATTGAACAATACCTGGAATAGAAACAATGATTTTTCCCCCCAGACCTTAGAAGTCATTATAATAGTGTGGGAAAAATAATTGGCAAATTCCCAGGCAATTCCAATCATTTCTGATGGTAAGCTCTTTGAGAGTAGGGACTGTGCCTTATTACAGGGCTTTAATGGAAGGGATTCTAGAGTTCCAATACCTGGTTTTGAATTCTGGCTCTGACATTTACTATATGTGTGATCATACACAAATTGCTTAATCTCTCTGTTTCATGTTTCACATTTATAAAATTAGAAAAAAACAATATTTATACTACCTATGAACTTAGTCTTATATAACTGTGGGTTATCATCATCATTATTAGATTTTTATTTATATCCCCAATAGCATCTAGCTCAGTGTTTTGTACGTAGCATACATTCAGTAAATGTTTGTTAAATGAATGAGTGAGTGAATAAATGAGTGAAAGTAGCACTTAGATTCTGCAAAAAAAGAGTCAGGAAAAACTTTGCTTTGGCTTAACTTTATGTATAGGTCTCGCCATCAGCAGTGATGCAAAGGAACAGCAAAGTAAGAACAGAGGGGTAGATGGAGAGATAAAAACAAATCAGGTATACACAGAACATTTGGGAATATAAAACTGCCAATAGTGCCAGTTTTTATTCCATGGGTCCTCAGATTCCTGGGCTCCAATTTCTCTTCTTGATCCTCAGAATGCCATCATTAGACAGTCTGGTTCAGCATCCTTAACCCATATCCCTGTGATAAGATCTCCAGAAGGAAAATGAGCCAGTGCCATGTGAGCTGCCACATCATGGTTCCTTCCATTCACACCACTCTGTAATATTTTGTTTCTAACTTTCAGATATCTATTCTAAAATGGAGAAAACTATTGTGATAGTATCATATAGGAACATATTCCTTCTCTGTATGAAGTGCCTTCAGAGGCAGAGTAAATAAGTACTCAAGTTGTAACTCACAGAGAAGAAGGCTAATCATCTTGTTGTGTATATACAATGGATCTTTGACCTCAATAATAGTATTCCCTCCAATGGTGCAGATTGCAATCCATCCATACCTGCTCATCCTATATTCTCATAAAAATATTCTATATGTATTCACACACACACATACACACACATATGCCAATAGTTAATGTTCTCTTTGTTACCTCTTTTTGTTATAATTAGGTTTGAGAATTTTTCCTTGTCTTTGATATCTTGTCCTTCTTCAGATATCTGAGAATGTCCTAAAAATTACATCACCTTGACATAGACCTTCTCTTTCTATACTTCATCTAATCCAATTGCTTTTCCCTTTTTTGTTTTCTTTAGTGCCTTTACTACTTTCTCAAGAATCACATCTAGGACAAAATCCTAACCCAGTGCCTCAATTTTCCTGGATAGTGAAAAGATGTAGTTATAAAAATATTTACATATCTTTTTCACTTTTTTGTTGTCTCCTTGAAGTTTCATCCCTAAATCCCCTTGGGGTGACTTTAGTTACTTGGGCCCCTTGCCAAATTTTCTTTAAATGCTTTTTCTTTCACTGCTTATAATCTTCACTTTCTATTAGATCTTACAATCAAAATTGCTGTTCTCCACTAGTGTTGCCTTTGGTTGTCATTTCTTTCTAATTGTGAAGGACATCAAATATTTGCTAATGAAAGTGGTTTTTAAGTTCCTTTGTTCTCCTCATTATGGCAATTGATGGTCCTGGCAACAGGGCTTGTGTTTGCTTTCCAAGAACTCACCTAACTAAGTACAGAGAGGCTTGTCACCAGTAGGTTGACCACTTAGTGGTAAATTATTTGGTCATGGGAACCCATGAAAGAAAAATATAAAACACAAAATGGCCCTCGCTCCATTTCTGTAGTGATGAAACACTGACAGAAAAAGGGTTTGAGAGTGGTAAGAATCACTTGTTTTTTTAAGACCACCTATAAACATTAACAGAACTGTTGGCACTCTATATGTTGGCACTCCCAATGACCAATCAGTAAACATATTACTGGAGGAATTGAATTTTATCAGTCCTGATATTCTTACTGAAAAGAAAACCAGAGAATGGAAGGAAGTTGTCACTAAATGAAAAGATGGGTCCTTGTATTGCTTATTGTAACTACTCAAGTAAAAATTCCAAAGTAATCTCATCACCAAGCCAAAAAGAGTTGATCTTTTTGTAAGAATATACTTTTGATTTCATATGCAAAGATAATGCTACAGGCTAACTGTCACAACACAGGCACATAGGTCTTTGTTATGAATGGTAATGGGTTTGTATTGTTTAACCTCTACTCTAAATTGCTCCCCTCCACCCCTATCAATAATATACATTCATGTAATGCCTGGTTGGGGATAAGTCTGTGGCCATGGAACAGGATAAAGTTAATTGATACATGCAGGCTTTGAATCCAAATTATCTTGATCACATTTTCAAAAAGCTTTAAATAATTTAGCTAATCAGCTACAAGACTATGTGATAATAGGATAAATGGGATGAAAGTCTAAGGCTGATATCAATATCTGGCAAAATTCTGTAATATATAATTATAGATGACCTCTGAACATTTAAAAAAGAAAGCAGTAATCACTAAGAACCTTCATGGATTCTCTAAGATAATAAGACCAAGGACAAGCTTGGCCCCAATGAAGAGATATGAGAAAACCTCCACAACTCTTTCACAGTGGTGTGTGCGATGGCAGGGCAGTGTCCACATCTGTGGGACATTGAATATGATATCATATTTTTTAAAGCGCTTGTTGGTTTAGCTGAATTTTTTTCTTCTTTCCTTATTTTCTTTTTAAAAAGATTACCATATTATAAGAAGCAGCTTTCTGGAAGGGAGAGGGATAAGATATAGAGGGAAATCTAGACAAAGGAAAAGCAAAAAAGAATCAATAAGATATATTTTGAAAGATTATATTTAAAAGATAACAAAATCAAGGAATTCTGTAGAATTACATATATATGTATATATATATAATTCATCTAGATAATTGACAAATAATAGATAATTCATCTAGATAATTGACAAGGTATCTCATATGAAAAATCTTGGCTGGATGATAGTGCAATCATATGTTCATAGTTAGTTGAACAACCTTACCAAAGTGATATTAATTATTAATGGATTCATGTCAACTTGGATGGGAAATGCCACCAATATGTTATAGGTCTTTATACATGGCCTGCATCAGCATTTTTATCTGTGACTTAGATTGGTGCTTCTTAAATTGTGGGTTGTGATAACTGAATGTGGGGGTTGTAAAAAATTTGGCAACAGTAAAAGGTTTCTGTACATGCAATGACCAAAATACCAGTATCGAATATTCCACCAAGATTTATTTTTTTATGTAAAATTAAACAAGCATATCCAACTTATTAGTATGCAAATTTGCTTTTGCCTTTAGTAAATAGTAAAATTATGTGTATACCAAACAATTGTTTTAAAATAAATTTCTTTATGATTTATTGTCAGTAAATGTTTTATTTGTATACCTGTTTTATATACCTACATACCTGGGGTTGTGTAAAAATTTCTTGGGTGAAAAGGGGGTGAGATAATAGTTCTACTGTATTTTATTAGATCAGACCACACTGGAACATTATCTTTAGGTCTGACTATAACATTAAGTAGAATTTTTTTTTTACTTGAAAAAGTTATTTATTTCTAACACATTTTTAGAAATTTTATTTTTGACTGGACTCAGATTTAGAGGTGGAGACTCTCAGGGAATACAGTCGACGTCTCTTAGCGATCTGTTCCTGTCGTTTTTCTTTAGCCTCCTTCATTCTCTTGGCCAAAAGTTTAGCATATTCTGCTGCTTCTTCCTTGTTCTTCTGGGCATGTTGCTTCTTCTAAGCAATGTGTCTACGTTTGAGCTTCAAAACTTGAGTAGTCACCAGTCGCTGAATTTTAGAAGCCTTGGTCCTGGATTTCTTACTTTCCTTGGGAGGGGCTTTCTCACAACATACTATCAGACATCATCTTCTTTGGACAAGTTGAAAAGTTTGCGGATTTTGCTAGCTCTTTTGGGCCCAGGCAATGAGGCACAGTTGTATCTGTCAGTCCTGGTATCTTTCTCGTCTTTCTTCACGATAACCAAGTTGAGGACGCTCAGGTTGGCGTCCACAATGCAACCCCTAACAGATTTAAGTTTTCTTTCTCCAGTTCTTCTAGGACGATAGCAAGAATGGCCCTTACTGAGCAGCAGGCGTACATGTCCGTGAGCCAAAACACCCTGCTTCATGGGGAAGCCTTGTTTCTCATTCCCACCACTGATATGGACCACATAACCCTTCCAGTCTTCACCCAGAGCATCAGCAGAAACTTCAGGGGCCATCCATGTCTCATAAAAGGTCCATAGCTTTCTCTCATCATCAACTTCGATGAGTTTCTGACAGCCAGTGACTGGGAAAGAGATGTTGAGCTTCATCTTTGCACAGCTTCCTGCTTCAGACCTGCCACGGGAAAGAGCCATTAAGTAGAATTATGACAAACTCTTTTGCATGCAGAGGATGCTAAAAGGTAGAAAGGCATCAGGAAACAATTTCATTTAAGGAATGGTCAAAAGAATTCAGGATGTTTAGCCTACAGAAGCAAGACTTAGGGTAGGGATAAAAGAGCTGTCTCTACATATTTGAAGACCTGCCAAGGGCTTTGTTCTGTCATCTAAGTTTTGATAGAAAAAAGATAGGACAGTTTTAATTATTTAAAAGATTTTCATTATATTAAGCCAAAGTCTGTTTCCCTGTGACTTCCATCCATTTGACTCCTGCAGCAACATAGAGCATATTTTTGCCCACATAGTGAAAACATTCTCAGCTAAACTAGGACTAAGAATTCCCAGTTTAAGAATTTATGATTCATATAGGGGATGGCTTTCTTGGAAAAGGTAAGTGGAAGGATACAAGAAGAAATTTAGGTGATGTAAAACCAAAGGATAAATAATATATACATATATATAAATATATTTTAAGAATAATTCCTTATTCAACTGGAAAATGGAAATAGGAGCAGTCAGAGAATGTAGGAATAAGTGCACAGCCTTGGAGTCAGTTACATGGTATAAATAGCACTGTCCACTTATTGTCTATCTCCCATTTGCTTTGACCTTCATTACAATCCATCTCTTCAATTCAGTCATTTTCCTTCTCGTTTCAGAGTCCTATGGAACATACGTGTCTAGTTACTCAACCCATGACCCTATCTAATACTCTCTTTTTTTTTTTTTGGTCTAGATCCATTATTTCATTGGTGGAGAGAAACACAATGTTCTGATTTTCCCCATGGGAAAATATAACGACATTACCTAGTCTATGTAGGAATATCACAAAATTTTGGCTACTTGGCTTTGGGTGCCATGTTCCCTATCATCGGTTGGCATAATTTTCTTTTCCAGTTGATTACAAAGAATCGGTAGGAAGGGATGATTATTTTAAAAGAAGCCAATAAGGGATTAACATAGTATCCAAAACAGGAAATGCTAGAGTTCTACTATGTTCAACCTCAGATGGACCACAGCTGGAGTACCATCTTCCATTCTAGGCATCATATTTTAAGAAGAGCATTGACAAAGTAGGATCATACTAGGTGGCTGACAAAGATACTGTTAGGGCTCAAGATTATGGCATAAGGAAGATTAACCAAAGGAACTAGTTAACCAGCCTACTTAGTTAACTAGCCTAGTTAACTAACATTGGGATGTTTAACCCAGAGGAGAGAAGACATGGCGAAGGAGAGGGAGAGATGGAATCCGACACTCTTGTTTTCAAGCATTTGAAGGATTGCCATATGGAAGGGGAATAGATTTGTGCTTGGCCCAGGATCACAGAACTAGAAGTAGTGTGTGGAAGTTGCAGAAAGGCAGATTTTGGCTTGACATGAGGAAAAAAGTTCCTAACAGAGCAGTTCCCTATTAAATAGGCTGCTTCAGGAGCTAGTGAGTTCACTGGACATGTTCAAGAGAGGCTGAGTTCACCATTTGTTGGATTTGTTATAGAGGAAATTTGAGTTCAGATAGCAGTTGGAATAGATGACCTCTGAGGTCCTTTATATCTCTGTCATTTGGTAGAATATCATATCATTTAATCTGGTTAGGTCTAAGCATACTGTTCCACTATGGAAGAATGGTATGTTGTATTTCCAAATTGTCATGGCACTTAGCATGGTGAACATAGTAGGTGCTTAATAAATGTTTATTGATTGATTGATTGGCACAACAGATAGATCACTGGGCCTGAAGTCAGGAAAACTTAGTTCAAATCCAACCTCAGACACTTACTGGCTTTGTGACCCTGGGCAAGTCACTCAACTTCCATTTGCCACATTTTCCTCAACTATAAAATGGGGATAATAATAGCACCTACCTCCCAGGGTTGTTGTGAGAATCAAATGGGATCATAATTAAGACCCTTAGCACAGTTCTTGGCACATAGTAGGCACTATACAAATGTTAGCTGTGATGATGATGATGATGATGAATCATGTGTAGAATAGATTGGGTCACAATTATTAAACATTTGCATGATGTCTTTGTTTTTTGCATATTGTACAGGCTTTTCCACGGACTCTAGAAAAAATGTATAATTTGACAAAAGTACTTCACTATTTTCTGGTGGAAAAAAAATCAGACAGTATCATCAATGTACTTAGGCCAATTCCACATAGTCTCACTTTAGAACCAAGAGCCACCCTCTTTGGAAATACCCTGGTCCCCCACAACTAAGTAATCCGTACCATTTTTTTCCTAGACTGTTAGCAGCATCCTTGGTATGTAAGGGTTGTCTCCTAGCAGGTTAAAAAAAAAAGGCTAGAATCATTCTAGAAACATAGAAGCAAGTTTTGCAATAACCTATTCCTGTTGGAGAGAGAGGAAAACGTTTCTTGATTTTTGTAAGTCACAAATTTTGTTTCAGCCACTTAAACTTAGCTTCCTTGCTTGCAGAGAAGTCTGGAGCTAAGAGAGAAACCAGGGAGAAAGAGCTCAGGTAGCCTTCAGGTAGCAGGTGTTTAGCTGAACTTTATAGGATCTCGGTTCTTCCAAAATGCAATAAGAGTAATCAGAAGGATGGCTTCCAGAAGGAGTAGCACATTCTGTTGCTAGAGAAATTAAATATTTAAATAAAGGCAAGTGTACACAAGGAAGATCTGTGCTGTGAGTGGTGCAGAGAAAGCTAGAAGCCAAATGGCCTGGATTGCCCCAGAAAACTCTGTCATGTCAGACTTCTTCTTGGCTCCCTATAAGGGTGTCCAGATCATTGTTTTAACTCACTTCCCTTTCCTTTGTTGTTAGGGGTCAGACATGTAAACACTGTGTCTCTAAGGGTGAACACACTGCTCCGTCAATTTATTTCATTTAATATGGCACGGGATGATTTCCGTACCTTGGATTTGGAGCATTCGTTTTCAATCCCCACTGAGCAGGGAAAGATCAAACCCCGGGTGGGACCTGTTGGGGTGAGGGTGGGGGTTGTCTGAGAGGGTGAGAGCAGCAGGAAAGGAGCAGCCTGCTAATTTGTTATTCAACTAGATCCAAGGATTGATCCTTCTTTACCCTCACAGGTTCACTGTTACAGGGTCAGTCTTTTTCTAATTTAGGTATTTGGATGGAGCTACAGTCTTTTGAACTTGGGGGAGGGCTTTGGGGGAAAGAATGATATGGCAGGGGCTTGTATTCATCTCTGGGTGAACAGAGATGTTTGAAACAAAGATCCCCCTTGTACATAGTTTTTCTCCTAATTCTGGCTGCACTAATTTTCTCCACGAAAAAGCTTTTAAAATTGATACAATAAAAATGATCTATTTTCTTCATAATTTACTTTTTCTTTATAAACTCCTTGATCCACTGTGTGCTTCTGAATTCTACCCATAGTTACAGTCTGAAAGATGTCACCTTCAGTGAAGTTTGTTTGCTATTTGGCCATCTGGAAGCAAGTCGGTAGGAAACTTGAGGATGAGGTATTGCTAAATGTCAGTAATGCCAGGTGTGTGGGTGGGATGACAGGGCCACTGAGGTATACAGTGGTGGTGGTGGGGGGTGTTGCTTTTATTGTAATGCTACCAATTGGCTATACTCTGAAACCGGGAGAATAGGTGGAAATAAGAACAAAGATATTGTTTTGGCTGGGGGACAGTGGGGAGGGGTAGAGGAAAGGAATAGATCAGGGAACTTACTCTTGGAATTTTGGGTTCTGGTCTAGACATGACCTTTATATCATAGTAGCCCCAGAATAAACGCATACTTTCAGGAATTTGAGAGCTATGTACCTAGTGTCAGGATCTTATGATTTTGGGTTCCAAAGGTGATATAATAAGGAAAGACTCAGACAGGGTTGTTGAAGAAAGACTTGCCTTATTCTAAATTCCATCTGTTAGGTATTGTTATAGCAAAGGCCTGGTGTTCTGAAAATACAGTTATCCCTTCCACATTGCAACTTTCCCTGTCATAGTTTCGATATATCATAGGTGGGCATAAAAAATTAAATGGGAATTTTTTTAAGGGAGTTTTATGGAAGCCACAGATGACCCAGAAAAAGTTTAGAAACTCAGAAATGCATAAAATATATGTATAGTTTTATATAACATCAACATATTTTATCTTTTAATACCATAATAATTCAGACTTCTTCTCTGGTATAAAGAGAGGGCCAAAAAATTTTACTCAGATTTTCCAGATCTTGGGTACCATACCCCTAGCCCCCAGATGTGGAAGGGATAATTGTAGTAATGGTGACCAACAGAAAATCAGTAAATCAATCAATTAAGTATTTAGCAAGCTCCTGCTATATTCCAGGCACTATGCTAGACAATGGGGACAAAAGTATAAAGAATGACATGATTTTCATTCACAATGAGCTTAGCACTCCGTTTTACAGACCCACAGCAAATGATTGAATGACCATCAGTGGTACCCAGCAAGCTAAACCTGAAAAGAAACGAACCACACCCATCTTTTGAAATGTGACTCAAGTTTGTGTGCTCATTGGTTGGTTGAAGAGCCAGACTTTACAATGTGTTGAACTGAGCTTCGTAGAACATCTTCTTATGCCAAGGACAGCAAAGGAAATCACACTTTCTACAAGCTATTATTAAATAATAGCCAGGTTGCCCAACCAAATCTGAATCGAGATTCAATGGCTTAAGGAGAAATAAATTGTTCCAGTTCCTAGCTATTAGGCCACAAATTGATGTTATTCCAGAAACTACCACTTTAGGTATTGAGAAAACCCTTAATTTTCTACCCTGTTTGGTATTATTAAGCAATTTCTTTGAATACAAATTACTCTATAAAACAATATAATTTATCAGCAGCATGGTATGGTGGAAAAAGTATTGAACTGGACATTTGGAAGCAGAAACTCTATTCTCAGCTCTGTCAATGGCTAGCTATGTGACCTTAAGCAAGTCCTTTAAACTTTCTGAGCCCCAATATCCTCACCTAGAGGACCAGAGAGCATTGAAGTTCCTTTTCAGCTCTAACATTCTATGGTTCTTTTTTTTTCTTTTTATTGTTTATTTATTTTTTATTTGAACATGTGTTTTTAAAAATTTGGGTTACAAATTTTCTCCCTTCCTCCCTCCCCACCCACTCTCATTGAAAAGGCAACCATCTCGATACAGGTTATAGATGTGTAGTCATGCAAAACACTTCCATAGCAGTCCTGTTGTGAAAAACTTAAGTATATTTCCCTTCATCCTATCCTACCCCCCATTTATTCTATTCTTTCTTTTGACCCTGTCCCTCCTCAGAAGTGTTTGCTTTTGATTATCCTCTCCCCCAATCTGCCCGCACCTCTATCAACCCCCTGCTCTCTTGTCCCCTTCTCCCCTTTTTCCTGTAGGGTAAGATAGATTTCCATACCCCATTGTGTATGTTATTCCCTCCTTAAGCCAAATCCTATGAGACTAAGATTCACTCATTCCCTCTCACCTTCCCCCATTTCCCCTCCACTGTGAAAGCCTTTTCTTGTCTGTTTCACGTGAAATATTTTACCTCATTCTACTTCTCCCTTTCTCCTTCTCCCAGTATAATCCTCTCTCACCCCTTAAGTTTATTTTCCAGATATCACCCCTTCATCTTCAACTCACCCTGTGCCCTCTTATCTATCTATCTATACATACATATAATTTTTTCCTCCCATTACCCTAATACTGACAAAGGACTCATGAATTACAAATATCATTTTTCCCTGCAGGAATGTAAACAGTTCAACCTTAATAAGTCTCTTATGATTTCTCTTTCTTGTTTACCTCTTCCATGTTTCACTTGAGTCTTGTATTTGAAGGTCAAATTTTCTATTCAGCTCTGGTCTTTTCCACAGGAATGATTGAAAGTCCCCTATTTCATTGAATGACCATTTTTTGCCCTGAAGGATTATACTCAGTTTTGCTGAGTAGGTGATTCTAGGTTGTAGTCCTAACTCCTTTGCCCTCCGGAATATTGTACTTCATGCCCTCCAGACCCTTAATGTAGAAGCTGCTAAATCTTGTGTTATCCTGATTGTGTTTCCACAATACTTGAATTGTTTCCTTCTGGCTGCTTGCAATATCTTTTCTTTGACCTGGGAATTCTGGAATTTGGCTACAATATTCCTAGGAGTTTTCCTTTGGGGATCTCTTTTTAGAGGTGATCAGTGGATCCTTTCAATTTCTATTTTGCCCTCTGGTTCTAAAATATCAGGGCAGTTTTACTTGATAATTTCTTGAAAGATGATGTCTAGGCTCTTTTTTTGATCATGGCTTTCAGATAATCCAGTAAGTTCTAAGTTCTCTCTCCTGGATCTATTTTCCAGGTCAGTTGTTTTTCCAGTGAGATATTTCACATTCTCTTCTATTTTTTCATTCCTTTGGATTAGTGTTACAGTGCCTTGATTTCTCAAATTGTCACTAGCTTCCAATTTCTCCATTCTAATTTTTAAGGAAGTATTTTCTTCAGTAAGCTTTTGGACACATTATGTGGTTCTAACCTACAATATGTAAATGGTATTTGAGCATCCCTATGAGTGTAAGGTACGTAGATGGGAAATGTTTACTGATAAGGTATAGCTTTAATTTTCAGTTATAGGCAGTTACTGAGCCTAGTATAGTACAAAGAGTCAATTTACATTTGCTGTGGAGTGGCCTCTGTCCCCAGACTACTTGGGAGTTTCTATTAATACTATTATCCTACCACTTCTACCTCCTGTCGTACTGCTTCTATGAATGGGATAGGTGAATGACTTAAGTTTAGATTCAGTCAAAGGGCTACACTTGAGGACCTAGAGGGCCACATATGACCTTGAGGCCACAGGTTCCCCACCCTGATCTAGGGCTTATATGAAGAAGAAATACTCTGTCCAGACCCTTTTTAGTTCCTGTCTTTCCCAGAATAAAGCTTCTCTCCAAAAATAGCATTATTATTTTCAGTCACTAAGCTACCATTCTGAATTCCTATATGAGCATCAAATAAATACGTGGGTAAGTGAGATCAGGACACTCTTCAGAATGAAAGTGTATAAATTCAGCAATGCCCATGAGCAGGCAAAAAGATATGTGCCTGTCTCCCATATCTGGAATGCCTTATCTCTACATCTCTGCCTCTTGGAATGCCAGGTTTCTTTTAGTATATAGATCATGTACCACCTACCACAGGAGTCCCTTCCCCCAACCATTTGAGTAGAACTTTGGTGGGGGGTTAATTTATAACTGCACAGTTATTATTTACATTCTTCAATCCCACATTCCTTCTGGGACTTGACCAAAGTCACAGCATAGAGGAGCTTGCCAGTGCTAACAAACAGGTCTCTGGATGCTACTAAATTCCCAAAGAACTCACCAGTTCTAGGATTATAGAGTTTAGCTAGTCTTTATTAACATTTACAAGCTTCAGGATCTAGGACCCATTTTTATTCAGAGGATGTCTTTTAATGGCCATCTCTGAACATTTCCTCAAATTTCCCCCTATAGTTCTGCGCTAGTGTATCTGTGATGGCTTCCTTCATCTTCAACTAACCATCTTAAAGACCAAGATCCCAAGGTCAAATGTTTTAGAGCTGGAAGAGCCCTATAATGCTATCCATACAGACATTTCTTCCCTAAGCCACATTAGAGAGTCATATGAACAGGCATACATGAGATGAGACAATGTATATGTAATTTCATTAATGTAATGAATTCCCAATGTGTATATATATATGTGTATATATATATATACACACACACACACATACACACATATGTATGTATATATCAATGTGTACATATATACCCATACAAATATGTATGTATGTATATTTGCATGAATTACTAGCCTTTCTCTAAAACTCTAGGCATGCCTCGTCAGCTGCCTCCTGGATGTTCCATTGACATCCCAAATTCAATTTTATTATCTTCGCTTCCTTCAACTTTTCCTCATTTGCTTAACTCCTAATCCATTCTAATCCAAATACATGTGTGTGTGTGTGTGTGTGTGTGTGTGTATGTGTAATATATATACTAAGTACATTGCAATTTTTAGGGTAGGGGCACTAGAAATTGGAGGAGATAAGGAAAGTCCTCATGTAGAAGGTGGATGACAAGAGGCCCCAGTGGCAAAATCATCCCAGGAGGTGTGGGAAAGTAGCAATTGAAGAAAAAAAAAGTGAAGGGAACAGAGAGAAAGAGGCTGAGGCAATGGAACGGCAGCTCTCCAGAATAACTAACTACAGGCATTGGGCAAATTTCAAGGATCCCAAACCAAGTTTTATAACTCAGAGGACATATTTTCCAAACTCTTTCTAAATAGCATCTTGCAATTCTTTCTTCAGTCGGCGGTTAGAATGAAGGAGCAGGAGTCAGCACAATTCAGTCACACCACATCTTTGTGGCTGCATCTTCTGAGCATGAGAAAATGCAAGAGTGATTTGTTTGCTCTTGGCAAGGCAGACTTCAAGTGTGTGATTTCATCAATATCTTGACCTTCTCTTCCATTATTGAACTATGACATTCTTGGACCAACTACACATTCTATTCAGTTCATTCTCTCCATTGTCTGAGATGGTAGAATATTTGTGTCTATGTGTATACATGTATATATGTATGTATGTATACATATATACACACATGGAAGGCATAAGATAGTAGAAGGTTGCCTTCTGTGTGTATGTATCTATAGATACATATATATATATACATATACACAGAAGGCAACCTTCTACCACATATATGTTATATTGAAACTATTACTGTTGTGCGTATGTGTATAATACACTTACACACACACACACATACACGTGCATGCACACACACACGCACACCAGTAATAGTATTCTATGGAGAAAAGTTTTGATGTAAGGCTCTCTCTCCCTTCCTCTATTTTACCCTCCCCTTTGTCCATCACACTTTACATTATTTCTTCAGTAGTGTTTGTTTTATATTGCCTTTCCAAGTTTGATATCTTCTTCCTCTTTTGGTTTCATTTCCGCAGCAACTTGCTGAGGTTGGGTCTGAGTCTGTGCCTGGTGATGTTTCTTACTCAAAGAATACATTAACCAGGAGCTAGCCAACGAGGTTTCGTGCACACCGCTGTGGAAATTCAGCTGACTGGTGGAGGATTTCCAATATAAATTTCCCTTTTCTCACCACAATTTTATGGAAGTTTGCAATGAGGCACATCAGCACTTTTTGGAAATGGAGACTTGATTCAAAAGAACATTGCTTCTGTTGGTGTTCTATGGTTTTTTCTGATGTTGTTTTCAAGACATTGATCAATTACTCAGTACTTTATGTTCTTGTAATGTAATCCAATGCCTCTCCAATGCAGCGCCCCGCCATCAACCCACTTTGATGTAACTGGCCTTGCTTGGAACATTTTCCTTCGTGTTCTTAAATATTTGTTCCTTTACCCTGATGCTTCGCTGGTGTGTCTTTAGCACAGGCATCTTGTGGCCTCTGCACAATGCTGCACATTTAAGTTTTGTCTCTTTGAGCCCTCGTTTCAGAAAGGTATCTCTTGTTCTTTGTCAATTGTACAAGAAATAGATCCCCTGCTCTGATAGCTTGCTTTAAATAGGAATGCAATGAGAGAATGTCCTTAAAAAGACAATGTGAAAGCCTCCAGTAAAAATGGGAGACTCTCTAACTTATTCCAAAATGTTTTACGAACTGTGACTCTCATGCTGTCCCCTTTTAAAGATGAAGTGTATAAGTGCAGTCTTAAGGATTTTTTCTCAGTTCTCTGTTATGAGACTCATCCAGAACTAGTCACACGAAGACAGCTAGCAATAACCACTCGCATTTCTATAGTCAATCATGAGTTCACAGGGTTCTTTCCTCACAACCATGTAAAAGAAATACTGGAAGCATTATTTCTCCTGTAACAGGGTGAGCAGGAAAATCTCTGTTTACAGGATTGGGGCACCTCTCATGGAGCTGGATATGTTTTCTAATTCATTGCTGAAACACATATGACTTGTTGGGAATGACATAGGGAACTTCTGACTGGTACTCAGTGATATATGCAGTGTCAAACATAATTAGCTAACAAGTCGGGGGTATAGATTCTTATTGAAGAACCTCCTCTTTTTGTATAGTCTATAAGAAGAGCTCAGGAGAAATCACTGCTTTACCTCCAGCTGTCTCTGGCCCTCTCTAAATCTAGTCAGCATTTCTGCTCTTGGTATTTCACCTCTTCTTTCTCCTGCTCACATTAATGCACTTCTCCTGGGGCCTCCATTTTGTGGAGGGTTGGCCACTCTCCACTCTGGTCCTGACTTCCAGAATTCAAAACCATGCATCCTACCTTTATTCTCTCTACTTCTCACCTTTTCAATTTATTTTTGTCTTGTGTTTCCCCATTGGAACGTAAATTCCTCAAGGGCAGAGACTTTCTCTTTGCTTGTACACGTATCCCCAGCACTTTGTTCATTGCCTCATACATAGTAAACACTTAAAAAATGCTTATTTCCTTTCTTCCTTCTGCCGGCTGCCAAGCCCTAGTTGGAAAATCCATCGAGGCCAAATGAACCTGAAACCCAGTAACTCAGGGAAATATATGCCTAGATGCATTTCAACTCACCAAGTCTCTATGGCCACTGGTCCTGAGTGTTCCAAGGTATTCATTAAGTTATATCTCCGTTTTATAGATAAGGAAATTGAGGCTCAGAGATATTAAAGTGATTTACCAAGGGGCAAACAGCTGGTAAGACTCAAATCTAGGGCTCCCCAATCTTTCTGGCACTCTTTCCACTACCCTCTGCTGCTGCAGGCTAATTCAACTTCTTCACTGTCTTCACTGACTTGCTCCCTTAAAAGGGGAGAGAATGAAGAGCAATGTGCTATAAAACACTTTAGAATTAGGAAAACTCCTAATACAACATCAATCACCTTAACAGTAGTATTTTCTTATAAAAATGAAATCTTATTTATCATTAAAAAATTTTGGTTTGGATCTGTGATTACACCTGTATAGGAATTTCTTTATGAGGAAATTGGAACTCTGAAATTTCTTTTTAAACTTACAGTCTTAGACAATTTGGGGGGGGGGGTCACTGAAGGATTGAATTACTTATCCAAGATTGCCAAGCCATTTATATCAGAAGCAGGTCCTGAACCCAGGTCCTCTTGACTCCAAGGCCAGTTCACTATCCATCACACCAGACTGCGTCTTATTTATTCATTGATTTTTTTTCAGCCCAAACCCATTATTTCATCAATTTAAGGAACTCCTAGTAAGGAAATATGTCCCACTATAAATCAGCACTTTCTCTGCAACTTTCAGTCTTGGAGAATTTCCTGGACCACTGAAAGGTTAAATGATTTGCACAGGGTCTCACAGCCAATATGAGTCAGAAGTGGGACCTGAACCCAAGAGTTCCCGACTCTGAGACCAGATCTTCATCCACTATGCCACTCCTGCTTCTCCTGTATCATTGTTGCTCAGGTTTTTATAGCATGTTGAGGTTTACAAAGAGCTTTTTCCACCATAGCCCTGGGAGGTGGCTAGTGAAAGTATTATGATTTCCATTTTACAAATGAGGAAACTTAATTGCTCAAGATTACATAGCTCGTAAGTGGCAACAGTAGAATTTGAGCCTAACTGTTCTGATTCCACATCCTGTATCCTCTCTCCATGACACTCATTACAATGCAGATACACTTCAACCTGAATTCTATCAAAGCATTAGTTTCATTTTTGCATCATTTTGATCTGGTCAACTTTAACACAAGAAGGCAGAGTATATAAGGAGCCAAGTTATGATAGTTATTGTTTGTTCCTAAAGAGTAGAGCTGGCAAGGTCAGTGAAAAAACAGTTGAACTCATTTTTAAGACTGACATGACCATATTCAACAGGGGTGAGATGCCTATGGCTCCAGTTCCTGTTAGACACAATGCCAGAACTCACTCGCATCACACTCCTGTGATTACCTTGTCAGAACTCACCTTGACCTTCAACCGTATTGGCCAACTTGCTGTTGTTCACACACAAGGCTCCATCTCTCATCTCAGTGTTTTTCATCGTCTGCCCTCTATTTTTAAGATGCTCTCTTCTTCCCTCCACTTCTTCTTATACCTTCTTACTCCTTCAAGACTCAGCTCAGGTGCCGCTTTGAGTGGGAGGCTTTTCCCAGTCCCCCTCTAGCTACTAGTGCTTTCCCCTCTAAGGTTAACCTTCATTCTACTCTCTAAGAATCTTGTATGTGCCTATTTATAAACATGTTTCCTACATTAGAATGTAAGCTCCTTGAGGGGCAGATACTGTTTTTGTTTTTTTAATTTCTATCCCCTGCACTTAGCACAGTGTCTGGAATGTGGCAAGGGCTCAATACATTCTTGTTGATTAATTGGTAGATTGATTAAATAATTATCACCTTTTCTGTATGTTAATTCAGGCACTTACCATCCTCTTCCCTCTGCATATATACTAGATCAGGCCTATGAGCACTTTCTGCCCTGTTAGGAAGTTTGAATGTGAAAGTACAGATCAGAAATCCTTTTGCTTTAGGATCAGATTAAATTTATGCTCTTTACTCATCCTACCTCTTGGTAAGACCCATGATTTGTTGTTGTTGATGTTAGAATTACAAATAAAGAATAAATGTAGAACAAGGGATCTATGTTAGAGACGCCAGCACTTACCAGTACCACTTAACCCTTTTTGATCTTGCCCCAAGTTGTTTTGAAGAGTAACTGGGGCCATTATGAGAGTTGATGTCTATCTAGCTCCATTCAATTCTTTTGCAGTTTAGCCAAGTGGAGTCTTTGGGTAATTTATAGGGATACAGACTACTGACCGTGGGTATGACAGGAGTTGAAAGGAATTTGCTAACTTAAAGCCAGATAGAAGATTGGGATCAGGCAATCCAAGCCCTGCAAGAAAAAAAATAAGTTAGGAGGACAGACTTAATTTTAGTCTTAGGGTTTCTTATGGCTGCCCAGCTGAATGTAGCTGTGACTAAAAGAACTTAATCCTTTCCCTACAAGGGGAATCTGCCTACCAGTACCGTGCCTTCAAATGGTAGGAAGGAGCAGCAGGTCTGAAGAGACCATGTAACTGAAGACCAGCAGATGTTAGCAGAAAGCAACTCAGTGGGAATGCCCAGCAGAAATGACAACGTCTAGCAACAGAGGCATCAGCCCAATAGAAAGAACAGAACAACAGAAGCCCCCAGATCAATGAAGGAAGAGAAAGCAACTCATCCAAGGTCAACATCAGGGAATGTAGGCAGTTTTACATTCTTTTGGAGATTTGAATTGCCTTGAACGTTCACCGACGCTAACCACATATTCCTTACACGTGTGCTCTAACATGTGTCCCCCAGTCATATGTATTCATGAGTGCATTTCATTCCCCACTGGTTGTATAGTAACCTGTGGGAGAGTGTACCCTTGAGTGTATGGCAAAACCTTTATTACTTATCTTGCTACCTTATTTTGTTTTGAATTGGTGTGACTTCTGTTAACTGGAAGAAAAGATGTGTTGATGAGGGCTCGCAAACTAAGATTTTTAAGCTGATACTGACCCACAGCCACAGCATGGCTTGAATCTGGGGTAGCATTCAGAGGCTCTTGCTCTGTGTGTGTGTGTGCGTGTGTGTGCGCGCGCGCGCACATAATGCATGTGCAGAGATGGGAGCTGAGTGCTATGTAACTTACATACCTTCTTGCATTCCAGATTCTTTGCCTGCCCTGAGATGTTTCTGTTCCTTTAATTGTCAACTGACTCATTGTATTCTTGATTTCTCATCATCGATAAGGAAAGCCAACTTCTTCTGTCTTAACTCCCTGGATTTGGAATGAATCCATGGCTCATTTCTAACCTTAGCTCACAAGAATAACCAATTATCCAGAATAACCAACTTTCCAATTTACATCTTGTCTTGATGCCTAGTATCATTTGTCTTTTGTTACAGTCCCCAAATCCTACAGTCTGTATGGACCTCTTTGAGGTCCATAAGCCTCACTTATGCAAGCTGCCTCTGTCCCTTTCTCAAAATTTCCATACCCCATATTTAGGTGATCAATCAGTGAGCATCTATGAAGTACCAATATGCCAGGCACAGTGCCAGGCACTGGGGATACAAATGCAAAGAATAAAAAAGTCTCTGCTCTATACTAACTTATATCCTACTAGGGGAGATAAGTATATGTATAAGCATATACAAAATAAAAATAAGATAAGGATTATGCTCCTTATTTGATTTAACCAACCCCACCTCCAGTCAGTACCTTGTGTCTCCCTATCTGTGACCTGAGAAATGGGAAACCAGCTACACTCGCCTAAGAGAGAATTTCCCCCCTCTTGGTAAAACCCACAACCTCCAGCTCCTTCAGGGAACTGCCATGGTGTGAAGGCGATTGTACCCCAGGCATCCCAGTCTAGCTAGGAGGGATGGTAGAAAAATTCTCCAAGCCTGAGGCTAGCTTCTCCAAAGTATCATTGGTGACACTCCTGTCATTTTCCTCCTAGCATGGCCTTAAGACCATGTTGTACCTGTTGACCACTTTGGTTGTATCCTTTCCTTACTCTGATCACCTATGATCCTGCTCCTGGGTGTTGTGTTTTAAGCTATGAGCCTCCTCTTTTGTGAATTAAAGTTCATTTTAGTAAACCCTACTGCTTCATGCATTCATTACCAGTGTGTCTGAGTGGGAGTCCCCACTCACAATCTCATCCCAAACTGCTGTTAAGAATGGGGATACCTGCTTTATGTTTCAATCCCTATTTGACTCTCCTAATCTCAACCCCGACTTTCTCATCTAGAATGACCTAGCATAATGCTTACACTGCCAAACCCTGCTTACCTTCTACTGGGTCTTGACTGGTTTGTTTCCAAACCTAAATGGAATCTTCATCAACTGACTCTGCCTATACAACACTAAATACAACTGTATAAAGAGTGAAAATGTCATGAGTTTATGGCATTTAGAGCCATAGGAGACTTTAGAGTTCACTCTCTCCTAAATTTTACAGAAGAGAAAACTGATGCCCTGAGAAACCATGGAATTACAAATCCATAACCTTAAGCCAGTCATTTAACCTCTCTAAGCTTCAGTTTTCCCATCTGTAAGATGGAGATGATACTTCAACCACCAAAAGGAATTGAGAGGCTATCTGAGCCATCTTATTTTACAAATGAGGAAACTGAGGCTCAGGAAGGCTCAACAACTTACCCAAGATCACACAGATGTTGAATAGAAGAATTAGGCTCAAACCCAGGTCTCCTGACTATACCAATTAAGTTAAATGACTGAGTTTAGGGAGACTGCACAGTACCAAAGAACCAGCTTACTCATTCAAGTTCAGGGGCAGCTAGGTGGTGCAGTGGATAGAGCACCGGCTCTGGATTCAGGAGGACCTGAGTTCTAATCCGGTCTCAGACCAAACACTTGACACTTACTAGCTGTGTGACCCTGGGCAAGTCACTTAACACCATTGCCTAACCAAAAAAGTAAAAAAACAAAACCAAAAAACAAAATCAAGTTCTGTGTGAACACTGTCTATTCAGCAGTAAGTCATTACACAATATTAAAAAAGGACGAGCAATTTTTTAAAAAGATGTGTAATTTGTTTGTGTGTGTATGTGACAACATAAAATATTTTCAATGCTCAGCACAAAGTATTTTATGGGTTGAGCTGATGACCCTTGTTTCCAGTCTGTCCAGAGCCTGGCAAACATATCAGCCTCTTTAATGTTGGATAAATTTATTTCCCTCATACTTTTTTGTTGGCTACTGGTGCCTGCAGGAAACCCTTTGGTCCCCATCAACAGATCTGATTTCTTTAGAACCCCAGCTCTTGGAAAATAAATTGTGAAAGATTATCCCAGAAGTGAAGGAACAGAATTTTACTGAGTTGTTTAGGAATGAACAATCACATGGCAGGACCATGTCTAAATGAGGTATTTGCTCTTTTCTCCCCTTGAGCAGTTTATTCTTACCCAGCTTCAAAATCCTAGCCAGGCCTGAATCAATAAATCAAGGTCTTTGTCATAGAATTGTTTTGTGTTTTCCCTCTACTAGTACTCGGGAGAAGCTTCTTGGACCCCAAGACTTACTAAAGAGCAAACTCAAGGATTACTTTTCTGTCTGTCTCCAAAATGTAATGTTCTTCTCTCTCTGGGGCCCCTAATTGCTACCATGATTCCGCTTTCCTTCCTTTACTCACAACCACTGCTACTAAATCATGCAGCCTCTCCTCTTGAGGGTGATGCCTCTGAGCAGGGAAGGAAGGTCTGCCTCTGTCTGCTTCATGGCGTTATGATGAATGCAGTGCTTGGAAAAGCTTTTAATGCTCTATTGAATTGGTGACAAGAAGAAAATGTCAAAACTCTAAAAACAGACCCAAGTTTAAATGTGGTCTCCAAGTCCATTAGCAGTTAATTCAACCCCTCCTTGGTTTGTGTGCACAGAGGTGATCTCATACTATGTCGAGTGGTAGTTGTGAGTGAGGGCAATGTGAAAATAATCAAGCTGCTACAAGCAGGTCCCAAGGACAGAGGATCTTGTGATAAGGGAGGGCAAGCAAGTGGCATCAATGTCTCACTCTTCTTTTCCAGAATAAATGATTTCCAGAGTTTCTCTGCTAGATTTATCAACTAACTCTTCTCTGGCCATGGACCTATGTTTTTGCTAACTTCCCACATAGAGTGTGTAGATTTTTTTTAGGAGCTGAAAGGAACTTTAGAAGCCATCTAGTCCAATGCCTTCATTTTTACACATAAGGAAGCTGAGGCTCAGAGAGACGAAGAGACTTGCCCAAGGCCACACCGGGATCAATCCCACTGGAATCCACACATCTGGATACCCAGTCTAGATTCCAAACTGTCTAGTTAGTTTTCCAAAGGTACATTTGTACTACTTCAGAAATAACTGCCTGGAATGGACAAGAAGTAGTTCAGAAAAAATAATGTGCCTGTGGAACTTTTTTCAACTCAGCAAACCTTAGCTCTCCTACATTCACTACTGTATCGCTAATTTTCTAAATGGCAAAAATCTATTAGAACCTTAATATAAATCCATGTCCCCATGAGGTAGAAGAACTAGTCACGTATTCTGACCAGAGAACTTTGACACGATCAACTATGTTCCCGAGAAAATGAAAGAAAATCAAGTTCCTAAATTCAGCAAAGATCTTTCCATAAGCATTTAATACCTACCTAGTTTATACATAATCCTTCAGTTTAAGGAATATTATATGAAAGAAATATATGACAATAATAGATCTAGAACTGGACCTTAGAGGCCATGTAGTTTAATTCTACCATTTTGAAGATAAGTAAATGAAGACCCAGGAGGTTACATAACTTGCTCAGGGTAACACAAATTAAGGGGCAGAATTTGAACGTCTTTGAATTCTAGAGCTAGCCATCTTTCCACCGTCTCACATTGCCTCAGTCTGGGTTGTATCTATTTAGCATTTTCAAAGGGTTTGGGAAGTAGAAAATATAAATAGTGGGCAGTCATTTGGTGACTGTTAAAACAACTAAAACACTTTCATAAAAATAGAGGATTTGGAAATGTATAGGAAGCCAACCTTTTTTCTCTTCTGCCATTGACTTGCTACCTGATTGTTTAAAGGAGGAGAATTCTCAATCCCAAACAGCTCTTTGTAAGGGAATTATGAGTATCCATGGTGTTTGAAAAGCTGAACTTGGTTCTTATGCATGTTTTATGATGAGAAGTCAAGTCTTGCTACCTGGTCAGTATAATACTGTACATACCCTTCCACAAATTAAAGATAAGAGAACTCACTATTGTTACAGGGCATTTCTAAAAGAATGGGCCAATATAGATAACATGAATTAAGAGTCAACAAGAAAGAGTTGCCATGCACTGACCATTACAAACTCCCCCAGGATTCTGTTCCCATTCATCTCTGACTCCTCCATGCTTCAAGACCTAACTCAAACTCTGTAGTTATGACTCCTCATTGGCAATCCCACCTTGGGTGTCCTGGCATACCCAAACTGTCCTCCAGAACAGGGACCTAGCTTCTAACTTGACTGTCTGCCCATGTATCCTTACAAACTCCTCCTTGACACCTCCAGTCACAGTTATTGCAATTGCCATCCAGCCCTGACCTTCTATTATATAGAACCAATCAACTTCTCCATTCATATTTCAAATACTCTTCTCCATATATACTACACTCCAGACAAACTGAGCTACTCACTGTCCTGTGCGTATACATGTATATGCATATATTTGAATATGTTTATGTATGTATGTATGTGTATATATGGAGACAGAGACAGAGAAAGACAAAGACAGAGATGCACCCAGGCTCTGTGCATCTTTGCTCACATCAGGTTGTGCCTAGAATGTTCTGATCCTCATAACTATCTATTGAAATCCTACCCATCTTTCATTATCTATTTGAAATTCTATCCTTTATATGGAACTTTTTAAATACTCTGGTGGAAATTATCTTTCCTTCATCATATCTCATATACCTCTTTGTGATTCCGTTGTGCATTTATGTTCTATGTAGTACTGCAGATTGTTTGTGTATTTGTTACATTCCATTACTAGACTGTGAGCTTAATGAGGGCAGGGACTATTCCATATATAATCTTTGTATTTTTCGCAGTAGCTGGCACAGTGCTTTGACCACAACAGGGACTTGTTTGTTGGAGTGAACTAAATAATTCAACAATAAGAAAAGGGTTATGTTTTAGCAACATGCTAAACTCGCTACCTTTTATAGCAGTTCATTTCACTTTTGAATAGACCACAGGATCATACATTTAGAGCTGGATGGAACCTTAGACATTAATTATCTAACGCCCTCATTTTTCAGACAAGGAACTGAGACACAGAGAGTTTAAGTTATATGACCAATGTCATACAAGTTATAAGTTACAGAACTGGGATTTCAACGCAAGTCCTCTGGTTCCAAATCTGAAACCCTTCCACTGTACCAAACTGCCTCCTAGATAATGATAATGGTAATAATTAACATATATACAGAACTTTAAGGCTTGAAAAGTACTATACAAATATTATTTCATTTGAACACTCAACAATCCTGTGAGGTACATGCTATTATCTTCATTTTGCAAATGAAGAAACATCAGTGGCCAAAAGCTCACCATTCTTATATATGAAGTTCTCATCCAGAAATCCAAGACTCTAGTACCATCCTCTTAACCAAATATTCACTTCCCATATCCTTCTTTCTGATAGTACTTTTGTTCTCTAGTACTTTTATTCTACTGTGGTATTATTCTAATACTATTATCTTAATGCTTTTATTCTCTAGTATTTTTGTGTATGCAAGTGTTTTCTCATCAACTGGACCTTAACTTCTTGAGGCTAAGGAACATGCTTCCAGCTTTGTTACAGATGTTGCAGAGTGCTATGTGTAAACTAGATGTTTAATAAATATTTGTTGAATGAGATTGGATTAAGTTGACTTTATTAAAACCTGATGTATCTATGATTACAATCTTTCCTTATTGGACAGGGCTCACCATGGACTGAGACTTGAGGTCCCACATGGTACAGACTTTGGGGGCCAAGAAACAAGAAAGGGACATGGTCATGAGGACTTCTCATTGACCGAGAGGCCAGAAGCAACTCATTGGTCAAGTAGAGCAAAGGTAGGTTCTGCTACCAGAGGTATGGGTTACTAAGCTGTCAGTCAGTAAGTTATCAAGTGCCTACTATGTGCCAGGCACTGCTATAAGCAGTAGAAATACAAAGTAGAGGAGTTGGAGGCAGGGGATGGATCAGAAGTATAAGTGTCAAAAAATAATAGTATTTGAAGGATAGGTAAAGAGATGTGGTCTGGGACGTATGGAAGGTTCGGACACTGAAAGGGCAAAGAGGGGAAGTTGAAGAGGGTTTGCGTTTCATAAAACATCTGAGATCATTTGCTTCACTTGGCATCTTGCAAGTGCATGCATAAATCCCTTCTTGAGCCCAGGAGGCTGGCTCTGCCTTCTGGCTTCTAAATTATCTTCAGCTGGACAGCTCCTTGCTGCTTCCAAGAGAAGTATCCATCTCCAACAAGCAATGGACAATATAAAGTCACCAAATCAATAATTTTCATTTAAAAAAAAAAGCCTTGAGGGGAAGGGTGGCATTTGTTCATATATGTCAAGGTCAAGAAATGTTTCTAGAAAGTATGCAACTGAACTTCTACAGTCAGAATATAGTCAAGATTTCACTGTTTAAAGAATCCAACTTTTTGATAGAATGGTTTAAAAACTGACCCATTCTTTCCACTAAATTCTTTTAGAAGGGCATGAGATCTTGGTGTCTTGGAACCAGAAGAGATATATTTTGCTGGCTTGCTGTCTTTGGCTGCTAGGATATCAGTGATCATAAAAAATGGAATGTGGATGGTGGGAAAATAGAATCTCAGAACTTAAAAAGGATTAAGAAAAAGGATTGCAAGTGACAAGAATGTATTAGATCACAGGAAGGAATCAAAGCCATGGGAATATAAATGTATAATAAAGATAGAAACTTTGGTTCCATTAGGTTATGCTTGAATTAGCAGTCAATTCATGGAAACTACATTAACTCCTCTTAGTAGGGCCAACCCAGAACAAAATGTGAAGGATGCAGTTTATCTCTCTTGCCTTCTCTGCCAATCTTAGTTTTGGAGCTCTGTATTTGGGATGAGACAGTAAAATCTAACTGCTTCCACTTAATACCCATGTGAATTTGATCATTAAGTTCCTTCATTGGAAAAAATGGAGAAGATTGGACAAGAAAATCTCTAAGGATTCATTTAGCTCTAATTCCGTGCTTCTATTTATCATTAAATGACTGCCAACTATTCTTAATCAGGTAAAGTAGGGAATGATGTACAGATCCCAAGATGCAAGACTACTACCATTTATTGATTTCCAGCACGTAAATGTTCACACTAAAAGTTTCATGACTCTTACGAGCCAGTATATGTTGTCTCTAGCATACTCCTGACCCTAGCTTATTTTGTTGTATGTTTCCTTGAAGAGATCTTTTGCTCCTGTTCTTCTTTGGAGTTCCTCAAAGGTTGTATGTTACAGCCTGCTCACACACACACCACCAACCTTTCCATTGTGTGATGTTCATCTTTATTTCTTCAGAAGCATGTATATTCCAGATTTGCTGCCATGGGGTAACACTGGTAAAAAGTTTATAATGAAAATATGACTCTTTGCTGTTACAGGAAACTTAGGGTCATTAAAAGTGCTTTGTGATTTCCTGAAAACTGTCCAACTCACTATTCTCCTTTTCAACACTGGACCCAGTTCATTGCCCATCCATATTATCTATGTCAGATGTACATTCTGTTGGACAAGTTCAAGAGGGTGTCCATTCAGATATGTGTTGAAATCTGAGCAATAGGCATCTTTCATCCATTTGGTATTTCCTGTGTTGATGGAGAGGCCAAACTCCTTGGTGTGATTACAGATCTCTTTCAGTAGGCTCTACAATGTGTTGAGACTTTCACCACAATGTCATCCAAAAACAAAAACATCTGGAAGATTTAACCACATATTTAAATTTAACTGTTAAAATGAACACAATATTTGGAAGAAATGAAAAAAAATTAAACCTTTAATTTTAAGTGGATTTGAATTCAATTCAACAAACATTTGAGTTCCTACTGTGTGCAGGACTTAAACCTGGTTCTTCCTGATACCAAGACTAGCTCTGTATACTTTTCCATTATACCTCTCACTCTGGACAAGTAACCCCAAACTATACAAGCCAGTGTAGATCATTTAGTCTTTAACCAACTCTCTAAGGCTATAAATTGCAGAGCAAGTACTAATCTTCATTAATAGAGGGAGTTTCTCACACAGAGCTCTCTATACTGATGAAATCCAGGTCATGCAATTATAACACAAACTCATCATGCTATATACTTCACCATGGTACTAAGAAGTTGTCCCTCTCCCTCTGAGTCATAGCACCTGTGCTGGGATCAGCTTCTGGAAGCTTTTGGATCTGACTCTCTCTCCTTCCTTTTGGAAGCTCCCAGGTAATTTGCATAACCAAACCCAGATGCCATGGAGTCAGTCAGCCAATAAACATTTATTAAAAACCTATTATGTGCCAGACCCTGTGCTAAGTACTGGGGGATACAGTGGAAGGAGAAAGATAGGCTTTGCTGTCAAGGAGCTCCCAGTCTATGGGGCAGATAACATAACAACTTTGTACAAGCAAGCTATATACAGAATAAATTGGAGATAATCAATGGCAATAAAGGGACTGGGGAAAGGTTTCTTGTAGAAGGTAGCATTTTAGCAGAGTGTTGAAGGAAGACAGGAAATCTTGGAGGCAGAGATGAAGAAGGAGAGAATTCCAAGCAGGGGACCACCAGTGAAAATGCCTGGAACTGGGAGATGGAGTATCTTCTGAGGGGACCAGCAAAGGAGGTCAATGTCACTGGCTCAAAGAATACATGACTGGGGTTGGGGAAGTAGGGAGGAAAGTAAGGCATAAGAAGGAAGGTGGAAGAAGATGAGAGAAAAGAAGGTAATTAAATGAGACTGAGTTCCTCTCTCAAGCCCAAAAGACTCAATGGGAGGTATTGGCATAAGTGGGAAGCACAGCATCTAGATTCTGGGAAAAGGAAGGAGTTAATGGCTGTGGAGTCACCATGAACTGTCCCAGAGTTAAAAACAGAGAACCATTTGAAAGCAATCTTCCCACAGTTACTAGAAGAGCCATTTTGTATAAAGGTTGTAAGAACCTTGGGTGTCAAGCAACAGAAAGTTAAAATAGCTTACATCCTAGAGGTATTCTAGCTCCAGAGTCATGAAAGATATGTCACTGTCGAGCGATGCTCCAGTGTATTTGCTCCATATTCTAGTTGTCCCAAAAGTAGTGATGAAGCAATTAACACTATCCTTTAAGAGGCAAGCCAAATAGTAGCATACAGTTCCATCTAATCTGGACTTAGAAACTGTTTTTTTTTTTTGGAATGCCTGCACTGATATATATTATGTAGTTATGTATTTTGAAACAGAAACATCATTGACCAAAAGCAATATGAAGTCCTTGCCTAAAATCAATAAGATTTGTTTACATTTTTATAATAAAATTCTGTTACATAATAAAAGCATACATGTCTTCAGTCCATTTTGAGCTTGTCTGCTTCAGGCTCAGTGCTATCTGTATTGAAATATTTCCAGCAGATGAGATGTTTGAATTTTTGAATTGTACTTACCTTCTTGTGGTACAAGAATATGAAGAGGATCCTCCATTTTGGGGGCAGCTAGATGGCGCAGTACACTTACTAGCTGTTTGACCCTGGGCAAGTCACTTAACCCCCATTGCCTCACCAAAAAGCAAAAAAAAAAAAAAAAGAATATGAAGAGGTATGACTCTTTCCTCTGGCCTCCATGTCACACTGATTTGAGTAGAACTGGCCTGCAATGCTATACTGCCCTATTTATTTTTTGGATTCATATGAGTAGTTACCTCACACTGGATAAGGTTCTAACCTAATCAGTGGTGTCACCAGAGGGCAATATTTTAGGCCAGGCCTTCACAACTACCATTGGGGTCTCAGAATACACAATAATCCTGATGTCTATTACTATGGCTGGCATTCCTTGAGTTTGCTGTTGCCCCACCGCCCAACTCCATGACACAAATGATAAATTAGTTGTTGTCATCATCATCATTGTCTTCATCATCATCATCATCATCTTCTTCTTTTCCTCTTCCTCCTCCTCCTCTTCCTCCTTTTCTTCATCTTACATTTCTATATAATTCTCACAAGTTACCATATTAATATAAGTACATCCACATGACAACCATTTATAGAATTTTTTTATTGACATATAATAGTGGTTAAATTCAAGTAGATATCACCCAAGGACGGCCTTTTGATTATACTCTTGGATCTTAACTATTTCATAGCCTCCAAGCAGAAGCAAAAGATTGATTCTGTTCTATAGAGTGGCATAAGCCATTGTCAATCCTCATTTCTTCTTTTTTTTCTTCTTTTTCCTCTTCTCCTTTCTTTTCTTCTTCTTCCTCTTCCTCTATACTTACATAGTGCCTTAAAGTTTGCAAAACAGTTTATAGATCATAATTACCTTTTATTGGCTTCCATAATAAACTTTGTTCATATTGAACTTTCAGTCTACTAATACACTAATTTCTTTTTCAGATGAACTGCTGTGGAATCATGCCTATCCCATATTATAATCATGATTTTTTTGAACCTCAAGGGTAAGATTTTACACTTTTTCCTGTTTATATTCATCTTATTTGATTTGGCCTAATCTTCCTATCTGTTGAAATCTATTTTTGGATTCTGATTCTATCATCCAACACATTAACTTGTCATTCTTACTTTTCATCACCTAGCAAATTTAGTTATTCATGCCTTTATCTAAGCCATCAATAAAAATACAGCAATTCTCCCATTCCTCATGATCTTTCTTTTAAATATCGCTGATACTCACATTGGTTCAGCAAGCACATCTACCAGTTCTTACCTGGTCCTTCACCCTCACTTTCATTTTCTCTTTCTCTTTCTCAAGTATACCTCAGCAGGTTCCCAACCCTGCCTGTAATTTATACCTCTTATACAATGTATATGGAAGCAGCTTAGGTGTTTTTGAGACATTCTGAAAAGCTTTACTGACACTGCCTAAGTGCCGTGTGATGCAATGAAGTGTTATGAATAACCAAAGCCTTGGCCTTAAGTTAGTAGATAAGAAAGGTGGGCAGAACTAAATCCATTTGAGTAACTTTTTATAATTACTAACCAAAATGTTTTGTATCCTCTTTTCAACATAAAAATAAGAGTTCCATTTTGTTTCCCAGTTCATTTTCAGGCTTTGATTATGGTACACATGAAGTAACTATAATAGAAAACAGAGACTGGATTCTTCAAAATTTTCTCATTTAAATATCTTTCTAACATTCTTAGTATTCAGTTTATACAAAGATTTATATGCTTATATGCAGGAACTCAGTTCCATATGTTCTTTTGCAAATCACTAAATAGACATTTGTAAGTATGAATGCTTAAAAACTATCTAAGAACTTAAGCATGGCCTTTCATTTGGTCCCCTACATGTGTTTATAGTGCTATGACTGAAATGTAAATAAAAGAAAGAAAACAGGCAGTTTTCTCATTTATAGAGGGTTATTTACCCACACAACTTAAAGAGAATGTAAAACCTTCATCACATTGGGTAGAACCTCTGTGGCAAATATCTGGGAGTACGTGGATGAAAGTCATTAAAGACATTCAGGAATGGATGGGTTGCGATTATGTGTTGTTGTTATTAATAAGCTCACAAATCCATTAGAATACTGAAATGTTTTCCAGAAAAGGCATCCCTGGCACAGGACCTATCACACAGATACTCAGGAAATGTCTGTTGAATTCAATTGAATTGCATCTTTCCCCAAAGAAATGTCACACAAAAAGGAACTAGGTTCCTTACTAAGGGCCTGAAGTTCAACTTTATTTTGTAAAAGGTTACCATATTTAAATAACTCTAAGCAAGTTCTGGATAGTACAAAAATTTCCAAAGTATAATGTTTAATAGAGCACTGCTGTAGAAATCCATAACATCTTATTAATATGGTACTATATAAAGCTCATTATATATTGTGATCTTGTTTGTAATCTCAACCTGGTTTTCATTACAGGAAACTAAGAACACTTTAAATGGTATTGTAAGTTTCAGAATGCCTTCTCCTCCTCCTTCTCCTCTTTCTTTTTCTTCTTCTTCTTCTTTCTTCTTCTTCTTCTTCTTCTTCTTCTTCTTCTTCTTCTTCTTCTT
>NW_020954953.1:7680016-7807084 GCF_900497805.2 Vombatus ursinus | reverse complement strand
TCTTCTTCTTCTTCTTCTTCTTCTTCTTCTTCTTCTTCTTCTTCTTCCCTCCCTCTCTCTCTCAAAAATATGGAAGGCTTCACAAATTTTCATGTCATCCTTGCTCAGAAGCTGTGCAAATCTTCTCTGTATCTTTCTGATTTTAGTATATGTGTAGCCAAAACAAGTACCAGACAGGTTCTAGAAGGGAGTCTGACAGTTCTTTTAAGAACTTCTTAAGGAGACTCAAAGGCACTATTTATTAATGCTTTTTTGGTAAACTGATACAGAGATGGTTTTTTTTTAAATGCCCCTATTTTTCTCATTATAAATTTCCTTATAGCAAGTATAAGTCTTAGTGAGAAGATTATTGGATTTTCTGTGTGTTCAGAATTGGCATGTAATCCTAAAAAAATTGTCTGGCAAACAAATGTAAATCTGCATATTGCCTGCTACATGTACCTTCAGGACTATACACTTTAAATTTATCTAATCCTTTAGGCAGGAAGGTACTTTTACATGCACTATGTCACCTGATCCTTAAAATTGTCCTTCAAGTTTTGGAGGGCAAGTATCTTTATTCCCATTTTATGAATGAGGAACCTGAGACTCTAGGATAAGTGTTCTTAACCTGGGGTTTGTGAATGGTTTTTAAAAAAAATATTTTGGCATACTGTATTTCAATATAATTGGTTTCCTTAGTAATCATATGTATTTCTTTTATGCATTTAAGATAATTATTTTGAGAAGGGGTTCATAGGTTCACCAGACTATTAAAGGGGTCTGTGACACAAAAAAGATAAAGATTAACCCTTGTCTAAGAAATTAAATGATAGTTTTTAAGCAGAGGAGCTGGTTTTTGGACCTAAATCTTCTGAGCTCTCTTCCAATGCCCTTTCCACTACTCCATGCTGCCACTCAATATAGGTAGAATAACATCATGGCGATAGCAAATGAAAATCTCTTTAAGCCAAAGATTACCTCCATGGACCAGTCAGAACCTTCTGAAAATGAAAAGATTTGTAATTTCAGACTGGAGTAGAACTTTTGGTTATTACACGATTTTAGTAATTTCTTCCTCAAGATGAGGAGGACTGGGAGTGAGGTTGAAATGGGGTCTAAGTGAAATTTTAATGAAATAACTGTAAGTGAATCATCATAAATCAAATTTGTACTATGGCATTCAGTCCTTAAGAAAGAGTTCTTGCAAAAATACAAAAAAAAATCTTTGGGGTTTCAATCAAGTTGAAAGCATATGAAAAACAGTTCAAGATGTCTAATAAGCCAATTTTGTAAAGGACTGAAGGGGTATTCTTGCAAAAAAAGACATGCATGTAAGGATGACAGCTTTCTTTTCAGGATTTGCACACACAAATTTAAGTTGTCAACTATTTGCACTGATAATTAGTCGTTACATAGCACTTTAAAATTTGCAAAGCTCTTTACTTATATTACCTTATTTGGGCATCACAACAACCCTCTAAGCAAAGTCCAGTAAGTATTATTACCCTCTTTTACAGATGAGAGGGCAGCTAGGTGGTGTAGTAGATAGAACACTGGGCTTGGAATCAGGAAGACTCATCTTCATGAGTTCAAATCCAGCCTCAGACATTTACTAGCTGTGTGACAAGTCACTGAATCTGTTTGCCTCAGTTTCCTCATCTGTAAAATGAGCTGGAGAAGGAAATGGCAAACTACTGCAGCATCTTTGCCAAGAAAACCCCAAAATGTTGTTATGAGGAGTCAAATACAACTGAATAACAAAATTACAAATGAGGAGGTTGAGGTGTAGCATGATTAAGGGTCTTGCCAAAAGTTACACAGCTAGTGTCAGAAGTGGGATTAGAACCCAGGAATTCCTGATACCAAGTCCATCTATCCACTGTACCATATTACCTCTCATGTATAGACCTAGATGTAGGTATAGGAATAGACATATATCTTCATGTCAATTCAACAAATATTTGTTAGCCAACTATTTCATTCAGAGTACAGGGTTACATTCTGAGAGGTTTGAAGGTTGAAATAAAATACTGCCCTCTGTCTTCATGAAACTTACCATCTAGTTGGCGTCTGTTACCTGTCAGTACAGGTACAACCTCCTTTGAGAATCCTCCTTTGGAAGAGAGTGTAACCCATGTGATTCTTCTAGTCCTATGGGGTTCTAATGCCTTTAATATTGATGCACTTCAGTTTTTCCAGGGGTGTTTCATCTCAGTAAGGTAGGTGGCACAGTGGATAGAATGCTGGACCTGAAGTTAGGAAGACTCATCTTCCAGAATTCAAATCTGGCCTCAGATCCTTACTAGCTGTGTGACCCTAGGCAAGTCACTTACCCTGTTTGCCTCAGTTTCCTCATCTGTAAAATGAGCTAGAGAAGGAAATGGCAAACAACTCCAGTATCTTTGCCAAGAAAACCCCAAATGGGGTCAAGAAGAGTTGGACACAACTGAAAAATGACTGAACTGAAATTCAACTCACTTGTTATTGGAAAAAGATCTTACATCAAGGGAATGATTAACAGTTCAATTATTCTTAGTGCTTTCTGCTCCCTCTTCTGCCATCCTACTACCATCAATGTGGATTTAGAAAGGAGCCATGATTGAGAAACATTTTGTATTTTTATCTGCTTTGGGGGCAATAATAAAAATAATAACAATAATGATGATGATGATAACTAGAATTTACACAGCACCTTAAAGATTGTAAAGCACTTTACAAAAACTTCATATTATCCTTACAACAACCTTGGAAGGTAGGTACCATTATTATCCTCATATTACATATGAGGAAACTGAGGCAGAGAGAGGTTAAGTGAATTTGCCTAGGGTCACACAGCTAGTAAGAGTCTAAGGCTGGATTTGAATTCAGGTCTTTCTGACTCCAGATCTGGTGCTACACCAAGAAGCTACCACCATGGCCAAAGAATTCATTACCTAGTGACCATCCTTCTCCATACTTAAATAGAATAGTCCTCAGGTCATAAATCAGGCTGCTATGTCTGGAACCATAATTTAAGCCTTTTTGAAATTCCTAGAAGGTGCCAGTTTTTGTTATTCACTGACATAGCTTTTGATAACCCAGCATCATCTCTAGACTGTGAAGAAGCATCAGAGTAGGACTTACATGGATAAAATTTAGACTTTAAAACAAATTCTAAAAAATGCCATGCAAATAATAATTGTTTTTAAAATCTTAGCACAATTAAAAAGTTGGTAATCTGTTCCAATCCCCCTCATCCTGACTTTTGTCTTGCCACTGGACTTCAATGACTCTGGAAGAGAGGGTGAGGTTGACAACTTGGTGCAACTCTGCCTCATTGAAATCCAATTCACACGCAAGTCAAGCCATCATCCCGTGATGTCATTGTTCCTCTTTGAAAACGAAGGACAAAAAACAACAATATACTTATGCTTTATATATATATATATATATATAATATATATATACTTATACTTTATACTAAATATGCTTTATATATGTTATTTCATTGATTTTCCCCAAAACAAAATAAGGTATGTATTACAAGGATTATAATCTCCATATTATGGTTAAAGAAATTGAAGCTTTGAGATATTCTGTGATTTGTCCGTGGTCACACAATTCAGGTTTCTCCTGACTCATAAGCCCATTTCTTTTTTCTGTTTCTTCCCACCAAATGTTTTTGTTTTATATTCATAAATACTTTTATATAAATCACTAAAAGTACCAAATATGGAAAAGAAACTTCTTTTCCCTTCATTGGGACTCCTTTGAATATAAATGTCTTTTTAAATCGTATCTATGGAGGCAAGAGTGACAGATATCCTGAATTTGAATCTTATTACTAGCATAAAACAAATTTCAAATTCCAAAAAGAGAAGGAAGATCCAAATTCCATATTTAAAGATAAAGCTCTGAACTCAAACCAAGAAAATCTTTGCAGTAAGTTTAAAACATGTCTGACCATCATTTGTTTCCCATTAACTGTAGCATTCCCAGTGGATAAACAGAGCTTCCCATTCAGTATGAGAAAACAGAAAGCAGCCAGAGTCACCAAATAAACATTTCCTCTCCAAAAGGACCACTTAGAAATGCTATAAATGGGATTCAGAGGAACTTGTTGCAGATGGGCTTTGCATGGACATTAAAAAAAAAAAGAAACAATGGCAAACAGAAAAGGAAAAATCCAATCCTGGGATAACAAGGTAATATTTCCCAACCTTCCTCCAAAAAGAAGGCAAACATTTCAAAATCGTTTTAGTGAAATGAACTAGAGTCACATAGACTCTATAGTATGTTCTAAGGAAGGAAGGAAAGAAAAAAAGAGAAAGAAAGGAAGGAAGAAAGGAAGGAAGGAAAGAAGAAAGAAAGAAAGAAGAAAAGGAAAAGAAGAAGCATTTTAAAGTTTTAATATGTGCCTGGAAGTGTGCTAAGTGCCAAGATACAAATATAGGCAAGCAAGATAATCACCAACAAGAAGTTCATATTTTAATAGGGCAAGACAAGATATTTAGTGGCACAAGATATAGAAGTAGGGTGCTTGTAAATGTCCAAGAAGTTTTGTGGTGGGACCAGGACCAGGAAAGGTCAGTTAAAAGCTCTCCAGTCAGAAATCAGGGTCCAAGTTGTAAGAGGTGGTGGACAAAGAAGAGTCCAGAGTATGAGTGGCATGGTTTAGATATGGCTGGGAAATATCATAGTAGACTCAGGGCCTGGGAAATCCCCTACGCCTAACAGTCTGAGTACAGGTTGGGGAGGGTGAGGCATACTAGAAACAGTGAAGGAAGTGGGGTTTCAAGACAGATACCATGCCTGGGCTAGATGTCTAAGATGAAAGCTCACTATCAGAGCCTAGGGTCTGAGTTTTCAATACTTAAAAAAGAGAAATGAAAGCAGTTATCCGCTAAAAAGATAACCAACCTAGCATAGCAATAAGCTTTTACTGTTCTTTCCAATGTTTCCTTGACCACAAAATTGGAACTAACAAAGATCTACTCTCCTTATTCTGCCCAGAACTCTGTATCAGCTCATACAACTCTTCCTAGGTTTCTCTGAATCCATCATTTTTGTCTTCCTTATGGTTCAATAATAATCCATTACTTTCATATACCGTAAATTGTTTAGCCATACCCCACTTGATGGGTTGGGTACCCATTTTGTTTTTTGTTCTTTGCTACAATAAAAGGCACTAAAGCACTGTTATCAATACATTTGTTCATATGAATTGTTTTTCTTTGTATTCAATCTCTTTAGGGTATATACCTAGTAGTGATATGACTGGGTCAAAGAGTATACACACATGGTGATGGAGTGGTGATATAATGAGCAATGCTGCCTAACCATTCCTATTTGCCACATATCCTTTCCCCACTGCTAACTAGATGCTTATTCTCTGTGATGGGAAGTACCATCAAATAATCTGTAGTTCTGTCCACTTTCTTTCTTTCATTCTTTTTGTCTGCCTTCCTTCCTTCCTTCCTTCCTTCCTTCCTTCCTTCCTTCCTTCCTTTCTTTCTTTCTTTCATTCTTTCTTTCTTTCTTTCTTTCTTTCTTTCTTTCTTTCTTTCATTCATTTCTGAGCCCCCAGCCAGAAACAGTAATTTGACAAAACATTTCAATATTGGATCTATCTCTCTCTTCTCTGGAGATGCTTCCCTCTCAATTGTCTCCTCCCAACTGCATTCCCAATATTACTATACAGACTAAAAATGCCTCTGATTAATACTATTTATAAATTTAGAATAAACATTTCAAACAAAGACAGGCTTTCCCAAGGCTTTCTCAAGCCAACAGAGAAAGGCTACAGGTTTCCACGACAGAACCTCATGGGAAGAAGAAGGTACAGAATCATCATCTTGGGGTCTGTAGTGGTGGGGAATGGGTTTAGCAACAAAACAACATAGTATCAGCCCCCCACCCCTACCCCACCTCAGCCTCTTCTTAAACACACACCTGCATTGCCCTTTAAAGTTATTGGGAGCCATGAAAACTGATTGTTGTGAAAAAAAAATCCTTTGTGAACCATAAAGTGCTACAAAATTATGAGTTATTGTTACTAATTAGTGGGAAGATCAGCTGATGTGGCAGGAAGATAATGAGCCTTTGGAATCAAATCTGCCTCTACTTCTGGGCCTGTGTAGAATGTGCTGCCTAAAAGACAGATCACTTGCGGTTGTTTGGTTTGACCAAATGTTCACAGTTAGTGAAATTCCATAATTGTTCTATCACCAAGTGTGTAAACATAGGTTTAGAAAGATTCTAAATCATGTCTTGAATCTGTTACTGTGTATAGTAGCATCTATCCAGAATTGTGTTTGACTTCCCCCATGTGCTATTTTATCAAGGAAAACCCGAGAATATCAGGTGGGGTTTGAGAGTGGAAGGACCCCTTCTCATAACTAAGGGCACAGGTGTGTTCCTGACCCATTATGGGTAAACTCCTATGTGAGACCCAAAGTCTTGGGAACCACATACAAGGGAAATGGAGACATGTTAGTCTGGAGCCCAATTTTTAACTATAATCACTCAGTCATGACAAAGACTCTGAAGGCCCTATAGTCTTGAGAGAGGGTTACTTCCTTTGGAAAGGGAATCGTGCATGTCATCTATCTGCAACTGTAGGCAGAACAGTGTGCTATATTTTACAGATGGAGAGATAAACTGTATAGGGGGATCTAATGAAGCAGTGAACCATGAGAGTCTCCATAGGAGGCATGTATTGAGAGGCCACCCTGGATGGCTAGAGGTGAGCACTCTACTCAGAACATGTTTATAAATGGCTGATGCTACACAGGTCTCTGGGGAAGGATTGACTGTTCACTCCCCTATTTGGGAAGGATTGTTCATTTATTGTTCCCTGAATGTTATCTGTCTGGGTTCCAATATAGATTGTGTTTGTGAAATGAGTAACTTGGCACATGGAAAAAGTGGTAGATTTAGAGAGAGAAGACCTGGGTTTTAGTCCTAACTTGGCAACTTATTAACCTATACAATACTTTTTAGACAAATTACTAAATACCTGGGTCTGTTTCCTCACTTATAAAATGAGAGGGCTAGGCTAGATGACCTTTAGGGTATCTGTGGCTCTAAATCTATGGTACTTTTCATTCTCAAGCTTTGTGAGCCACCCGCTTGCAAGGTAAGTTGGTGATAACACACTGGACAGTAACAAATAGGAAGTACCCAGATTATCTGGGTCAGACAATGAACCAAAAAATGTGAGAAATTCCCTTAAGTTATACTTGTGCCCTTACGGTAAAAAGTAGAACAGAGAAGTGAAATGACCCCTTCATAGGTATAGAGCCAAAAGAGATCTCACCAATCATTAAGTCCAGCCCCCACATTTTACAAATAAGAGAGGTAAAGTGACCCAAGGTAACACAGTCAGTAAATGGCAGAGCTGGATTTCATACCCAGGTCCTTTGAAGCCCCATTTCTATTGCCCAAAGCATGTCTGTTTCTGACATCAAACCAATTGATAGTACCGAGGACTTTGGTCATAAAGACTTTCTTTCCTGGGTTTTCATTAGTTATGGCTATTGAGGAGGCAGGAGCTGTGGCACCTGCAGAGACAGCTGCCAGGCCATGTCTCCACAGGGATTGGTCCGCGAATGATGGAGATCAGACCAGGCCGGAGGCAGGGCCAGTGCCTAGGGTACACTGTTCTTTCTAGAGCTCTTGGGCATGGTGTCCTGTGTCATTTTCTGAGAAGTCTAAAGAGAAGCTGTGGTCATGGTGGTGGTTTAGTCCTGATGGTTCTTTCTGCCTGCTGTCTACATCTCCCTCTAGGCGATTTGTTGTCAAACTCAAGATCTTGTTATTCTATGCATGCTTGTGTGCTTGGGGATTTGTACTGAGAGCAGATGATTTTCCTTCTCATTTCTTACCAGCCAATTAGGCATGGAAGGAGTTAGAAGAGAGGGGCTAAGAGTGAGAGAAGTGGAGACAAACAGTAAAATGAGTAGCATCTCTTGACTGTTACTTCACCTACAGTCGCCATTGTGATCATAGCAATTCTTACATCTGGGTCTCTATAGAACATGGTACTGTGAGGACCGCCTCCTTCTGGTTTTTTTGTTCTGGCCAAACATTCAAAGTTTGTGCAATTCTGTAATTGTTCTGCTACTGTGTATGTAAAAATAGTCATTCACCTATAGACAGGGGTTTACAGCTAATTTGGAAAAGTATTCCTTTAAAAATACATCATTGTTTTTTATGGTATTTCTGATCACTTATATTGGTCAAAGTTCTCTCCTCCCCCAACTAAATATCTGTGGATAATATGCAAAGACAATTTAATTTCTCAAGAGGTAAATAGTAATTTTTCTTTAAGATACTCTATCCTTAGAGTTTTCTGACACATTGCTTCTTAGGAAGAACAAAAGAATCACAAAATAATTAAATCTAAAATTTTCAGAAATGGCCAAATTGGCTTTTTCGACCTCCCCAAGAGGTCTTTCCTTACTCCTTCAAGTAGAAACTCCCTTGATCAGTGCAAGAAGTGGTTCTCCAGCCCATGAAGAAGACTTTACATTTATTTTGTACTTAATCTTCTATAAACATGTTGTTTCTCTACAATAGAATGTAACCTCCTGAATGGGAAAAATTTTCATTTTTGCCTTTATTTTCCTAGCATAGTAGGCAGGCATATTTTTGGGTGGAGTGCTATGTCTATAATTTTATTGATGTGGGAAATTCTTCCAACCACTAATAACTAATATTTATGTAATTATATATAAATTATATCATTTGATTTCATTATCACAACAACTTTATAAAGTAGGTACTATTATTATCATTTTCCAGAGGAGGAAACTGAGGCTAAGAGGATGAAGCCAAGTGTTTCTGAATTAAAGGAAGGCTCTAACCAAAAAGCCATGCTGCCTCCCTTGTTTCAGTTTCTAGCACTAGGCTTCATACCTAGTAGTGACTTAATAAATGTTTCTGTTCATTCAATTAAATTGAATTCTCTAAATTTAATAATAGCTGCCATTTCTATAACCTTAGAGAGTATGTGCTATTATCTCCATTTTATAGATAAGGAAACTGAGACAGAGAGAGGTTAGGTGACTTGCCCAAAGACACATAGCTCATGTGTGAGGCCAGATTTGAACTCAGGTCTTCCTGACTGCAGATCCAACACTCTACCCTAACAGAGAGAGAGAATGTATGGTGTGATGGAAAGAGTGCTAGGACTGAAGTCAGTGAGCCTGGGTTTAAATCCTGATGGCTACTTACTACCTGTTATGACATAGGATATGGGACTTCAGTTTTCTCTTTTTAAAAATGTGCATGTTTGAATAGACAGCCTCTAAAGTCCCTTGTCCCTCCAGCTCTTTATGGAACATATTTTTGATTCAATATATTCTACCTATAGCATATAGGAAGGCCAAGAAGAGACTGAAGTGCTCTTCTCTGTCAAAAAGCATTCCCTAGCGAGTCTAAATAAACCGCCTTACGTTCAAAAAAGAGCACATCTTTGCCCACTCTTCATCTGTTGCATGTTAAATTCTTTCTGAAGACCTTGGAGAAAATTGGAATGATTTCTCACTGATGTGGTCATGTAGAATTCTTTCCTCATGAGTTGCACATGATGTCTGATGTTCCTTGGTCTCAGATTCCCCTTTGCAAAGTGTGGCATTTATATTGTTCTCTGACTTGCTGCTAGTTTTTGCAAGTCTGATGATCCTACCTATTCCCCAACCAATATTCCTCTTTATGAGAGGCAGTGTGGTATTGTGGATAGAGAGCTGGCCTCAGTATCAGGGCAAGTTGGGCCTTTGACACATACTAGTTATCATGACTGTGGGCAAATCACTCAACCTCTCCATGCCCCAAGCAACTCTCTAAGACTTTAAATTGTAAAGGACTTCCAGATTTGCATTGATAGAGAGGATTCCTATTCGGGTAGCCCCCTACACTGATGAAGTCCTATGTCTAGACCAGAAAACAAACAAATAAACAAAAACCTCCACATCTTTTTATGCTTAAGGTACCAGCATTCTTACTATGCATTTGCTTCAAATTAAGTTGGACCTCTGGAAATTTACTCTCTACCTCTTGAGAAATTAAGATACCCTTGTGTATTACTCATAGATATTTAGTTGGTGGGGGGAGGACAACACTGATCACTAATAGTGATCAGAAATGCTGTAAGATGCCAAGATGTGATTCTAGAACAAGGTTGGGAAAGTCAAATGGCTAAGGCATTACTGAGACATGTATTTAATGATATCTAACCAGGTACACGGTCACCATAGCTGGCATTCTCTGTCTGTTTAGCAAACACCTTCTTTCCAACCAAAAATGTTTTGAATGTTCTTTTTCTCAAGTTTTTTTTTTGTATGTATTTAGGAATTCTTGGGAGATCTCAGAAAAGAAACGTTAAGATGTTCCAAGGAAGTATCTTGTCTTCTTGGAATTTATGGCAGGATGGGAAAGAAGAAACACTAGATACCTCCCAACAACAACAACAAAAAAATGTCCTGACATATCATGCTCTATCCTATAGCCACAAGAAGGCATTTAGATTCATAGTTAAGACCACTTGTAAAGTTATTTTTTTAAATCTTTACTAAAACTAAACTTAATCTCCAAACAATTTTGAGCAGTAATGAAATTTGGCATCCTTGTTCCCAGCTGCAAGTTTGATTTGGCTTGGGATTATATGGTCCCCCTTCAATTTAACCACCACAAAATTGGAATTAACCTTCATGAATACATTATAACATGTGTGTGCGAATGCAATAAGAGCAAGCCCAGAGCCTAGGGGCACAGGGTAGAGTGCTAAACTTAGAGTCAGGGAGACCTGGATTTGATTCCTGCGTTAAATACTTACTAACCACATCATCCTGGGCAAATCACTTACTCAGCCTCAGTTTTCTCATCTGTAAAATGGAGGATAATGATAATAATGATAATGATAATACCTACCTCCCAGAGTTGTTGTGAGGATTAAATGAGTTAACATATGTAAAATCACTTAACCTCTTTAAGTCTTACTTTTCTTATATTAAAATGGGGATAATAAAACTTTGTAAACCTTAAAGTCCCACATAAATGTTAGCTATTATTCCAGGTGCTACCCCACTGCCATAAGTCAACAGTTCTTGGGAAGGGCCATGTTGCTTCAGTTCTTTCCACCCTCTAACCAAGGTCTGATTCTTGGATCTCCCAAATCACCACCCATATTCTTTAGATTTTTATGAAAATTTGCCTCCCCAGTGCTTTTGAGAATCTCCCTTCTCTTTCTGATCCATGCACTGTCAATCAACAGGTTCTGAAAGGCAACTGTTCTGCTAATTAGTATTCCCATTTTTGGTCTAGAATAGAGAAGAAGAAATAACAGCCAGCATATATGGAGGATGTTTTCTAGTTCTATGAATAGAAATCTAGAAATGAAAGGAAGGCATCTATTTTTTTCTTTGAAAAAATATATTGGTATGAATGAATGAATCCAGTCTTTTATTTTTTGACATTTGAAATAACATTGATCACAAACCTCCTTTAATCTGAGGGGAAGTAAAATCCATTTGCTTCCTCAGCGTGAAAAAGGTTTGATTGCTCTATGACAGCCCAAGAGTATAAAAAACAGAGGAAAAAAATAATACCTTATACTGGGTAGACCCAAATAGTGAAGATATCACAGTAAGATACACTGGAAATTTTAGCTATTGTACCGTATGAATTGAAAGGTTTTACAGAGATTTAAAATTGAGATTTAAAACAAAATGTGCCTTCACTTTTAGTTGGTGTTCCTTGGATACTGCCACAGTTTAACTAAGAATTATTAGCTAAACTGAGAATTGTTGTCTTAGTCTTGACATGCTACATGCCTAGAAGTCAGTTTATTTCTCGGTAAATGTATTTCTCTTCTTCAATTGTAAAATGGATACATTCTATAGGGAGTGATTTGAACCATCTAAAACCTGTAGCATGTTATAGGAATGCTGAATGTTTCCATTTACTGTAACTTGTTCAGCCATTCCCCAGTTGATGGGCATCCCCCTCAATTTCTAGTTATTTGTCACCATATAGAGAGCTGCTATAAATATTTTAGAACATATATGTTCTTTTCCTTTTTCCCTAATCATATTGGGAAACAGACCTAGTATTGGTATTGCTGGATCAAAGGGTATAGGCAGTTTAATAACTAGTTGGGCATAATTCCAGATTGCTCTCCAAAATGGTTGGATCAGTTCATAGTTCCACCAATAAATTAACATTAATATCCCAACTATTTTATATTTCCCCCCATGTCTAAGATCACTAAGCCCATTTTAACCTGATTTGTCTCCTGATCATTTATCTTCTTACTCTGAGGGTCATGACTGTGACATATTGTTAATGCAAGAAAATGGCAAAAAAGGGTTAGATTGCAAATACATCTGGGTAAGAGCTAGAACTGTCTCTTTAGCCAAAAAATAAATGAAAGATATTAACTTTCCTAAATACTGTAGCATGCTGTGATAACACCATGCTTACAAGAGACTTAGCCAAAAAGAGGTTCCCTAGTATCTCAAAACTCACCCCAACAAAGACTAAGATTATCACAAGGCGGTGATAGTCAGAAAGGGACTTCAGCAGATATATAATAATTTGACAGTATTCCTCTTCTTACCATTCCCTGAGCCCAGACATGTTAATCTAAGGGATTCATAGTTTATGGGTAAAACAACTCAGTATAGGTCAGACTTGGGAGACAGAGCGGAGAGAGGTGGTGGGAGGAGAAAAGGAAAGAGGCACAGAGGAGGGAATAAGAGATTGCAGTGACTTCTCATTAATTCTATCCAAACAGAAAGTAAACCTTAGAATATGAGAGTTAGAATGACTTCTAGTGGCAATATAGTCCAACCTGTGCATGAATCTCCTCTGTAGTATATCTAACATGTGGTCATATGACCTATTCTGTACATGTTGAGTTCCAATGAGGGTAGAGATCATGTTTTTGCCTTTCTTCACATCCCTAGTGCTTAGAGGGGTGTATGAGCTATTCAAAGAGGACTAGTGCTTCTGGCATGAAGGCTTGCCAAGGGCTGCTCATCAACCTCTTGTGTCCATTTTGCATTCAACTCTCACTTGTGGCCCCAAGAAGCTGTAGCATGGACAGTGACCACATTCCAGTAAACTATCTCAGCAGACAGACTAAAGCAAGCTGAGGGTAACCAACAGCCCACAAACCCACTGGAGGTGTCTACCCCAAGTATGCGAAGTCTTCCTCCAACAGAATGGGCAGATGAGAACAATCTGTTCCAATGGCCATGAAGGCAGTTTAAACAGGCACTGTGGAGCTCTTGGAGTTTGGTCAGATATCAAAGACATCAAGGTCAACTAATGCATTCTAGACCACTGCCTGTCATCCTGACTTTTGAATTGCCACTGGATTTCAATGACTCTAGAACAGAAAGTGAGGCTGACAACTTTGCACAACTCTGTTTCACTTAAATCTAATTCACACACGAGTCAAGACATCAACCTGTGATGTCATTGGTCCTCTTTGAAAATGAAGGACAAACAAATAGTACCTAGGACAAAATGAGTGCTTAGTAAATGCTTGATCACTGACTAAATGAGATATCTATGATATATCTCACTGATAATGTCCAATATGAAATCCAACAGATAGATTAGGACTGGATTTCTAGATCTAGAAGTTACCTTCATGTAGATAATAGTTAAACCCAGGAGGAAATGATGAGATCACCAAGAGAAAAAGTGTAGTGAGAGAAGAGGGCCTAAGACAGAGATGCATTCGTAAGTGGTGGATGATGATCAAGAAAAGGAGACTGGGATGAAATGACAAGAAAGGTAGGAGGAGAAACAAATAGAAAAGAAGAGAGTATCCAGGCAAAGGAGGTGCTCAGCACTGTAATCCTTGGATTTTAATGGTTCAGGTTATTAATTTGCCTGATTCTTTTGCAGGAAAGAATTTTTTTTTCAACTCCAGGATTCACCTTGGCCTGAAATTGATCAGATCTCAGATATGCAGTAGTAATGGAATAATTACTTTTATTCCTTTGGAAGACAAGGTTGGTCAAATGGTCTCTGTGTATTTGGATTCAGTTTGGTCTAAGAGTACCAGCAATTTGAAGCTTTCATACAAAAGTTTTCTTAAATTCTCAAGACAAGAAACTAAATATCCATCAACTGTTCACTTTTCCTTCCCCAAGGCACAAATTGCTTCAGATTTGAAGAAAACGATGTCTGGGTAAAAGAGCATAGAAAGGCCCCAAAAGGAGTCTCAGTTCCCCATTCCCACCTCCAAGCCTTTGTTCATACCATTCCCACGTGCTCTGATAGCCTCCCTCCTCTGCCCTCCCCAACCCCCACTTACCTTCATGTATTGAAGCCATGCCAGCCTTTCAACACCTAAAACCTCCTTCGTGAAATCTTTGACAACCCCCTTTTTACCCATTCACCCCCATGTGTTTATCTCATGGGAGCTAGATGAAACAGTGGATAGAACACCAGGTCTGGAGTCAGGAAGACCTAATTCAAAAATGGTCTTAGACACTCAGTAACCGTGTGACCTTGGACTTAACCTCTGCCTGCCTCAATTTCCTCAACTGTAAAATGAGGCTATTAGTAATACCTACCTCCCAGAGTTGTTGTGAGAATCAAATGAGATAAAACTTGTAAAACACTTAGCACTGTGCCTGGCCCGGTGCAAATAACTGTAAAGCCCTTAGCACTGGTGCTTCATAAATAACTGTTCTCCCTTTCCCTTCTCAGATTTCTCGTAGCACTTTGCCTGGACATCTCTTTGGTGCTTTATCTCATTCTGCCTTGTGACACAGTGATTTTTACCTATTTTTCTTCCCATTAATAAATATTTTGAGAGCAGGATTTATATAATATCTGATTTGTATCCTCATTCACCAGCACAGAATTTTTACATATATATGTGTGTATATATATTATACACACACACACACACACACACACATATAGTGCTTTGTGAGTGTTTGTTGAATGAATGAATGAATGGCAAGTGCAAGTGGATAGTTTACCCTTCAGGTCCAAGTCATCCCCATGGATTTGAGGTCCTTAGAGTATTCAAAAGGCCAAATTAACACCTCACTTCTGAATTTGTACTGAGAACATTGCCCCTACATGTTCTTTCTGCCTCCTCACCAAAGGAAACTCCAACCCAATGCAAGAACCTGAGGTCAGTCCAGAACTCATCTTGTCACGTGTAAATCCCTATAAGTATCTTGGGACATATTGTCAAAAAATCTACATTGAATCCTCCTCAATTCACTCAAGAGGATCTAGCAAAAGACACACCTACATAAGCATGACATTGTAGCACTGGTCATATGTTTTCCAGCATCAGACTACTGGATGCCAACAAACTGGACAGGTTTTTTTTTTGTTTGTTTGTTTTTTATCTAAAAGGAATCATGTTATGGGCTTGTTAGGAAAAATTCGTTTTCCTAAAAATTCTATCATTTGTCTTGGTATTGTAAAGTAAAATGCTTGAAGGTATTTAAACGTTCATCTCTTTAAATGAAATGCTCCTTTTGGACATTGTTGTAGCTACTTTTAGTTTTTAAATCACTCCCTTCCCATATATTTATAAGGATCTAGAAGCAACTTTAAACGTCTTTCCCTTGGGTTAGTAAATTTTATTGTTAATGTCATATGAACATCCTATCAGCTCATCCTTTTCCAGGTAGTAGTTCTCTCTTATTTTCCCAGACTGCATCTTATTTACTGTTGCTTCACATTGAAGTAGGGAAAAAGCATTTCAGGAAAAAATAAGACACAGAGGTTTAATCCTTGTCATTCAATTAAAAATTGACCATTCAATTAGACCATACTCATACAATGAACCTTGTAAACCTTGAGGCATTGTGTAGATGTGAGCCATTTTTATTCTTGTTGCTCTTTAGGGTTTCATTGTCACTATTAAGCTTTAATACATAGATGCTGCAGATCCCCAATTCCCCCAGAAAGTTTTGCTTTCAAGGCTAAAACCTTCTAGATGTGCCAGGTTTCATTTCATTATATTCATCTACAGAGACCCTATAATCCAAATCATTAATAATGAAAATGGTGATTATTTTATTTAAGTATTTGGGTTTATTAGGCTATTAATTCATCCTATTGATTCCAAATTGGCTACCCCCAATTATAGCTCCACTCTTACAGTGGAATCCCTTTGAAGGGAAAGTGTATAGGTATATATTGAAAATAACTAATTAGAGGCTATACTCAGGTTTTATGCAAGCCAGATGTGGAAAGGAGGAAGTATGGGTTATATTTAGACCACTGTGGTATATAAAGGTAAAGCTTAGGGATTCCAGGACAGTGCTTCCCTCTGTCCACAGCACGATGGAACCTTTCTGATGGTAGAATAATTAGGTGGATTTTGAACTAGTTGAATGACTGAAATGATACAGTATTCATTAAGGCAACAATGTCAACCTGGAAAGAGGTCTCCAGTGGGATGTTCCTGCAATCTGTCTTCATTAAACGGATCTCTGTGAGAGAGGCTGATGGAATGAGCACATTCACAAGTATATGGGTTTTTTTTTAAGTTAAGAACTATTTGTGTATCTTTAAAAAGAACTCATGCTGTAGCACAAAGCAACAAAAAGCCTCAGGTTCAAGAATTAAATATCGAGGGACGTAACAAAAATGAAAATATAAGAAAACAAAACTGGACTGAGACATTTAGTTTGGGGCCAGAAATCAAGATGACTCTTTGAAACACTAATGGATATAGTACTCATGTAGATGACTTGGTGATGGTTAACAGTATTTGCAAAAGGAACAATCCTTTTTACAGTTGTTATATTATGCATAGTACATATCCATGGAAACATTTTTAAAAAAAAAAAACCTGTCAATAAACAGCACCTTTTGCACAAAAATTCAGAAACATTTATCTAGAAGACATGAAAAAATGAGCAATTCTAAGTAATATTCTTGCAGACATACATATACACATATATATGCATATATATATATATATATATACATACATACACATACACATATATACCTTGGGAATTTACAATGTGATTTGGTGCATTAGTCAGCAGTGGAGCAAGTTCACAGAGCATGGCTTATGTAGATTATGTTGCCTTGGGTGGGTGTTTTTAGTAGCTCGGCTTTGCTGAATAGCAAGAAAACAAAAACAAAATAAAACTCTGAAGCTTAAAACTCTGCCAGTTACAGAAGATTCCATTAATAACAATGGAAAATTATTTAGCATTCCATTAAGCAAGCACAGCATGCTTAGGTCGTTCCTTTGAGATACATGAAACGTCCAAATTTTGTGCTTAGTAAAGTTTGAAAGTCTCACTGAGGAAAAGTGCAATCCATTTCAGTTGCTTATTTATTATTTCTTTGGGGGTATGTTGACTTTTTAAAAAACACACACACACACATACAACAGAGGAGCAAAGTGGAATTTGAATATCAGATGCAAATCCTGTTCTCAGTCCCAGATCAAGTAATGAAGCAGACTTCCAGATTTAAGTGTGAGAAGTGCATAGAATTTGGGCTTTAGGTCTTCTGAGCACCTGGACTTAGGAGGTTCTCTACTACTGTCTTTATTTTCTTCCTAAGACCTCATAGTCTCCTGGTAAAAGTAGTTTGACAGGTCTGAGAGGTGTGGGCTAGACTTGCAGTGGTGATAGGGTTACCATTTTCCTGGAATGGAGACACCACACTCATACCATCCCACATAATAGTAGGGTGTTCCAAAACCAATTCGGCCAAATCCTACAGGCTCCTGACGATATTGGCGATGATAACCTGGGATGGTTAAGAAAGGGAAATAGATAAGATAAAAGGAGAGAAAGCAGGAAGATGAAAGAAGAATGCAACATCAGTATTTGAGGGGGGAAAAAAGAAATGTGAAGTAGCCTTCTTTCTGAGAGACACTGATAGATACATATTTGGTAATTACCCCAATGATCATTATGTCCAGCAATCCCTCCTCGATACAATAAAGGAATCGGAATTCTCATGTATTTAATGAGTCTCTTTCCCCTTCCCCCATGAATGAAATAGTACAGTTTAAAATCTCTAATTTGTTTGATACAGTCCTCCACTTCTTTACAACGTTGAGTTGTAACACAATTTGAGCACCCACCTGCTTATGTTCCTGCCTTCCTAAAAGCACTGAGTCTCTTCTACCTTTTTTCTGCCTAGTCATATACCACCCACCCTTTAGAGACTCATCTCAAAACCCACCTCCTCTATATAGCCTTCCCTGACAACCACAGCATAAAGTGCTGTCCTTCCTCTCAATTCAAATAGCACGTGCATAAGTCACATCATGGTGGGTGACATCTTTTTCCATTACTGTCTTGAACAGTCCTTTAGATGTTTGAGTGATATTTGACTTTTCATGTGTTTTTGTATTCTCTTTCTAGACAGACTGAAAGCTCTTTGAGGGCAGAGACCACATTTTATGTGTACAATACTGAAAAAAATGTAGCAATGTTGTACATACAGCAAGCCCTTAGTTTGGCACTGCTTTGATTTTGGATGAAGTGTTCAGATGCCCTCTATTTAACCAAACAAGCTTCCTGAAATGCTCTAACACTGAACATACTTTAATTGGCCACTCCAATAGCACAGTCATAAAGAATTCCACACCCCTCTTTAGGCCTTCCTTCTACTCTTTCCCTCTAGCTCCAGTGATACTTTGTAGGCAAAAAGTCACTTATGTGCCAATTGGGAAACACAAATGTGACTATTACTCATCTTACCTTGAACAGTAGGCAGAGCATCTACATATGACTGAGGACCTGTTCTTCCATCCAGGTGTGAATCTACAAACTGGCAATGGTCCTCACCTCTCCCCCAACTATCTCCAATGCTGTAGAAGGTATCTGAAAAGATCAGACACTCCATAAAAACACAGCCATGCTGCTTCATTATGAGCATTTGTAGCTTACAAAAAAGATGATTAATAATCAAAACTGGGTGGGTGGGGTCCTTAGAGGCCAATGAGTCCATTCCTCCCATTTTACAGATGAACAAACTGAGGTCCAGAGAGGTTAAGTGATTTACCAAGGTCATGCAGGTAGTACATGACAGAGCAAATATTTGAGCTTGGGTGTTTCTGGCTCCAAATTCTAGAGTACTTTCTATCACACAACAAAGATAATAGAAATGAAAGGCAGGGGGAAATGGTGAGTTTGGATACAAACTGTTACCTTCTGATCCTTTATCTTATTCTTTCTACTACGCCACTTGGGGAGAAAAGGGAAGGGGATTCTCCCAATATGATACATTCCTAGCAAGCAGCATATCCTTTGCTGCACTGTACTTAAGTCAGGGCCAAGGTACAGTCAAGATAACATTGATAATGTTGAGTCAGCACATTAAAAAATCCAAATGGTTTCATTAGGTGTCCATCAATAGCAAACCCCTCCCAGAGACCTTACCTTTCAGGTTATCACTGAGGTAAATCTTGTACCTCAGTGAATTACAAAGAACAACTCCCACAAACTTTCTGTACCACGTTCGCTTCACGTATTGTCTCCCATGGCAATCTGTGTAGCTAGGATCGCGTTTGAAAGCAAATGGAATCCAGATGGGCTCCCCACCTTGATAACACAAAAGGGGATAAAAGGCTTTCTGACTCAGTTTTAGTATTTCACAGCACAGGTGGCCTAAAGACACTCTAATTGATTCTTCCTCTTTTTTTTTAACAAGAACAAAAATCCACTCCCATTTTACATTGTCTTGAAGCTGTTCCCTCTGATTGTGTATCAATTAAATTGTTTGTCATTAAAAGAACACTTAGCCTAAAAAATAAGATGAACAACAGTGCAAAATGTTTATAATTCCTCATGAAATTGTAACCTGTCATCTTTTTGTAACTGTAAGTTATAGTTACGAATTATTCTCTGAATTTAAAAAAAAATTCCCTCATACTTTTTTCCACCGGGAGCTATGAATTTGCGACTGAAATTTATTTGACCAATTTAGGCAGCACTGAGTCATAGATTTAGAGCTGGTAGCAACCTGGGAAGTCATCTCCTCTAAACCCTTCATTTTAAAAATGAAGAAAATGAGACCCAACAAAATTAAATGACTTGATCAAGGTCACATAGGTAGTACTTGACAAAGCTAGGATTCCAACTGATTCCAAATCTAGCATTCTTTTCTCTCTACCATGCCTCCCTGCTTTCATTGACCAGGATATAAGTTAATAAGGAAATGAGGCCCTTCATTTAAAACAGAACCCATATGGATTCAATTAAATACTTCCTTCAAAAGATTTGTTATTTTATTGGTGTTCTTCTGCCAGCAGAGATCCCAACTCTTTCATGACTTAGTAAGTGTTTTTTATGACTTGGAGTAGCCAAATAAACCCATCACCTGGTGACCAACCTTATGGTAATTAGTCTCTTTGCACTTAGCCAAACTGGTCCTAGGAGGACCAATACACAGTACATTAGTGATTATACTTGGAACCTTTCTAGTTTGGATGGACGTCTACCAAAAGCTTTTGTTCTTTGCCAGAGCCTTTGGAGCATGACTTCCATGGAAGCCCAGCCTTGGGTCTCAGGTAAAATTGTGATGTTGTCCTAACTTTCCTATTATGAAATCCTTTGCAAAATCTCCTAGTTGGAAGAGACCCCTAGAGGTCATCTAGTCTACTTGAACAAGAATCCTCTCTGCATCATACCTGACAGTGGTTATTCAGCCTCTGCTTAAAGATTTCCAGAGGAACCTAAGACTTTCCAAGGCAGCCGTTTCTACTTTTGAACAATTATAAGGAAGTATTTCCTTACATCAAGTGGGAATTTGCCTCCCATTGCTCTTTGTTGTGCCCATTTGAGATCAAACAGAATAGGTCTAGTCACTTTTCAATATGGATGCCCTTCAAATCTTTAAAGACAGCCATCATTCTTCCTAAGTCTTCTTAGCTCTAAGCTAAATATTTCCAGCTTTCTCCAACTACTCTGCACATGCTATAATGTGAAGGACCTTCCCCTACTGGTCACCCTTCTCTGGATACTCACTATCCAGCTAATCAGTGGGGCAGCTTGTTAACACAGTAGAGCCATAGATTACTGGGGCCAGAGTCAGGAAGAACTGAGTTCAAATCCACCCTCAGATGCTTGCTAGCTATGTGACTCTAGGCAAGTCACTTACTGTCTGTTTGTCTCAGTTTCTCAATGAGGATAATAATAACACCTACCTCCTAAGGTTGTTGTGAGGATCAAATAAGACAATATTTGTTAAGGCCTTTAACATATCGCCTGGCACAAAGTAAGTGCTAAGTATATAAATGCTAGTTACTATTGTTGTTGTTATTAATTCTTTTATTTAAACATGGTAATGAAAACAGAACTCAATATTCAAGTCTGACCAGGACTTTTGCAAGGCTAATCCTTATTGTAGTCTCAATGTAGCCTAATATTGTGTTAGTTTTTTTTGGCTGTCCTCTCATACAGTTGACACAGTCCACTAAAATCCTCATAACTTTTTTCAGATAAATTGCTATTCAGCCCCTGTCTTGTATTTCTGAAGTTGACTTTTTTTAACCCATATGTGTTCCTGTTAATTTTCATCGTATTAGATTCAGCATGATGGCTCCCCTCCCTTTGCCCCAGGGGTCTATTTCCCAGGAGGTTGCTCTCTGATGAGATGGGTCAATATTTCTTAGGAGCATATATATTTTAACAATGGACTCCAGGAAATTTGAAAGCAATTTAGACCCCAAGAAAGTAAACTATGGAAGAATGACAACTGGGGGAGGGGGTTAGTCTTTTGAGGGTAAGGAAGATTACCTGATGCCCCTCTTCAGAGGTTGACTCATAAAACTGACTTTGACTTCTAGCAACATGAGCTAATTGACTTGTTTGAAAAGAAAGCAGAACGTGGTATGATATAGTCAAAGCTTAATCAAAAAACGCTCATGGAACTGAAATGTTGAATACAAAAAGCTTAATATAATCAGAACCTCTTCTCCTAGATGTGGGTCTTCAAATGGCTGGATCTTCTTTCTCCAGCAGCTACCACTACTGGGAATTCCTGTATCATTTCTTTTCTCTAGTTGAGAAGGTGGGCTGAAATTTAACTATTGGATCATCTAGAACATGTTGGATGGAAATTTAGCATTGTCCTATTAATCACATGTTAGAGTGATATAAGAAAATATCTAAAAATTTCCAAATTCAATTTAATCAAAGGCATATCTTTAGGACAACTGTCATGGAATGCAACTTACCTGGAGGTCTTACAACAAGCAATGGATTGTCTATAAGAAAGCAAAAAAAAAAATAGAGTTTATTGAATTGTCTTACTTCATCTATTTACTGTCCACATGACAGGATGTATTTGCTATTCTTCAAGCTATATTGCATTACATGGAGTCTGCTTAGACTAACCAAGCCATAAAATGCAAACTCCGTAGAAAAGTAGAAAAGGAAAATGCAGATTATTTGGTAGATCTCAAAGGTTTTCCACAATATTTATATCCAAATCATCTATCTGAGAGCAGTGCGCTTTTAAAAATTCACAACCTTGTTAATAATAAAGAAATTCTGTTGTTTCCTGAAATTTATGTTATTGCATATGATGATACAAAAGGATTGATTTGATTTATATATAGTCCAACTAGACAATTCAGGCCTGTGAGACTGGGGTTAAGGCATAACTACCACCACAGAAGCTGATGCAATGGCTTGGAGTCAGGAAAAGGAAGAAGGTTCATGGAGAGGGTGTTTCTTAGGAGGCTGTTTTTCAAAACGTCTTACTTTAGGGCCCTAAACCTAACATTTGTAGCACTACCCAAACACCAATGTAGATTTTTAGACTTTCGTTTACTAGATTGTTAATTTTGAATTGCCTGGCTTTTGGGGTGATCTTAGATCAGTTAACCTAATAAAGGCCAAATCTCTACCTTATATCCAGAGATTTTATCCTCAGATAATTTGCCAACTTTTTAAGAATTCTGATGAGTAACATCTTCTCTTCATCTTCCCCATTTACAAATGGAAATGATTTCGCTAGAAATTGTTAAAATGAAGCGTGTGAAAACATTTCTGAGGCCAAAGTTCTTCCCTGAGATATTTCACCGGTTTAAGTTTTGATTTAGTTCACTTTTATTTCACTAGCTTGAAGAAATGATCTCTCAGTGACAAATCTTTTGTGATGAGTCTGCAATTAGGTAGTGAGCTAACTACACAAAACCGCCTGACGGAGGTACTATTTTTGCTGGAGACTTAGTTATTCACCATTCTCTTACTTGTGCGTGTCATGCAGCCACACGTGTGGTAGAGTACTACAGCTGCCTTAGAAATCCATCTTGTTGCAGAATGAAGAACATTTGTTAAGAAAACAATGGTGAGAACTGATTTACTGGGCTAGAGCCAGGCATAATCTATCCAGTATTGTGTCTTTGACAGGGATGGCTAGCACATGGTTATGCTCTACGTCAATATCTGCAAAGGTTAAGGATGCTACCCCAAGTAACTTGAGCCAATTGGAAAAAAATAGCTCATTTTGTACATTTTCAGCTTAAATAATATCTTAATTGCACTACTAACGTTAAGTAAATCCAGGCAAATTCTGGTCAGTTGTTATATTTTTGTTTTGTTTTTGTAAAGAAGATAAAATTTACTTTTGAGTGAACAATTGTGTATTGGGTGCCTCAAACCAAATTACTTTTATACTCTTCAGCTGTTCAAAATTAGAAACAAATTTTTAAACTTTGTAACTAAATCTTTCACAGATACTTTCAAACTTGTTCCCATACTGTTGAAAAATAGATTTCTCTACTACGGAAAAAACACTTAATTATTTTCAAAAGAGAAAAATCAGAAGTGGTTTTGCTAAGGCTAGTACCTTTCTTGTTTTGTTTCTCACTTAATTGTACTTATTATGAGGGATTCTTTTTTTTAACACAGAAAAATACTGATTTTGCCCATCTGGTTATATATTTGATCATTCCCATTGATTGGGGCCATAGTTAATCAAGTTGTGGTACAATGAATGTAATGAAATATGACTGTACTGTAAGAAAAAATGAATATGATACATACAGAGAAATATAGGGAGGCTTATATTAACTCATGCAAAGTGAAATAAGCAAGACCAGGAAAATAACATGCACAATGACTACAACAATGTAAATGGAAAGAACAACAAAATAATAGAAAACTGAATACTGTGAAATAATCAAATCTGACTCTAAATAAGAAATATGAGAAGCCATTTCTGTCTGTTCTTTGCAAAAGTAGAGGACTATAGTAGAACACCGAAAATAACGGTAGATTTTTTTAGTGAAGCTCTCCCCCCCTTTTTTTAAAATAAAACTTGGCTATCTGAGAGGAGAAAAAGAAGAAAAAGGGAGAAAGTAGATGGCTACATTGGGAAATGCAGGTGATTTAAAAACATTATATCAAAAAATTATTTTTTAAAAAGAGAAAAGAAACCCAAAATATATGATAATACATACCTGATTCTGTAACAAAAGAGACTGAAGGACTGATAGGTCCATAACCATAGGGATTTTTTGCTTGTACTTTAAAATAATACCTGAAATACAAAAATTTTATTTCACTTTATTTGCTGAGCAGTATTTATAATCTAAGCATACCAAATACTTATATTAAAAATAGGAGTCACTTGCCAGTGGTAAATACTACTGATGTTGTGATTCTCTTAAAATTGTTTTCAAACTATTTTGAAAAATAATATAGCTAACACATACTCCAACATAAATGTGACTAATTGTTACAAAAGCAATTGTTAATGAATGAAGGTATGACAAAAAGAAATCAGAGAAGAAAAACAGACAAGTATATTAAGGTCACTTCTAGTTCTAAAATTCTATGATTCTGTAATTATTTGGAGGGAGTACATTATTTCCAGAGCCAGATGTTACATGAGTTACTTAAGATATATGTTTTCTGAGTTGAGTTGGCTTCCTCAAGTCAAAATTCTTAACTACAACCCTTCCATGAGCAAATTCTGACTTGCACTCAATAGTGGTTGAGTTCCACAACCAAAGAAAGATGCAAAGAACTTGGAGAGGGTTAGAGGAGAGATACAAAATGATTAAAGATGTGGAAAAAGAAGGCCTATGATGAAAGCCTATGATGGATGCACAACAGGGTTGGAACAAGGCATTTGTATGTCCCTCTCCCTGCTCTGAACCTTACCATTTGAAAATTGTATCCTATTTCAACCCAAAAACATTTATGAAGTGCTGCTATGTTGCCACAGAATTTCAGCCTTTACTCTAACACTTGATTTATTAAAAAAATTAATACGCATGTGCCACAGAGAGTAGAATTTTCTAGTATTAAAAATAGGTGTAATTGTAAACTGTAATACGAATAATGTTCCCAGTTGTATCCTCACATGTATAGTGCCCTAGGCAACTATCTATCTTCTCTATCCCCTAGTTCCAACTCTGCTAAGCATGAAAAGCATAAGGTTCCAGGGTAACTTAGCAATATAAGCAAATATGTGAGCGACCATTTAATGGATTAAGATAAAGAGAGGTTTGCTTTAACCATGGGCAGAAATAGACGAAAATACTGCAAGGGGCAGTTTAGATTGGATATGAAATATTTTATTGAGGGAGAAATAATGATTAATTTCTCTCATCAAGAAGAAAATGAAGACAGCATGGTATAGTTGGGGGGCATTGAGTGGAGGACTGACAATAGCCTGGAAGTCTAGTAAACTGTGTCTGGTCCCAACTCAGCCATTAACTAATTGTGTGTCACTTCTTCCCAGACTTCAATCATCTTTAATATAGGAGGGTTGAGTGAGATTATCTCTAAATTTCCTTTATGCTAAGACTCAACAATGCTATGTGACTGGTCAAAGAAGCTTCTTTCCTCAGAAGTGATTTGTATGGAAGGGGTAGAAAGATAAGAGAAATACTCTGGCTACTTGTCTTGCAAACTTGTCCTGAATTATTAAAATATCTTTGAGGGATGTCTATATTGTAGGGGAAGGGACATAGGGTGGGGGTGGGGGGCAGAAATGCTCCCATGATCTTCTTAACTTCTTCAAAAGGCCTAAGGGAAAGGGCTAATTCAGTTGCAGAAATGTAATAGGCATATAAAATCTAAGTATAATCTGATTTACATTTATTTTTTCATTTAATGCTCTCATAACTGGCCAAATCTAAAATTGGAGAGTAAGTTGAGAAAGAATAATTTCTGTCAATTTGTTTCAGGCTTAATTCTGCTTATCAGAAATACTGGGGGAGGTAAATTCTACCTTCCTCCACCCCACACACGCTCCTTTCTATTTCTGTGAGAGTTACACATCACAGCCAATTTTCAAGGAAATACCACTGTAGAAATGGTACCTCCCTAGGACCAAAGCAAGTAATACTTATTAATTTTATCCCCTTCTCAGTTCTCCTAGAGAGACAGATAACATTTGGGTGGGCTCTTTTGCCCTTCTAAAATTAAATGTGCCCAGCACATTTCCTGGCATATAATAGATGCCAGAAAAATGTTAGTGAATTGAATTTGCAAATTGGTCACTTCTCTGCAAATTTTCCTTAACATAAGTCAGGAATTTCTTTGTGTTGTATTACATATATATATATATATAAAATATATAATATATGTATGTATGTGTATATATATGTATGTATGTGTATATATATATACATACACACACACATATATACCTATATGTGTATATATGTATGTACATGTACATATATATAATGATTTTTTAAAAAAGAACTTCATAGTTGCTTTATAAATTTGCCTAGCTAACAATGAAAACAAATTTAATTTTAAGAATTCATGCCGTCACCACTATAAGTCATTTAAATTTCTTTTCATAAAGAAATATCTCATTTGAATCATATCTTGATTTCTGCCATTAAAGTTTATACGAAAAGAAGGATTTCAATTCAGAAATGACTCAACTCATATGACCCATTTGTAGGCAGGACTAAGGGTGAGAAAGTCACAAAAGTTGGCTTCCTAAGTGGAACTAACATTATAATAATATTTGAAGGCCATTGGGAGAATGGCTGGCTTGAAAGTCTGAGAGTGGATGGCTTAAATTTCCCTGTGACATGGCCTAAATTTCTGGAACTTGAAAGAAGGACAAGCCATCCCAAGAAAGGAGATGTGGAAACAGACTGGAGAAATCAGCATAGCTTTGGGATCATATTCTGACTTGGACCTTAGAGCAAGTTAGTAAGTACACTATTTGAGCCACCTCATACAGAAAGAGGCTGGTCAGCCAAGAGGATTGGGGGTCTACCCTTTCATGTAGTAGAATATAACATGTTCTTGGAAAATAATACTAGGATTTTTGTTTTATTTTGTTGGGTTTTTTTTGTTTGTTTTTGTTGTTGTTATTTTTTTGTCTAGAGATGTAATAAGGTGTTGAGAACCTGCACTTTGGAAACTCTCTACACATGTGAACTTTAAAGTCTAACACATACATTAAAGTCTAAAAGAGTTGCCCAGGGCACTCAAAGGTTGGTTAAGTGACTTGCCCATGGTCACATGTAACAAATGTCAGAGTAAAGAATTAAATTCAGATTTACTTGATTTCAAGATCAGCCTCTATTCTGCCTCTCAGGTTAAAACAACAACATCATAACTAGAAACATCACATAGCAACCATAACCCACTTTACCCCTGTTCTTCCATTTCTACTTTTTCACTCTGCTGGCATTCCAGACCCTAAATCCTCACTAGTAAACAGGCCATTTGTGAGAAGTTGGGAGGGAGCTGGGCCCCAGATGGCGAAAAGAGTTAAAGATATCTGTCAGTAGTAAGCCTTTAACCATTCTGTAAAGCTCACAGGAGAACATATTTCTGGCCCTCACCAGAGAATTGTAGAGGCCTCACCATATTTCAGAATGATATGGGGTGGCTTTCTTCACCTTCTAATTAAACTGCCATCTTGTAAAACACCATAGGAATTGCAGTCATGTTTGATTTTCATGATATAACCACCAAACTGGTATTTACTCTCATTCTGGTTAGTTTGGAAAACTAATGAATCTAAGCCTATACTTTAACTCTTTGTTATTGTTGTTCAGTTGTTTCAATTGTGTCTGACTCTTCATGACTCTCTGGGTTTTCTTGGCAAAGATAGTGGAGTGGTTTGCCATTTCCTTCTTTGGCTCATTTTACAGATGGGGAAATTGAGGCAAACAGTGACTTGACCAGGGTTACATAGCTAGTAAGTATTTGAGGCCACATTTGAATTCAGAAAGATGAGTCTTCCTGACTCCAGACCCGGCACTCTATCCATGATGCCACCTAGCTGCCCTAATTAACTCTAGGACAAACCAAAAATCAAACTTGAAACTGGTAAATAAAAAGAAAGTCAAATTATATGTATTTAGACAACAGAAATAGTTCTGTGACCAAGTCATAATTCTATATAGCTGAGTACCACTATGTCTCTCCCTACTCATGCACTACAGAGATTTCTTAATTTCACTATGATTAAACAGAGAGAAAAGAAAAGTCTATTTGACAGTACAATTGTTTTCCTTTCAAAACTCTCAATAAAGTCATTCACATCTCATTTAAGAAAAGTCTTTTATTCACTTAAGGAGAAACATACACATGCACAATTGAGAACACATGGGTTTCCTAGGTTTGGATCATCCAAGCAGTTTGCATTTTCCGAATTATGCATACTTTTATTCAATGGTTATGGAGTTATTTAAGGCAAAAATATGCAGTCAGTTTGAGCTGTGGATTTGGCATACACAAATGATAACAATCCATGCTAACCTAGTATTTTTTTAAAAAAATTAAAAAAATAAGAAACCCACATAAATATGCACAAAGGCTGTTAAAGATATCTCTGCTGAATAGTTTCTTTACAAAGCCAATCCTAAATGTGGAATTTTAAAGAAATGACTGTAAAACCCAAAGTTAAAGCCAACTTAATAACAATCCCTTAGCCCCAGTGGAAAGGAATTGATGCTATATAACTAAGGATATGTGAAAAGAGATGACTAATATTCTAAAATAAACCACTCCAACTTCTTTCTTTATATTGTTTTGCCATTGAAGCCGAGTTAGTACTCAAGATAAACCTTTCCCTTGTACCCCATGTTTCTAGCCTACCACAAAGCTCACATATTCCAGATACAAATTAAGCAACTATATATTTCATTTCTGATTTTGCTTAACATGGCAACATAAATTTAAAATGCTGAGATGAAAAGCCATGTGAAATGATGCAAAAGTGTTTGTTCCTATTTTTAAAACCATGTGCCACACTTTCTTCTATCAAATAAAACAAATATTTCATAAAGTTCTCAACCACATGTATACTCTCTGCCTCTCCCCTGCAACAAAGAGATATTGATGTTTCATCTTTCAGTATGACTCTATAGTATATTCCTCTTAACACCCTAAATGGTGAAAAATCTTCATCTTCTGAGGGCGTATTTGATTTCTGGGAAAAGCCAAAAACAATTTGCAACAAAATATGTGACACCATTTAAAGTCAAAAGGAGGTGTTACTGAAAAATAGTAAGGGAGATAGTGAGGTGTTTTGCTGCCCAAAATAGTCACCAAAGAAATGGATTTTGCTGTTAGCATATTATCTACATAATAAAGGTTGGAATGAGGACCAAGTGGGTCAAGTTAATGAGCTTGCCTCCTTTGCTTACCCTTTGTTCTGACTCAGATTCGTTTGTGTGTAAAGCCAGAAAGGAGCTTGGGAATTTCTAACTCAGAATCAGATAGCTGTCAGCAACAAAGTACTCAGATCTCAGACTTAGAAACAGGACTTAAAAGAAAAGTTTTATTTAGCCTAGAGGCACTCTGGATTTTGTTTGCTAGATGTGATAGTTCATAGCCTCCATCTATAATGAAAGGACTATTAGCCCACCTTTATCAAGGAGAGATTTTCTATTTTCCATATCCAAGCAGACCAGAGCTAAGATAGATGGCAAGTGAACCTGCACTGAAGGTCATATGCTGGGAGCAGGGAACCAGGCCCCAAAACAACCACATTTCTAGTGGAGTAACACACTCAATGGACTGATATTTGTGGTGGAAGGATTGGGAGGAGAGACAAGAGATAGAGAAAGACATAGAGGCAGAGAGGGAGAGGGAAAGAAACGCAGGAGTGGACATAGAGGCAGAGAACAAGAACATACAATAAAGGCAACAACTAGTGGGTAGCAGCAGAGAATTCATTCCACTCTGCATCTGCTGGCTGCCTTGTCTGGTTTCAACGCCATAGAACAAACTGCCCTGCCCAGGATGGGCAACTAGATGGCACAGATGATAGAGCACTGGGTCTAGAGTCAGAAAGACTCTTCTTTCCAAGTTCAAATCTGGCCTCAGACACTGTGTGACTCTGGGCAAGTCACTTAACCCTGTTTGCCTCAGTTTCCTCATCTGTAAAACGAGCTGGAGAAGGAAATGGAAAACCACTCTAGTATCTTTGCCAAGAAAACCTCAAATGGAGTCACAAAGAGTCAGCCATGACTGAAAAGTCTGAACAACAACTACCCAGGATAAGCTCATCACTTCCAAACTCACCACCATGCTGCTAACTTAAGCCCTAATTGAAACCACCTCCCTCAGCCTCCTTTCCCCTTTGATTAGAGGTGTGGAGTACTGAGTGCCAAACTTTTCCCAATGCTTTCCTTTATAGAGGCTAGAAACTGGACTCTCTTAGCTTACTCCACTTTGCACCTGCTGCGCTCTCTCGTTTCAACTCCAAAAAATAAGATGCGTCCACACACATACCTTGTGGTATCTCGTTCCTCCCCACCCCTTTGCATATTATTTCTTCCTTTAGATTGTAAGCTTTTTGAGGACAGGGACTGTCTTTCTTTTTATTAATTGTATCCCCAGCATTTAACACACTGCCTGGCACATAGTAGGTACTTAAGGAATGTTTATTGAATTGGATTTGTGGGAGCATGTCCTCCAGGTTTACAGGAAGAATGTTCCATTGCTACTTTTCTTGCAATATTGTTTCATTAGGCACCTTTGTTTTGAATTAATTGTGTCTTCTGACTGGCTAGTAAGAGCAAACTTATTGCCAAGGGTTCATGAGCTAAGATTTTGAATGGATACTGACGCCTAGGGTACGTTGAACCTGATTTAGTTACTCAGGGGCTCCCATATGTGATGGGGACTTCCCCACATATTAAAATACAAGACTAATGGTGTATGTATGTGTGTCTTTCTGAAGATATTTTGAAAGTAATTCTAAAATAATTTTGAATAAAGTCAGGAAAACTGGAGTATGCTTATGGTTTCCCAAGGTGACAACTTAAATGATCATGTTTATTTGGATATATAAATTCTGGTTGGTTTGTTTAAAAAATTCTCATTATAGTTATACCCCTAATAGTGCTCAAATTTAGTATTTTGTCCCACTTATTTTGAGGGTGTATTTTGCTAACATGCGGGAGATGCTCCTAAGTTCATTTTTTTAATGAAAGTCAGCTGAGACCCGTCAACTGCATGAGACAGACTCAAAAAAATCTACCTTCTTCCAACAATACTTCAGCAAATAAGTATCTTCCATGCTGCTGCTGCTGCTGCCCTTCAGACTCCCTTCAGTCTCTGCTGCTGTCACATGGCTACCTAGCCTTACCTGGAAAATCAGTTAACTCTCCTGTGCCTGTCCTTTTGTCATGTTCCTCCTATATAGTAATATATATCCCCTACAAAGTGTAAAAGGCCCTGTCTTGGGCTTGTGTAAATGCTCTAACTCCCATTCATCTTCCTCATCACATGGCTGGAGAAGCTGACTTCCTGATGGGATTTGTGTTCTAGTCACCCCACTTGTCCCTCTGAATGCAGCTGTGGTCAATCAGTGAACAGATTTCACTTTTTGAGGGGAAACAACTGTTGGCAGAAAGGCAGGAAGTAAAATGTTTCTCTCCAGTTTATGCAAGATGACATGATAATTTATTAGTGTCAGAAAGATAATTCCACCATTTTCAAAGTCCAGGACTTGGAAGACATACCTAAAACTTCCAAATACATGGGAAAGGATTCAATTTTTGCACTTCAAAAAGTGGAAAGCATATTTAACTTAGAGTTACAAGTAGTAGTAGTAGTTGTTGTTGTTTAACAGTCTTTGTGACCCCATTTGGATTTTTCTTGGAAGATACTGGAGTGGTTTGACATTTCCTTGTCTAGTTCATTTTACAGATGAGAAAACTGAGGCAAACAGGGTGAAGTGACTTGCCCAGGGTCACACTGCTAATAAGCGGCTGAGACCAGATTTGAAATCAGGAAGATGAGTCTTCTTGACCCCAGGTCTGGCACTCTATCCACTACCCTACCTAGCTGCCCCAAGAGTCAAAAGAGCTGAGTTAAAATTCAAGCTCAGCTGTTTATCAACTGTGTTACATTGAGCAAATCACTTATTCTTCTTCGCCTTCAGTTTCCTCAGCTGTACAATGAGGATGCTGAACTGGATGACTTCTGAGGTCCCTTCCAACGCTTGCTCTACTATACTATGATCTTATAAATCAGAGAAAAATCAAAACTTTAACATCGATTGTTCAAAATGTATGTAAAATGACTACTTCAATGAGTTCATTTTTATGAATGAGGGTAGAGTTTTGGCTGCCCAATACCACTATAATTTCAGGGGTATTCTAAAAACAATCCATTCCTTCCTTTTTAACCCACTGAACTCAATTGATAGTAATTATTTAGTTCACATTTGGAAAGCTAAGTATGAAAATACAAATAAAAGAACAGCATTAGCTTCAGTTTCCATCTAAATGCTCCTTAACTTAAAAGATTCTTTATCTAATGCTTGTGACATTAGTGTGACAGATAATTGACCATGCAAATAGCATCATCTTACTCTTTGTTGTATTGTGTGACTAGCATTGTCATACCTTGTATTTGGTTTGAGGTTCTCAATAGGTAAATGAGTAACCCCTGAACTCTGGGTGGACCACTTGTTCCTGATGAAATCTTCATAAGATGCACTATAAACCAAGTAACCTATGAAACGAAAGAAGGAAAAAGCTGATCAATCACAATGATGTTAATCACAATCTGAGGCTTTGCTAAGCCAATGGGACAAGATCCTATATCCAGCCACGAAGCCAGCAGGAGCTTCATTTTGCTTTGGTTTTGAGATGGTGGCTTTCTACCAAAATGATATTTTTGTGACAAAGAAAGAAATATCAGAGGCCTGCGTGGTACTGTGGAAAGAACCTCTGCAGTCAGAGAATGACTTCTGTTCAAATCTTTACTATCTATAGGTTTGTTTTTTTTAAAAAAAATAAGTTTTGATTGATGTCCTGTTTCTTATATCATCATAGCTATTCCCAGTATCCTTCCCCTAGACCATCCCAAAGAGCCATCTCCTATAACAAAGAATATTTTTCAAAGAGGAAAATAAATCAGCGTAATTGATTGATACATTGAAAAACTTCGAAAAACATGTGCAATGTGTAACACCTGTGAACCTTCCACCTCTGCAAAAGGGTGGGCTGAGGGGTGTCTTCTCATCTTTCTTAATTCAAGTCATGCTTAATATTTAGAATTTTGTTACATTTACTTTTGATTTTTTTGTATGCAGTGGTTCTTTCCATTTACACTGTTGTAGTTATTGTATATATTTGCTCTGTTTACTTCACTCTGCATCAGTTCATGTAGCTCTTCTGAGGTCACATAGCCGGGACTTTAACCCAGAGCTGTGCTCTTTTCCCTACATCTAATATACACTCTTTACAGCTTGTTAGAGGCTTCTATGATTCAGCCCAGATGTCACCTATGAGGTCCCTTCCACTTTTAGATCCATAATCTTAAATGCCAACAGCAAAAACTCTAGAGATGGTTTTAGATGGTTTGGTCGGTACCATAGTACTGTTCCCTATTGTCCCAACCTACAGCTTTCCAGGTCCAACAGTCAGTCCAGAGTGAAACGTCTAGTGCCCAAGCGTATACAGATCCATTAATTTATTTGGAAATAAAAAACAAAAATTAGGGACCTCAAAGACATATGTGTCAGCAAATATTTAAGAACTCAAACTGAGTCTGCAGTCCACAGAGTTAAAAAGGATATACCCAAAGTCACACACACAGATAATGACTACGTCAGGGTTAAAAATCAAGTTTCATGTATTATGCTTTTTCCATCATCAGAGAATCACAGAATCTAAGAGCTAAAAGAGAGGCCAACTAGTAGATTATGTGCCTTACTCAGAATTCTTTCTACAATATCCCCCAACAAGTGGTCATACAGCCTTCATTGGAAGACCCTGGAGTGAGGCAGAACCTATCACGTCTCAATGGAGTCCACTCCCCTGTTGGATAATTGTTATTTTCCGTACAAAGATGCTAAATCTGTCTTCCTGCAACTTTCACTCATTGCTCTAAGTTCCACCATCTGGGGCCAAGCAAAACAATTCTAATCCCTATTCCATATCTTCAAATGCTTGAAGACAGCTATCATGTCCTTCCCACCCTGGCAAGTCTTCTCTTCTCCAGGCCATATATCCCTGTGGGATTTAGACTCTCTACCCTGACTCAGCAGTTCTTAGAAAGTTTGGCCTTTTTTCAAGGATCACAAATGATGTTCTGTGGGCAAGTGTATAAATCCCAGAATCGAATTATTATCCTGGATCCTTCTGGAAATTTTCTTTTCTTTTTTGAGAGCTAAAATTAGAAATAAACAGCAAATTTTAAATTTTAAAGTTTGAGAGGTTTTATCAATAGCACTAACAAAAAAGAAAAGATATCATTTTAAACTTTACTTGTCTCCCTTTCCCCATCCCATACCCATATACCAGGAAAGAACAAATTGTCCAGTATGGAACTGTCCAGAGGAAGGGATGCCCAAGTATCAATCCTCTTATTAAAGAATTTATATGATAGCTCCTTTATGAGACAAATATAGTCCTAATACCTAAGCTAAGTACAGATAAAACAAAGAAAGAGCATCATAGGCTAAAATCACTAAAGAATATTAATCAAGAATTTTTAATTAAGTCCTAGCAAGAGGTTTTGTGATTCAGATTGAATTTTGGCCAAGATTTCATGAACCAAAGACAGAAACCTGTAGAACAGCCAAGAAGCTTGGGGTCCTGAAGCATTTGTTCATAACAAACAACTGTAATAAGAGAAACTAAAAAAAGCTCAAATGACTTGGGTATTAAACTGAGACCTTTCTAGTATTTCACTCCTATTATACAAGCCTTCTGCCTTCCTGCCCTCATTCATTCATTCAGAATCTATTCCTGAGTACAGAGCACTGGTCTAGACACCAAGCAAGGTCCATTCAACCCACCTGTAACCACATCACCCTGAGTGGATTTGTCCCAGTCAACAATAACGAAGGAGTGGCATCCTTCCACAGCCACTACCGTGATGTTTCGGGGAGTGTGTTGAGGAGGTAAGTCACTCTTTGTCAGGTCACTGGGAATGATTTCATCCAAACTTTCCACTTGGAAGTGGTCCAGAGCTTCCGTCAAAGAACATGGAGCCAGTGGATCTTTATTTAGATAGGTCACATAAGGAGCTGGAATTAATAAAAAAAGATACACAATCAGATGACTGAAGGCCTTTGTCTGCCATAAACACAGGGAAGGCAGTATGGCAAAGTGGATCAAGAGCTGGCCTTAGAATCAAGAAGATCTGGGTTCAGGTCCTGGCTTTGATATCTACTGGCTGTGTGACCCTGAGCAAATGACTTAAGCTATTAGTGCCCCAGGCAATTCTAAAATTATGAGGTGAAGAGAAGGAGGCAAACTGCACTGATAAATGAAGCTTTTTACCAAAGCTTCTGTATGAATGAAATCTCTGGTGTGGTCATCAAAAAATAAAACAAAAATCTACTTGGGTACTGTCACACAGTGTCTGATCAATGTTCCATCCAGCCTGGTTGTTATTGTTGTTAGTCCTTTGTTTTCAAAGAGGACCGATGACTTCATGGGGCGATGTCTTGACTTGCACTTGGACTGGATTTGAATGAGGTAAAGTTGCACAAAATCATCAGCCTCACTCTCTCCTCCAGAGTCATCAAAATCCAGTGGCAAGACAAAAGCCAACATGATGGACGATGGCCCAGGATGCAGTGGATGACTTTGGCCTTTCTGAATTAAGGTCTTTCTCAGGCCTCAGTTTATCTGAGGCAATGCCTATTCGATACCTAAGGGCTAGGTAAGAATTGAGACAAAAGATAGCCTATTTTCCCATCACAAAGAATATCAATCTGAACGTGGAAGACCTTCAAAGATTCTGGCCAGAACAGAATGTACCCTTCCTGAAGCCTCTTGTTCCGTCATTATACTCAAAAGTGAAGGATGGATCTTACATGTTTCTAATTATGTGTAATAACTTCTTATGGATCAGTTATTGATCAATTTACCTAAAATCTTCATGATAGTTTATCATTACCACAAAACACATAGTGGTTTCTACCAAATCTGACAGATTTCTCAAAGATTTTAAAGCAGTTAAGTAATGTTTTGCTTAATCACCTAGGCAGGCATAGTCATTTCAGTATTTAAAAACAAGTGCAGGATTAGGCCAAAATATTTTTGCCATTTCTCACACAGTCGATTCTGTTCCGATTTGAAAAAGAAATGAGTCAGTTTCCTCATCTGTAAAATGATAGGTTAGATTAAGTGGTCTCTGAGGTCCCTTTGAGCTTGAGATCCATCATCCTATGAATTTACTATTATATTACTTGCTAATTACTTTCTTTCTGATTCCCTCTCTCAGTGCAAGTTTTCTCTATTGAATGGCATTCATACTTTCCCTGACTCCATTTTCAATTATTTTCTATTGTCCAGTTTTTGAAATAAACACAATTCATTAATCCAATCAACAACATTCTTGGAGTTAATTATGCCCTGAAAACATCCAGGCAAAAGAGTCTTTTAGTACTGAAGGACTTCAGTGAGTAAGATAATAGTGCTCGGTGGATTTCAATTTTTGTTGTGAAAGTTTAGGGAGAAAAGGAAGTCATTTTAAGTAAATCTGGTGGGGCTGGAGCAATAATGAGAAAAATATTACAATTTTCCTCGGGAGTGTTAAGCCAAATTAAGATTCTTGCTATTCAAGGAAGTGTGGTTTTGATCTGCAGTAACAGTCTTGGATGGCCAAAGCTGTCCTCAGTTCACCACTGAACACTGGTTTTGGAAACAGAAAAGCATGATCTTAGCTAAGGTGTTCACTTCTCTCTCCTTAGTAATATATGAACTAAGATAAAGTAGTTAGTGAGTAATTAGTTCATTAGGGAGATTTAATGACTGATAGCAGCAACAAATTACATTACAATAGGAAGTGTAAACTCTCTATTTTTAGGGTTGTTGTCTTTTTTTTTCCTCCCCAAAGAGAGGTTCCAATCTTTGAGGCTCTAAAGAGGTGGAGAATTAACAAGTAATATCATGATATATTTGGAAACAGCTATGACTCTGCTTTTTTGCCCTTTTTTTTTTTTTTGGTGAGGCAATAGGGGTTAAGTGACTTGCCTAGGGTCACACAGCTAATAAGTGTTAAGTGTCTAAAGCTGGATTTGAACTCAGGTCCTCCTGACTCCAAGACCAGAGCTCTATTCACTGAGCCGCCTAGCTGACCCGAGAACTATGACTCTGAAGTCATTAGACTCCACTCTGGTGATATTTATCAACCCTGTGACCCTGGCCAGGTGACAATCTCCTCAGAGTGCTGCTAGGGTCACTTTTAACTTTAAATTTATAATGCTATGAATTTATAAATTCAAAGATTTTGCGCTGCTATTCTCAATTAATAACTACTAGTGACTCCATCGAGCAAATGGCAGTAAATGAGGTAGCTAGGTAGTGCATGGATAGATTGACAAGTTTTTGGAGTCACAAAGTCCTGAGTTCAAATCCTGCCTCAGATGCCTGCCAATGTGAAAACTTGTTGTTGGTCAGTCTTTCAGTCATGGCTGGCTCTTTGTGACCCCATTTAGTGTTTTCTTGGCAAAGATACTGGAGTGGTTGGCCATTTCCTTCTCCAGCTCATTTTACAGATGAGGAAACTGAGGCAAACAGAGTTAAGTGACTTGCCCAGGGTCATACAGCTTAGTAAGTGTCTGAGGCCAGATTGGAGCACAGGGAGATGAGTATTCCTGACTCCAGGCCCAGCACTCTATCTACTGTGCCACCTAGCTGCCCCAGATTTCTTCTCTGTAAAATAAAGATATTAACAGCACTTACCTCACAGGGTTGTTATGAGGATCAAATATGCTAACATGTAAAATGCTTTGCAAATCTTAAAACACTATCAACATGCTATTATTGCAAATGTTAAACTATTAAATCTTTTAGGACATATTTCTAAAATAATATTTAGACAACCCTCAGTGGAAAAAAATGTCATTTTTTGAAATGTTTGTCTTGTTAAAGTTTGTTATATAAGAACTCTTAGGGTTGCTATTTTTGATCTGCTATCTTAAGGAGGGAAAATTAGGTTTGGTCTAAAAAGCCAACCATTTCTAAACTGCATTCTCTTCTCCTCTCACTTGTTTTCAGACTCTAGAGAGAGAGTTCATGGGCACCTGAGCAGAAATGAGTCTCTTATTACAGCTGGGAAATGTTTGTCTGGGGAAAACGCTCATCAAAGTGCACAGCTGTAGTTAGGACAAGAAATCAGCATTATGATTGGGACTTAAGGAACTAAATAGTGTAGCCTTAAAAAAAAATCCATGTGACCATATATATGCAGAAAGCAAATTTACCAACAAATCGTTTCTTTCCAGCCAAATCAAATTCTTCCTCTGGAAAAGAACTGATTGACCCCTCTGGTGAGATGACCTTTGGTTCAGCTGTTGTAGTAGTTGAGGACTTGGTAGTGGTTGGAGGCAATGTGGTTTCAAATTCATAATCTGAAAAAAGATATGAAGGTTTTGTAATAGGGCATTTGCCTGAAAAGGATTCTATGTTTGTAGCCTGGTAAATTGGCACTGTTTTTATTTTTTACTTTTAAAAAAATTTATTCCACTTCAAAACAATTTCTTTTCATCCAACAGGTATATAGAATTTGAAATGAATAAAAGCAGTCATTCTTTACTACTTGTTCAAGTGTAATTTGCTCTTCAACCCTTCTATAAAATAGTGTCTTATTCCCTCTGCTTTATTTCTTCCCATCCCCCACCCTAATAATGGCCAACAAAAGAAGCAAACGCATCTACCTGTATTACATAGAAAACAGAGAAGGAAGTGCTGAGATTTTAGAGTAGCAGGGTGTTAAAGCAGGAAGGAACCTTCAAAATCATCTAATATTACCGATGAGGAAATTGAGGCCCGGAGAAGTTGTGTGACTTGTCTAAGGTCACACAGCTAGCTAGCCAAAACTGGAACTGAAATCTATGAGGCCCCATTCCAATGCTCTTCTAGTTCATTTCACTAAATACGTCTCCCTTCTGCAGTCCATGAAGGACCACAATGGAACATATGATTGCATTCCTTATGTGGTTTGCACATAGGGAGAGGGAGAGTCGTAATTTGTTGGTATTTAAAGATGACATCATGCTTAATTATCTCAGCTGCATGAAGATAGTTAAAAAGATACTTAATGTTTTCATTGCTGCTAAAATATCTTTCTTTGCTTTCAAACATCTGTTTGAAAAAATGTGTGTGTTTTTATTAGTCAAGTTTAGCCTGAAACAGCTAGGATTGGAACCACTATATGAAACTTGATTACAACTAGGTTGAAAAAAAAAAAAGGATGGCACTCCTGAAGCATTTTGTGTTTTGAGCCAGTTTGATATAAAAGTTAATTAATCTGAGGGGCAAAGGAAGTTAGAAGGGCTTCCATGAGGAGGACACCCTTTTTGGCTACTGGTAAACGCCAATGGACATACATTCTGCTATGACTACAAGTTTATCATATGCACTGTTTAAACTTTTAAGTCTACATCTAATAAATACAACCCTGCTATGTTGTAAAGATGGAAACTCATAATTACATGCCCTGTGCTAATAATATGATCCTGTGGCTGAAGATTCATGACATCCATAGTAGAAAAGATTTTATGAAAAACAACAAGGAGATGAAGAAAAGGAAGAGCAATAGAAAAAGGACATTATGATTCAAAAAAGTTAACTACACAAAGCGTTTCTACAAATGAGGGGAGGGGAGGCAGAAAGACAAAGATATGAGAGAAGTCACAAATGGAAGGCAAAAAGTTATCTCTGCTTCCTAATTTCAAAAGGTCCTTTGATGGGAATTAACTTCATTCATATAAAATCTTCAATCTGTTATTACCTTCATCATACACAACATAAGCTTCTTCTGTGGGTATTGCTGTATCTGTCTCCAGCCCAGAGAAATTATCTGTTGGAAGCAAAGGAAAAAAGTAGCCAAATGCTGACATTTATTCCTTCCCTCTCTTTCCCTTCAGAATTATATCTCAGTACACAAGAATTCATTCACAATAATGACAAAGGGACTAAATTCGCCCTGTTTGTAGAGAAGGATCCAGAGTTCTTTCAGACACTACACTAGAAAAGAGAGCAATATCGTAAGTATAGGTTCTCAAGTTCACCATGTTACTATTATCCCGTGTTTTCTGCCAAGAAGGATGCAGATAAAATCTCTACCTGAGCTCAAGGGAAAGAAAACCTTTTCATTCCTTCCCTTATGATTTTCCAACGTAGCTAAGTCATACTTATATATGAGAGCCTTTCAAGCACTCTCAGAGCTGTTGCTGAGCCCTTCCCCCAGCTTCTGTGTGGTCGCTGACAAAAATTCCCTCTTGTTGAACAATTATTAGGGTATAAAACTGTAAGCTTTGAGGGTTTGAGTGGGAAGAAAGAGGCATCAGCGGATGAAAGAGGAAGATTTATGGCAAAGCCACTCAAAATGTATGCTTCTCTGTCCTGCTCTTTCTCCCCCACTGTGGATGTGGATGGCTCCATGACCCTAGGAATGCTTCCTTTCTGGGGTAGGAGGACTGGATTCCCTGACCTTCCCATCCCTTTAATCATTGCCCACATCAATAGGTACATTCATTTCCATACTCCCTCTTGTTCCCCCATTCTTTTATCCTCCCCCTTCTCTCCAGGGTACCCTGTCCCAAGTTTCTGGTTATATATACAAAATTCTAAAGTTGTTAATGCGATTCAGACATAATTTGCCGAAAGTCACAAACCTTTCCTAAAGATAGTTTGGGTTTAAATTACTCTATTATCATAACATCATTTTAGCATAAGTATATTTAAAGGATCAATTTTTATCAATCTTGGGCTGACTATAGGCAGCAAGAGAGCTATATCCTACCCAGGAATCCTCGATTGATCACTTTGCCTGAATTAAGATTGTGACACCTACAAATCTGAATGACCAAGATTACATTTGGGCTCAGCATACCTCTATAAAGAAAACTGGAGAACCAAGACAATTAGCAAATAATATATAGATGTGAAATGGATGATTAAAGTTCATCACTCCATTTGAAAGTATAGACACATCTTTTAAAAGGGGAGAAGTCATTGCTGTATCAAACTCTGAACAAATTATTTTTACTTCCAATAAATTCCTAGAGAATATTTCAAGTCTCTCCTTGTTAATGAATAGCCTACTGCAGTTAAGTAGTTCAACTTTGACCATGCATTTCTTTAAGTTAACTAGTCATTTGTTCTACAGGATATACGCCAGCATCATGAACTTCTTTTTATGGGAAGGAAAACTGAGGCACAGAACAATTAAGCTGATTCCCCCCAAGTAGGCAGTTGCAAAACCAGGAATCACAGACATGAGAATTTTGACTTTAAGGAAAATTGTTTAGACACCAGACTGAGACTCACACCCTTGGTTTCTGCTACGAATTCTACCACTGCTCTGTCAGAATGAAATAGTAAGTGACCCAACAAACATGTAGATGGTCCCCGTTTTCTTTCTTTCTGTGAGAGCAGAAAAACTTACACAAAACCAACTGTGCAAAGGAAAAATAAAGATATCCAGGTTTTAGGATATGGAATGGATTACTGCATCCTCCAAAGTTACTAGTGTATACATGTGATCTGAAGGCAGTGTGGCTACAGAGCTGGTGTTAATGTAATAACTCTAGAAAGAAAATGAAAATGGCATAAACAATTCTTAATGTTTTCATTTTTAGAACATTACTGAGGATGACTTACCAAAATTTCTCATACCTAAAGATGATAGCCTGATTTTTTTTTTAAAGCCTAGATTGACTAGAACTAAGGTAGTGTTGAGACCCAAACAAACCCTGACTATACATTATGAATATCCAGTTAAAATGTGGAACAACTGGATGTTTAATTGTGGAAATCTTTGACCAGCATTTGGCAGTCCCCATGAGTGTTCCAGGACTGCTGTTATGCTAAGAGGTCATCCTCTGAGCTTCTTGATGAGTTCAGACAGTGCTGAGAAGCAAGAACCTTGAAACATTCACCCTCTGGACAAGCTGGTACCTTCATATAAACTATCACACACAATTTTTCTTTAGGCCAAGAAAATATGTTCCCAAGATGGTTCAAATCTGATAGCTTCAAGGTTCACTATGCCAGGAGCTTAGGTGTTTTGGTGGTTTTTATATAGCTGACCTTTTCTTCTTTTTGTATATTTAATTTTTAGGTACAGAAATACTGCTTTTCCTCAGCATGTGGCCAGATTTCTTCCATTGGCTTAATATCCTCAGTCATATCAAATGTGTAAAATGTAGCCATTTTATATCCTAAAGTAAACAGGAGGGAAAGGAAAACATCCATATAATTCCCTTTGTAGTTTCCTGGTGTTGAATATGATTCCTCTGAGTGATGACATATTCAGATGTGTTCATTTGACCAACACAGCCCTTTTATTTTGCTTTTCAAACATGTCTGATCATCACAGGATGTGAAACCTTTAAACTCCATGAGTCATTCGGAAATCACCCTGCAGAATATTGAAAAGCCTTTCCTTCAGAACTAACAGAGCCTGGAATGACTTTTCGGGAACAGTGCCATCTTGACCGCATGAGAAAAGAATCATTAGCAATGACAAATAATATCCTGATCTGATATTCAGAAAATAACGGCATAAATTTCTAAGCAGAATGGTCAAGTGTCCACATTTGATTACATTTTGAAGAATTCAAAAGTTAAAGTTTAGAAGATAGGTACATCTATCATCAAAGGCAAATTCTTTAACTTCATGATATTAAAAGCCAATTACTAATTATTCTCTTGAACTATTCATCCCAGTAGTCATGAGAATAGATAAACATATATCCAAAGTCACAACAGTAGGTTAGTGCTAGACTTGTTTCATGAAAAAATATTATTCTCATCTTAGGTTTGAAAAGAAGACAGAAGCCCAATGAATCAAAAATACTTAAGACTCATGTGGTCATTCCTTTCCACCAAAGTCCTTCTCCAAGGTCATGGCATCACAGGGACACTAAGTTCTCTCAGGCTATCCCAGCAGAAAGCAAGCTCTGGGGCATAGGTTCGTCACTAGAAGGTTGGTGGCCATCAAGCGATGAATTTATTTTTGATCACTGCAATGCATGAAAGGCATTATTGAAATATAGAAGCATTGCAATCTTATTGGTAGAGGGAATTCCCACAGTGATGACATCATGGATCTTTTCAAACAGGAGAGAACCAGCTAGCTCAGATCAAGCAAAATCTTCCTTTAGTCACTTTGCTGGAAGGATAGTTAAGGGCCAGGGAGTTTTCAAGAATAAAAAGCTTTTTCGATTTCCAAAACTCTCCTGAAGGGCATAACATCTCCCACCAAATATATCAAGATCAAACCCACTTGAAGAGTAGGATCCTGAAAATGAAGGAAGAATAGATTTTATTACTTTTTTACCCAATGAAGCGATCAAAATAACCAACCATATTGACTGATAGGATCTACAACTGCTAAGCTTAAACCTTAAAGAGATCAAAGACAGAAAAAAGGGACTCACATGTATAAAAATATATTTATCACAGCTCTTTTTATAGTAGCAAAGAACTGAAAATTAAGATCCTATTAATTATTACTATTTTTACTATTTAATATTACTATTAGTATTAATTAATATTAATATTACTATTTAATATTACTAGTTCTACTAATTATTTGGGCAATGGCTGAACAAATTTGGCAAATGAATATTACTGAGCCATGAGAAATGATAAGAGATTGTTTCAGAGACCTGAGTGAATTGATAACGAGTGAAGTGAGCAGAACCAGGAGAATAATTACAATAACAACATTGTAAAGACAAACAAATCTGAAAGACTTCAGAATTCTAATCAATGCAATGACCAACCATGATTCCAAAGGACCAATGATGAAAAATGCTACCTACCCACCTCCTGACTAGAAAGGTAATGGACTCAAGGTGTAGAATTAGATAGTTGTTTTTATATGGCCAATGGGAATTTGTTTTACTTAATTGAATATGTTTTACAAGCATATTGTTTTTCATTTTTTTCATTGCAAAGGGGTGTGAGGGAAAGTAAATTAATATCTGTTCATTGAAATTAAATTTTTAAATGAACAGAAGCCATCTTAACCTCAAGGGTTTTATCTAATGGAAAATTTAAGATTAATAAAAAATAAAAGAACTGAAGATGCAGAACAACCAAATAAAATATAAAAATAAGTTCATAATATACATTATGTGAATGTGCTATATATGTATACAATATAAATGTATAGGCATATACACATAACCTGCATTTATGTGTATGCACATATGTATAGATATATTTACATATGCATACTTCATGCTCTTATCTTATAGATGTGCATATATATGTGCATGTAACAATTTACATGTGTGTGCATATGCATGTATGTATTTGGATATAGATATAGATTCCCCTTCCTCCCCCCACCCCAAGGAAACAAACTCTCTTCAATGTGGGCATTTTTCCCACTAATCTATATTGCAACCACTTAACAGGCTATTTTGTGACTTGCTTTTGCCAGAAAAATTCATCCTCTGGGGGCCAAACTTCTGGTAAGGAATTTCTTTGATCTTAGCTAGGCTGGCCCTCACACACACCCAAGTTTATTGTTGAGCCTGTGCTCTAAGCCCTGCCAGACTTTGTAATCTGCTGCAACCCTATGAAGTGGGATGTTAGGAAGCTCAAATGAGATAGTGTCAGAAAATACACTTGTAAACTTGAAAGCCTAAAGTCAATTGTTACTATTATTGTTACTGCATGATCATTTTTCAGTGATGTTAAATATTATTGCCATTGCTCTTGGACTTGAGACAGGAAGATGCCAATTCAAATTTTACCTTAAACACTTACTAGGTTTGTGTCCCTGGGAAAATTATCTAACCTCTCTTAGCCCTATGTTCCCAATCTGTAAAATTGAGATAATAATAGCACCTGCCCCACAGGGTTGTTATTGAAGCTACATAGCCACTAAGGGAACTGGGAAAGGTGTCTTTCAAAAGGTGGCATTTGAGTTGAGTTTTGAAAGAAGCCAGAAATTCCTTAAAAATTAGAATGGAGCAAATGGAAGCTAATAACTTTATGAGAAATCAAGAAACAATAAAACAAAACAAAAGAATGAAAAAATAGAAGACAACGTGAAATACCTCATTGGAAAAACAACTGACCTGGAAAATAGATCTAGGAGGGATAATTTTTAAATTATTGGATTACCTGAAAGCCATGATCAAAAAAAAAAGAGCCCAGACATTATCTTTCAAGAAATTATCAAGTAAAACTGCCTTGATATTCTAGAACTAGAGGGTAAAATAGAAATTGAAAGGATCCACCAATCACCTCCTTAAAGAGATCCCAAAATGAAGTTCCCAGAAATATGATAGCCAAATTTCAGCACTCCCTGGTCAATGAGAGACTATTGCAAGTAGCCAGAAAGAAACAATCCAACCACCGTGGAGCCACAGTCAGAATAACACAAGATTTAGCAGCTTATACATAAATAATCAGAGGGTTTAGAGTATGATATTCTAGAGGGCAAAGGAGCCAGGATTACAACCAAGAATCACCTACCCAGCAAAACTGAGTATAATCCTTCAGAGGGAAAATGAAAATTCAATGAAATAAAGGACTTTCAAGTATTCTTGATGAAAAGACCAGAGCCGAACAGAAAATCTGACTTTCAAATACAAGACTCAAAAGAAGCATAAAAAGGTAAACAGAAAAGGGAAATCATAAGAGACTTAATAAGGTTAAACATTTTATGTTCCTACATGGGAAGATGATACTTGTAACTCATAAGACCTTTCTCATGATTAGGGCAGTTAGAAGAAATATATATAAACAGAAGGCACAAGTGTGAGTTGCATATGAAGGGATGATATCTAAAAAAAAAAATTAAGGGTTGTGGGAGAGAGGGAAAGAGAGAGATAGAATGGGGTAAATTATCTCATATAAAAGAGGCCAAAAAAAGCTTTTATAGTGGAGGGGAAGATGAAGGAGGTAAGGGATGGGGAGTGAGGGAACTTTACTTTCATCAGAATTGGCTCAAAGAAAGAATAACAATCACACTCAATTGGGTATAAAATTCCATGTTATCCTATAGGAAAAGAGGAAGGGAAGGGGATAAGAGAAGAAGGGTGATAGAAAGGAGGGTATATTGGGGGAGGTGGTAGTCAGAAACAAAACACTTTTAAGGAAGGACAGAGTGAAAGGAGAGAGTAGAAAAAACAGGGGAATAGGATGGAGGGAAGTACATTTAGCACTTGTAATTGTGAAAAAACATTTTAAGAAAATTTCTCTGATAAAGACCTCATTTCTCAAATATCTAGAGCTCTGAGTCAACTTTATAAAAATAAAAGTCATTCCCCAATTGCTAAATGATCACAAGATATGAACAGTTTTCAGATGAAGAAATCAAACCTATCTATAGCCACATTAAAAAAAAATGCTCTAAATCACTATTGATTGGAGAAATACAAATTAAAACAATTCTGAGGTACTACCTCACACCTATTAGATTGACTAATAGGACAAAAAAAGGAAAATGACAAATGGAGATGTGGGGAAAATGAGACATTATGGGGAGGTGGAGCCAAGATGGCAGAGTAAAAGCAATGACTTGCTTGAGCTCTCCCCCAAACCCCTCCAAATACCTGTAAAAAATGGCTCTAAACAAATTCTAAAGCAGAAGAACCCACAAAAAGACAGAGTGAAACAAATTTCCAGCCCAAGACAGCCTGGATGGTTGATCAGAAAGGTATATCACACCAGGCTGGGAGAGGAACACAGTTTGGCATGGGCATGCAGGCCACAGCGACCCTGGAGCAGGCCTCAGAGGACCGAATTATGGGCAGCTATGGCAGATTCCAGACTTCTCAACCCATGAATGCCAAAGACAACTTAGAAGGTCAGTAGGAAAAATCTGTGTCTGCAGTGAGAGAGAAGCACAGTGTGGTCCCAGCCCCAGTTCCTGAATGTGGCCCTGGGGCAGTGACTACCTCTTGAGCTTCCAGCCCACAGACTGAGGGGGAATCAAGTGGTTGATTGCAGGGATCTCTTTGCTGGTGCAGGATTCTCTTGCTTTGCCCGTGCTTGGAATCTGGGTCACAGTTCTAAGGGGCAGTCCTGGGGTGAGGAGGAACGCTGGCAGGGTGGAGCTTGTAGTGGTGGAGGAAAGGAAACTCTCCTCACAGTTCCAAGACAGAAAAGAGTGCTTGTGGTCACTCATAGACCAGAGCACAGGCCAGGAAAGGAGTAAACACCTCGTCCTTGATCATAGCACCTTGGAAGAACTGAAAATTTACAGGTCCCTAGAAGTATCTCTGAAAACAGCTGCACAAAACCCCCGAAGCTTGGGATAGTACATTCTCCACACTGGAAGCAGACTCCTACCTTAACAAAGAGTTTATAACTCAAGTAATTGACTGGGATCATGAGCAAAGAGTGCAAAAAGAATCAGACCATAGAATCTTACTTTGGTGACAAAGAAAATCAAAACATACAACCAGAAGAAGACAATAAAATCAAAGCTCCTATATCCAAAGTCTCCAAGAAAAATATGAATTGGTCCTAGGCCATGGAAGAGCTCAAAAAAGATTTTGAGAAGCAAGTAGAAGTAGAGGAAAAACTGGGAAGAGAAATGAGAGTGATGCAAGAAAATCATGAAAAACTAGTCAACAGCTTGCTAAAGGAGACCAAAAAAAAAAATACTGAAAAAAATAACACCTTAAAAAAATAGCCTAACCCAAATGGCGAAAGAGCTCCAAAAAGCCAATGAGGAGAAGAATGCCTTAAAAAGCAAAACTGGCTAAATGGAAAAGGCCAAAAGCTTATTGAAGAAAATTCTTCCTTAAAAATTAGAATGGAGCAATTGGAAGCTAGTGACTTTATGAGAAATCAAGACACTGTAAAACAAATTCAAAAGAATGAAAAAATAGAAAACAATGTGAAATATCTCATTGGAAAAACAACTGACCTGGAAAATAGATCCAGGAGAGAGAATTTAAAAATTGTTGGACTATCTGAAAGCCATGATCAAAAAAAGAGCCTAGACATAATCTTTCCAGAAATTAAGAAGGCAAATTGCCCTGATATTTTAGAACCAGAGGGCAAAATAGAAATTGAAAGAAAATGAGACATTATGCATTAACATAATGCATTAGCATTGTTGGTGGAGTTGTAAACTGATTCAACCATTCTCTAGATCAATTTAGAACTATGTCTAAAAGGCTATAAAACCTTTGACCTAGCAATACCATTACTAGGTCTGTATCCAAAAAGAGATAAAAAACAAAAAGGAAAAGGACCTATATATACAAAAATATTTATAGCAACTCTTTTCTGGTGGCAAAGAACAGGAAAATTGAGAGGATGCCCATCAATTGGAGAATGACTGAACAAACTGTGGTATGTGCCTATGATGGAATACTACTGTGCTATAAGAAATGATGAGCAGGATGCTCTCAGAAAAATTTGGAAAGACTTATATGGGCTGATGCAAAGTGAAATGTACTATGTACAAAGTAAGAGCAATATTGTAAGATGATCAGCTGTGAATGACTTAGCTATTCTCAGGAATACAATGATCCAAGACAACTCTGAAGGAACTCTTAGGATAAAAAAATGCTATCCATCCCCAGAGAAAGAACTGATGTTGTTTGAATACACATTGAAACATATTTTCTTAACTTTCTTTATTTCTCTTGAGTTTTTTTTTTGGTCTATGTTTCTTTTTCACAGCACGAATAACATGGAAATATGTTTTGTATGACTACTACACGTGTATAACCTATATCAAATTGCTTGCCTTCTCAATGAAGGAGGTGAGGAGGGAGGAAGAGAGAGAATTTGGAACTCAAAGTTTTAAAAACAAATGTTAAAAGTTGTTTTTACATGTAATTGAGGGAAAATACTAAATAAAATTTTTAATTAAAAAAAAAGAAATTAAAGGAAGATTTTGGTTCAGTACAAGAAAAAAAATCTTCCCCATAATCAGAGTGCTTCCTAGAGAGGTTCTACCTCCCCAGAGAATTTCAAGTGGAAACTCAACAGCCTCCTATCTAGTATAAAACCATGGATCACTATTCATTCACATAGGAATGGTAGCAATTAGCCTCTGAGATCCCTTTTCACTTGGTTTTTTTGATTCTGTGACTCTGATTCATGGTATCCTCTTTCATTATAAGCATTCCACTTAAAGTTAATTACTCAGAAAACCACTAAGTAAAGAGGGATAAGGACAGCAACTGGTCCTGTGATCTCACTGACATGTAGGGAGCCCCATGAGTAACTTCTTCTACCAAAATATAGCAGTAGTATTGAAAGGGTTAAGTGATTTGCCCAGTGTCACACTGCCATTGTATGTCAGGGCCTTAAGGCCAACTCTCTATCTCCTCTACCACTACCTATGTGTGAGATGACACTAAAATGCCCTTCATAGATAGGATCAAAGACTTAGAGCTGGGAGGGACCTCGAATATCATCTAATCCAACCCTCTGATTTTACAGATGAGGTGAATGAGGACCAGAGAGCTTAATGCTCATGCCCAAGGTCACACAGGGAGTAAGCAGCAGAGCTGGAATTTGAACCCACGACCTCTGATTCCAAATCCAATTCTCTTTCCCCTGCAAAAAATCAAGCAAAAGTCAAAACTCCCCTGATATAGCATTTGTTGTTCAGTAGTTTTTCAGTTGTGTCCAACCCTGCATGAACCCATGTGGGGTTTTCTTTGCAAAGATACTGGAGTGGTTTGCCATTTTTTTCTTCAGCTCATTTTACAGATGAGGAAACTTTGCCTTTTAAATCATAGCACTAAATGTAAGCATGTAGAATGTGGACATGAATATGAGTGATTGAACAAAATATTTTATTTAAGAATTCAAAAGTAAACTTTGCTTTATACTCACCATGCATATGAAAGGCACATTTTCTTTGGGACAATCCTCTTCTTCCAGAAGATATCTATAATTTTATTTTGTTTTGTTTTCTCATGTATCTTTAGAAGAAATTCTTAGATGTCAAATTTTCCCTTTGATTTGGAGCTTCTCCATCGGCAGATCTGACTTCCATGGTTCCCATGTTGGTTACTGATATTTTTTTTTTTTGGTGCCTATCACTGATCATGGCTGCTGGGCAAACACTTTGACAGATTGATCATTAAAAATTTTCAAGCTGCACTGGTTAAATGCGGATGTATAGCAAAGGCATGTGTTTCATTTCAACAGGAAGCTGGAAAACTGAGCACGTTATTTTCAAAGCCAAGATGGCCTCTTCTTTGGGCAATGTAATCTACCCAAGAGAATAAAATAATCAAAGGATGGGGTGTAGTATCCCAGCTCCCCTGTGACGGAAAATGTTTGACCTCCATTCTCCTAGTAGAATAGGCAAAGGAGTAGCAGAACCAAGGGTGTAACAGATGGCACATGAATATAAGAATGTCCCAATCCTGGTAGTTCTCATACTCGTGAGAAATCTGGAAATATCTAGTCAGGGGTTCTTAACCTGTGGTCTGTGAACTTGTTTAACAAATATTTTGATAATTTTATTTCAGTATGATTGTTTGCCATTATAATCCTATGTATTTTATTTTATACATTTAAAAACATTCTAAGAAGGGGTCCATAGGTTTCGCCAGACTGCCAAGGGGGTCTATGACACACAAAAGGTTAAGAACCCCTGATTTAACAGAACATCTCTCCACATTTCAGGTTCATTTTTTAGTTCACATGACTTAATACAAACAACAGCCTTAGGCTAAACCATTCTGGGTACTCTCTGGAGTTTGTAATCTGTTCTGATTCTCTTTTGATAAGTACGAAGAGAAATAAATATACAGTACTTTCTATATGACAGATCTCATCTGAAATGCAACCCTCCAAATACAGAGAATCAGAGTAATATAAAAGAGGCTTACCTTCCTCAGGGTAGCATTCTGGCATGCCATCTGCTCCCATTAGTAAATTACCATAATCATCATGCTGTGCAAGGGTGCCTGGAGGACAAGTTGGGACTGGAATGGTTGGCTCAGGAGTGGTTGGTTCAGGGGTGGTGGTGGTTGTGGTAGCAGGAGTAGTGGTGGTTGTGGTAGTAGTGGTGGTGGTGGTGGTTGTAGTTGCCTTAGTTGTAGTGGGATGAGTTGTAGTTGTGGGTGTTTTGGTTGTTTTGATAACCTCCAAACCCATCAATGGCTTCCCTCCAAGGCTTAACACAGGCTTATCCTGGGCACTAGCCAAAGGCTTGCCGTGTCGTCCCTGACCAAATAAGGGAAGTCCATCAGGGCTCACCACTGGAGTTCCTCCCATATCTAGAAACGACAAAAGACATCATGCCATGACTATAGGTATAAATTGCAGATTTAGTCATAATCTCTTATAGGTTAGGCTAAGCCTAAAAAATCTATAACCACAAATGCAAAATTGTTTAGGAGGACTATTTCTAGGCTATCAGAAACACAAGCCACTTTTGGTAGCTTCTGAATTTAAGCTATCATTAGAGAATGGTCTACCCCAAGGGTTCTGTGGATTGATTTCATCTCTCTCTCTCAGCATACACATATATACATATACACATACATACATATATATATACACATATATATACATATATATAGACACACACATATGCCTTTATTTTCACTTGCTTCTAACTGAAATAGGACATTTCATTCAATTATTTAAAAACATTCTGAGAAAGGGGCCATACACTTCACCAGCCTGCCAAAGGGGTACATGACATCCACAAAAAGTTAAGAACTCCTGGTCTATCTAAACTTGAAAGACCATTTCTGATAAAGATAGATCATGAGTTACAATATTTAATTAAAAAGGGGGCAACATGGCCGGTCTTGGATTCTGGAAGATTTGGTTCAAGTCTCATTTTGACACATACAGTATTGACTCTGTGACCCTGAGTTCATTACTTGACTTCTCATTGCCCCTGGCAACTCTCCAGGACCAGCAGTTGTAGAACAGCTGCTAATCTGAATTAGTAGAGGAGGTTTACTTACTGGAAGTAAGGTCCAAATGGGGGGAGGTATGTGTGGGGGTAAATTAAGTAATTCCAGGACAATGGATGATATGATAATCATATCATGAGCTTTCAATATTTTTTAGATTTTTTTTCTCAGTTAAAATTTTTCTAATTGTTCATTTGCCTTTCATTGTCACAAATTGAGGGATATATATCCCTTCAAAAGAATACGTCATATTTTGGAAAGGACATACTTCTCAAGGACATACTTACATTCTTTTCACCTTAACAAACCAGATGTTAGTTACATATTAGTGACTATTCTTTTTCCAGGTTTCATTGATGTAATAAATAGCCCTTATGAAAATCATTGACCCTTTCCCTACCATGGTTCTACGGTGGAGGGGGTGCCTTTCATGACTGCATGGTTATGAAAGGTAGTGGCAATAATTTATGAGCACATAGCAGAACTGAGAAGTTCAAGGGGACTAAGGGGAAATGGGTAACTATGAAGGGATTTAGAATAAAACTAAGTAAAAAGGTAAGCAAGTGACCAGTGGCCCTTGAGTTGGCATTGCCTAAGAGGCTGAATTTTCCAACAGAACAAAATCTACTCCCTGGTGAGGCATCAGTGCTACAGTCTGGCCCGTGAATCAGGATGTAAATATCACAGACACAAACAATCTCTTGACACTGATGTTAACAAAACACTAACATCATTATGCTGGCATGATTCTGGAAAATACATTCCCCCTACCCATGACACTCCATCCCCAACTCCATGCCTTTCCACTGGCTAGCCATCATGCCTGGAATACTCTATTCACTTTGGCCTCTTGGCTCCCTTCAAGAGTCAGCTCAAATCCCACATTCTGCAGGAAGCCTTTCCAGTTCCATCCATTTCCCTGGCTCATCCCCTACCCTACTGATAATCTTCCCTCTTAGATTAGTTCCTATGTACCTTGTATATACCTTATATCTACAGTCATTTGTATGTTGTCTCTCCCGCTTGGAATGTGAGTTACTTGAGAGCAGGGACCACGTTTTTGTCTTTCTCTGTATTCCCAGCACTTATCACGGTGCCTGGCACGTGAATACATGCTTACTGATGAAGATGTTGATGATTATAATCTGCTCTGTTGAGAGGTTTGGCATAGTATGGGCTGGAGGGCAGTGTCTATGTGTTGCCTCATAAGGATGGACTACAAGTGGTCAAAAGAGTAAAAGGGATTATTATTGGAAAGAATCTATCGGTTCAATGGGGTTTGCTTTTTTATGGTATGATCTGGAATGAATCATCTTTTTTCTCCACCTTGGATATTATTCTACCAAGGACTATATCAAGGATATAGACAGAGACTGGGAAAGTAAGAAATGCCACCTTTAGGCCATTTTTAAAGGAAAACCATTCTAAAGTTGATTTCCATCACACAATTATGAATATAAACACCTAGAGGGAGTCCCAGCGAGAAAATTCCCCCAACCAATTCCATAATCAAACCTGTCCTACCCTTTAAGAACCTAGGGTCTATACTAAGGCATCAGAAAAGGACATCAGTGCAGGTGTCCCCAGGATGCACCTATTCTACAATTTGTAGCCCTATAGACTGTCTAAGGCACTGAGAGATTGGCTTGCCCGGGTTCGCACAGCTAGTATGGTTAATAGCTAATATGTGTCAAAATCAGAACCTGAACTCAAGTCTTCCTGATATCAAAGCAAGATCTCTATCCACTACAATGCACTGATGGAAATAAGTTTTAAAAATATGAAGATGAAACAGAGACATGACACTTCTTAGTTCTCCTTATCTCTGCTCTCAGCCACGATAGTTTCTTACTGAATAATATCCTTAATGGAGATTTTTTAAAATGGGTCTTTCAAAGGGTCTAGTTTCACTTACCCACAATTGTCCGACCATCACCTCCTAGTTTAACCCGAAGAGGATTTCCATGAGAGTCCTGAAGGTACCTTCCTTCTGAATTTAATACCAGCCCCCAATCAAGATCCACAATCTGTTAGCCAATAAAGTGAAAGGAAAGAAGGTGTTGGTCCTGCTTCAATTTTTATTCATTGGTCCAAGAGATTTATGTAGGAGGATCTCATGAAAGGAAGATCAAATATAAACAAACGAGAATCTGCCTGTCTCTTATGTTCATGATTTTTAAAAAATTAGGGGAAACTTTTGTCTTTTATATTTTGCATTTTAAACTTTAAATTTAAGGGGAAAATATCCCCCATCATATTTTGCATTTTAATTGCATATCTGCATACTTGTATGTAGGTTTCTGCAAATACTTGTAATGAAGACTAAAAATAATTTTACCTATATATTTCCCATATAAATTTCCATTCCCTGAACTACCATAAGCATTTTATACCTAATATTTTTAATACAAAGACCAAAAAGTATCCTCATGACAATACTAATAATTTATCTGTCACTAAATCTCATTTTCCTTTTGCAAAACATTTTCATAATTATTTAATCTTCAGGGTTCTTTGATAATTCAGATATCTTTAATTCTGTCAGCACAGGTGCTCACTCCACTGATACAGATGTCAACCAGCCCCCTTTATAACTTAATTTTAAATAATCTTCAAGAATTTCTATGGCCAACCCCTCCTTTCCCATCACCTTGTGGGCAAACTGGCAACTGGTCTCTCCAATCTAAGCCAAGTTGATTCTCAAATAATTAACATTTGGTCCCCACACTGGCCCATAATCAAAGTCTTTTTGAGCATGGTAGGACCTAACAAAATAACCTTTAAGAACCTAGAGTCTATGCAGGGGAAAAGATTGTCATTGGGGGATGCCCAGAATAGATTATGAAATAGTCATTATACTGATAATCACATTTCTTTTATAGATCTAAAAATCAGGGCAATGAGAATTTCATTCTTTGATATACTTATGAAAATAAAAGTTTCTTTGTTAAGATGTAGGGGTGGGGAACCTGTGGACTTGAGGCCACATGTGGCCCCTCTAGGTCCTTGGGTATGGCCTTTTGACTGCGTCCACATTTTACAGAATAAATCCTTTTATTAAGGGGATTTGTTCTGTGGAGTTTGGATTCAGTCAAAGGACTGCTCTTGAGGACTTAGAGGGCCACATGTGGCCTCAAGGCTGTAGGTTCCCCACCCCTGCTAGGATATGCATTCTTCCTCTCTGCCATCAATATTAAAGGTGGCCAATTTTAACCAGGTGGATACCCTGAATTCCAGCGCTTTTAAAAGTGTTGTTACTATTACAATAACAGTGGTCATAATAAAAGGAACATAAACAATGTGTCACTTAATGCCCTACAATATTACGTATGCACAGATTCTCACATTCTAACACTCCACACATGAAAAAATCACTCACTCTTTGGACAAACAAGATTGACATTCTCTTCAATGAGTAAAATTATGCTTGGCCTTATCAATTAATCAATAAACAAGTAATTATTGAGAACCTACAATAGTTATAAAGGTATTGTGTTTGTTGCTGTATTGATAGTTAAATTAAGATTTACTTATATTAATTCTGTCTTGGAATACAACCTATTTCCAAATAAAAATAGTCTATATATGTATATGTATATGTGTGTATGTGTGTGCAATATTTTATTTTGGGGTATGTTTAATCTATTCTGTTTCCATGAATTTTCAAGAGTTCATATCTTAGACATTACAAGATGTATTTTCATGTTACCTGTACCTGAAACACTTCTAAAGATCCTTATTTTTTGAGCTGGGCATTTTGTTGTTATCATGTACTCTTCCTAATTCTTGATAGCCTTTAAGAGATAATAAAACTCTTGACTGTGACATTCAATGCCTTCAATAATCTTACTTCAGTATAACTATCTAACTCCTCTTACTGCTCTCCTTCACATACTTTAACTTCTGGCCAAACTAATATGTTTTCCATCAACTATTCTCATTATTTCCACTCCTATCTCTATACCTTTGATCATTCTTTGGATACAGAATCCTCCCCCTTGGAAGGAATAAATCCTTCTGTTGACATGATGCCCCTTCCAAGAAGTCTTCCATCACTACAGATAAAAGTGAGTTCTCCTCAGTGGAAGAGTATTTCTCCTGGAGCTTTGTTTGGCTCTCCTTTGATATTGAAACATTCTATCCTATATCATACTAATTTGTAAACTGGTCATATGTCATCACTACCTCCATTAGAACATTAGCTCTTTAAGGGAAGAGACTATAATATTTTTCACCTTTGTGTTGCAGATAGCTTGCACAAATTTAAGGAATAAAGACTGGATCTGTGATTTCATTGGTATAGGAGATTCCTAAGGGAGAAGGTTCCCTCTACCAAAACAAGTTGGCACCTTCTCTACAACTTATCAGTCTTTTAGCGCATGGAAAGGTTATATGATAGATATATGTGTCACACAGCTAAGTAGGACTTGAACCCAAGTTTTCTTGGCTTTGAAGTCAGCTCTCCATCCACCAAACTATATTGCCTCCCTTGCTGGATCTATGACTGAAAGCTGTTATTTTCTTAATGAGGTGTTCTTTTTTCAAAATTATAGATCATCATAGTCCTAAACCAGTGAAAGCAATCCTGGTTTAAACATCAAGCAATCAACAATACACACCATTGGTCCCAGCCACAGAGTCATTATTAGGAAAGCCAGAAGGAGATTTGATGAAAAGTGCTCATTAGTCTTGGCTATAGCTAAGAACAAGGAAGATTATTGTATCTATTTTTCCACAGAACTACCATTTCTTTTCCTTCAATACCATCAAAACATCTTGTATTTGTAAAGAAGTTTACCCTACCCACTTTGTTCCTTGAGGGCCATTGATAATTCTCTGTCCACTTAGTTGTCCATTACTACCCGGAAGTATTTTCCCATCTACATTTGGTCTGCCATTATTACCTATGCAGTACAAGAGAATAACAGAACTGAATGAAGTCAATAGGTCAAGAAAGTTTGTTTTATACCAAAGTTTTAAAGAAATACTTTACAACATACAGAAGGACAACCAGGGTTTGAAACCACCAGTTGAAGTATCAGGTTGCAAATGGTCTTAAGCTGTGACTTGTACATTTTCATCTAAAGCTTGTTTAAGCTTTAACATGTTTAAGAGTATTAAGAGCACAATAATGGTTTGTCTATTCTGCATTGCTGGAGAAGCAGGTGTTCTACATTAAATGAATTTTCCACATAACTAAGTTCCCACAACATAACCATTTTTTAAACAAATCTTTTTCTTCATTCATATTGCATATTTCTTTTTTACTATAACGGAGTTTAATGAACATATGCATATTTTAACCTTTTAATGATAAGGTTATCATTGTGAATTATTGTATTATAATAATCAAGTCTTATATAATATAGTATATAGAAATTACAGGGAAGACATAGGAGGCAATATAATTGTAAATGGCTCCCATATCACTTAGCTTTGAAAGTTATTCTGTCTCTCCCTTTTCCTATGGCTTCTCCTAGACAATACTTTGCATATGCTAACTACTTTAAAATGTTTGTTGAATTGCATTGGATTGACTTGACAACAATTGCTATTTCTAATCAGCTGCCTAATTTTACACTAAATGAAGACCCCTTTCCCACTAAGTAAAGTACATGGATTTCTTAACAAGTATATGGAGTTCAAAGGGTTTTATCCTTCCATTTAATTCATACTTCTCATTCTTTTCTAGATGGTTGAAGCTGTCTTAAATCCACTGGATTTATTAATGTATGCAGTATTTTTATTATATTAAAGTATACAGTTACATTTTATTCAGATGATAAATTAAGCTAATAGATAAAGACCATGTCTTCCATTCATTTATTCAATGACTATGTACTGAAAGTCTTCTATACTCAGGTCACTCACTATGCTAGGTACTACCTAAATAAATACATGTATGCTTAAGGCAGAACCCAAACCCCTATTTCATACTGAGATAATGTAGATACCAGGCCACAGAAGACTAAATTCTTTCCTCATTTATAGAAATGTAAGGCTCTTGTTGTTTCCTAAATACATTTGTCTATAGTGCTTCTTTGTTATACCACTCTTTAGTATGTTTTATGAATGTACCACAATAGATGAAATACTTAACCCATTATATCCAAAGCATCTGAGCTTTTCCAAGCTCATGTTCAGATATGTGTTTGTACAAAGTGCCGCTCAAGTGTATCTAAGTACTTTGAATAAGCTGACCTTGTAAAACAGCAAAAATCCTTTGTCAGACTCAGGAGCTAGAATTTGACAATATGGTTGGACACAACCTATGGGACTGAGAATATAGTTCTACCCATGCAAGAGCTACAACACATATCACTTCTGAAAGCATCTTATGAAAAGCAAAGTGAACCAAACATTTGAAAGCACAAGTTACCTGGTCTGTAAGGAGGTCTTGCAGGGTATCTTGAAGGTGAGTTGCGTAATCTTGAGTTTAGCATTCGCTGACGTAGTGAAAGCATGGGTGTGGTGGAAGAATAAGTAAGTGGGACGTGGGTGGTAGTATGCAAGGGTGTACTGCTGATGGGACTCTGGGTATCACGGGAACGTGGAAGAAATTTAGAAGGGGCATTAGTGATTTGTGAGGTTCTTGGAGTACTGCCTAACAGTGGAGGAATAGGACGTTTGAAGGGAGTAGAGCTCTCTTCTTCATTAGATCTTACTCTATGAGGAAAAAGAGAACTTACAGACTTCTCCTTATCCTTGCCAACATTTCTATTTATGTATTTGCCACCAGAGGAAGGAGACCATTTTGAAACTGAAGAAGAAATAGAATCTTCCTCTTTGTTTCTTCTTATATATTCTCTATCATCATCATCTTCATCATCATCATTTGAGACTGACTGGTGAGACTTCAGGGAAGATGACAGAGGACTCTTAGAAGGAGGCTCTCTTTTTGATGGTGTGGATTGGTATAGACTATCTTTTTTCTCTACCGGGGATGTTGTTCTGCTAGGAGCTCGAGCACGGGAATGAACAAAAGGTAAGGTGGGTTTTGCATAGGTTTCTCTGGAGCTACCGGACCTGCCAGCTGGCAAAGATGAACCTGAGCCTCTAGAAGAAGGTGAAGAGGTGTGTCTGTTTTGGGACTTTTCATCAGCATTTCTAGACTGTGTCCCCATTTGCTCCTGTTTGGAAAGGGATGAGGTAGGAGATAATCCATCTTTGTGATGGGTAGAATGTGTATTTATCCTGACATCTTGGTCCTCCAGTTGTGTGCTGTAATTCTGGCTATCATCGTATCTACTTTCTGATTCCTGATGGCTCTGTTGGGAGGTATGAGATGAGAGCTGCCCTCTAGAGTTAGCAGAAAGGGTGGACTGACCAGTTCTTGGTTTAAAGGAAGGGCGAGAGTTGGAATGGACATCTTGTGATGAGGAATAAGAATTTCCTGGTATAGAATGCAACTGTTTTGATTTGGACAATGGATTTTCCACTTCCTTACCCTGATGGTCATGAAGCTGATGTTTAGAAGTAGAAAGATGTGAAGACGGATGCCTTTCTGAAGAAACTGCTGCAGACCTTGAGTCCTGGACATTCATTACCTTTGTGGGTACACTAGACCCTGATTGGTGCTGAGATCTCGTAGAGGGCCTTACTCTGGCAGGAAGCCCCTCTGTTCCTGTGTTTCGATGAGTGTCTTGTGTTTGTAGTTTATTGGGAAAGGATGGTGAATTGCCCTGAGAGTGTGCATCAGAAGAGGATGACTGAGAAGTCAATGGAGACTTTGCATTTTCTATGACAGGAGCTTTTCGGTGAACACTTGACACTCTCTGGGGGATTCTTCTTATGGGATCTGAACTCTGTGAAGAAGGCTGCCTTGAAGAAGAAGGCAGATAATCATTTACAATAGTCGAGGGAAGTGGTTTTTCTTCATCATCTTCTTCCCTTTCTTCTTCATCTCTATCAATATTTGAACTAACCCTTGGATCAGAAATACGATGAGAATGAACCCTAGATGATGTTGTGGACTGAGGGGAGCTAGAAGGCTGTGACCGGGGACCTTGACTACCGCTAACCCTGTTAGGATATCGACTGGCGGAAGAAAATGGCCTACGTCTGGGAAAATTTAAGTTCCCAGAGAAAGGCTGACCTGCTGCCAACCTGGAGCGAAAGGTAGGAGAGGTGGAATCCGTCTGCCTCTTTTTATCTTCTGCATCATAGTCTTCATTGCCGTCATCATCTGAGCCATTCCTTTCATCTGGGGTCTGCTTCATTGAGGGGAGGTGTGAGTGGGTGGCCCTATGACGGGCTGGAGAAGAAACTGTGGACTGTGATGGCACAGCAGAGTTCACGGCTCTTGCCTCCTGATCATTTTTCAGCACACGAGGATGAGATCCAAATCTGGTTGGCAGTGCCCTTGGAGCTCCCCCATGGGAAGAAGTTCTTGTTGCTGGGATTAGAAAACTTGATTTTTCCTCCCAATTCTCTGATGGAGCATTTGTATGAGCAGGCAAATGTGATTTTCCTTCACCATGTGTAGGACTCTTCTCCTGGTGTGGGACAGACTGTCGATTTGATGGTATAGTCAATCGAGAATGCTCTGTGGTTTTAGAAACTGGCTTCCCAGATGAAGGATATTTTGAGTGCAGAGGGTCTTTAATATGTCTTTCTTTCTTGTCATCATCATCATCATCATCAACTGGGTCATTATTAGTGTTTTCGTGAGATGGGTTAACAGAAGTGACTCTGGAAGAAGGATGAGAGTTATGCATTCTCAAATGCCTGGTTTCATCATCATGGAAAGATGAGGATGATGGAGATGTGGAAGCAGACTGTGAATCCTGAGAGGAAGATGAAGAATCACGTGAATCTATGTTTGTCTTCTGGGGTAACGTAGGAATGCGAGCTCTCACTGGGCTCCTTCCAGGCCCTAAGACAGAATGAAAGGATCTACTTGGTAATGGGGGTCTAACATTTCTCTTGGTGTCTTGGATCTTAGACTGTGATACTGGTGACTCTGAATGGGAATCCAAGTCATCATCAGTGACTTCTGTTGACTGGAGATCAGAGCCTAATTCTGTTCTCTTTTTAGGGGGTAGATGGGATTTACTATGGACATCACTATTAGTCACAAGTTTATTCTTTAAATCAGGAAGTGAGGTTTTTGCATCTCTCCCTTTGGGAGAAAGAGGTGAGTGAATGTGTTTAGAGGGAGGGACTTTTTGTGAAGGCTCAGGCTTTTTAGGATCCAATTTGTCTTCCATATCCATTCTCTGATGAGCATTTGGATCACTGGTGACAGCTGCAATAGAGTTGTAAAGAAAATTAACCACAGCTATAAGGCAGTAAATGATCATTTATGATAGCATGGAGGAAAGGATATAATCAACTACTAAAAAACATACCAAGTAATATATTGGAATAACAAATAACTTTTCTCCCCCTGGTCACAATAACCAAAAGGAAAGATGTACTTCCCTTTATGCAAGAGATGTGATCCTGAAGGAAAAAGAAGAGCAAATAACTTGACTTTCTGTAAACTGGATCAAATTTTAACATTTTAAAAGAATTTTATTCCTTTATATTTAATAGAAATATTCAAAGGAATCATGAGGTGAATCCTTTAGTCAAGCAAAGGATTTGTTTGTAATGTGAGTAATCAACTCCAAATTATCTGCTTTAAAAGTTCAAATTTGTATATCAGTTTTTATTAAGGTAGGCTATCCAAATATAATTTTCAATGTGTCCTAAATGAGATGGAATAGTGTGGCACAGGCATTGAGAAGTCTTGGATTCAAATCCTGCCTCTGTCATTTATGAGCTGTATGACCATAGACAAATTACCTAATCTCTATGTGCCCCAGGCAATTCCATTAGATTTATCTAAAAAGTCATCACTGAGGGGCAGCTAGGTGGCACTGTGGATAGAGCACTGGCTCTGAAATCAGGAGGACTTGAGTTCAAATCCGGCCTCAGACACATAACACTCGCTAGCTGTGTGACTCTGAGCAAATCACTTCACCCCAATTGCCTCACCAAAAAAAAAAGTCATCGTTGAGTTGCATTGGTAAAAGGAGTTTCCAAAATTCTTATTTCCCACACTGACACAGTTACACAGATCTCCCCATAGTTGTATATAAATGAGCTAGAATAGGTCTTATTATAGGCTAAGAGAATGAGAAAAATTTTGATGCTGAATAATTGTTACCGCAAATCGCATGAAGTGGAGTACATGACCTGCATGGTGTACTTTCAAAGTCACCAAAAGGCCTTCACATTTCTTATGCTCCAAAACATGCCCTCTTCCCTCTCCTGTCTGATGCCTGAACATTCTTTCAAAAGGGACAAAACCTTTGTTTCATAATTGGAAAGAAGGCTTAGAATGCAGCAAGGCCTTGAAAGGCCTAACGTGTATAAGATTAATATCAGAGCCTTTCTTAAGAATAAGCTTTAACAGAGGGTGGACACTGGTTACCTAATAGTAAGTTGGTGTTGTGGATGAAGAGTGTAGATAGGGAAGAGTGGGAGATCCAAAGGCGAATATGTATGGCTAGTCTAAACAGCACACAGTGAAATAAAGCATTGGCAATTACCTAGTTAATTTAGGTGTGGGTGGCCAAATAAGATAACTCATACCTATGTACATAGGACAAAAAAAAAAAAATAAATAAAAACCAGTACATTTTGAAGCCTGAGTTAATTTGACTAGCTGTCAAGATTGATTGGATAAACTGGTTCACTGCCAATTCTTTCCTTCACATTTTTTGTTCAGGCATAGTTCAAGTACATATAATACAAAATAAACTTAAAACCAATATTGTGGTCAAAGGGGAGCAAAATAACCAAAGCAACAGCAAAAGTGTCCATGTTTAACATCTAAATGTTTCATTTCTCTTTTATTTTCAATATAAAATTAGAGAATGACATCAGTTAAACTATAATTAATGACATTTTCATCTTACATGGGGAATTTAGTGCAACCTGACGAGGAACAATCTATTTTTAAAGGAATCACTATGTGAGATTCTTTATTCCCCTTTTAGAAATTTCAATGCAAATTTGTGATAAAATCTATCTATCCAATACATCTTGATTCAGGACTATAATCTCAGGTAACACAAGACAAAGAGCCAGGATGATATATGAGAGACAAGGACACAGTGAGAGAGCAATGAACACAAGATGCTTACTTGTTGGCATAGCGACAATGAAGGCTTTAGACTGAGGACCCTGTCCTCTCCTGTTTGCGGCCCGGATTTTGAAAAGATAGCGTTCCCCAGGCTGCAGACCATCCACTATGGCAGAAGTAGTCTCTCCAGGATAGGTGAGGGACTTTGCTCCAAATGGTTTGAGAGCCGGGGCGTATGAAAGAATGTATTCTGAAATGATTTGGCAGACGGTTGGAAGGAGGAAACTGAAAACAGTCCTGTGTCCAGCAGACAGACTGTATGGGTAGGATGAATTAGAACGTGCATTACTAAAATTAAAACACTAGCAATGCACGTCAAGTCAACAGCCGGAGTACAAAGACATGAGAGAAGTTGAACTAGCATTCATTCAGGCTACTAGACAGGATATGTAGTTAATTAGCTAGCAATTTTGTATTTTAAGTAAGTTAAGCACATGGAATTCAGGAAGCAAATCTTAATGGTATTTACCAAAAACATTTACACAGTTTTTTTCTTTATTGCCTATCACCTCGTAATTCCCTGTGATGGAAAAAATCAAGTGAGAAGCCACAACTACTAAAGATTGAATCTAATTAACTGGTGACAGCTTTAAGTTTTTTTTGTTTATTAAATTGTGATTATTTTGTGTTAGTGCTTTAGTTACCAAGTCGCTGATTTAATGTAGATAAATTCCAGATTGAGAAGGTATTTATGTATGGTGGCGATTACGATATTTTAGATCAAAGTATGCAATGGTAAAATTAATTTGATAACATTCAAAAGGTGGGATAAGTCAAATATTTCGGTCTTATAAAGATTACTTCAATCCTGTAATGCTATTTTGATGCTAGTACTCTGAAAATAAAGATTATATTCAATAGTGATAAAAATAAAATGCCTTTGTTGCAGAAATGATTAAGTAGTACATTATGTCCTAAAACATATCATTCTTTTCAGTACCAACCAACTTCTCAATGCAACTGGTGATTTTTACTTTGTATAACATAGTCATTTGTGGTGGTGAAAAGTTAAGAAATGGAGAAATTCATTATTCAAAGCCACATTGGTAAAATATGGAGTTTGGATTATACTCTGTTGCATGAGGGATAGGGAGCAATTCCAATCATGTACAGGATCTACTATTCTATAGTATCACTTCCTATACATAGCAAATGCAACAGTTATTATGAATGTCAGATCTTGAAACTTAAAAAAAATTGTAATAAGAATGCCAGTCTAGGAATGGATGAGAAATGTGAACAGAGAGGAACTATTCAGCCAGATGCTTTTGCTTTAGGAACTCAGTGGCAACTGGGCTTTCTGGCTATGTAATTAACTGTCCACTCACCAAAAATTCCTTCCAGCCTTTAGACTAGAACCAGAGTAAGAAAAATGAAAAACCATGTAACAGGAGAGACAAAATACTAGACAAAAGTAGTAAATCATCTCAAAATAGAGAAAATCTGGATAACATTGATGGCTTCTTAAATGAGACCTTTCCTATCCATATCAATAAGGGACCATCTGCTCTACATAACTAACATGCAGTTAGCCCACACACAAATATGTACACAAATACGTGTATACATGTGTACATATGCATCTCTTTATATATGTATACATATATATTTATGTATAACCACCTACATTATTAAGGGCAAGATTTGTTTACTATATTCTCAGAAAACATATTTGAGAATTGACAAGCTGAGAATAATTTATTCAGTTTGTATATTTTATATGTAATTATATTTTAAAACCATATTTCGTCACTAAGAGACTTGGACAAAAAGAATATAAATCCATCATCATTAGGCATTCTCGCATACTTCCCTAATTAATTAAGGATATTTGTGGTTAACGCTGGGTTTTTCAGTTCCTCTGCAGTACAGTGAATAGGTCATACATACATAACACTTTAAACTTCAGGGTATTAATCAGATGGGTTAAGAGGACAGTGCCACAAACATAAGATTAAGACATGAAGGATAACACAAGAAGCTGGATATTGCGAGAAACTGACAAAACTAATTTTTGTGCACAGTCATCTTCATTACCTAGAAAATAATTATATCAAATATCCTTCCTCTCCAGATTAAAACTCTCCAGTAGGCATGCTACCTCCCTAGTTGCTTTTTGGATAATGTTAATAGCCAGTACTGATCAATCATCTGGCACTTCAAGTATACGGCATAGGTCACTTCCATTTCCTCATGCATTTTTGTACAATAAATTTCCTACCTCTGACTCTCCCCTCTGTCTCTTGAAGGGCATCCCAAGAAACAGTGACAGCTGTTGGTTTGCCTTTTACAGGGTGGACATCCAAGTTCTCAGGTGCTGTGGTAGGAGCTATAAACAAACAAATTACTCAAAAAGGCAAATGTTATATTGAGAAAATGACTATTTAAGTACATTCTGATGCTGCTGTTATATGGGGTGTTGTAGAGTCTAAAAAGGCTAATGACATATGCTGATAGTCCTTGGCAGATAAACATCATTCAAACAGAAGTCACTGTGATTATCAGTAAACATGTAGGAAGCAAGTTCGTGGCTGATGCTGATGTAACATAGCAATTTATATTGCTACTGTCACTATCTATTAAGTAGATAAAATATGAGTTAAAAATAATTTAGGGAAGCTAGGTGGTGCAGTGGATAGAGCACCAGCCCTGGAATTAGGAGGACCTGAGTTCAAATCCAGACCCAGACACTTGACACTTACTAGCTGTGTGACCCTGGGCAAGTCACTTAACCCTGATTGCTTTGCAAAAATAATAACAATAATAATGATAATAATGATAATAATCTGGTTAGTAGTTTTAGAGATTCAATTCATCAAATATTCATTGAATAATAATGGCTAGCATTTATCTTGTTAAAGTTCGCAAAGTACTTTACAGAGAGTATCTTGTTTTATTCTCACAACAACCCTGGGAGGCAGTTGCTATTATCCCCACTTTATAGTTGAGGAAATTGAGGCAAACAAAGGTTAAGCGCCTTGCCCAGGGTCACATAGCAACTGTCGTAAGCTGGATTTGAACTCATTTCGTTCAGACTCCAGGTCTGGCACTCTATGTATTGCAGCAGGGGCACACAGTGAGTAAGAATCTGAGGTTGGATTTTAATTCAGGTCATCTTGACTTCAGGTCTAGCACTGTTATCTATTGTCTCACTCAGATGCATCTTGAAAATATACTATGTGCTAAAACACCGTGTTAAGTTTTATGATCAACGCAAAGACAAGTAAGAAATAGTTTCTGACCTCAAGGAGTTCACAAGAAGCATGAGGAAAATCAAGCATACCCATAACTGTTGTACAAGGCATAATATAAATATTGTAATATTTATATAATATATTAAAATTATATAATATACATGTATGTATAATTATATAATATATATCATATATGTAATATATAATGAATATGATGTTATAATGGCAGCAAAAACAAAATGCCTCAAAAGTACAGAAGAGGGAGAGATCACATCTAGTTTAAGGACAAAGAGGAGGTCCTAGTAAAGGAGGTGTTTGAGATGGTCCTTAAACGAAGAAGAGAATATGTAAAAGATTCCATCTCATGATGGTGGTGAGAGAGGATATTCTGGGTGGTGGTAATATCATGAGCAATGGTGCCTAGTTTGGAAAGTACAGTGCATGGCATGTTCATGGAGTTACCAGTGATCCACTTTGGTGGGAGTAAAGAATATTATGGAAGAGTAATGGAAAATAAGAAAGTATTGGCTTTAATTTTTGAGATACAGGATCATAGATTCAAAGCTGGAAAGAAACTTAGAAGTCATCACGTCCAACCTCGTCATTTTACAGATGAAGAAACTGAGGACCAGACAGATGAAGCAACTTCTCTTGGGTCAAATATCTACTAAGTGTCTGAGGCAGAATTCAAACCCAGGTCTTCCTGAATTCAAGTCGAGTATTTGATCCACTAGACCATTTCAGCTGGAATTTTAAAGAGAGCATTGAAGTAGCCCAGAGAAGGTTTTGTATGGGCCAATCTTTGCACCTTTGGCAAGAGAGAAATTTTGGACAAAATAGCAATACTCTCTGGGCCTCAATTTCCTTATTTATAAAATGAGGATGGTGAACAACCTGATCTCTATGTTTCCTTCCACATCTGATCCTATAATCTATGACCTGTCAATATAAAGATACGCTACAAAGTATAACGGCAGATTCAATATATTCATTCTCAGAATCAAGCATGGGCCTTCATCCTGAGAAAGGTTATTTTCCTTCTGTAGTCACAATAATACACAAGGGTTATTTATGTACATTATGCAAGTGGTGTTTAATGGACACCATATGTTGAAAGAATAGCAATTTAATATAAAAATTCAGTACAGGGCAAAGTATGTGCCCAGGGAAATGGTCAATCAACAACTTTGTGTTTATACATGGAAACTTGACCAAAGAATTTAAAGCCAACCTCTCTAAAAGGAGTATCCTTTCTGATGCATTGGTATGCCTGGGCTCTAATAACCTGGGTGCGTTGGGACTGTATTCTTTATAAATCCTACCGCAGGAGTATCTCCCTGATAGAAAATTCACAGAACACTTTAAATACAAACCAGATTCTGGTGTTCTTTGAAAGACTGAAGTACTCCATTTGCCATCTCTTTCACCCTGTGAAATACGGACTGCGAATTCGTACATGGTGTCCGGAATCAAATTCTCAATCAGAGTCCTTCTTCCAGCAACCTGCTTAAAATCCCACCTTGCCGATTCTCCTTTCTCTCGATAGCGCACAGTATACTGCCTGTTGATGAGAAACAGTTCAGTGTTGGCATTCATTCAACAAAATTCTCTGGGAGTGAACACTCGCTGTCCTTTCTCCTCTTTATCTATTGACTTTGTAGGATGCATGGCCTCTGCAAAGAAACCAAACAGGAAGGAAATCAATCCTTGGTTATATTTATCAGCCCAGGAAACCAATTTAAATCCACAGTAGAAATGCTGTGGATTTTGAGGCTAAGGAAGACAAGATCTGGTATTTTGGGGAAGGGTTCCTCCCAAGGGCTCTGAAGCTACAGGATTAAGAAACGTGATGCAAGAGGGAAAGTCCTGCTACCTACAGAAGAGGTGAGGTAATAAGGGATAGAAAAGCAAATACTGACACCAGAACTGTGCCATAAAGGAATTCATAGAAAAATACTAGGCAGGCACTAAGGTAGGGTAAGAGATGGGAAAGCAGGCTTATCACCAGTTGGAGAACAAAATAAAAAATAATTAATTGCATGCCCCAGGCAGACAGGAAAAAAACTAAAACTTGGGCATGGGGAGCTTATACTCTGAGAAGAAAAGGCATCTTCAACCGTGTGGGGCTTAAATTTTTCAGCACAGTTTACTGCATTTCTTTTCCATGCAATCTCGTACATGGCATCTCTGCAGTAATCAAGTGGTTATAAATAAGAATATATTATTCACAAGGATGGTACCAATCACTACTTAACATGAGCAGCTCTGAAAAGCTCTGAAAAGATATCTGAAATCAGAGGGTTTGAGCAGAGACTCTTATATCACACGGAATGTCTCTCAGTGAATAAAACCAGGACCCAGTAAAATAAGTGAGAATACCTAGATGCAACTGTCCTCTTCTGTTTTTCCAAAACGGGATCCACCCAGGCAACAAGGACTGACTGAGATGACATAACTCGAACATTTATGTCTTCTGGCTCTTCTAGCTCATCCTCCTCTGAAATGACAAAACAGAGCAATTAGAATACAATCTAGGCAACCTCTGAGAAATCGTTATTGAATCCAGCCAATTGACTAGTGTTGGGGAAAGGCAGAAGGAAAGAAGCAAGACAGGAAGGAAGGAAGGAAGAAAAAGATAGAGAAAGAGAGAAGGAAGAATGAAGGAGGAAAAAAAGGAAGGAAGGAAGAGGAGAAAAGAAGGAAGAGAAATAGAGGAAGAAAGAAAGAAAAAAGAGGAATAAAGGAAGGACGGAACAAAGGAAGGGACAAAGGAAAGACTCTCTCTTACATTTTAGACTGAGACTGAGTAAAGACTTAAGCAATTATCTGTGCAATCAACATAGAAAATTTAAGCCAAAATAAACCTCCAGCCAAAAAGGCACCTTACTATCCTGACCACTTAATAAAAAACAAATACCTCATATAAGGCATTCTGCTCAAGAATGCTATTTTGTATTTTATCAATTTATAACACAATATTCTTAGCACTACTTTGGGGGGTGGGGCAGGACAGAGTTAGGAATTGGTTATAATGGCATTAATTAATGACTTTGGCATGAAATGCTAATTTTGGTTCCAACAACTAAAAGTACTGGGGCAGTATAAAGGACAGAACTCTAGATCTAAAAGACTAAGGTCTGACTTTTGCCTTATTAGCCATATAATCCTGGGCAAGTCGTTTAACCTCTTCTAAACCTCAGTCTTGCCTTCTATAGACTGGAGAAATATTAGAATCAACCTAACAGGGCTGTTGTGAGGATCAGATTGGATCATTTATGTAAAGTACTTCACAAATTTTAAAGCATAATATAAAAGTCAGCGATTATTATTGGTGTTGTTCAATCTTAGATTACACTATAGGATGCTGCAAGAGCTTGAAATTATGGTGTTAATACTGAGTCATTTTCAGTCATGTCCAACTCTTTGTGTCCCTGTTTAGGGTTTTCCTGGCAAAGATACTAGAGTGGTTTGCCATTTCCTTCTCATTTTACAGATGAGGAAACTGAGGCAAACAGGATTAAGTGATTTGCCCAGGGTCACACAGCTAGTAAGTGTCTGAGACCAGATTTGAAAGCAGGTCTTCCTGACTCCAGGACTGGTGTTCTATCCACTGTGCCTCCTAGTTGTCAATTTCCATACTTTGAGTTAAAGGGGAAAAAATTAGGGGAATATATGAAAGGCTTATTTTTTCCTTGAATAATAGCCCAGAAAAAGCATCTATAATTTATTTGAGAGCATGGTATAGTCGGTAGAGAACTGCCCTCTGATTTTAGGATGTCCTGGTTTCAAATCCTGCCTCTGACACATGCTAGATATGCCATCAAGGGCAACTCACTTAACATTTCAGTGCCCCAAGCAGCTTTCTAACCCCGTAAGTTGCAAAATGTTGTTGACCTACATCACTGGAGAGAGTTTTCTCATCATAAGTTCTCTACATTGATGAAATCATGGGTTTGTACCAAAAAAGAGAAAAAAACTACCAACAGCAGTAACTAAAAATCAAAATACTTATAAGTAAGGGAGGAGGATTAAGAGAAGAAAACTCTCCCAATATAAAGAATAAGTGACATTGTTCTCAAATCTGGAGAGTCTGGGCTTGCCTGTGAATCAAAGTCATAATCTGCTTTTCTTAAAACATTTAAAAATAATTTTGTAAACGAATTTCAAATAAACACAGATGTGTATATATAGCCAAACACAGATACATCTACTGGCCACGAGCCACTGCATGAGTCATTAATTGCTTTGCATACTTTACTATGCTAACAATTTTCTATATACAATAGGGGCGATTACTAGCATAAGACCAATATGAATTGGGCTTATCTCATGCAGTCACTCTGCACACATCTATTCATCCAGCCCTCATCTTGTTCAGAGTTGTTGTTACCAAGAGATGGTTTCTGTGTAGTTGGAATAAATATGTTACATTGGACCTTATTTATTGTTGAATTGAGGAGCATCACCAAGACCGAGCCAACATTCGACTAAAAGGAGGACGGGGATTCATCTTTAAAAGATGCTCAGGTTTCTCCAGAACTTGATTTCTATTTATTAGAACACGGCCATCTTATAAGCACCAAATCCATCACACACAACGATCTGCTGGTTAACCAAAAAGTATTTACAAAAACTTACCTTCAGTTTTTCGCTTGGTCAAAGCAGCCCTATACACGGGCTGGCTCTGCCCCTGGGAGTTCATAGACTGCAAGGAGACCACATACACCGACTCAGAGGCTACCAAAAAAACAAAAAGACGTTTCTGCAACCCTTTTACCAACACAAATAGAAGGATTTGAAGGTGGAATCAAGCTCTGTTTCTATTTGTGTGAGAGGAAGCATCCTGTAGTGGCTAAGAAAGCAAGCCTCAAAGCCAGAAAGGTCCTGGGTACAGGTCCTGCCTATGACATATTGACTGTGTCACTTTGGGTAAGTCCCTTAACCACTCAGTGATCCAGGCAAATCTGAAAGGGGTTACAAGTTACAGAGAAGGTATAGATCTACACTGATAAAAGTTCCCTACCCTGGAAGTTCCCTATAGCAATGAAATCACAGATCCAGGCACTACCCTCTATTTATGCAGGTATTCCCACTTGTAAATGTAAATCCTTCCACTTCACTTCCTTCTATTCATTCTAGGGTCAGAGCATTATCTGTCTTCATTGTGTGCCCAAGATCTATGTAAGAATGAGATAACATGGTAAATTGCCAGTTCAATTGCATATCATGATCAGATTTGAACATAAGGAAGAGAAATCTTTCAATGGGGTGAAATACAAATAATGGAGCGACAGGGGCCTCAAGGACTAATTAGGAAATGATTTGGGCTTATCCCAGTGTGAAGGTAGTGGAAATGATCAGAAGGGAACATATTGATAGATATCACAGAGGAAGGTTTCACAAGATTAGACAAATGACTGCTTGTGGGACGTGAGGCAGACAAGAGAATACCATTGTTTCAACATGGGGGACAAGTGAATGATAATGCTATTAACAGACATAGAAAAGTTAAAAGAAGCAGATTAGTGAAAATATGGTAAGTTCTACCTTTGGGTACACTGATTCTGAGGTGCCAACAAGACATCCAGGGTGGACACATCTAGTAAATGGTCAGAAATGAGAGTCTGCAGCTCAGGGAGGGCTGGAAATCATCTGCATAGAAATTATAGTTGAAGCCATGGAAGTGGATGAGGATGATAATAGGGGAGTGGCTAGAGAGACAACAAAGGAGGGCCATGGACAAAACCTTAAGGAAAATCAATATTAAGGGATCAGGAAGAAATACCAGACAAGAAGAGAGAAGGTATGGTTCCAGAAGTGGAAGAAAATCAAGAGAGTGTGATATTCACAGAAACCAAAGAAGACAATAACAGAAAGAAAAAAGATGGCTAATAGCATCAAGTGCATCAGCATTTAGCACAGTGCCCAGCACATAGTAGGTGGTTCCTAAATGTTTATTGATCGACTGACTGAAATGCTACAAAGCAGAAGGATGAGAATGGAGAGATCATTGAATAAGGAGGTAGGTCACTGGTGATCTTTGAGGGACAATTTTTCAGTCTAGTGCTTGGGCCAGAGATCAGAGGCAAGGGCCTATAAAATGAATGAGTGGTAAGAATGTGAAAGCATCTTCTTTCTCAAAAAGTTTGATAGAGACTTGCCCTGCTAAGGAAAAAATGAATTCCTATTAGAAAAGCATCTTATGATAGGGTGGTTGCTTTTTAGAAGAAGGAAACAAATAAATATATACGAAACTAAAGGGAATTTATGAAGCCAAAATCATTTTTTGTTCTTTTTTTGTTGTTGTTGTTATCAAAATGTGATAAATATATATTTGGAGGGGGAAATGTGAGCAAGTATAGTCTGTGAAAAAAAATTAATTGGATAAGAAAAGAAAGATATTTTATTCAGTATAATTTTTATTGTTTAAAAGCATCTTAAGTTATTCCCATGACTGACTGTTTTTTGAAGTAAACTAGTTCCTGAGTAATAGAAGAAAGACCATCATACCATGATCAACCAGCATTGTGGTCATGCTGCAACTGGACTCACCTAGTTTTTTAATTTCATGTGCTCGTTCATCCCTTGTCAGAGGAACATAATTCATCTTCCTGCCACTTTCTCCATAGCCCAGTAGAAAACCCTGGGACCTCCGTGGACTCTTCACACCTGATGCACGTGGTGCTTTCCACTGAACAGAGAGCTTGTCATCTGAAGACCGGACTCGAACACGCAAAGGTTTGTTTGGCACTTCCTTTTCTTAAAAAAGAGACAAAACACAAAAATGTAGCATTTAAGTTTTGATAACACAGGTATGGTGTCTCTGCAAGCTTAGCCACAAAATTTTGGAGCTGTGTTTGCAGATAAACTCAATGAAAACATCAAGGAAAAACACTTGACAAGAAGGATAAGTGACATTGTCACTATCTTTCCCACCATAAATGTCAAACAGAATGGAGTAAATGAAAATTTCTGCTAGAAACCATGGACATTCTCAAATGTTCTATCTCTTTTTTTTTCCTTCTGCACCCTTCCCCTCCCCAAATTTAAGTCAAATAAGGACAATAGAGTATCATTTGAGAAGAGTGAAAGGTCAATGCAGAAGTACAGTACAGGCCTACCACACACTATTACTGTACATTAGAAATCCAACCCTATACAGAAAATGATGAGTTCTCTTGGCTTGTTATTACTTGGTTTCTGTCTTAATTATATTTGCCCACGTTCTTGAGCTTCTGACCTTCCAAGCAACACAACACAAATCCTTAACCATGCTGCCCTTAACAAATCTTCACCTTTTTCTTCTTTTTACTAAGTAAATATTTCTTAAGATACTCCTTAGATTGTTTACATTTTCTGAGTCATTCATCCCTGAAGCCAAAATTCAGTGCCTAAGTTCTTTTGGTTTCACACTAAACAAAACTGTCAAACTGGTAACACGCACATGGCACGAGCACATAACATCTACCCCACTTTGGACATGTTCTTACTTTAAGGATGAGGTTATGAGGCAGGTATTCACCAGGGCATCCCCTCCTCTATTCCCCACATTCCTCTACCCCACCTCGAGTTTCGCTTGATGTAATAAAATTGGAAAGTTTAGGAAAATGTAGCAGCATTTAGAGAAAAAATTGTGGGGTAGTGGATAGAAAACCAGCTTCAGGGTCAGAAGGACATGAGTTTGGGTCCCTCCCTTGACCAGTTTTACTACCCTGGGAAATTCTATAAGTTGCAGAGAAGGTATCAACCTGCATTAGTAAGGGGAGTTTCCTCACCCAAGAAGTGTCTATTCCATGGAAATCACAGGTCTAGCCCCTATCTAATCAATTTACACAGAAGTATAAATTTAAATTTGAATAAAATGTCCAAAATGATTTCTTTTTCTGCAAAAATTTACGGTGAAAAATACTCTAAATTAGCAGGTTTTCCCTCTCAAAATCAAATGCTGAATAAATAATTTTTTTTTCAAGATTTCCTTAAATCTTGGTTCCTTCAGATTTGTGGTATGTTGAGAAGCTTTTCATTTTGTTTGTTTTGAATCCAGTATTATATAATGCAGTTTTAATTCTATTTAATGTATAAATATATTATTTCTATTATATATATATATAATTTAATTAATTATACTCCTGGAATATGCTCTCCCCTCACCACTGCCCCTTGGAAACCTTTGTTTCCTTTCACATTCAGCCCATCCCCTCAAGGATTAATGCCTTCCCCTCTAATGTACTTGTATCTGTTTTGTATATACTTATATGTATGCATTATTGTCTCCATCATTAAAATGCCACCTCCTTGAAGACCAAAAAAAAAAAAAAAAAAGGTCAAACTGAGGAAAAATCTTCAATTGAGTTAACATCAAGGAATTCGTCCATGAGAACAAAAACAATGTAATCAGCAATAGCTAACCTTCAAAACACAACAGATACAACATCTAATGAAAATCATCCCTTAAAAAGTCCTAACAGCCAGCAACTAATGGAGGAGAATATAGATGAGTGTTTTAGAGAATGTTGTCCAAAGGGTGGATGTGTTAACCACATTCCTAGAGGGCTACATAGAGAATCTAATGCATGCAAATTAGCAAATGAAGGTTATATAACTCCTTTTCAGTTACAGAATCTTTTCACTGTGATGTTAATTATTTAAAATTCTAATTCCCTAAAAAATGAGTGATTCTGTTGGTGTTCCATATGTTCTCTGCCAACATAGTTCCTGACCTCTTTAAACCTCAATAGGCAGTTTTCATGATTAGCTTTGACCAAAATAATTCATCAACCTTCTGGGGATGAGATTTTCCACACTGAACTAAACTGGTTTTTGAATGAATGATAACACAGTCTGTTACTGCACCTTACTCAAAACCTTCTCTGTGTTCTAGAAGGCAATTAATTAACATTTCATAAAATAATATAGTCTTATGGCTGGCCAAACTGAGACACCTGGTGTCGCAAATAGAATAAATAATAATAGCAAATAATAGCATTTTTATAGTACTTTAAGATTTGCAAAGAACTTTACAAATATTATCTTACTTTAGCCTTACAACAGCTGGGGTGGGGTGGGATGGTAAGTGCCATTATCATCCCTATTTTTTTGCAGATGAGGAAACTGAGGCACAAAAAGGTTAAATGACTTGCTCAGAATCAGGCAGCTAGTAACTGGCTGAAGCTGGATTTGAACTCAGGACATCCTCACTCTAATGCTGTAGCCACTGGTTCTGCAAGGCGGCTCATTAGTGTTCTAGACCTCTGACCAAAATAGCCTCATTGGAATAAAAAAGCTGGTGGTATTCAGTTGTAGTTTTAAGAACTAGCTCTGAAAAATGGTAAATACAAAAAGTAATACTTAAAAAAATACAATTTCCAAAAGAAAATTAATTTAGAAAGTACTCACTCTTCCAACTCATCAAAGATGCCATTTGCACAGATGAATAATCAGATGAATTTCCATACTGACAATTCTTGTTTCATACTAATAATAAGCATTGTATACAAGCAGATGTTTTAGACAGTCTAGAGGGTCCAAGAAGAAGTCAACTGCCAAGTCTTATTGAGTTTCTGAGCTCCTAGCTGGGTGACTTTGGCAGGAAGAAAACTTCCAATCAAGCAAAGTTTGACCTCAACAAGAAATGGCATTCCTTTCCACTGCAATTACTATGAAGAAATTCTTGGGAGATAGAAGGTGTAAGTGACAACACAGAACAACCAGAAAGCTTCTTTTAAAAAAAAAAAACTAATGTAGTTTTGGGCAAAGAGCAGCTTGCTTGTTCTCATGGAAAATGAGGGCTTGATTGGATGCTCTCGAAAAGATTCCTCCCAGCTCTGTATCCATGATCCTGCGCCACAGCGTCATGTGAAATGAAAGAGGGATGTTGATGGAGATTTTTTTTGTTTAATAATGGGAAGAATTTGGAGGATATTAATAATAACAAAGAAAGTAACTACCTTTACTTTTCCAGGGACTATTTTGTTATCTGTTAGGAAAATCTTTCATATTTTTAGGAATCTGATGCGCACTTTACACTTAGATATTTATGTTGGTATAAAAGGACTGAGATGCTGTGGAGAAAGTGGAGTTAGGAAGACCTGAGTTCAAATCCAGCCTCAGACACTTATCTGTGTGACCTTGGGAAAAGTCACTCCGTCTGCCTCGATTTCCTCATCTGTAAAATTTGGATAATAATAGCACCTATCTCCCAAGGCTGTTATGAGGTCAAATGAGGTAATATTTGTAAAGTGCTGTGCAACCTTAAAGCTCTATATAAATGTTTATTATTATTATTATTGTATCCCTCCACAGGGATTATTTACCTAGAATTATTTACAAAAAGATGAACCAATCAACAAATATTTATTGTGTCACTATGTACCAGATACTACACTAGGCAACATGGACTACAAAGACAAAAATGAAACAGAAATAAAGACAGTGGATTCTTCAAACTATTGGTTCCTGGAAAAGTTCTAGAATAGAGAAATGCTAGAATTATTAAATAGATGGTTTATGTGTACTTAGAAAAAGAAGCAAGTTAACATGGGTTCTTTAAGAACAAGTCATGTCAGACTTATCTAATTTTCTAGACAAGATTTTTTAAACTGTTGAAGACATTAGGCAGATGTATGGCAGAATTCAAAAAAATATGAAAAAAATCTCTCATGTATCCTATTTGTGGACAAACAGATAAAAAATGAACTAAATAACAGTATAGTCATGTGGTTTCAGAACTGATTGAATAACCAGACTCTCAGGGTGTTGATTAAGAAATCAATGTCAACAGGAATGGAAGTTTCTAGTGGTTTGCTAAGGGGCTCAGTGCTTAGCCCTGTTCTATTCAGCATTTTTATCAATGACTTTATTTAATGACGTGTTTGTCAAAATTGTAATTGTTAGGAAACTGGGATGAGTAACTAGTATACTGGATGACAAAATTAGGATCCAAAGATTTCAATAGGTGAGAATAATGTGTTGGAAAAATACAACAAAATGTAATCACTGTAATGTCCAGCACTTATATTTAAACAAAAATCTATTGCACAAGTACCCTTTGGGGAAGATGGCTAGAAAGCAATTCATGTGAAAAAGAAGTTGGGGGTTTAGTGGACTACAAAGCAAAGATGAGTCAACAGTGTGACGTGGTAAGCAAAAAAAGCCAATGCCAATAGAAATATTGTATCCACAATGAGTTAGGCAATAGTCCTAGAGCAGTCTAACCTATACAGACCACATCTGAAGCAATGTGGTAGAATGGAAAGAATACTGGCTCTCGAGTCAGGAAGATTGGAATTCAAATCCCATCACTTACTGCGTGACTATGGACTCAACCTCCCTGGACCTCATGGCTTCTGAGGCCCCTTCTTCCTCTAGTTCTATGATCCGATGCGCCATGTTGTATTCAATTGTTAGAGCCACAATTGAAGAAGTATACCAATAATCGCAAAACATGATATACAGAGATCACCTTAAAAGAACCAAAAATATTTAGTCTACCAGCTTGGGCAGGAATAGGTATTGGACATGAGACTTCACTGGTATATGAACTTCCCAAATGAGGAAATTCCCTTGACTAATACAGGTCGATATCTTCTCTATAACATGGTTTTAGTGTCTTAGGGAGCAATGAGAAGCAAAAAGACACACAGCCAGCATGCATTAGAGGCAGAATTTGAATCCAGGTCTTCTGACTCTAAGGCCAGTTTTCTAGCCACTATACTACCCAGTCACACAAGACAACCACACTACTACACTAAGACCATACTAGTGGCTTTCTTCATTGCAATATCAAGTTAAATTTTGTGAAGAGTCAGGATCAGAAAGTAAGAATAAAGCAGGTCTTAATAGCTCTCATTATGCAAAGGACATAGTATCTCCTCTAGGAATAACAGCATCTCCAAGGTGGAAGGAAGCCCAGAAAGCCCTAGAAGCCAAGTAGTTCAAACTCTACATGAAAAAGGATTTCTTCTATAATATCCCAAATATCTAGCCTACCCTGGACATACTTAAGAAAACTATTCGCCTGCTATGCTGCAGATACCAATCCTCTTTTAATTCAACCTAAAATCACATTTGATTTTTGGGATGTCATGTCATCCTGTTGACTCATACTCACACTGAGATAGCAGTCTTGGAAAACCCCCAAATATTTTTAGATGAAATGCTTACAAGGTTAATTTTTTTAAAAACATGTGTACAACAGATAAGGTGCTCCCTGGGTCTACCATAGCATAATTTCCTGCATGTCAAAGATCCAGGATGTTTTGATCATCTCTGAATCTGCTCCACTGCCGTGCACAGAATAAACATTTAATAAACATTTTTGAGTAAATGGATGATCAATACATCCATCCACATGGAAACAGAACAGCTTCTTTCCAGGACACTGACCTTTAACTGTCTTCTCTAATAAGAATTATTATTCAATCTATTCAATGGGTCATTGATTTAAAAAAAAAACTACTTAAATGAAACTTTTAGCAACTTAACAACTATCGCAATTTCCAGCCTTTGTATTTTAAATATCAAACTGCATTTTGTTATTTCAGAATTCTTTCTAAATTTTTTAAATTATTTTCTTTTAGTGGTTTCTAAATTACATAAAACTGCAAACACCTTTTATGTTTTACTTTTTCATCATTTTTAATCTACGTGGACACTGAAGGAAACTTGATCCACGTGTTTCAAATTTGTTGACAGTTAAATCATTTAAGTGTTTTCTCTAAGTACTATTTAATATCCCCACAAAAGCTCCTATATCTTTCTAATAAATCTCTAAGTCTTTTATCTTGAAAACAGGAAGTCACAAATGCCAAGAGTAATCAAACTCAAATCCACAAGTGCATTTTTAACTTCACGAAACAGACTTTTCTCAGTCTTTCACAATATAACACAATCAGATCAAGTGAGTTTTATTCAGAACTGGATTTACAAGAGCAATCCTAAGGTCACCATATACTGTCCATTAAGCAAGCCAACTAGGTGAAACCTTTTCCAGACAGTCATCCGTCATTAAAAAAAAAAAGCCAAGTGGAATTATAACCCAACTTCTTACCATTTTGTACTAGATCAGACAAGCAAATTTCAGGATATTCTGAGGTTTTAGAAATCAAGATAACAATCACTGGCATTTATGCAGCATTCTAAGATTTGCAAAGGGCTTTATACAGATTATCACCTTTGATCACAACAATCCTGTGAGGTAGGTATCATTATTATTATCTTCATTTTAAGAAAAGAAAATCAAGGCTCAGAAAGGTTAAATAATATGCCCAGAGTTGCACATTAATAGATAAATCATACTCTACAGTGTAAGTGTCCTTGCCTACACGATCTCCCCATCTGCTAGTGCCTCTCCCTTCCCCAGTGTTGTATTTACTTTGGGTATTTACTTTTGTTGTGCATCTTTTTATCCTAGATAGCATGTAAGTTTCTTCTAGATAGAATGTAGGGAAAGGACTGTTTCTTTTCTGTCTTTTTGTTCCTAAGAGAGCTGGCACCCACTAGGCCCTTAATAAATGCTTGGTGATGATTGTGATGGTGGTGGGGTAGTTGAGTCGTTTCAGTCATGTCATGGGTCGGTTTTTTTTTTTTTTGCAAAGATACTGGAGTGGTTTGCCATTTCCTTCTCCAGTTCATTTTGCTGATGAGGAAACTGAGGCAAACAGGGTTAAATGACTTGCCTAGAGTCACACAACTAGTAAAGTGTCTGATTAGTTGATTTGAAAAAAGATCGTGATGGCCATTAGAGTGAAAATGTTGATTAAAGTGAAAATGTTTCCAAATATGGCAGTTTTCACTCTTCTTTTCCTACTGTGAATTGAAAACTGCTTTAATAATTCATCATGACTAACAAGTATCTATTGAGCACCTATTCTGTGTAGCGCAATATATTTTGCATACATAAATGAAGTCACAAAGGTTTTCAATCTGCCCATCAAATACCCTTGGCCTTCATCAAAGTTCCCAGAATCCTCTCCTTCCTTAGTAAGCAGAGGAGGAATTCAGTCATTTGCCCTATAGCTAACAATCCTGGGCAACATATTTCCCTGGGACAGCACCATTTCTGCTGCCACAGACTGGTCTGACCTGCTGCTTGTGATACGAGCCCAACTGTCCCTAGAGCTCACTATATTCTAAAAAACAAACAAAAAACCTAGAAGTTATCTTTTCATTGGCCTTCTTCATCTATCTCCCATTCCATAGACCTCCCCTAATCTTCCACCCTCCATGACAGAGCCATGCAAATGAAGATATTAATGTATATTTTTGTGTGATTAAGTATGAAAAAGATGAAGGGAGGAGAAGTGGGACAGAGAAGGAAGGGAAAAGTAAAAAGGAAAGAAAAGGTCTATGAGAGCGAGGTTGTAGAAGAATGAGTGAGAATCAAAATGTGAACTGAAAAGTCCTAGGAGAGAATCAAAGCTTTGGCTCCACCTGGATATTTGTGAGGGGGGTTGTTTAGAGGACTTGGAGTAAAATCCTGATTCTGCTATCCATCTCCTATGACTCGGGAAAGTCCTTTAACCTCGCTGAGGCTCGGTTTCCTCACCTGCAAAATGAGAGAGTTGGAATAGATGATCCCAACTGTCTCCTTCGGCACTAAACATTACAATCCTGTAACTTAGTTATAAATCGAGTAAGGATTTAGAAAGAAATTGAGCTACAAATTGGCTTTTGGGAGGACAGAATGGTTTGAAAAAAGCATAGACAAATGATAAATAGGACAGATGTAGTATGGAGTCCCCAAAGAATAGGTAGCTTAGGAACTACCAGGATATTTCAAAGTCTTCTCAGGTAGACCTCCAAGCTGGTTGCCTCTGTGATACTCACCATAGTATCTTACTTACCTCTCTGAAATTTGATAGAATTTTTTTTTTAATAAGGAGCAAAGTTGGCCAACTTTTCCTCGCTCCACTTAGGGACTTTGCTGTCATCAGAGCTTACACACCCAGAAGTTTCATGAAAACCACTCTCATAACCATTAGTTACCATGTGGCTTTGGGAAAATTAAAAGTAGCTCTTTCCCTCTTACCAAAAGACTGAAGATACCTGATAAATATATAATGGCCTAGCATGAGATATCTGGAAGGAAGAAGAAATCGTCGGAGTCTGCTCCCTCATACCAGCTAGGGGTACTATAAACATGGCGGCCCAAGCTTATCATCAATCCTATTCTTATTCATCTCTATGGAGAGACTTCACATCTTTTTGGACTAGTCTCCCTCCTTGGTCAATTTGTGTTTTTCATTGAATCTATTTAGCACTAAAAGTTCTCAGATCCTACAGAATTTATGGAACACATTGGAAAGAATGCTGTCTTTGATGTTAGAAGACCAGGGTTCCACTTCAATTTCTGCCAATGATACTTGTATCATCTTACAAGTTTCTTAATTTCTCTGGGTCTCAGTTTCCTTACCTATCAAATGCACGCACTTTCCCATAATCTGATATTTTTAAAGCTGATGCCAAATAAGTGTGCATTAAGAGAAGCATGCTGCCTGGAACCAGGGAGAAGGAGAAAATCCCATTGTTTTCTGCCCTGATCAGGTCACATCTAGAGTACTGGATTCTAGGTGCCACATTTTAGGAAGGATATTGACAAATGACTGTGAGTCAGAGGAGGAAGACTGGGAGAGTACCAGGACCAAAAACACCATCATAAAAGTTTTTAATAGCTTACCAATCAACCAACATTTACCTCAATGCCTACTGTGTACTAGGTGTTGTGCCAAGTGACTTGGGGATCAGAAGATGCAGCTGCTTTGAGTATTTACAAGGTTTTCACATGGAAGGATGTGATTTGTTCTGTATGGTGCCAGAGGACAGATCCGGGAGCAGTGGGTAGGAGATACAGAGAGACAGATTTCAGTTTGGTTTAAAGAAAAAGTTCCTAGCAATTCATGTTGTTCAAAAGTTGAATGGACTGCAACAAGATGAAGTCAGGTCCACAACACTGAAGATCTCTGAGTGGAGTTCAGATGACCACTTGCCAGGTATGTCGTAAAAGGGATTCTTGTTCAAGTATGGGTTGGACTAGATGACTTCTGAGATCAGTGAGTCAACAAGAATCTGTTAAGTGTTTAACATGTGCCAAGAACTGTGCTAAACACTAGAGACACAAAGAAATGCAAAACAAAAAACTCACAGAACCTGCCCTCACGAAAACATACATTCTAAAGGGGGAGAGGCAACAGGTAAATAACTAAGTATACAGAATATATAAAATACATATATATGCATATAAGTTGAGAGAGAAAAACAGGGGAAGAGGAGAGAGAGAGAGAGAAAGAGAGGACAAAGGTAATCCTATAGATGGAGGCATTGTGGCAAGGTAAAGAAAAAATTCCCTTCCAACCCTGAGACTCTGAAATATCCATTGCTTCGTCAGTGAGGATACTCCCTCCCGCTAACACCAATTACAGTCCCATATATGCCTTCTCCTCCTACATACAATTCTTGCCTATGTTTTCCCACAAATTCTCTAGACTGAATCTATGCAATGCATTGGAGGTCTTCCTTGTGTTATTTTATCCCCTCAGGGTTATAATGTATAGCTCAAGTTCACTTGCTTTTCCAGTCATTCATATTCATCTCACAAGTTGCATGCTTATGCCCTACCCCCACCCCACCCCACGTAAAATCAATCAACAAACACATTAAGCACCCAGTAGACTGTAAACCCCTAAACAGCCTCCAGTAGAGAGGGCAATGTAGACAATGGAAAGTGTTCTATGTATTTGGAGTCATAGTAAAATACAGTCTACCTTGCTATGAGGAAGTAACGTAATTTTAACCATTGACAATGTCTATGTTTTTTATCTCTGCTAACTAAATATAAAGATCATAAGTCATACATATGTCAACAAATAAAATCTAATAAAAACTGAAAACAAGGGTAAAAAAAATTCTAAGAAATAAGGTTTTTCTTAGATGCCCTTTTCGAATTCTTTTGGTCCTTATATAAGAAGACATGCTAATCCACATAGTTACAATTTAGAATTGCCAATGGTGATTTTCCCCTTCTCCCGAACGTCAAAACCCTCAAACGGTCTCCAGACAGAAAACCTTTGGCCTCCAACAATGGCTGACCTAGTCAAAGGTATCAGGTTTTGTTAAACTACTGTAGGTCTCACTGTGGCATGAAGTCAAAGTCGGCTATATGCTGTTTTATTTGATGGCCACACAAGCAGAGATGATGAATCTGGTTCAGAGGCAGTTGCTTCATTTCTTAGTTAACCATTCCACAGCTAGGCCTCTCACCCACTTGGGAGAGGCATACTAATTACTGGCTGAAATAAGCCTGTAGATTGGCATCAGAAAAAGAGGAATCTTTCACAATTGCCTACCCCCTGGGAATTCAGAAAAAGCAAAATCTGTAGTCATATACACATACGTAAATGTATAATATAACAAACTGCTGTGATGAAATACCACAAAATGTTGGTTTAAACCATGCTGTAGGAGAAAGCTACTAAATGTTTCCTTTTCCAGGCAACTCAATCATTTCTGAATCCTTTCCATATGGCTTTTCTGTGAAGTCTAGAAGCTGCAGCTCCAAGTCCACTGCTACAATACATAGAAATTGGATTAAATATGAACAAACTCTCAAAGAAACCCTTAACAACTTACTCTTGTATTATCCATAGGAACAGACTCCAGAATTCTTCAGAGTTTATTCTATCGAAATTGACTAGGAGTTTCCGAAATTCATATTTAGATAAAGAGATCTAACCTCAGGAAACACAGAGAATAAGGAAGAGGAATAAGAAAAAAACCTTTTTTTCCATGTTACAGATTGTTGAACATCATTCCTAAGGGGGATCGTAGGGTTTAGAGGTAAAAGAAACCTTAAAATTCAGCTAGACCAACCTCCACATTTTACTAAGGAGGAAACTGTGACCCAGAGAATTTAAATGACCAATTCAACACCACTCAAAAATTAAATAGCAGAACTTAGATTTGAACCTATTTCCTCTAGCCACTGCAACATTATTCTTTTCTTAGTTCCATATGTATCATTCATAATGAAAAGTATAATTATTTCAAACAGAATAGAAGAAAGATAGAAAGTTGGGGTTGGAAAATACCCTAAAAAGTGAGCAGAAACTGGAGGAAAAATTTGCAGTGACCATAATGCTATAAAGGAAAAAGAATTTGAAAAACTAAAGAATGCTGATCAATGCAATGACTAGTCATAACTCCAGAAGACTGATGATGAACCTATGCTTCCCTTCATTTCTTGGCAGAGATACAGTTGACAAGAGGTTCAGAATGAGATATATACTCTCAGACATATCAGATGTATGAATTTGCTTTGACTGACTATACGTATTTGTTACAAGGGAAAACATTTATTTTTGGAGGGGGGAGGGAGAGTATTGCATAGGAGAAGAGGGCAGTGGGTATAATAAAGAAAAAAAATAAAAGAAAGTGTGTCAACGAAGCATCAAAATATAGAGAAGAAATTAGAAAAAAACTCAGAAGGGGACACAGAAAAGCAAGGTGGGTTTGATAAGATCATGTTCTAGAATTTTCCAGAAATGAACACAACAAACTGTATATAAGTTGTTTCATATACAATCCTTTTTACATTTTCTGTACATTGAAATAGTCATCTTTAAAATGTTTAAATGCCTTGGCAGTCATCTTTCTAATCCTTTCATTTTAGAGATGAACAAACAAATTCACTGTGTCTTGCCGCCCATACAGCTAGCTAGTTAGCAGCAAAGCCAGGCTCGGAGCACGGGTGTTGTGATTGCCAGTAGAACTCACTCTCTCCACTGCAATGTGTTGTCTGCTTCTAGTCTATCAGATATTTATATGCAGTGAAAAATGAATATTAATGGAATACATCAGCTTTGCCCTTCCTCAGAACCAGAAAAAAACAATATACATAATAACTAAAAAGTGTAAATAGAAAAAACAGCAGCAGCAAAAAAAAAAAAAGAAAAAATAATGCTGTGAAATTATAATTACCAAGTTTGGCCCAGAAGAAGAGATTTAGGGAGATCAAAGAAGAGTTTGCTTTTGTAAATCATATTTCTAATCACATTTATGTTAAGCATTATTTTCATATAGTAAGCTGTGGTAATTTGGCTTAAAACCACACAGCTAATAAGTTTCCTGATCCATACAATTTCCCAATTTGTTTTAATGCCAAATAGGTGTGGAACACTGTATATAGGATCAAAGTTGTTTGATGTGTTGGTTAGTTTAGCTGAAATGCTTTTTCTTTCTCTCCTTTTTTTTATTTTTATTTTTTAAATTTTTTTGTGAGGCAATTGGGGTTAAATGACTTGCCCAGGGTCATACAGGTAGTAAGTGTCAAGTGTCTGGTCTGAGACCAGATTTGAACTCAGGTCCTCTTGATGCCAGTGCCGGTGCTCTATCCGCTGTGCCATCTAGCCGCCCGCCCCCCCCTTTTTCTCTTTTTTAATCATTCTCATAGGGATTGCTTCCTAGGAAGGGAAAGAGAAAGAGATGCTGGGAAATGATGATATAATGACAAAAGGTACCAATTAAATAAGTATAATTTTTTTTAACGTTCTTCCTCTTCTAAATTCCTACAGTGATACCTCATTGTGGTTCAGAAGTAACCATAGGCAAAGGCACATATCTGGTACTGGCTAGATTGTAGGTCTGTTTTCTGGGAAACAGCCTGGCTAATTCAGAGCCTGAGACGAGAAAGGGCAGCTTGGTGGTGCATTGGGAGAATGCCAAGCCAGCAGTCAGGAGGACCTGAGTTCAAATCTGGCCTCAGACACTTCCTGGCTGTGTGACCCTGGGCAAATCAATTGACCCTGTTTGCCTCAGTTTCCTCATCTGTCAAATGAACTGGAGAAGGAGATGGCAAACCTCTCCAGTATCTTTGCCAAGAAAACCCCAAATGGGGTAACAGAATGTCAAAGGTGACTGAAACAACACAACAATGAGACTAGAAAGCTGTTCATCCAGTGATGATGTTTCTCAGCCACAGTCACTTCCCAAGATGATCTAGTGCCTCATGCAGGGGGTCATGAGCTGTGTCGGTGAATGGGGGGTTTCAGTGATAAAAAGCATGGGTGCTTGAAGTACCTAAGTATAAGGCCTATCTTTCTGTGAGCAAAGCGAAATGCAGGGAACTCATTTAAGCTCCGAGTTTTCCAATCCTATACCTGCTGCATTTCTCTTTTAAAACTCCACAAATTTAAATTAATAAGCTGTTGAGTAAATACTTGTAGAGAACAGCGCTCAATATACTACATATTTCAATGAAATATTTGTGGAAAGAACAAAAATATTTTAGTGGGAGAGTCCATTTCTCATTTTTCCACAGATATTTCCTATGAAAGGTGGGCCAGCTAAAACAGTGACAGTTTGGTGAACCTCTGGCTTCTCCTATTTCTCTCTGTCCTTTCTTTTCCACTACAGCAGTAATGGCTTACAGTAATGCTAAAGAGCTTTGAAGGCTGTAAAATGAATACTTTTCTGAACTGATTATGCGTTAGGTCTAGTTCATAAAATGTATTTCACAGGCTGCATTTTTGCCCTACTAAGAAACTAGATCATCTGATAGAGAAGCAGTTCATCTCAGAGCAGGATTTTGTGCTTTAACTCTCCATGTGAAAGCATCATCCCACTAGCGTATTTTTCACCTACTTTCATGGTACAAATTCTCAAATTACATTTTAATAACTTTGTAATATATGAGCTAGTGAAAATCACTTTTAAAAGTCTAAAACACCTTAACACAAGATGTAATAGAAATTGTAAATACTTCTCTTCCGTCAGAAAAATGAGCACAAAGACTTGTTTTACCCTCAACCCATGACTACCAAGAGAAGAAGCCCTGGGGATTTTGAATAATGCTAGCCACTGGTCTCAAACAAACACACAAACCTGAGGGACTACTTAGTGGGCTGAGGCTAGGAGAGGATTTGAGAGCCCCACAGAGCCCTTAGGTTTGTGAGAGGTGCTCATATGAGCTGTAGGCACAGTGCCCAAGCACTGGAGGTGAGGAGAGGACATTAGACAATTGAATTTACTCTTACCCAAGCTAGTATCAAAGAGAGAACCACACTTGGAATGTGAGAAGGGCCATGTGTTTCTGATCATTGGACAAACTTTAGTCAGGCCAAAAATTGTCAGGATCTACATAGTGTAAGGGAGAAATGCAGTGCAGGTCCCCTGTTTGGCACTGTATTAGAACTGGATACAAGAAAAACAAATGTCTCGAGCTAGGACAATGGCGCTCAGAGGAAACCCCTTCAGCTAAAGGACGGGTCTCTGGAAGGAGTCTTTACTTGTAGAACATTGTTAAATGGGAGCTGTAGAAGTGGGAAATGTAGAGGGTACTTGTAGAGAGCTACAGGTGGAATCCTGCATCCTGGGCCATCTCCAGTTGTCCTGATCTATACCTTGCCAATGGACCCAGATGGCTCTGGAGAAAGTGAGGCTGGTGACTTTGCACAGCCCTCCCTCACTTAAATCTAATTCACTTATAAGTCACGGCATCATCTTCCTGATGTCACGGTCCTCTTTGAGAACAAAGGACAAACCACAACAAGGTGGAATCAATCAATCAATCAATATTTATTAAGCACCTATTATGTGCCAAGCACTGTGCTATATTCTGGAATGACGATGAACTTCTGACTGAGAGTTGTGTAAAAGAGCATTGAGCATCTTATGCAAAGAACTGCAGGCAAAGCAAGGTAACAGAATTGTGATGGGAGTCTGTAATATTGTTGTCATTGTTGTTGTTCAGTTGTGTCTAACTCTCCCTGGCCCCATTTGGGGTTTTCTTGTCAAAGACACTGGAGTGGTTTGCCGTTTCCTTCTCCAGCTCATTTGACAGATGGGGAAACTGAGGTAAACAGTGCTAAGTGACTTGCCCAGGGTCACAGAGCTAGTAAGTGTCTGAGGCCAGATTTAAATTCAGGAAGAGGAGTCATCTTGACTCTAAATCTGGCACTCAATCCACTATGATGAAGCACATCCAAATGTACCACCTGCGGGGGGTTTTGAAAAACTTCAACAAGACATATAATGAGAGCTTACACTAGACGAAACACCTACGGGAGACCTGCCCAGGTCATTGCTATAATTAAGTCACTGGAGCTATATGATCTCCTGAGGAAAGGTCACCCATTGACATTATTTTTGATGAGAGTTATTTGTTTTTATCCTACTATAAATAAAACTTTCCCCCCTTTTTTTGAACCTGATGAACCATGTAATTGCAAGGAGAGTTAGTGACAATATACTAAGTGGTGACAGATAGTGAAGTTCCCAAATTATCTGGGTAAAGGTAAGAAGCTAGAGAAATGAGAAATTCCCCAAAGTACAAAAGAGTTCTTCAGCTCATGTGAGAATCTCCGATATAAGAGTTAGACAAGAAAAAGCATCGCTATTATTACACAATGTTGGTGTTCTTCTTCCTTGACAATCTTGAACTCAAGTTGAACAGTACCCAAGAAATCAGGCCCATGAGAGTAAATCCCTATCTGTGGAACCCTCAAGGACGACCTAACAAGGCAATAAAGAATGACTTAATAAATGAAGTTGTAAATATTTGTTATAAGGCATATATGGATTTTAGCTAGTGTCGTTTAGGCAAGACAGAGTAAATTATAAAGACAAATTCTAGGCTATAAAGAGGGAGACATTTTCCCTACTTCATTAATTTACACTATTATATAGAAAGGAATTAAATTGGAGAAATGGGAGAATTGATTTAAACCATTGGTTTATAGGCTTATTACCTGATTCAGAAATTCCATTCCTTATAGTATGTATGAAAACGATCCTCTCTCTCTCTCTCTCTCTCTCTCTCCATATACACACACACACACACATACATATAGGTACACACGAACACATATATGCACATGGACATTCATGTATGTATATAATGTATGTGTTTATTATGCATTATGTCATATTGGATAGGGGTTAGTCTTGGATTTGGGAAAACCTGGGTTCAGGTCCGTTCTCTGATACATACTGGCTATGTGACTAGAGAAGTCATTTAGCCTTCCTATGCCCCCAGGAAACTCCCTAATTCTAAAAGTCACAGGAATTGTGGATCTGCATCAGTGGAGGGAGTTTACATAATTGGATGATCTCTACAAAGATGAAATAACAAGTGTACATCATTCATATATGTCTGTGTACGTATCTTGGGCAGCTAGGTGACTCAGTGGACTTAGAATCAGGAAGACTCATCTTCTAGAGTTCAAATCCAGCCTCAGACACTGACTAGTTGTGTGACCCTGGGCATGTCACTTAGCCTTCTTTGCCTCAGTTTCCTTGTCTGTAAAATAAGCTGGAGAAGGAAATGGCAAACCACTCTAGTATCTTTGCTAAGAAAACCCCAAAATGGGGTCACAGAGAGTCAGACATGACCAAAATGACTCAACATCAATGTATGTGTATACACAAAATCCCAGAATCACAAAATCTGAGCCCTGGAAGGGACCCCATCTAGTGCAACCCACACCAAAGATGAATCACTCTTATGGCTAACCTGGCAGATAGTCATCTGGTCTTTACCACAAATGAAAGGGAAGTCACCACTTCTTGAGGCAGCCAATTCTGCTTTGGAAAGTTCTAATTGTTAGAAAGATTTTTCCAGACGTTAAGCCTAAATTTTCTTCTTTGCAACGTCTACTTATTGCTCCTGGCCCTGTCCTCTGAAGCCAAACAAAACAAGTCTGATTCCTCTTCCATGACAGTACTTCATATACTTGAAGACAGCAATTATCCATTCTCCCCCCACCCCACCCCACCCCACCAACATTCTCTCCTCCAGGCTAAACATTCCATGTTCCTTCAACTACTTTTTATATAACGTGAACTAAACTCTTTTCACCGTTGGGGCTGAATTCCTCTGGATACTTTCCATTTTAACAACATCCTTTTAAAACTGTGGCACCTAAAACTGATCATCATGCTCCAGATGTGGTCTGATGAGAGTAAAGAGAAATACTCACCTCCTTATTCCTGGAAGCTACGTCTCTCAGTGACAGGGTAAGATTGCATTAGCTTTGGGGGCAGCCACATTATATTGGATTTTTCAGTTCCGCTAACACATGTGTATGTTAATATGTGTGTATGTGCAAACTTCCTAGCACTTAAAGATTATACAAAAATGCCTCAGGAGTTAGTGATAATACTACAGACCTTCAAGTAGAAATGGATAATCACTAGTCGAACATAATAGCAATTACAATTAGTAAATAGTAAATGCTTGTTGAATTGAGGATATTCTATAGAATATTCCTATCTCAAATAGAGTGATGGACTAGATGACCTTTGAGGTCATTTCTAACCCTGAAATGCTATGATTCTCTATGTATGTTTTAATCCCCCACTATAGTTGTCAAATGTACCTTATAGTTTGTACCTAGCAGAAACCTGTAAACGTGACAAATATCAGTGAGGCCAGTAACTTTCACCAAGATGCATTAAGCCAAACATACATAGACAGTAAAGAGTTTGGCTAACATATATTGTGATTCCCATTAAATACTGTGATAAAATAAGGTTTTATCCTGACATCAACTCTACATAAGAGGCATGAACTAAACAAAATCCATTTGATATTTTCATTTGTGCACACTGTAGATTTAAAAAATGTGTCACTTTTGTCTTTCTATCCTCAACACCCAGCAGAGCACATACATGAGAGGTACCTAATAAAAACTTGTTGAATTGAATTCATGATCAGGTTGATGATATTAACAGTGATGATGCTGGTGGAGATGCCTAACTCTGTGCCTAACAGAACAGGAGCAAAAAAGACAAAGGAGTCACTGTGGACAAAATAAATATCATACTGTAGTTTTAATATAACTACCCAAAAAGGAGAGAATAAGATGTATAAACCAAAATACACAGTGAAATTCTATCATACCCACATTTAATATATGTAAATTTATCTCTAGGTACTGGGCAAAGAGAGAGAGAGAGAGAGCAAAGGAGAAAGAAAAATGATATATAAAAACTGTAAGCAATTAGCTAGCTGTCCTGCTCATTGCCATTCCACTCAATGGTATATGTCCAAGAGTCAGTCAGATGTGAAGATGTAGACTGGTCTCCAAGCTTGCTGCTGCCTCTTTCTTAGCATGCCTCACCTCATTTGCGGAAGGAGAAGCTGGGGAATGGAGTGGTAGGGGATAGAGGCTCAGCAGTGACTTCCAGTCAAAGTTCAGTCTGCAGCCCAACCCAATTATAGGCAATCCATAGATTCAGATCAGACCTGTGGAGCTGGCTTTTCTACAATGTTTCAAGATGCCAGAGGCTTTTCATCTTAGAAATCTATTCCAGAGAGAGGGTCATTTTGACTTTGTGGAAGTTAAAGGATTTTCACCTTGCCATCTGACTTTAGAATCTACCTCCGGGGCAGCTAGGTGGCACCGGCCCTGGATTCAGGAGGACCTGACTTCAAATACAGCCTCAGACACATAACACTTATTAGCTGTGTGACCCTGGGCAAGTCACTTAACCCCATTGCCTAGCCAAAAAAAAAAAAATCTACCTCCAGATAAGATGAGATTCTAGGGCAGTCAAAAGGAATCCTCAAGTAATCCTGCCACTAAATTTAGTATCAATCCAACCTTTAGTACAGAGTACAGTGTTCATTTTGAGGCTCTACAATTTGAGACACATTGAAGCCTTGAAGAATTATAAGAACAAAGAAACATTTAACAGGATAAAATACCCCACAATCCAGAGCTGGCCTTAGAGTTCAGCCATTTTATAGAAGAGCAGTACTCTGAGGTCACGAGGTGTATACTTAAAGACTCAGAGATTATTAAATCTGGAAGGAACCTTGAAGATTATATAATTCCACCTCCTCATTTCACTGATAAATAAACTAAGCCCCAAAGACTTTCCACCATATTCCTATAGCTGATGAGTGGCAGAAGTAAAACTTAAAACCACATCTCTTGGTTCTAAATCCAGGGCTGGAGATTCTGGTCCCATCCCTACCACCACTACTAACTCTAAAGTGTTCTGGTACAATGTGTCTCATTCTCCTACTGCATGCCATGAAATGATTCTCAGTTGTATGCTGCTATCCCATTACCCTTCCCCTATAACCCCAGAACTCTGAAAGTCCGAGGCTCTCCCCTACCCGTGAGTCAGTAAAACCTGTGAAATTCTCCTCTCAGTTCTGCCTTCACTTCCCACAGCTGAAGCAACTCTTACTGGTATGTGTCCATGCCTGTAAGACTGGCCCATTGGCTATAGGCCTTTTACCACATAATCTCGCAAAAAGAAATGAAGCTCTTTCACTGGGAAATGTACAGGGAGGAGTTTTTTGTACTTTTAGTCTGGATAGAACTATAATTATAACCCAAATAGCCCCCAAATTGCTTGGCATAACTCTTAAGAATTGATAAGGAAGACATTTATGGGCCAAACATTATGCCCTAGAACAGAAATATTGGCCTACCACACAATGTAACTGGGAAATATTTAAGAAAATAAATAAAAATACAACAAAACATAGATGTTAGCATGTGGTTTTCTAAGTCAACATGCGCCTACAGAGATCCTTATATATGGTTTGGTGTCCCTGATTCTATTTGAGCTTTACACCATTGCCCAGGTCCTCTAGTGACCTCTGTACTTCTGGGGCAGCTAAGTGGCATAGAGTACTGGCCCTGGAGTCAGGATGATCTGCACTCAAATCCAGCCTCAGACACTTAACTATCTGTGTGACCCTGGGCAGTCATGTAACCCTCTTTGCCTCAGTTTCATCACTGTAAAATGAGCTGGAGAAGAAAATAGCAAACCACTCCAGTATCTTTGCCAGAAATGGGGTCACAAGGGGCAGCTAGGTGGTGCAGTAGATAGAGCTCCAGCCTTGGAGTCAGGAGGACCTGAGTTCAAATCTGGCCTCAGACACATGACACTTACTAGCTGTGTGACCCTGGGTAAGTCACTTAACCCTGATTACCTCACCCCCCCAAAAAAAGTAAAAAATGGGGTCACAGAGAGTCATGCACTCAACTTTTAAACTTCACCCCAGTCTTGTGATGCCCTGGTTGACGAATGCCTTTCTTAGGAACCACTCTATACATAGGCTGGCTCCAGTAATGCTTAAGTCTACACCTGAGCTATCTTCTCTCCATTGAGCCTATTGGCATACTTTCCATCCAGCTCTGGAATTACAAATAAATCAATGCTGCCATTGTTACTGGATAGGGTACTACTCCCTTCTGGATCCTCTCACTATCCCTGCAACTTTCCAAACCAAAACATTCCCCTCTGACACCACATCTCCGCACATATTGTCTCTCCTTTTTAGAATAATAGCTCATACAGCTTATAAGTATCTGAGGCAAGATTTGAACTTAGGTCTTCCTGACCCAACGTCTAACATGTTGTCCACTCGATCACCTAGCTGGGCAGCAGCTGCTTCACTTTTGGATTTGTATCCCCCATACTCTACACAGAGGAAGCACTTAACAAATGCTGTTTCTATCACTACCACTTCTGGAATAATAAGGGAACGTTTTTCCCTTGGTTTCAGACAAAACACAAGGAGAAATATGGCACATTCAAAGAACTAGAGCCAAGAATGTTGGGCACTGTACCAGTTGCCAACAATAATGTCTGATTTATGAGACAGGATTCCTAATAAATCTCTCAATATAGATATTTGGCATCCAAAATGCCTTAAAGAATGGACAGAATTCACATACCTCAAAACAGCTGACAGGATGCTAGCACAGCATATTTTCCAAGTCCCATAAAGAAAGGTTCAGGTGAAAATGATCACGGTGACAATTCTGAATAAATTATCCCAACAACAAAATGTCCTATTCATACGTTGGCTAAAGAGGCATATCCCTCCGATCAGTACATTCTGAACACCCTTGACTTGGATCTAAGGTCTGCCTTACACTATGTGTTGCAAATATTTTTAACTAGCATTCTCTTGTCAATTTCTTTAAGAAAAGAAAAGAAAAGCTCTAAAAAGGGCAAGTAAAATGTTACCTTCAATAGTTGGGTACTCCCAAATATGCTCTGTCTTACTAAAGCATCAAAAGGATTTATATTGGTTTACACTAAGTGAACGTAGGACCCCCCACACTCCTAGGGCAGCTAGGTGGCAAGTGGATAGAGTAGCAACCCTGGAGTCAGGAGGACCTGTGCTCAATCCAGCCTCAGACACTTCACTATCTGTGTGACCCTGGGCAATCACTTAACACTGTTTGCCTCAGTTTCCTCATCTGTAAAATGAGTTGCAGAAGAAAATAGCAAACCACTCCATTATCTTTGCCAAAAATGGGGTGACAGAGAGTCGTGCATGTTGAATAAGACTCAACAACAAAGCACACTAAGTGAAAGCAAGTGATAATCATTCAGCAAATTTGCGTGTCTACTTTACAGTACATGTTACACTTGGATAAGTTCTGGGAGGAATACAAAGAATGATGAAAAAATAGACCCTACTCTCAATAAGCTTACATGCTAGTCAGGGTAACATGACTGTCACATCCTTGATTCCCAGAATTTCTGTAACCCAAGCTCACTCAGCAAGATGGCAACCACATTAACTGTTCTAAAGAATGCATAAGGAATTAATTGTCTTAGAAAAACAAGAAAACTGCTATTCTAAAAATAATTTCCCCAGAGAGCTACATGAGAAGGAAAATAAAAGTAAACATGAAACCTAAAAGCAAAGCATAAAATTCAAACAGGGTTAAAGTAAGCGAGGCCAGATATGTATGATGATAAGTGAGTCTTTTGCCTTATCTTGCCAGGACCCAGGCTTCCATGCCTCTTCTCACAGTCTCTTCACCATGCCCCTTCATGGGTACCCTTGCCCCACCTTTCTCCAGAACTCCTTTTGAGTTGTAGTTCCCCATTCAAATGGAAATTCCTGGAGGGTATCCTTGCTCCATCCTTTTGCCAGCACCCCGTCCACCGTTTGAATGTAAGCTCCTTGAGGACAGGAACTGTCTTGTTTGCTTGTATTTAAATCTCTGATGCTTAGCACAATGCCTGGCACAGAGTAAGTACTTAACACACACTTTATCTACCTTCCTATTAATTCTAAAGGTAAGTACAGTTTGTTTCTATTCTCTTAATTAAGAGAATAATTCTCTTCAGGTCTTCTAGGACCTACACCTAAATTCCTTAAATAGTAGCATGCAACATTTCAATGGACTGGACTGTCTCCAATTTCTTTACATTTATTAAGTCTTTGACCCAGTTTAGCCCTGTACCTCACTTCTCCTTGGTTTCTACATGACTCCCTTTTCTAAACCATTTCTGCCATCATTTCCCTTTTTTCTTGCTGCTCCTACTTCTCTCTCCTCTTGGTGCCTCCTTCCATCTTTGTCACTTTCTAATCCTGAATTATATTGTATGTTCACAAATACTCTGGCTTCTTTGCCTTCTAAATTTGTTTTTCCACATAATTTTCCTTTGTTTTCCCTCATTTCTTTGGAAAGTGAATTTAGAATCAAAAAATTAAAAACAAAACTTCTCTACTTTATTCCAAATACTCATCAGCCTAGAGAGATTCTTCCATTTTTGTTCTCCCTCATACTTCCCCATTACAACCCATTCCAATTGTTCCCATGGAATAGACCCCTTTTTTGTGTACCAACGTCTCTTTATCTGTCACCTCCTTGACTTAATAAAAACCCTGTCTTTGTGTTCTCAGCATCTCACACGTTACAAATAGTAGATACTCAAAATACCACCCTCTCCCTAACTATAATATTTCTGAAGCTTTCATCCTTGCCATCTACTCTTCTGTCTCTATACTTTCTCCTTCAGTGAACTAACCGACTCCCATCGCTACAGGTATCACCTGAGTAACTGACTTTGGTAACTAGCGTTCTACCCTTCACCCCTCTTCTCAGCTCTAGGGCCTCATTCTGAATGGCCTACAAGACATTTCCCCTTGGATATTCTGCCATCATCAGAAGCTCAAAATGTTTAAAACAGAATTTATTCCCATTGCCCCCCAAACTAACTTCCTTTCAAAACTTCCTTCTTTCTGCTGTCTCCTTTTTCATTTGGAAAAGGCTTTGAAAACTACTCAGAAAGGCAAAACCTGAGCCAAAAAGAAAATGTTATTGATTCGCTTTTTTTTTTACATACTCACCTTCTCTTCACAAACAATGTCACATTGAGTTTATCAAGAAATATAATACACAAAACTAAAATGTGGCCCTCCACAAAATTCCCTTCAAGATACTAACCAACCACATTCTGAAAAAAAAAACTGCAAGTACTTTGTACTGTTCTTACACTATCATTAAAATAAACTCAAGAAACACAACAGAAATCTCAGCATTTCTCCCTAGAGGGAAAAATAACATCATCACCAATAGACATTGATAAGCAATGAGCAAATATGGAGTGGAGATGGAAGGGGTGTTCTCCAGAACATCCTCTTAACAAAGGCAGTTTTGAGGCAATGGATTTGCCCTTTAAAGCCATTACCCCTGGATGCCACTTACTTATTTACACCACTTACTGGCCTGAGAAGTAAATACATTCTGGTTGTGTCCATAGAACCATCTCAACCACCATATTTGAGTAGCACATGTCAATGGTTACCAGAATTTTGGAACAAACATAGAGACTCAGACATTTCCACACAGAAGAACATGAAAGACAATCACAGATTGACAACATTTGCTGCAATTTGGTACATCAGGCGCAAAAACAGATTGATCAAAAAAATGTGCAACACGTGTGTTAGTTTAGCAATGGGAACTAAATGAAATGTTTGTAAGAGGATGTGTGTGACGGGAAGCACAATCCTCTTGGCAGATTGTGCTTCAGTGGAGACATGAACCAAATGAGCAAATAGTACCTGTCATGGTCTCATTAAGTGGTTCTGGACCCTTAAAGGCAAAACCATCAATCTTGATCCATTCACCTCCTAAATTAGGAAAATGCAACTTGAAAATTAGGGAGAAAAAAAGGAAACTTGGCTTTTCCACATGTCACTCCCTCCTTAATATATGTTTAAATTATATTGTTGAGAAGTGGATTGCAAAGGATGGGTCTGCTATACTGAGATATATATATATTTCACGTCACTCAGCAATGGAGAGGCAGTAGGGCCTATTGGGCAGAGAGCTAATCTCAAAGACAATATGGCCTGCGTTCAAATCCTGTCTCTGACACATCCTGGCTATGTGACCCTGAGCAAGTCACATATCCTCTGAGTGCTCTAGGCAACTCTCTGAGATTCTAAGGTTCAGAGAAGATATCAACTTGCATTGATGTGGGAATTTCCTTGCCTGAGAGCTCCCCTTACCAATGAAATAATAGTTTCAGTCCCTATAAACTCAGCTATATAGTTTATTTTAATATATGCTCATTTTAATATATACTCACATAACTTAATATATACTCACTTAATATATAATATGTACAGGTTATTCGGAGGAAAAACAAACAAACTCAGCTCTCTATTTCAAATATTCTAAGGGAAAGAAGAGTGTCTATAATATGGTTCTCGACCTCCAAGCTTACTGCTGACTTGTTTAACCCTCCTAAAAAAAATTCAGCCTTCACGATGACCCTAAGGAAGCAGGGAAGGCTTATTGCCATTTCCAATCTAGGTGACCCAAGACAACCTCCAATTCTGGGAAGACTTACCAAGCAGGCTTTCAGCTCTGTACACGGGGCGACTCACTCCGCTGTGGTTCTCTGAAGTAACCAGCACAAAGTACACTACCCCAGGCTCTGAAACATATGGTTTATATCAAGCCACTGTTTCACATCTCCAGGAGCAACACAGTTGGATTTACTAACCATTTAGTTTAAATGTTATAATAAAACTTGAAAAACTGAATTAAATGAGGAGCCTAACCACAGCTTATCATTTTCAATTGAGATGGCTTACTTTGTTCTAAACATAAGGAAAGTGTACCTGACTCCACGCCCTCAAAAATAAATTACTTTATGTCAAAATACATACACATTGCCATAAATCTGTATCTACATGACAGAGAATATTAGCAGCTTCTCCGTGTGAATTCAAAAGTTGAAAAAAAGAAGTTTGCAAAATGGAAGAACTCTCTCCATTGAATTTTCAGGGTCAAAAAATTCCAACACAGAACTCCAAAAGAATATTTTCACAAGATTTTAGTAAAAATATCACATTACTACAGGTGAGTGAACTTGAAATCCATCTCTAGGGATCAGACGTATATGCAACATTCATCACAATACCTGAATTAACACAGAATTCTATTGCAAGAAGAAATGCTCCTTTAACAATATTTGCCCTCTGTCTCTTGAAAATATCAATAAAAAGGAGACAAAATAATGTGCAATATTTAGGAAGCGCTCATATTGTGAAACTTGGTTCCACTTATTTGATCAGAGTTCATTGGGAAAGGTTAGATGGTCCGGCTTATTTGTCCATTTTTGGCTGAGTCCCAAGATATTCTAGCATCAGGAAAGGATATTAAGCTACCTTGGCAGTACAATATTCAGGAAACATGTCTCCACTAGACTTCCAATTTCAAAAAACAAGGCCCTAGTAGCATTCTGATCAATCACTGCTTTTCTAAATAAGGTACAGATCACAGGCTTGAAGAAGAGATGAAGGTTTGAGGTTTTGTTTTGTTTTGTTTTGCTTGAGAAGTGGATTTTAGCTTTGTCAAAAGAAATAATAACCATTCTCTCTATGTGGGGATCATTTCCCCTGAGAGTACTTTTAGTTGACAAGCCGAGGATACAGCAACAACAGATGCAGTAGACATCATCTGGTATGTTTAGTGTTTCCAGGGTTGGTATTATTTCTGACTCGCCAGGGTAGAGCTCAGTGACATTTGGGGTTTGGCACAATTTCTCGGACTAATTTACAAATGCTTTTCGTTCAGACAAAACACAAAATCATGCTTTGTCAAGCACTTTCTCTCTTCACTCTTTAAATTTATTTGTATTTCAAAGGAAATTTAATCCACATGTTTCTGATTGACTTAAACTTAGCTCATCAGAAAGTTGCTTGGTAAGAACCATTTGTTGTTTAAAAAGCTTTGGAACTCTCTTTATACATGCTTAAAAGCATTTCCTCCTCTACAGCATTTTGGGAGCTGTCCATGAAATTCAAAATCCCAAAAGGTCCAGTTCCATTCTGAACCCAGAAGTCTCCTGGTTTGAGCAAGCTTGAAATTTAAAAAGATACATAAGTCTTGCTTTACTGATAGGTTTATCCATTTCCTCACACCTAGAAAAGATACCTATGGCCAAACAACAGCCAAAGTGAGGTTTCTCACAATTAATCTCAAACCACAACAATTCTGGGAAGGAGATTTGCTTTTATGTTTTGAAACACACAACTCCAAAAAAAGTGGATGGTCAAGAAATGAATGACTGGCTTGCCCTTTTTACCTCCTGTTAGTCTAGTGGTGTTTTCAATTCAAAATTCCAGCACTCTTTAAGCCAAGATCTTAATGCCACCGTTTTCCTGCGGGAAAGAACGGGGAGGAAAAAGTATCCTCAAGTGGCAACAGAAGTGAGACAAAATGGGTACTTTGGGGGGAAATGCTATTCAGGCTCCACAATGATTAAATTTCATTTAATTCAAAGTTGTAAAGCCTTCAACCAAATGCTAAATAAGATACTTGTTGGAAGAGATGTGTCTACTCAAGGTAAAACCCTCCATAGAACCTCAGTATAACAGATGTTTGAAATAAGTACCAGAGTAAAATGAATGCATTCCTAGTTGGAATTAGGATGAGAACAATTTAAAGCTTCTTACCTTTCCATTACCAGAAGGCAAGATGGCAGATTAGATGAAACACTAGACTTGGAGCCTAAAGACTTGACTGAATCTCTGCTCTAACATCTCATGGTCATGTGGCCTAAGACAAGTGTCTTAACCTCTCTGAGCTCAGTTTCCTCAGCTATAAAGTGGGGGTATGACACTTTTGTTAACTACCTAGCAGAATATTGTGAGGAAAACCTTTGTAAATTGGGATGAATATATGTGTATGTACATAGATATGTGTGTAAGGAATTAGTATTTCAGATTTCCTGCTTTATTATCCCATGAATAAAAATCTCAATATTTGATGGTGGGACAAATAAGGTGAATAATAGTGAATGCTTAAGAACCAAATGAAGGCCATAACTTAACTGAAGGAGAGCTTCAAAAGGAAGGGTGGAGGGAGCAAAGAAAACCTAGGGCAAGAACAAAGAACTTGACTCCTGGCACACATTGCTGTCGTCATTCAGTCGTTTTTCTTGGTTGTTTCTGACCCCATTTGAGGCTTTCTTGGCAAAGCTACTGGAGAGGTTTGCCATTTGCTATCATTGATTGATTGATTTTCACTGCTATTCTTGGCTATTAGTGCTTCTTCCTTTAAGTTGACAAGGTATTTACTCGAAGATGATTTGAGTGGGTGAAGTTTCAGAATAAATGGCTTCCAAGGCAATAAGAAATTCAAGGAAATCAAGAAGCCTGCCCACAGACTGTATTCAAAACTATAACTCTATGATTTCATTTAAGATATATTTAGAATGTTGTAGAACTTAAACTGTAGGCATTTTGCCAAAATTTAAGGGGTTCCAAATCTCATGAATTACAGTTGAGAAGGAAAATAGCCTATTGTGAACTACTGTGAACAAACCTTATGAATTTTCAGCCATTCTGCAGAAAGTCATTTCTTGTAGTTCTCAGTTATAAGCAGGTTTTTTAATTTTCTAATTAAAATTTCAAAAATAAGCTATTAAATTTCTTGAGTTGACAAATTTTTATAGGCTTATGCACATTATTGGCTTATATCTCCGAAAAGTCCCTATGAAATAATTCTTCAATGACCTTGTAATTACATATAATTTACAGGAATCATTTGATGATGAAGCTTCACATTATTTCAGTGAGGGAAGCAGAGAATACACAGAGCGGTGGTCTATAACTAAGCTGAATTTTTATTTTGATAGATATTACTTACATATCATACTTGCCTCATTATGCCATCTTTACTATACCTGAATACACAGAATTCATAATTTCTGAAATATAAAATTGATAATATTTCAATTTGTGTGTCTGAAATAAAGCATTTTGAAGATATACCTAAACTTGGCATAGTTATTAGGTTTACCCTAAACATTAGCTAATATGAATACGTGAAAAGCTGAAACATAGTGAGGTAAAATGGCTTGTACAAGAGGACCAGTAAGAGGGCCAGAAGAGTTTGAAGTGGCCATCAGGTCACTAATGCTGAAATCCCCTCCTCTTTAACTGTAGGCTACCTTGTATTACATCAACAATCATTATACGTACATCATGTTTGAATCATTCAGACCACCAAAAGTGGACTTTGGGAAAGCAAGACCATTGTGTCACTTACCCACATCCTCAATAAGGAAGGAGTGCGTATCACCATTCACCTTGATGTAGCTAAGATTTTTCAGTGACTTCCCATAGGCAATGTTGTAATACTCCACAGGTCTAATGGTTGCCTCTTTGGGTGGTTCCCACGTGACTTTCAGGCCCCTCTTAGTGGACTGCAGTCTCACATTCCTTGGCTTCAGAGGGTGATCAACTATGCAAACAGCGTAACTATCAACTTAGAGTAACACGAAGTTTGGCACAATGACTATTAATCAGGGTAAATGAATAACTGCCTTCAGAGGCCAGGGCTGTAATCAGTGACCATCTACAATGGGTCCCAAGAGTCTTAATGCTATTAAAAGCTTAAAGCTGCACTAATACATTTGGGACACCCTGTATTTAAAATTATACCATTTTGAAAATACCTTTAAAAGCAAGGGAATCAAAGAATTTTAAATACAGTAATGTTCAGTTATTAGTTCTTCACAACCACAATAGGAAAACAAACACAATAAGCCCATAAGCATACTAACCAGCTGTAGGTACAAGTTTTAAAAACAAAAGGCAAATCAAAAAAAAACTACACATTCTCCCTCTCTGTGATGATCCTTTTTTCAAAAAACAAAAATGATGAACTAACACTTTTGCATATTTTTTTGGCTACATATATGTATGTATAGAGAGACACACTCTAAGTAAACATTTTAAAGCAATAGCAGGATTTGAGTGATAAAGCTGGTGGTTTAGGAGTATTTGTTTTAATCTAAGAAGAATAATGCCATTCTATCATAATTAGTGAGGAAAAGCTACTGAATTCAAGGTTAAGACATGGAAATATTCAAAAAATTCTTTTTTATGAAGAGACAGACTAAGATGCCAGCAACTCAAGGGAAGCGATCTGATTCTTCATTTTATACCTGATTTCAAGGTTCAACCCTCTTGACTCTGAAGAAGACAAAAGGATAATTTATAAGCACAACAGAATATAGCTTGAATTATAAATTGATAGCCTCCAAACCATTTCCCAATGCTTAAAAAGGAGTCACTAAAATGGAATTAATTTTAACAAAATAGACTGTGACTAGTAATTTATAACAATGCAAAAGGAGGACATTAAATGGCCAAGTTATGCTCCATCAACTTTCTGGCAGTCTGCATCTGATGCTTACTATTGTGGAACATAAGGCACTCACATCAAAGAAAAATTCACACTCAATAAAACAGAGAGTTTTAAATAAAAGATTTTAAATTAGTAACATTTACAGAAAAAGAAGGGGAAAAGGATTGATATATGATGGCACACACATTATGTTAAGGGATGGAAACATGATGGGGTAAATGATTTTTAACACTGAATGAGAGGACTGAATTTAATTAGTAAATGTTTCTGAAATACAGTTAAAAACTAAAAAATTCTGGTTATTCTTTTCAAAAGTCAGCTTTTTGTCTTTAAAAGTGAAGCACTTTTTGAGACCACTGATCAAAGAAACTACCAAGTGACAGAAAGATTTGATGATATTTGAAGCTTTTAGATAAAGAATGTCTACTCAATGGCATGGGTAACACTATTATCCACTAATGAAATTATATATATAAGTATATGGGTTGCTGAGCAAAAGTGGGGGGAGGGGGATGGAAATTCATGAATAATCCTTTTCCTTACCATTGAATTCTATTTTGAAAGTGAAACATCATGCCTTGATCAGAAGCGTTTGCACAAGAAAATTGAAGGAGATTGGCTTTGTCATGAAATGTAACGTGTTTAATTCAAACATAATTGTGAATTCAACACTTAGCCTGTAAACAACACAGAATCCACCTATGTCAAATAATTAGCTTTTGATAATGGGATAATTCACGAATTTGCCAATTTTTTTCTCTCTTTATAGCTGCTGGATTTATCTTTCACTGTGACAGGGTACATTACAATCCATACCCAGGAATGCATCTAACCTCAAAAGGTTAGACAACATTCCCTCTTCCCCCCAAAAAAGGAGTTGAGCCATTTAGCATCATTCAAAACCATCTGGACTACTGGTACTGATCAAATAAAAGGAAGAAACAAGTCTGGGCCTAATAAGAAACAGTTTGGCTATTCAAAACTGCCTAATTCCCCAAACCTGAATGTCCCACACATACCTCCTAACAGAGTTCATTGTTTTATTTGCTTCTGTTTATCCTAATTCAGAAATAACTTGGTTTTTGTATCAATAATAAGTAATTACTAATAAGTAATCAGTGCCCTGGTTCATCTGAAATGGTGTCAAACTGTTCTACTGACAATTTGGCTCAGTCGTTGCCTTTATAGCACTTGGAAAACAAAAGGAAACAAATCCTACTTTCACTCTAAAATAAAGACAACAGAATGGATGTCCCTGATACCACATAAATTACCTTCTTAAAGAAATTTGCCATTAGTGACCTTGCCAATTTATTGTATCAATTGAAAGCTAATCAATTTGGCCAGAGCTGACCTATGCCAAACTATGAAGAAACTAAAGTCTATTTTTGGTTCTTACATCCTTTCTTTCTGAACCTTTTTCCCCTTTCACGTATGGCCTCTTTCTCACATTTCCCTATACATTCTAAAACTACCCTCTACTACTCAGTGCTCAGTGAACTCATTCAGAAAGGTATCTTAGGAATGCTTTCATACCAAGATACGTATAATCAATAAGGTTTCAAAGACAACTCTCCTAGAGATATTTGCATTTTACCTGCATAAAAAGCCTTAAACAAACAAAATGAATCTTTAATGACAAGATCTGAAACTTGAGCAATATGAATGGTGGAAGTATTTTGGGAGTATCAGGGCCTTTTTAGGGCCCCTGAAATCATACCATGAAGGCCTCCATATACTGTACCTATTCATAAAGTCAAAATGAATTTAAGTTTCTTGTTTCACAAAGCAGGTTAGTCCATGTGGCAACATGTGAATAACATTTTCCCAAACAAGTAAACAAAATCTATCAATAGCCACTTTTTTTTAAAGACTATCTTTTCAACCTTGATGTTTGAAGCTGACTTCCCAGACAGGATTCTTACCCAACATTATCAACACTTAGCCCAACCAGAAAGGAAATGGGAAGAAACTGGGCAAAAGCCAACCTTCCCTGTGGTCCCTTTCTTTCCTTCTCAATCCTTTTAGCCTGAGGTGAACTCTTGTCAAAGTAACTGACAACACCCCTCTATGGGTACTGAAGGTTACTTACATGGTTCTGGGAGGAAAGCATTTTAGGCAGGTGTAGATTTGCCTGATAGGAGATGGTTTGATGAAAAATTTGCTTTCATTGCCAGAAGCATGACATTTCCCTCTATTTCTCACCTTTATTTTGAAGACCTACATGGCTTTGTTGTTGTTGAGGTTTTTGGTTTGTTTTTTTTTTACTATAAAATCATGCAGTCACTAATGCAGTTTGGGGGTTGGCATTGTGTCATGTTGGGAGATTATAAAAGAATGCAACAAAGTCCTGGCACATAAAGCTTAATAAATGCTTGTTGATTTGAACAAGCCTGGAAGGTTAAGGTAGAATGTCCATCCCAATGTAATTATAGTTGTTTATCTTCTTTAGGTAGCTAATATGGACAGTATACTAAAAAGCAGAGATATCACCTCACCAGCAAAGATCCATATAGTCAAAGTGATGGTTTTTCCAGTAGCAATGTATGGCTGTGAGAGTTAAACTATAAGGAAAACCGGGCATCGAAGAATTGATGCTTTTGAATTGTGGTGTTGGAGAAGACTTTTGAGAGTCCCTTGGACAGCAAGGAGATCAAATCAGTCAATACTTGAAGAATTAATTCAGACTATTCACTGGAAGGTTTAAATACTTTGGCCATATTATGAGAGGACAGGATTCATTGTAAAAGACTCTGATGTTGGGAAAGATTGAAGGCAAAAGGAAAAGGGAATGGCAGAGGTTGAGATGGATAGAGAGTGTCATGGAAGCAACAAATATGAGCTTGGACAGACTTTGGGAGATAGTGGGGCTTGTGTGCTATAGTCCATGGGGTCACGAAAAGAGTCAGAGACAACTGAATAACTGAACAACAAAAACAACAGAATCTCCTTTAGAATTAATTCTTCTTGAGGGAAAGCATAATGTACTAGCAGAGTTCTGGTCCTGGAGTAAGGGAGAACTGGACACATATCTTTCCTCTGACGCTAGCTGAGCATGAATGGGCAAGTCACCTAATGTCTGTGGACCTCACACAACTCTCTGAGACTTATCTTCTAAGTTATAGACAGCAATCCACCTTTTAGCACAGGGATTATGTTGAGGATACAGATAAAAAGCAAATGATCTACCTTAGATATGGGGTTCCCATTTGAAATCACAAATTCTCGTTGGATGTTCTGCTTGTCTTAGGCAAACACTACTAGGAGCACCTTTTAACACTCTGATAGCTGGCTCTCTAAAGAAAAAAGAACTGCAAAAGAGGGGATCTTAAGATGCAAGTGGAACCATTTAACTTGATACAGAAAAGGGTGGGAGGTAGCTGAAGAAGACTAGAGTACATGACAGGTTATTGTCTACTCATTTGGTTACCAGATGTTCTTTTTCTCCAGAGGAAGCAAAATGAGGAAATGGGTTTAAGCTGCAGCATAAGGGATTTAGGTTAAATAAAAAGAAGAATTTCCTCCCTGGATTTTTCCCCATCCCCACCCATTCAAGAAAGACATATGCTCAGTTTCTCCAGACAGGGCTGGGCACCTGGAAATAGTCTGCTGGGCCTCAAGCTACTTCACTTTATCATTGTGGTTCCCCACAGTCAATGTTATCCAGACCTTGTATGGTGGACCCTGCATAAAATAATATCAGCGTGACCCTTTGATGATTTTGCTGATACATTTGCAAAAGACAAGGTACTACCAAGGAATGTTAAGTGTGAAAATCACCAGGTTAGGTGATGCTGGGTCCAGTTGAGATCATTACCTGCCTGGTGTGGCCAACATTTTATCACAGAAGCCAGCCGCTAATTACTGATATGAAACCCTGAGACATTAAAGGGTCATTTTATAGTCTTTTTTTTTTTTTGAGAAAAAAAAAGTTTTAATTTGGGCTGTAATTAGGGGTTGCTCAGTCTGCAATCTCCAACTTCACTTTTCTTTTTTCCCAACCTTCACCCTGTACTTAAATAGTTCAACTCTACACTGTCCTCTTCTCTTGAATTCTTGCCCCTTTGTACTACCAATACTCACATCAATCAATCAATAAACATTTATTAAATATACTATGTGCCAGGCACTGTGCTAAACACTGGGGATACAAAAAGAGGCAAAAGACAGTCCCTGCCCTCAAGGAGCTTACAATCTATCTTGCCTGTTTCCTACCTTCCATTCCTATTCCTGATTCGTTACCCCCATGCTACCAAAGACAGCTACAGTAACCAGACAACCATGTTGATTGGCTCCACTAAAAATTTCTATTAACTAACCTCAACTGGTCCTTTACTGTAGCGCTATTTTTTTTAACTTTCCCTAAAGTGAACTAGTTCAACCTACACTATTCTCTACTCTTTCATGCCTTCTGTTACTCACTTATCTTGTCACTAATTATGCCGTGCCAAATCCCAAGCCTAGATTATTCCAAAGTATCATCTGCCTCCTTCAATCCTACTCTGTTGTTACTGAACAGAATTGGAAGACATCATGGAATTAGAATGACTGAATCTACTTCAAACTTATATTATCTAATCTAAAATGAACCCCCACGGTAGCAAGGCAATACTCCTATTACTTCATAACTGATTCTTCACCCCAGATCCAAGGGTGGAGAACCTGCAGCCTCAAGGACCATGTGGCCCTCTAGGTCCGTGGGTGTGGCCTTTTGACTGAGTCCAAGGGTTACAGAACAAATCCTTTTATTAAGGGGATTTGTTCTGTGAAGTTTGGATTCAGTCAAAGGGCCGCAGCACTTGAGGACCTAGCCGGCCACATGTCGCCTTAAGGCCACAGGTTCTCCATCCCTGCCCCAGAAGCTATTATTAATAGCTTTTTCTTAGAAAAATAATTTTCTAAGCCTCCTATACCACCTCTTCCTCCCATTCTCGTAGCTTAGGACCTCACCTCATACTTGCCAAGAAAATAAAGGTAACTTGTCAAGAGCTCCCTCTTGGAGTCAGTCAGTCAATAAACATCTATAAGCACCTACTATGTGCCAGGCACTGTGCTAAGTGCTGGGGATACAAAGAAAGGTAAAAGACAATCCCTGCTCTCAAGGAGATCACAATCTAACAGGAGGGAGGTAATATACAACCAACTACATACAAAAAAATTTACATATATAATGAGTCGCAAATAATTAAAAAGGGAAGGCGCTAATTAAGAGGGGTCAGGAAAGGCTTCCTGTAGAAGGTGGGATTTTAGCTGGGACTTGAAGGAAGCCAGGAAGACCAGGAGGCAGAGATGAAAAAGGAGAGAATTCCAGACATAGGGGACAGTCAGAGAAAATGCCAAGGCAGAAGATGGGATGTACCAAGGAGGCCAGTACCACTGACCCACAGAGTGCGTGGCACAGTGTAAGAAGACTGGAGGAAATGTGTTTGGGGGGTTGAGAGCAGGCCTGTTATGAAGGGCTTTGAATGTGAAACAGAAGATTTTATAGTTGACCCTGGAGGGTCACTTATGTCAGAGCACCCCGACCTGTGCTTCAGTTTCCTCATGTTGGATAATAACATTGACTCTGAGGTCCTATCCAGCTCTATGTTTATGATCCAATAAACATTCTTAGCTCTGTCCCCTACTACTCACTCAGATGGCCACTATCTCATTTAAGCTCCCATTGGCTTTTTCCTATTCTATTGCAACAGCTTACTGACAGGTCTTTCTGCCTCAAGTCTAAGTGAGTTTTCCTAAAATGCATGTCTGACCATGTCACTCTCTTGTGCAATAAATTCAGATGGATCCCTATTGCCTTTAGAATCAAATATAAACAGCTTGGCTTTCAAAGTTCTTCACAATCTTGCCTCAACTTGCCTTTACAGACATTATACTCCTCTCCTTTATACATTATTACTCCTCTCCTTCCTACACCCTACTCTTCAGTCAGACCAGACTTATTGTTGTTACTCACATGGAATTCTCCAATCCCCTTTCCATGCCTTTTTACTGGCTCTCTCCCATACCACCTCCTCACCTCTTAAAATCCCTTGTTTCTATCAAAACTTAGGTCAAGCACCACCATGTGAGGACTTTTCTGATTCCACCAGCTGTTAATGTTGTTCCTGTCAGAGTTACCTCTGTGTATGTGTGTGTGTGTATCCATGTGCGTGCATTTAATTGTTTCAGTCATGCCCAATTCCTCATGACTACATTTGGGGTTTTCTTGGCAATGGTACTGGAGTAATTTGCCATTTCCTTCTCCAGTTCGTTTGACAAATGAGGAAACTGAGGCAAACAGGGTTAAGTGACTTGCCCAGGGTCACACAGCTAGTAAGTGTCTGAGGCCATATCTAAACTCAAGTCTTCCTGACTCCAGGTCTAGAGCTCTATCCACTATGGTGCCTTTTATTGACTTTGTATATATCCTGAACATATAGATCTATATACCATTTCTCCCTTCCCATAGAAAATAAGCTTCCTGAGATCAGGGGCTGTTTCACTTTTGTCTTCCTAGAGCCTAGGGTCTAGTACAACGCCTTGTACATTTTTGGTTGTTCAGTCATTTCAGATGTCCCCACATGGGGTTTTCTTGGACTGGAGGGGTTTGCCATTTCCTTCTCCAATTTATTTTACAGATGAGGAAACTGAGACAAATAGGATTAAGTGACTTACCCAGAGTCACACAACTAGGAAGTATCAAAGACTGGATTTGAACTCAGGTTCTGTAATAGTAGGTACTTAATAAAAATATCTCTGGGTCAGTTAGGTTGTGCAGTGGATAGAGCACCAGCCCTGGAGTCAGGAGGACCTGAGTTCAAATCTAGCCCCAGACACTTGACATTTACTAGCTGCGTGACCCTGGGCAAATCACTTAACCCCTATTGCCTCACCAAAAAAAAAAAAGAGGTCAATAAAAATATCTCTTGACTGATTGACTCAGATAGAGTAGGAATAAAAAGTAAGAATACAAAAAGAGTAACTGACTCCCCACTCTGAATGACCAGTCTCATTCTGGTCAGCCTCAGAGATTCAGATTTGGTCTAGAGGAATCTTGAAAGATCAAGTTAATTCAAGGGCCAAATCATGGATTTGGGTATTCTCAAAGGTAAATAAAGTCACTCCTACAGATCTTGACAGGCAACATAGAAGAAAATCTGGTGCCCAAATCAGAAAATCTATGTTTGAGTTCTAGTTTTTCCACTAATTAGCTGTATGACCTTAGGAACTCACCGTCTGACTGGCTGAAGCTCAGGTTCTTCATCTGTAAAATGGGAATAATTCTTACCCTATCTCACATGGGATTAGAGTAAGGTAAACCTTAAAGTTTTATATATATGTGTGTGTGTGTGTGTGTATGTGTGTATTTATTTATTTATATTTACTTATATGTGTATATGTATATGAAAACTATTTTTATTACCATCTCTCAGACCTGTGCTAGAATGGACATCAATCTTCTGTTGTTTCCAAAATTAGCCGTAACCTCCCTATGGTCCCCAGACCAGGTATCATCAAAACCATGTCCTAGAACACTTTGTGAAAAGGCTTAAGATCAGAACAGAGTCCAGATCCCTTGGACCAGGTCAGAAATAGATTACCTTCTGCCAGCTAAGCAGAGCAGTGCACAAAGCACTATGGAGTCAGGAAAACCTGAATTCAAATCCTGTCACAGACACTTAGGAGCTGTATCACCTTAGGCAAGTCACCTCACCCTATTTGCCTCAGTTTCTTCATCTGTAAAATGAGTTGCAGAAGGAAATAGTAAAACCACTTCAGTATCTTTACCAAGAAAACCCCAAATAGGGTCATGAAGAGTCAGACACAACTGAACAACAACAATACATATACATAACTATCATTTTAAAGAAAAGAATTTGAGGCTGTCATAAAAGCAGAAAATCTGGTATGTTATGCTTTCTCTGGGGCCCACAATCTTACTTCTGTCATACATATTCCAGCATGTTTCTTCTCTGCTACCTAGACCTTACCTTGTGTAATCAAGTACCATTTTGTCTTTTTAAACTGGCTCCAATTCTAGGACATCCCAGAGTAATATGAAAGCATTCTGCAAATTCTCAATCCTAAAGAAAATTCTTCCCACTTAATCCTGTTACCTCATGACAAGAGTGAGCTCTTATTTTATATCCCAATTTCAACAAACAGCTTCACTCTTTTTTTATTGTTTTTTGCTGGACCTGTGATTTTATTATTGTAGAGTACTCCTGATGAAACTGGAGAAGGAAATAGCAAAAAGGAAATGAAGAGTCAGACAAGACTGAACTACAATAACAACATCAACTATCGCCCTCCCATTACATTATAAATACTTCAAGAGCAGGAACTGCCATTTTTTACCTTTATAATCTAAGTACTTAGCACAATGACCTTCAGGTCATAAGTATTTAATAAATGCTTATTAAACTGAATCCTCAAACCAAAAATCATTGGCCCTGAGAGCTTCAAGGGACCTTGGAGGCTCCTCACCATAGAATCTCAGAGTTGAAAACAACCTTACAGATGATCTAAGCCAATCTAAAATGAATCCTGAAAATGAATCTCCTCTACTGTCATCATCCAGGCTTCATGCAAACCCATAAAGCTCTCAAACCAACCATTTCCATTTTTTGAAAGCCTGAATAAGAAAGAAGTTTCTTCCCTTTAATCAAACCGAAATCTGGCACTTGGCAAGTTGTACTCACTGCTCCTAGTTTGACCTCTGGACCCAAACAAAATAAATCTATCCCTCTTCCATATGACAGCCCTTCAAATTCTTGAAGTCACATCCCTATCATTTCCCCCCAAAATCTTGCTTTCTCCAACATAAAAATCCTATTTCCTTCAATTGACCTTCCTAGCATATTATCTCCCACTCACTCAACTTTTACCTTGTTCCAGTATGTCAATGCCCATCTTAAATCTGGTACCTAGACCTGCATACAACACTGCAGGGAAGTCTACCAGGGAAATATCACACCCACCTCCTGGATAGTAGGATGCAGTCTAAGAAGGCATTAATTTTTTGGCCTGTTTAATGTGACATTTTTAACTTATACCAAGCTTGTAATCCACTAAAATGCCCAGATCTTTTCACATTGTCAAAGAAAAAAAAATATGAATACTAATAGTGTACTCTCTGCCAGAAACAATTTTCATTAACCTAATATCCAAACCATTTTTTTCTTGGAGAGGAAGTTGTCCAAACTGGCATAGTCTCTCATTCCTCCTGGCAAGACTTTTTCCTCCAAGAAAATTTCAGTTAATATTTATGGGAATCTTGAACCAGGAAAAGATATCTTACAATACAGCCTAGGATAACATTTCAGAATTTAGCAACTATATTTCTACCCTCTCCTTCCTGGACTGCTCTCCTAGAAATCAATGGAGCTCTTTCCATAGATCTACACTGAAAACCTAAATTGAATAGGAAGTGGTCTGAGTGCTTCTATTTGAATAGAAGAGGGTACTTCCTTTGGGATAGACTCTGGTGTATTTTCTTTCATGGGATAGAAGGATTAGATTGCCCTTAGAAGAGTCAATATCCACAGTGCGGAAAGGCAAAGTTCTTACATAGACAAGGTTAAATTTTCAGTTGGGGCAGTGAGGTGGCACAGTGGATAGAGCACCAGGCCTGGAGTCAAGAAGACATCTTCCTGAGTTCAAATCTGACCTCAGACAATTAGCTGTGTGACCCTGGGCAAGTCACTTAACCCTATTTGCCTCAGTTTCTTCATCTGTAAAATGAGCTGTAGAAGGAAATGGCAAACCACTCCAGTATCTTTGCCAAGAAAACCCCAAATGAGGCCACAAAGAGTCAGACATGACTGAACAACAGCAAAATTAGGTCAATGGATTAAGGATGATAATCAAAATGTTGTTGTTGTTGTTGTTTAGTCATTTCAGTCCTGTCGGACTCTTCCTGACCCCATTTGGGATTTTCTTAGCAAAGATACTAGAATGGTTTGCCATTTCCTTCTCTAACTCATTTTGCAGATAAGGAAACTGAGGTAAACAGGATTAAGTGACTTGCCCAGGGTCACACAGCTAGTAAATGAGGCCATCTGAACTTAAGTCTTCATCCATTGAAATACTAGCTGCCTCCCTTTCACCTAATAAACAGCTCTTTTTCCTTTTGTCCTGATCTATCTCACCCACCCTTCCAAGGGGTTTTCCCCAAGCATCTGGAAAGAGTTTTAGAGAAAAATATTATTCTTAATATTTTTAGAGAAACTAAAAATATTTTTAATAAGCTTCCACAACACAAACCATTGTCAATTCATGCCTCCACCCCATTCTGTAATAATATAGTTGATTTTTAAAAACCAAACACTAGTGCTTCCCATATATCCCTAAAAGTATTCAGCTTATTAGATTAGGACCATTGTTCTGGCCTACCAGGATTCAGATCCTGATCCAACATATCCAATCCCAGTTTCAAGTCTTCTGCAGATTTGATAAGCATGCCATCTTTCACACCTTCATCCAAGCCATTGGTAAGCGCACCATTACCTATGCCTTCATCCAGGTCATTGATAAAGATTTTGACCAGCAGAAGGCCAAAGCCATTTATCTTCAATGAATTTCATCTTACTCAATTCCTCCCAATATTCTAGCCTGTTAAGATCTCTACAAATCTTGCCTCTCCCAGCTTGGTATCAACTGTACATTTAACGGGCATGACATCTACAACTACATCCAAGTCATTGATTAAAAAAAATAAAAACAAGCACTGTTCCTAGGGACCTTCTTCCAGGTTAAAAAGGAATGATTAACAACTACTCTTGGGTCAATCCATCCAATCAATTTTAAATATACTGAATTGTGTTATCAGGCCCACATCTCTCCATCTTCTCCACAAAAATAGTACAAGGTATTTTCTTTTCTAAAGCTTTGCTGAAAATCTAGGTAAATGGTATCCACATATTCCCCTAATCTGCATCTTTCAGATGAGGGAACTGAGGCTCTTAAAAGTGAGATGATGTGCTCAGGGACAAACAGTCAGTCAGTAGCTGAGTTTAAGATTAGAACACAGGTCTTCTGATCATTAATCTAGTACTTTTCTTACTATGCCACAGTGCCTATTTCTTATTAATAAATTTTGTCAAATAGCAATAATAACTGATTTTTATATAAGACTTGAAAGTTTGCAAAGTAATTTCTTTTCTCAAAGCAACTCTATGAGGTTGGTATTGAAAGTTTTATTATCTCGGTTTTGTAAAGCAGGGGGAAACTGAGGCTCAGAGAGGTTATTACTTGCCCAAGGTCAGATAAGAATCAGCAAGTGTCAAAACCAGAACTTGACAATCACTTGACTATAAATCTGGTGCCCATTTCAATAAATCATGTTGCCTCCCAATACCAGCTTCAAATGAAAAACCTGATTTGTTTTTTAAAAATAAATTTTAAAACTTTATTAGCATCCATTTTAATTTTATACATCCATGAATCTCAAAGCACTTTCTTGTACTTCACACTGTTCCTTCAGTTCTAAAAGCCCAATAGAGTCATCTAAAAAATGGCAAATGGAATATTTGTATGGAAGTGACAAAAAGATATGTTTCTATTATAGTGAAAAAATGTTTTTAAATATATTCTTCTGGGAATTATCAGAAACTATTGAAAATGTATGAAACTTAAACCCCTGGTAATTTTTTTCTGAATCTCATACTTCATGATGTTAATGCCCCAGACAAAAAAGACTATTTCTTAGTCAAAGTAAAATAGAGATTTAGATTGATAGATAATAAAAGCTAGAATGGACCTTAGAGTCCATAGAATCCAGCTCCATTTTACAAACAAAGAAACTGAGTCTCAGAGACATTAGTGATATTCCCAATGTCACACGGCTTAATGAGTTGGTGGGCTGAGACTCCAGTCTAGGTCTTCTGACTCCCGACCAGGTCTTTTTCCTCCCTTTTCTCTAAAGTAGATTCACTAGACCAGGGGTAGAGAACCTGTGGCCTCAAGGCCACTTGCAGCCCTCTCGGTCCTCAAGTACAGCCTTTGACTGAATCCAAACTTCACAGAACAAATCTCCTGAATAAAAGGATTTGTTCTGTAAAACCTGGACTCAGCCAAAGGCCTCACCTCCAGGAGGCCTCAAGGCTGCAGGTTCCCCACCCCTGCACTAGACAATGCCTCAGGCCTGCACTTTTAGCCTCTGGCTCAAGGCATTGAGTGTGATTCTAGATCGCTGACTAGCTTTTCAACTCAAATCTGAAATGTAATGGGGTTCTTCCAAAGAATTCAAATTTAATTCTCTAGGGATTCTAGTTCACTAGATTTTAAGAAGTGTGTCAACACAGGCACACACATCTACACAAGGCAAGGAGGGTGGACACCAGAATAAAGCTTTATTTTTTTTTTAAATCATGCCTGCAAATCCTCTCCTATGTATCTGATGTTTTAACTGCAATCATTGTAACTCAACAGCAAATATACTACTAACAATTGTTAATCTCTCAATTATGAAAAAAACTAAAGGAATGTAAGATATTTTTGCCATAAAATTTTTTTTAAAAATCCAAGATCAACTAGTTCCCTTATATGTATGAGAGATTATTTTTTTAATGCAACAAAGAAAGGTCTCTGTGTTTATGTAAGGACTTTCTATTTCATCTCCACTCAAAGTGCAAGTTTAACTTTCCACTAGAACTGGCCAAAAACTTCCCAGGCTGTGAAATGGAGAAAACAGAGATTTCAGCATAATCACACTTTTTCAACAAAGAAAATCAATAGGCCAGTCAGAAAAGGCTCCTATGAACTCTAAGTCCATTATTACTAGGGGAGAAAACAAATCTGTAAATGTCATTCAAAATGAATGCCAAAGAGTCAGAAAGAAAGAGAATAACTCAGCTAACAGTTGTCTGCAGGATACCACACCTTCAGGAATTTGGAAATAATCAGATGTTTGGCACAATAAGGCCACAACACAGAATGATTGACTGATGTTTTTCACAAAGTTCATCTGGCTAAATGATTTGTCATTTTGTAGATACAGCCTTGATCTTTACTCAGTATCAGTATCCCTGGTCATGCAATTATGCAAGATATCCATGAAATCAAAGGTTATGGGGCTGCAAACACATGCAACCAGCTAAAGTACTGAAAACATGCAAAAGTATGAGATAATTTTTCACCCAGAAGTTTGATGTTCTGTAAACATTCGTTCATTCAACAAATATTTATTGAGCATTACTGAGCTTTTGAATGTGTCTCCCTTCTCTCCTCACCCCAACCAACAATGATATATTATAAACTCCCGAAGGCCAGAGACCATGTCATTTATATAGGTCAGTGGTTCTCAAACTTTTTTGATCTCAGGATTGCTTCATACCCCTAAAATTACTGAGGACCTCAAAGAGCTTTTGTTTATGTAGTTTGTATCTATAGATATTTACTACACCAAAAAAGAAGATATTTTAATATTATTATGAAAATTGGTTTAACCTAATTTTTGTTGTTCAATCATGTCCAACCCTTCGTGACCCCATGTGGGGTTTTCTTGACAAAGAAACTGGAGTGATTTGCCATTTCCTTCTCTGACTCATTTACAGGTGAGGATACTGAGACAGAGGGTTAAGTGACTTGCCCAGGGTCACACAGCTAACAAATGTCTGAGATCAAATTTGAATCCAGGAAGATGAGTTGTTCTGACTCCAGACCCTGTGCTCTATTCACTGTGTCACCTAGCTGCCCCCTTTAACCTCACGGATCCCTAAAATGAGCTTTGAACCCTGGGGAGCAGAGAACCACTAATCTAAAATCCTAAAAAATCCTAAAATCCTAAATCTAAAATCCTAAAAAAAACTAACACAACTGCTATGCACATCATTGGACTTAAGAAAATAGCTGTTGAATGAAAGAATGTCGAATCTTAAACTAACAGGCTGAGCCCTCTTCAGAAACCTCACTGCACACATAGAACATGTTCATAAGAGACTTTCCTTCCTTTATTTCATTTGCCTAGAGTAAGCTAGGTGACACAATGAATAGTTCCAAACTTGAAGTCAGGAAGATCTAAGTTCAAAATCCTGTCTCGGGCACTTAATAGCCAGGTGATCCTGGAGAAGTCATTTAACCTTACAGCCTCAACGTCGTCATCTCTAAAATAGGGATAATAATAATAACACCTACCTCACAGTATTGTTTTGAGGATCAAACAAGACAAGAACAATTACATATCTGAAAATGTACCTTCACATGACCTAGTAGCAATGTTTATGAAAAACTGGGTACGAAATTAAGGGGAATGAAAACATACTGGGATGATTTTCAAAAGCATGAACCACAGGTGATTGTTGTCTACTGGGAAATGACCTCAACCCACTTACTCTGCCTTTGCCCAATCTTAGCAGACACTACCACCACGTTTGTATTCAGACTTAGCACATGTGTGTGTTGGCACACACCTCTATCACTTCCCTATTATGTCAGGCCCTCCAAGAAAACTCCACTTCACTGCAAATCGCCCGTAGCACCTCTAACATTTCCCAGACCTCCGTTAACCACAAAGCATCATTTCATTTAGCCTGAAAGGCTCAATTCACACACATAAATGCCAATGTGCTTACAATGGATCTTCAAAAGTCACTGAACACAATAGTGAATTGCATTTTTTGTGTACCAGCTCAAAGGAGCCATGTGGAACCATCCAAATCTTTGAATGTGAGCAACTTGCTAATCTTTAAATGGAGATCATCAGAGTTCGTTTATAACCTTTCTACATTGTCATTGCTACCATCATTTCACTACTACAGTCCATCTATGACAACCATTTCTCACCATCTTAACTGGCACTCCTTCCTATGCCACACCCCAAACAGAAAGGTGGGTCTTATTTTTGGGACCCGGAAGCAAACCTTTGTTGGCTCTGTCTGTAATCACATAGGCCAGACATCTAGATGTAGGCCCCTCTTACTCTACAGAAAATTCAAGAGGGAGAAATGAGGATGAAATCGGCAGCAGCTTTCCTCCGCTATACCTCATTCTTACTATTTCTCTTCCCCAACGTCTATCCCATAGCTATCACTTCCGCTAAGAAAGCCTCAGCATACAGAACCTCTTTAAGGCTGGGAGTTAGGAGATTTGGGTTCTCTGGGTGTCTCTGTCTATAGCTTTTGTGGAATAAGGAAAGGGCTACTTCTTCCGTTCCCTGAAGCAATGTCACAATTTTTGTTTGCAAGGGTTTTTTTTGGGGGGGGGGGGTTTGTGGAAGAACAGGGCAAGAATAGATTAGAATACACTACAATAGTAACTCAAGAGCAGAAGCTAGACACCTTAATTTGTCATTTTATCATCTGAATGTAAATAATTGTTCTTTCATAACCAGAAAGCAGAAGGCTAAATAAATTTTGCAGCTCTAAAAGTCCCTCAACTCTTGTCCTTCCTTCCAACCAGACTAAATAGAGAGCAGGAAGTAGCTAGATTCAAACCTGTGATGCCCTATACAGGCATACCTCATTTCATTGCACTTTGCAGATATTGTGTTCTTTTTTTTTATTGAAAGTTTGTGGCAACTCTGTGTCAAGCAAGTCTATCAGCACCATTTTTACAACAGCATCTGCTCACATCGTATCTCTCTGTCACATTTTGGTAATTCAATATTTTAAACTTTTTCACTATTGTTATATCTGTTATAAGGCAACTAGATGACACAGTGGATAGAGTGCTGAGCCTGGAGTCCAGAAGACTTATCTTCCTGAGTTCAATCTGGCCTCAGATACTTACTAGTTGTACGACCTTGGGCAAGTCACTTAACCCAGTTTACCTCAGCTTCCTCATCTATAAAATGAGCTGGAGAAGGAAATGACAAACCACTCCAGTATCTTTGCCAAGAAAATCCCAAATGGGGTCATGAAGAGTTGGACACAACTAAACAGCAACAATAATATCTGTTATAGTCATTGTGATCAGTGAACTTTGATGTTACTCTTTTAATTGTTTTGGGGTACCATGAATCACATCCATATAAGATGGTGAACTTAATCAATAAATGTTATATGTGTTCTGACTGCTCCACCAACCAGTGGTTCCTATCTATCTCTCTCCCTCTTGCTGCACCTCCCTGTTCACTGAGAAACAATATTGAAATTAGGCCAATTAATAACCCTACAATGACCTCTGAGAGTTCAAGTGAAAGGAAGAGTCAATTGATAGAGCAAATTTCATTGTTGTCTTATTTTAAGAAATTGCCACAGCCACCCCAACCTTCAGCAACCAATAGCTTGATCAGTCAGCAGCCTTCAATATCAAGGCAAAATCCTATACCAGTAAAAAGATTACAACTCACTAAAAGTTCAGGTGATAGTTAGCATTTTTTAGCAATTAGTGTTTTTTAAATTAAGGTATATATGTTGGTTTTTAGACATAATACTATTGCACATTTAATAGACTACAGTACAGTATAAACATAACTTTTATATGCACTGGGAAACCAAAAAGTCGCTTTATGGTTATATTCACTTTATTGTCGTAGTCTGGATCCAAACCCATAATATATCCAAGATATGCCTATAATCACTTGAAAACTTTTTGAAAGTGATTTGTTCCATCATGCTAGTGTCTAGAGAATACACCTTGATCTTGCTCTGTTCTGAGAACACATGTATAAGTAAAAAAAATCTGAAATTTCAAAATGCAAAGGAACCATCCAATATACAAAGCACTTGTTTGTTGTCTATGTGAGTACACCCTCCAAGTTGGCCCACCAATGAGCTTTCGATAAATAACATTGTTAATTTATTATAATCAAAGTCTAACATAATATACTTTAGTCAATCCTGAAGTTGGGATGAGCTCAAGCCTAGCGTCTGCGTTGAGTTTTTGTTCTTTACAAGGATTAAGTATCAAAGAGACATGTTATTCACTACACACAAATACATATGCAAATTGTTTACTTAAAGAGCCAAAGCCTTAGCAGGAACAGGCCCCATCAACAAACAGAGGCATGGAGTTAATGGCTCTACTGAGCTGCTTTGGGAAAACAGCAGATGAGAACAAGGAAGAAAATGTTGAGAGGAGAAGAAGATAGAAAAAGAGAAGGAGGAGGAAAGATCCAATCATCTAGCAAGAATGAGGCATAAAAGACACATAACCAAAATGGTACTTTTGTATCCCTGAAATATGAAAGAACAAAAGGTAGCACTCCAGTGTCTGTTGTGGTGTAGACAATGTATGGGGGATTTATGAGAAAATACAAACAAGAATTGGACAAGATGAGATAATGTGGAAGGATCTATGTCAGTGGAATGGGTACCCACAAAGACCTACCAAAGCACCAAGGGATTTTTTGACCTTTGATCTTAATGGCCACCAATTCAGTGATACTACCCCATTAGTTGCGTTTCTTCTTAAGGCTCTAGAAAGCTGGAAGTGGGAAATTTCAGGGGATTTAATTCCTCATTCCTCAGGTTCCAGGTCTAATCAATTACCCTTCCATACATATATGTTGCAGTAGGATTCAGTATTTTTCTGTAGCCTGTGGTATGGTAAAATAATAATAATAATAATAATAATAGAATTAGAGCTGGATTAAGATCCCAGCTCTGTCTTCTAAATGGGTGATCATAAATAAATCACTTAATCTTTCAGAGTCTGTTGCCTCATCTGTAAAATGAAAATGTTGAACTAGAAGAGACAACAATGTCTAAGATTTCATCTAACATTCTATGATTCTGTGAGGTGAACTGACCTTTTTCTAACTGTGGATTTTAAAAAAAGAAACAATGTCTAATCTGATCTGAGAGTTACCTTCTCTAGCTAGACCTTAAACTACATTAGGGGTCCTTAGGATGAAAGAGAAGTGATAATAATTCTTTCCCTCCTCTTCCCCTTTCATGATATTACTAGATACTTTGATCTATACCTTCTGGCCCAGTTGTTCTCAAACTTTTCCAGTGATAGAGCCCTTCAGTTTAAACAAAACTTTGGCAGAACTTCTGCAGTAAAACCCTCAAAAATTATATTTAATGTTTAACAACAACATAAGGTTCATTAAAATAAAACACTTGTTAAAAATATTGTTTGTTATATGAGATGGTCTCTAAGAGAGATACTGGAAAAAACTATGAAGAAGTAAAAAACAAAAGATATCAATAAAAGTTATTTAAAAAAAAAACTTGGGATATTACAGAGTTCTTTGAAGTACAGCTTGAGAAATAATGTTCTAGCCAGTCACCAGATCATCATCTCAAACTGCCACCAGCCAAATCTATACATAGTACATTGGGTATGTTTAAGATTACTTCTGAATTGTTTGGGTGGATTTTTTTTCCCTTGACAGGAATGGGGAGAGAAGGAATGTCCATTTACTGGAACACTTTTTATATCACACTATTCCCCTTCATCATCTCATCATGTTTATTTCACCATGTTCTGTCTCTCTGTCTCTGTCTCTGTCTCTCTCTATCTTTGCATCTATCTCTGTCTCTGTCTCTCTCTCTCTGTCTCTCTCTGTCTAAAAATGAAGTAAGTGTCTGGGAATTTTGATCTCTGAAGCAAAGATCCTCAGACTATTTACTTATCAGGTCCTATTTGTGCTTGCTTAGGAGGCCAGGTATGTCCCGGGGACACAGCAACAACAATGTTACAAGATCAGATATTTAACGGCTACACCAAGAGCTACACTTTAATCTCCAAAGGTTAGTCAATTCCTCTTACTCTCCTCATCTTGGTGATACCGAGCCTTTAACTGCCAACAAATGTAGTTCTCTGCTCTCTCATTCTCATCTACCTCAACCCTATTCTGCCAATGTCGCACTCTGGATCTATCTACCCATTCCTCTAGAATACCCATTCTGTGATTAACAAACTTCCTTTCATTTTAGACCTCTTCCTCTCTTGCCCCTTCTCATTTCTGGCACTCACTGAGATGGGGATCCCCATAACGACACTTAATCCCTGGTCATCCTTTACCAGTATTCCCTGCACTTTCTTTCATAGCTGCCCACTTCACTGGCCTCACTAGGGGAATCAAAATACTCTTTGCTCTCCAATGCCATCTTCAAACTTTCCTTTAACTGCTATCACTCAGCAACTTCACCTCTTTTGAGGTTCACTTGGGTTATATCAATCAGTCAGTAAGTCAACAAACATTTATTAAATGCTAAGTGCTGGGGATACAAAAGCAAAACCAGCCTTGAGCCTTAAGGAGCTCACATTCTAATACCACACAGGCTACTTAGACATTCAGAGCCAGGGGGATCCAGGTCTCACTTAGACACACCTTAAAAATATATCATTTTTGATGTCACAGAAAGGTAGGTGCCAATTAGGTAGAAGTTCAAAGCCTCCACTGAGGAAAATTATAGATATGGACCCAAAGTAGAGAGGGAGGGAGGGAGGGAGATAGTCCAGAAACGGGGCAGAAAAGAAGTTAAAGGTAAAAAAAAGGGGCATGTCAAGATGAAAGGTAGCCCATATCAAGGATGGGTGGCCTCCCTCTGCCCCTCATCCTGGGTTTTTTTTGGCCTCTCACACTTTGCCATTTTGTACTAGGATCAGCAAAAGTAAAAAGTAACATTTCAAAAACCACATTCTTCAACTAAAAATCTAAACAACCAGTGTCTCATGAATTATTTGGGAAAATCAACCTACAATTTAGGGGAAAAGTAAGAAGAATCTGCAGGGATCTTGCCTCCTCTATGGTATCAGACAGCAAGCCTGAAATGTTTTTTTTTTTATTTTTTTTTCACATTCCTTACATTCATTCTGTAATTGAGAAATAGTTTCTTAAAAGCACTACTATTGTTGGTCTGGCTTAAAATCTAGCCTACTGTAAATGACTTAACAAACCAGCCAATAATCTCTTTGAAATATTCATTCTTTCTTGAAATGTTAAAGTCATTGTCTAGCTATGCTGAGCACCCAAATGATCATTGCCATTCCCTAAATTAGCACTTGTCTTACTCGGAAAGTTCCTTGACAAATAGTGACCCAAAGAAAGAGAGGTCGAGCAAATATTTTGGAGCAGGAATAGATCCAACAGAATATGAGGTATGACGGGAAACAGACTGCAACACATATAGAAGCATGGAGAATAGACTGGGAAACCATTCTTTGAAAGTATCAGAGGAAAACACTTATCAATGAAGAAAAGATATGAAAAAAAAACCTCTTAAGGAAGAATGCAACTAAAGGAAGAAAGAAACCAAATGTGAGTTGTTAAAATAGCCCCCCTTGCTATGGTGGCAAAATTTAAGTCAAGGGAATGCATCTGTGGTTTTCCAAACCAAGCAGGTGTGCCAATAGACTTCCTCACCAGAAATGTCAGATCCAGGGTCACTCTGTTAGTACACGTCAAAGGCAAAACTAAACGCAGATCTTCCTAACCCCAGCAAATAAAGTGTTGGACATGGAATCATAAAGACCTGAGTTCCAATCCTACCTCAGACACTTAGTAGCAGCTTTGTGGCCCTGGGTGAGTCACTTAGACTCTTAGCCTCAGGTTCCTCATCTAAAAAGTTCAGATAATAATAGCACCTACTTCTCAGAATTGTGAAGGATCAAGGAAATAATATTTGCAAAGGATCAAGTGGGATAATATCTGTAAAACACCATATGTATGCTAGCTATTAAGGATACCCCTTTATGCACTACACATGCTGTTTTTCTAAATATAGATATTATAGCTATATATTGATAAAAATCTCAGGCAGGTCAAACTATGAGTCATTCACATGTTGAATGCCTGGGCTTTTGTAGTATATTTACTGGTGGCCTGAAAAAAGTAATACAGCATTCGATGAGGCATATGTCTACACTCCAATGTTAGGAATAACACAACTTCAGGGTTGGAGGGGATCTTGGTGACCATATAGTCCAACCTATATCTGAAAAAGAACCTTCTTTACAACATACCCAACAATTGTCTAAGTTTTGCAGGAAAATTTCCAATAAGAGACAACCCATGACCTCCCAAGGTGGTCTATTTAACTTTCATCTCTACAACATCCAACCATTGCTCCCATTTCTGCCCTCTAGTTTCAATCAGAACAATCTAACCAATCTTCAAATACTTGAAGGCAACTGTCATATACCCCAAGAACACTTTTCTCTGGGCTAAACATCTCCAGTTCCTTCACTTGATCCTTATATTACACAAACTCAAGACCCTTCACTATCCTGTTTGCCTTCCTCTGGAATCTCCATCTTATCAACAACATTCCTAAAATGTAGTGCCCAGAACTGAATGCAATACTCCAGATGTAGTATGACCACGGCAAAAGACAGTGGGCCTATCACTTCCCTCTCTCCATGCAAGCTACGCCTCCCCATGTCATGAAAGATTACATTAGATTGGGAGTGGGAGGTCACAGATGATTCCTACTAAGCTTACAATCTACTACCAAGGTTCTATGATGATTTAGGAATAATTAGGTCAAAATTACCATAATATGAGTAATTCCTTAAGTTATTACTTCTGAACTGGTAAGAATAACTAAAGATAAAAATAATTAATACACCAACCAACCTGCTTTATTATTCATTAGGACTAAGATAGACACCGGGATTCCTATTTCATGCTTGTGATTTGCAAGTCTCAGATGTCTTTTAAAATCTCTTACAGCTGTAAAACTGCCACCAAATTCTCATTATTGGCCTTTTGGTTCCTAAAGACGAAACTATTACTTAAATATCCTACAAGGAATAGTTAACTAAGAAGAATGTCAGTTCATTTATATATAGCTCTTTGAGGGTTGTTAAAATAAAAAACAATAACAAACCCTTCACACACACTATCTCATTTGCTCTAAATTATACTACATTAATGAAGTAGAATACAATAAAACCATTAAGATGGGCAAGTATGAGGAATGCAAAGAAATCAGAATGCACCTTTACAAAATAACGTAAAGCATGAAATCAGAATAACAGAAAGGAATGTCCACTAATTATAACCACACAAAATGAGAAATACATGAGACTGAATGGACAGTTAGACTGTGGGATCCTGGAGAGCAAAGACTGTTTTGCTGCCTTTCTTTGTATCCTCAATGTTTAGCAAAATGCCTGGTACATAGTAGTGCTTAATAAATTGTTGTTGTTCAATTGTGTCCAACTCCTTGTGACCCCTTTTTGGTGTTTGCTTGGCAAAGATACTTGAGTGGTTTGCCATTTCCTTTTCCAGCTCATTTTACAGATAAGGAAATTGAGGTAATCAGGGTTAAGTGACTTGCCCGGGGTCACACAACTAGTGTCTGAGGCTAGATTTGAACTCATGAAGATGAATCTTGCTGACTCTAGGCCCGGCACTCTGTCTATTGTGCCACCTACCTGCCCAAAACTTAGTAAATACTAGTTGACAAAGTATCCTAATGGGAGCTTAGAGGAAAGAACTGATAAATTGTTATGCTATTTTATACACTAAAATTAATCTCAACATATGTCATTACTCAGCAAGTTTCATTAGTTGTGTTGACATACAATAATATGTTTTACTATAACTTTTTAACAAAGGTTATTGTTTAATGGTTAATGATTTACATTATTCCATAAAGGGATAATTGTTGTGTCAGTGGGTGTGCCTTTAAAAAAATTGACAAATTCCCTCTGGCCTGCTTCCTTGTGAATAAATAAAGACAAAGACAATGATGGAATCGTTAGTATTATTTGCCAATATGCCCCTCCAGCTTGAGTCTGTCTGAAGCCTTTGCTTCAAGGAGTCTCCTATCTCTGTTTGCCATCTTGCATGGATTTGCAGCCATGCCCTGCCAAGTGGCATCATGTAACAAGATGCTTCAGCAAAATGCTAAAGTAGCCCACGGGTGGGATTTTGCAATAGAGTAAGCTACACTAGGCAAGGTAGAAAGAAGAAAAAAAATTTTAAAGTCCCTTTCTCTCTCTCACTCTCAACACATCTGATCCACAGGTCTCTTTACAAACTACAGAAACAAAACGACTCTTCAAAGCATTCTTTGAAGCTAAACTGATTCATAATTATATTAGCAAATTACTTCCATGTGAAAGAGGAACTTAAGTTTTCCATTTCCTGTGTGGAAAGGGAGGTGTGCTGTGTTCAGGAAAAGCATTATCAACAATGCCACAGGTATTTAGAGGAAATGAAAGTTGCTTACAAACTTGAATAAGTAAGGAAATATTTTTATTACTATATCCCAGCATTTCAACATGGAAGCCTAGAACCCCAGTATTTTGGGAATAGGGTTTCCCAGTGAAAATTTCAATATCAGTGAGCCATCTTAGAAGGATACACCTCTCCTCCCAAATTAGCTTAGGGTCCCTTTCAACTAAGAAGAAAACAAATGGCTATATAATTTATTTCATAGTCCCTGGCTAAAGCTGGTGGTGTCTTTTTCTTCTCCTCACCCCTAACATAGTAGTTAGTTGCAACTCCAGGTTCACAGGGCCAATATCTTAATGTGTGACAAGAAATCAGTTTCACAAAATTTGCAGTAGAAAGGGATTGTAATGATCATCTAGTCTAACCGTTTCTTTTTACTGATGAGGAAACTGAGGCTCCGAGAAATTGAAATATATACCTAATACTGTCAGGGAACCACCTACTCCTGTCATCCACCTCAACCAAGTGCCATAGACCTCTAAATGTCTTCCTTAGTCCCTTCTTCTTTACATGGGATCTTACCTGCTCCACTGCCCCTCCAAAAAAAAAAGTTAGAAAAAAGCTAAAAAGACCGACTCTTACCTTGTGATTTACTTTAAAAAACAATCATTTTCTATCCAAGTGGTAACTCTGGCCCTGGCTGATACACCTGCCCTCAATGGCTCCTGCCAATGTATCTCAAGCCCCAACATGTTCTGTGTCCAAATTAGTTTAGAAGATACTACAGGATTAGCTGGGATGAGAAGGCCTCTGAGATACCTTTCAAATGGGGAATCCAATCACCAGAACCCAGAACCACACTCCTCACTTCAGGTCATTTCAGAGGTGTATGTCCCAGCCCCTCAACTAGATCAAAGGCTCCTCAAGGAAAGGAACCAAGTCGTTATTACTCTCCTGGCCCTGTTCCTGGCTTTTGGACTTCAAAACCATACCCTTGTGCCAGGTACCTTCACACATAACACACACACACACACACACACACACACACACACACACACACACACA